>NC_133174.1:119003212-119628212 GCF_040802235.1 Manis javanica
AGAGATCTGGGTCCTAGTACAGGCTGTGCCACTTACTAGTCATCACACTCAGGAACTTGGTTTCTTTTTCATTCCTGAAGCAGGTGTGAAGACCTTAAACTGAGATAACATAGATAAAAGCACTTTGAAAACTGCCAAGGGCAGGAGTAATAAATATATAATAATTATTATTGTGCACAACTGTCATCTTACAACCCCCAATGCTTTTGATAAAGCTCCAGATACAAAAAAAATTCACATCTTCTTCCCAGAGTCTGTGGGTGGCTTGCCAGGATTAGATAATTTCTTGCCTGCTTGCTTTCTCAAGAAAATATTGTCAACGGGCACACAGGGCAATACAAGTATTGTGTTTGGTGAGGTGACAGCTTGACATGTGGATCTGAAATTTATGACCAAAACTCAATGCTTTCTGTGACTGTTTGTGTTCCGTTTCCCAGGACATTCAAATGCTTTCTGGAATGCCAACCTTCAGAGAAGTGCCAAGATCATACAGGGACAGCAGGCTGGGCAGGCCTCTCTGCAGTGCATGCTCCCCATGCTTATTCACGGTCATTGCTGACTGAATGGTGTCCTGCTTAGAATCCCATCACTTACTGGACTGATATTCAGTAGGCAGGGAACGAGTTTTTCTGGATAGTGATGAATATACAAAGTCAATTATTCCCATAAAACAGGGCAAGGAAGAAGAGAGAAAGGGCAAGCAAACTGAGGACCCGGTTGGAACAGAAAAGGCCTTATATCACAGTAGCTAAGCACATAGGCAGTGGAATCGGCCATACTTGGATTTTAATGAATCTTACCTGTGTTACAACTAGCTCTGTGGACTCAAACAAATTACTTAACCTCTCAGGTTTCTCATTCAGAAATGAGCAACTAACAGAACCTTCCTAGTGCTATTTTTGCACATGTAGGAAATAAGTGAGACAATGAACGTGAAGTACTTAGCACAGTACCTGTCACATAAATAGAGGCAGCATTTTAAGTGCTTATTCAATTATTAATATGTTCAACAAATATTTATTGCATGTCTACTATATGCCAGACCTTATTTTAGGCATTAAGATTCATTATTGAAGAAAAACCAAACTAAACTAAATTAAATCAAATCAAAACAAACAAAAACACTGAGCTCCCTGACTTTATGAAGCTTACTTACTGGGGACGGAAAGATGATAAGTGAAATGGAGAACAATACAGCAGGATAAGGGAGTGCCAGAGACATTCAGAAGGGGTGGGTGTATATTACTATATTTATAGAGATCAAGAAAGACCTTCCTTAAGTGAAATTTGAACAGAAATCCTTGCAAAGTAAGCACATACCTGGAGGAAGAGCATTCCACACAAAGGAAACAACAAATGAAAAGGTGCCCACAGGTTTGGTGTAGTTCTAGGAACAGCACAGAAGCTGGCATGATGATTATGAAAAGCAAGAGTGGAAGCAAGGAGCCCAGTTAAGAGCTTGCTGCAATAACTCTGGAGAGAGGTGATAGAGGCTTCTTCAACCAGAGTGGTAGCTGTGGAGATGTTAGGAAGGACACATGGTCTGATTTGGTCAAAAGCCTAACTACGAAGTAAAGAGGAGCCTTCTGTGTCATCTAGCCCAACTCCTTAGAGTTTTCTGCAGTGGGATTTGTGGCCAAAGCCCCAGAAAAATATTCCTTTGCCTTCCACTGTCATTGTTCCTTGTTGCATGGGACTATTTTAGGGTGGGGTTGGCAGTGGTTTGGGTCAAAGTTCTGGTATTCTTACAGGTTCCTTCACTACAAATGAGTAAGTAGTACGCTGAGTGCCAACATCATTTCTAATTGCTGGTACTGTTCCCTATTGTCTAGATTCTGAAGTTTTGCCCTCTCTGTGTCACTTTTCTCCCCCCAAGTCTACCAAGTCTGTCGTGCCTGCCTCTTTTCTAACTAACATGAAGCAAAGTGGTCAGTGGGAGTGGGATTCAAACTGAGTGGGAGGTGGTTCTCAGTGGGAACTTGACATTGGGCAAGTCATTTTTGCTCTATGGACTCAAATTTCTCATCTGTAAAAGGAGTGGGTTAAATTGATGAGCATTAAGATTCCTTCCAGCTTTCAAGTTCTATGACTCATTCAATGATTCGCCCATATCCAGACCTCATCAACACATTGTATAAATATATATTTAACATTTTAATATTTATTATCTCATCTTTAAATCATTTCAACATTTCATAGGTGAAAAGAAAAAGGTCTGTAGAGATTTTAAGAAACTTCCCCAAAGTCACTTATTGAGGTACTGAAAGAACTGGTTCCAGTCACCAGTTTTGCCATGGCAGTGGTAGCAGTCCAGTTCCTTTTAAGCACTGAATTACCATTCACTGGTTTTCAGAAGTACTCTCCTAGAAGATGAAGATCTTTTCCTTAAAATGTAGTACATGTGAATCAATGGCAGCAAGCTATGGCAAGCAATATCATAAAATAATATATTTATGGCACAGTCTTCCTTAGCTAATTCATGTGGAAAATGCTCTCACTCAAAATTACTCATCTGCAATTTCCCTGAACACTGGCACATCATGTCTCTCAAATCAGGAACACCTTCAGTATGTTTGAAAGCTGGGCTCTTTTCTTCCTTCTTACAATCACTAACCCTTTGCACTTTTTAGAGCTCTTCCAGATGGAAATCAGAATTAAGTATTAATGCAGGTGGTATTATTTTCAGCCTGACTACTGCCCAAAGGCTGCATCAATGGGTGAAAGGGGACCAGCAGAGGCTCTTTTCACTGGTTATGTCCCGCTGAATGCCAATTAGATGTAAAGATTGGAGAGTAAACACATATTTTAAACACCTCTGCCCTAATGGGGCTCTGCTCTGTCTCATGGGATGTATTTAAACTCTGCATTGAGAGACTACACTTGTACTAAGAGTGTCCGGCTTACTAGGTAATTAATCCAATGTGTAACTGCGAAAGCATCAAATGTGGACAGCATAACTGTAAGGTTAAGCCAAAGTGCTATTGTGAGTGGTCTACTCTGATATCAGGCTGTAATGGCGTAAGGGCAATAAATAGGTCTGGTAAAATTCTTCTTTATGAAGTCCTTCTTGTTTGCTTGCTTTCAGGACTCAAAGTGGAGGAAGGAAGAAGGTGGCACAAACAGAGAGAAGGGATATATCATTGAGAGGTATGAATTCTACTCTAAAGATGTGAGCCTGTGTATTCCAAAGTCCCAAGGTGAACAGGATTTACCATAAGCTAATCCTGGCTAGCATTCAGTATACCTGACCTGAACCTGTTGTCCCTAATTTTGTTGTCATTTCTTTAGTGACTAGCTCATGGTTAGGAATCATTCATGCTAATATGGAGGCCCTTCCAGAAAATATAATGCTGCAAACCAATTCTAATGCATCCTCCTGTTTAAAATCCTTTAGTGACTATAGACAGCTTTTAGACAGTTGAAATTCCTGAGCATGGTCTACAAAGCCCTTGTTTACCTTTCCATCCTTGACTCTTGCTTGACCTGTTTACCTTCCCAGCCTTATCTGTCCCTGCTCCATTATGTCATGCCTCTCCTTAGCTGTGCTGAACTCCTTTTGGCTCCTCAACGAACCATGCACTCTGATATTTCTGAGCCTTACCACGCTTCCCCTGCTAAGGATGCCTCTCTCAACTTTCCTCATTTTACCTGCCCATTTATCCTTTAAAATACAGCTTAGATGTCATTTCCTCCAAGAAGCCTTCCCAGAGTATCCCCTGCTGGGTTAGGTGCCTTTACTCCGCATTCTCATAGGACCTACTTCTCTATTAAATTTTTCATAGTCTTTTTATTTGCTTTTCTTCACAGGATTATGTCAGTTCCTGAAGGGGAAAGGCCGGGGCTTGTTCATCTCTGAATCTCCATTTCCTACAAGTAGTTCCTACCATATGGTTGTTCTCAATATAGTTCTTATGGGTGATTGAATATATTGCATCTTTGGCTCTCCAGGCATGACAGGATTCAGATTTCAGGCACTGTGGCAGAATGAGGGGACAGTCTTTTAGTCAGTTTTTTTGGGGGGAAGGGGTACCTCTGTCTTTACAACAGGTAATACAAACTGCTTATATATACAGATGGATGTTTTCAGGGCTGTAGTATTTTCAATCTACTTGTCTGTAGCAGAATTCCTCAAACATAGACCCTGAGGAAGGTGGAGTCATAGGAAGGAAGGTGGTTGTAAGTGGTTTTTAGAGGCAGGGAAAATAGGAAAAAAGTTGAAATGGTAGTGGTGTCAAGTGTTCATGATCCATCTTAGGTTCTGCCACCAACTACCTGTGTTCCTGAGAACAAGGCATTTATCTGCCCTGAGGCTCTGTGGCCTCATTGGTAAAATAAATGGGTTTAAGCAACGAAGTGCTTTGTAAGCCCACAGGCTACCACTTCAGTAAATTTGACTCAGGTCTGCCTAAAGACAGGGAGATGAAGTGGAGACTCTCTTCAAGACCTTTTAAGGTTTTCCAAAATCTTCTGATCTATAATTTAATGATAAGGTCTTACATTACTCTTTACATTTAAAGAAGTTACACAAGTAATACATTTTCATTGGTCAAAATTAGAAAACACAACCAAAAAAATTTTTTTTAAATCACCCTCAATTCTATGAGCTGGAGCCACATGACTTTTAAATCTATTACCATGGTGGCTATCTTACATGATGCTGAAACAATTGGTTAGAAATGGAAAAAATCCTTATGTGTCAGAATTCAACCATTTCCTTTTGATTGTAGTTTGTTTTAAGTAGGTCAAGTAATTAGGGTACTTAGACAGCCTTACTGACTGAGGTGTCTGCATTAGACTGAAAATATCTGGAACTAAATACATAAACAACAGCAATAAAAACAGACCTTAGGTCCCTCCAGACTTGGGCTTCTCTTTCAAATGTTTTACTGTAAGTGCTAGAGCCCCTTGCTCTCCTGCTGTATTCAGCCATCATTCACCACAGCATCACCGACTTCACTATCCAAATTGTTTCCCTAATTTGATAGAGGAAAGGAAAGATCTGGAGCCATCTGGTAACTGGGACGATTTGTGATACCCAGTTACAGGGGCTGTGCCTCTTCTTTCCACCCCCTTATCCCTTATTATTCCATGATACTAATTGTCCATTTAAAAGATGGGGATAAATTAAGCAAAAACCCAAGACTATTCTGAGAGCCAGATTACTGATGTCTAATTGATCAAATACTCAAATGCTGAACTGAATATCCTGGTTGGGCTAAGTGTTCTTGATACCAAAACTCCTGATTTGGAATCTGAGAGATGGCTTAGCTTATGCTGTAACTCTTCCTGTGGGGGTGACACTACAAAAAAAGAAATGCTGTATATCACTGACATTTCTGGTTGAAAGTGCACCTTGCCCAGATCCTTGTGACAAAGCAAGAGCCAATTACCCCCAAAGCAGTCTCAGTAGACAGAGATGCTATGAGCTGCTTCAAGTAACAGGTAGTGCTGAGATAGGAGGAGACAATCAGGTGTCATTTTATGTCCACAGCCTAGATGATTTCCCTCCTATTTCCATTCCAATTACATGAAGGATTGCTGCTGGCTGTGTTGTGTGCACACCTAAAATCTTTCTCAGAAACTTTAAGGTAGTTTGGCAAGTGAGCAGAGCCAGTCACATTCAGGTCCTGGGATGTGTATGAGAGGAAGCACGGCAGAAGGAAAAGAACACTGGGCTGAGAGTCAAGAAATCTGAGTCCAAGTCTGTGTTCATAACTTTCTGTGTTACCTTACACTAACTACCAAATCTCAGTCCTCCTCCGTTTTATCTTTTTATAATGAATATCATAAAAGTTGCTTTTTACCTCATACTGTTTTAAGGATCAAAATCAAAGAAAAATCATGTATATGAAATGGACTTTTTTTCCCAAAAAGGTAACTATAAAACACTGTGCAAATGTCCCCTGACTTGTGGTTTAATAAAACACTTCCTGTTGGTCTCAAACAATCCACAAGCCCAATTCTACTCGTGTCCGTAGTCAGTTGATTTAAAACAATCTAGCTACCAGTCCAGAGTAGAAACCAAAAGATCAGAGCAGATGTTTATACTGGTCTTTCCCTTTGATTGTGTTTTATGAAGCTGATTTCTCCAAGGGAGACTTAATACCAAAAAAATGAGGGTGATTAATTTTCTTGTGCTACATCTCTCCTTCCTCCCTCACCTTGTCTGTTGTTCCCTACTAAGTACTTATCCTGGGTGTATCCCAGAAAAAATAGTTGTGTAAGAATTGTGTCTTCTTTCTGGTTCACAAAAATAATTTATCCTGGATTATCTTTTTTATCCCCAAATTATCAGTCAAGGCAGAGCTGTATTTTGGCTCAATTAATGCCAGTGTGGGAACAGTCTCCCTCAGCTCCATCTTCTTTCATTCTGTGGCATTTTAATTAGAAAGATGATAGCCTTTACTTCTGTTTGCAAAGCTCTGAGTGCATTCTGCCAGATGAAGTCCCTCTGAAAAGCGCAGTTCCCCACCATCCAGCACCAACATGCTATACTCTACAAGGCCCCAGAGGCAGCTTTCTCTCACATCTGGGCTGCTCTAGAAGTAGTCTGCTGAATGCTGTGCAATGTTGTATGAAAATACTCTTTCTCTCCTTTCTCTCCCCCCTTAGATACTGCTTGGTCTCACCTAAGCAGTGAGGAGTGGCCCCTCCCAAAGGATTTTCTTCATCTTCCCTGCCTCAGGTACTCAGCAGTACCCACTCTGTAGTATCCAGGCTCTTCCTGGCCTTGGAGGAATCCAACAGAGGTTCTGCTTTCTCAGTGACCGTGTTAGATCAGAGGTAGCATTCTGGAACCCAGCAGGCTGTTTTGGTTTGTCCTCACACTAGAGCCCACAGTATATTTTTAAAATATACTTCTTATTTGAGCATAGTTTTAGACTTACAGAAAAGTTATAAAGATAGAGTTCTCATATGTCCCACACCCAGTTTCCTCTACTGTTAACATCTTACATTAGTATTACTTATAGTATTTATTATAACTAATAAACCAAAATTGATACATTATTATTAACTAAAGCCCTTACTTCAGGATTTCTTAGTTTTTATGTTTTTTTTATCCCTTGCAGACTCCTATCCAGGATCTCACATTATATTAGTCATCTTATCTCCTTAAGATCCTCTTGGCTGTGACAATTTCTCAGTCTTTTTGATGACCTGAACACTTTTGAGGAAGTTTTTTCCTTTTTCTGGTTAGGTATTTTATGGATTTCCCTCAACTGGGATTTGTTCAATGCTTTTCTTATGCTGAGACTGGAGTTATATGTTTAGGGATAAAAATCAGAGTGGTAAAGTGACATTTTAATCCCATCATATCAAGATCTGTGGATGATGACCTTGATCAGCTGGCTGAAATAGTATCTGTCAGGTTTCCCCACTGTAAAGCTTTTCTGGTCCCCCACCCCTTCATAATATACTCTTTAGAACCCACTGTGTGTATACCACACTTGAAGAGTGGGGAATTATGTTCCGCCTCCTTGGGAAAGAGTATCTATGTAAATTATTTGGAATTTTGCAGAGAAGGTTGGTCTATTTTCCCCACTTATTTATTTATTCAATCATTTATTTATATCAATATGGACTCACTGATATCAATTTATACTTTGACTTATAATCCAACACTTGTTTTTATCTTTATCAAAAATTTTATTGCTCAAATTGTTTCAGTTTTAATAATTGGAAGCTCCTATAGTTGGCTCCTGTGTCCCTTTGATATATTACCATCATTTTGGGGTTTTTCTTATTATTGTGCCCTTACTTTCTGGCACTAAAATACACTCCAGGCTCATTTTGTATGTTTCTTCCCTTAGTCCTGTAAGCAGTCATTTGTTCAAGGAGCTCTAGATTTTTTTATAATAGAATGGCATTAAAAATGAAAGTCGTGGGAGGTGGAGCCAAGATGGCGGCGTGAGTAGAGCAGGGGGAATCTCCTCCCAAAACCACATATGTTTATGAAAATATAACAAAGACAACTCTTCCTAGAATAGAGACCAGAGGACACAGGACAACATCCAGACCACATCAACACCTGTGAGAACCCAGCGCCTCGCAAAGGGGGTAAGATACAAGCCCCGGCCCAGCGGGACCCGAGCGCCCCTCCCCCCAGCTCCTGGCAGGAGGAGAGGAGTCGGAGCAGGGAGGGAGAGGGAGCCCAGGACTGCTGAACAACCAGCCCCAGCCATCTGCACCAGAGCGCAGACAAAGTGCACACGTGGGGTCCTGGATACTAGGGAAACAGGACAGCAAGACCTGTGAGTGGGTCCCTGAGGCCGGTGCCTGGGGACAAAGAAAAGTGAGCAACTTTCATTTTTTTTTAATTATATATTTAATTAATTAATTATTATTATTATTTTTTTGAGAGTGCTTTTTGGAAGTCTTAAAGGGACAGGGAACCCAAAACCGGATGGAAATGTCCCAGGACACTTAGTACAGCAGCAGGGAATCTGGGGATCTCTGGGCACTCTAACCCCCTGGGCAGCAGGGAGCACGGAGGCCCCTCATGGAAATAAATAGCCTCCCGGCCGTTCCCCCTCCAAGGCGGCTCCACCATTTCAGAGAAGCAGCCCGAGGCAGGCCACACCAACAGCAACAGCGGAGATAAGCTCCATAGCTGCTGGGCAAGAATCAGAAGCCCTTTCTGCATGCAGCTGCCCAGAAAAAGCCACTAGAGGTCACTGTCCTCCCAGGAAAGGAAGGCCACAAACAAACAAGAAGGGAATTTCTTCCAGCTGTCACTTGTGTCAGCTCTGAAAACTATCTCTATCACCATGAAAAGACAAAATTAAAGGCAGACAAAGATCACAGAGACAACACCAGGGAAGGAGACAGACCTAACCAGTCTTCCTGAAAAAGAAGTCAGAATAAAAATCATAAACATGCTGACGGAGATGCAGAGAAATATACAAGAGCTAAGGGATGAAGTCCGGAGGGAGATTACAGACTTCCGGAAAGAGATTACAGAAATGAAACAAAATCTGGAAGACTTTATGAGCAGAATGGATAAATGCAAGAGGCCATTGATGGAATAGAAACCAGAGAACAGGAATGTATAGAAGCTGATATAGAGAGATAAAAGGATCTCCAGGATTGAGACAATATTAAGAGAACTGTGTGACCCATCCAAAAGGAACAATATCCATATTATAGGGGTACCAGAAGAAAAAGAGAGAGAAAAAGGGATAGAAAGTATCTTTGAAGAAATAATTGCTGAAAACTTCCCCAAACTGGAGGAGGAAATAATCGAACAGACCACAGAAATACACAGAACTCCCAATAGAAAAGACCCAAGGAGGACAAAACAAAGACACATAATAATTAAAATGGCAAAGATCAAGGACAAGGGAAGAGTTTTAAAGGCAGCTAGAGAGAAAAAGGTCACCTATAAAGGAAAACCCATCAGGCTATCATCAGACTTCTCAACAGAAACCTTACAGGCCAGAAGAGAATGGCATGATATATTTAATGCAATGAACAGAAGGTCCTTGAACCAAGGATACTGTATCCAGCACGATTATCATTTAAATATGATGGAGGGATTAAACAATTCCCAGACAAGCAAAAGTTGAGGGAATTTGCCTCCCACAAACCACCTCTACAGGTTATTTTAGAGGGACTGTTCTAGACGGGAGCACACCTAAAACTAAACAGATGTCATGAGAGAAAATAAAATCACAGCAAAGAAAGCAGACCAACCAAATACTAACTAAAGGCAAAAAAATAAAATCAACTGCCCACTAAAAGCAGTTAAAGGAAACATGAAATAGCACAGAATAAAACAACCAACATATAAAGAATGGAGGAGGAGGAATAAGAAGGGAGAGAAGAAAAGAATCTCCAGTGTATATAACAGCTCAATAAGCGAGCTAAGTTAGGCAGTAAGATACTAAAGAGGCTAACCTTGAACCTTTGGTAACCACAAATCTAAAGCCTGCAACGGCAATAAGTACATATTTTTCAATAGTCACCGTAAATGTAACTGGACTGAATGCACCAATCAAAAGACACAGAGTAATAGAATGGATAAAAAAAGCAAGACACTGCTTTTTTATATATGCTGCTTACAAGTGATGCACCTCATACCCAAAGACATACACAGACTAAAAGTCAAGGGATGGAAAAACATATTTCAGGTAAACAACAGTGAGAAGAAAGCAGGGGTTGCAGTACTAATATCAGACAAAATAGACCTCAAAACAAAGAAAGTAACAAGAGATAAAGAAGAACACTACATAATGATAAAGCACTCAGTCCAACAAGAGGATATAACCATTCTAAATATATATGCACCCAACACAGGACCATCAGCATATGTGAAACAAATACTAACAGAACTAAAGGGGGAAATAGACAGCAATGCACTTATTTTGGGAGACTTCAACATGCCACTCACCCCAAAGGATAGATCCACCAGGCAGAAAATAAGTAAAGACACAGAGGCACTGAACAACACACTAGAACAGATGGACCTAATAGACATCTATAGAACTCTACATCCAAAAGCAACAGGATATACATTCTTCTCAAGTGCACATGGAACATTCTCCAGAATAGACCACATACTAGGTCACAAAAAGAGCCTCAGTAAATTCCAAAATATTGAAATTCTACCAACCAACTTTTCAGACCACAAAGGTATAAAACTAGAAATAAATTCTACAAAGAAAACAAAAAGGCTCACAAACACATGGAGGCTTAACAACATGCTCCTAAATAATCAATGGATCAATGAACAAATTAAAAAAGAGATCAAGGAATATATGGAAACAAATGACAACAACAACATAAAGCCCCAACTTCTGTGGGACGTAGCTAAAGCAGTCCTAAGAGGAAAGTATATAGCGATCCAGGCACACTTGGAGAAGGAAGAACAATCCCAAATGAATAGTGTAACATCACAATTATCGAAACTGGAAAAAGAAGAACAAATGAGGCCTAAAGTCAGCAGAAGGAGGGACATAATAAAGATCAGAGAAGAAATAAACAAAATTGAGAAGAATAAAACAATAGAAAAAATCAATGGAACCAAGAGCTGGTTCTTCAAGAAAATAAACAAAATAGATAAGTCTCTAGTGAAACTTATTAAGAGAAAAAGAGAATCAACACAAATCAACAGAATCAGAAATGAGAATGGAAAAATCATGACAGACTCCACAGAAATACAAAGAATTTTTAAAGAGTACTACGAAAACCTATATGCCAACAAGCTGGAAAACCTAGAAGAAATGGACAACTTCCTAGAAAAGTACAACGTTCCAAGACTGACCAAGGAAGAAACACAAAAGTTAAACAAACCAATTACGAGCAAAGAAATTGAAACGGTAATCAAAAACCTACCCAAGAACAAAACCCCCAGGCCAGAAGGATTTACCTCCGAATTTTATCAGACACACAGAGAAGACATAATACCCATTCTCCTTAAAGTTTTCCAAAAAATAGAAGTGGAGGGAATACTCCCAAACTCATTCTATGAAGCCAACATCACCCTAATACCAAAACCAGGCAAAGACCCCACCAAAAAGAGAATTACAGACCAATATCCCTGATGAATGTAGATGAAAAAATACTCAATAAAATATTAGCAAACTGAATTCAAAAATATATTAAAAGGATCATACACCATGACCAAGTGGGATTTATCCCAGGTATGCAAGGATGGTACAACATTCCAAAATCCATCATCATCCACCACATCAACAAAAAGAAAGACAAAAACCACATGATTATCTCCATAAATGCTGAAAAAAGCATATGACAAAATTCAACATCCATTCATGATAAAAATTCTCAGCAAAATGGGTATAGAGGGCAAGTACCTCAACATAATAAAGGCCATATATGATAAACCCACAGCCAACATTCTACTGTCCTAGCCACGGCAATCAGACAAAACAAAGAAATACAAGGAATCCAGATTGGTAAAGAAGAAGTTAAACTGTCACTATTTGCAGACGACATGATATTGTACATAAAAAACCCTAAAGACTCCACTCCAAAACTACTAGAACTGATATCGGAATACAGCAAAGTTGCAGGATACAAAATTAACACACAGAAATCTGTGGCTTTCCTATACACTAACAATGAACCAATAGAAAGAGAAATCAGGAAAACAACTCCATTCACAATTGCATCAAAAAGAATAAAATACCTAGGAATAAACCTAACCAAAGAAGTGAAAGACCTATGCCCTGAAAACTACAAGTCACTCTTAAGAGAAATTAAAGGGGACACTAACAAATGGAAACTCATCCCATGCTCGTAGCTAGGAAGAATTAATATTGTCAAAATGGCCATCCTGCCCAAAGCAATATACAGATTTGATGCAATCCCTATCAAATTACCAGCAACATTCTTCAACAAACTGGAACAAATAGTTCAAAAATTCATATAGAAACACCAAAGATCCCGAATAGCCAAAGCAATCCTGAAAAAGAAGATTAAAGTAGGGGGGATCTCACTCCCCAACTTCAAGCTCTACTACAAAGCCATAGTAATCAAGACAATTTGGTACTGGCACAAGAACAGAGCCACAGACCTGTGGAACAGATTAGAGACTCTAGACATTAACCCAAACATATATGGTCAATTAATATTTGATAAAGGAGCCATGGACATGCAATGGCGAAATGACAGTCTCTTCAACAGATGGTGCCGGGAAAACTGGACAGCTACATGTAGGAGAATGAAACTGGACCATTGTCTAACCCCATGCACAAAAGTAAATTCAAAATGGAACAAAGACCTGAATGTAAGTCACGAAACCATAAATCTCTTAGAAAAAAAGATAGGCAAAAGCCTCTTAGACATAAACATGAATGACCTCTTCTAGAACATATCTCCCCGGGCAAGGAAAACAACAGCAAAAATGAACATGTGGGACTATATTAAGCTGAAAAGCTTCTGTATAGCAAAAGATACCATCAATAGAACAAAAAGTTACCCTACAGTATGGGAGAATATATTCATAAATGACAGATCTGATAAAGGGCTGACATCCAAAATATATAAAGAGTTCACCCACCTCCACAAACAAAAAACAAATAATCCAATTAAAAACTGGGCAGAGGAACTGAACAGACAGTTATCCAAAAAAGAAATACAGATGGCCAACAGACACATGAAAAGATCCTCCACATCACTAATTATCAGAGAAATGCAAATTAAAACCACAATGAAGTATCACCTCACACCAGTAAGGATGGCTACCATCCAAAAGACAAAGAACAACAAATGTTGGCGAGGTTGTGGAGAAACGGGAACCCTCCTACACTGCTGGTGGGAATGTAAATTAGGTCAACCATTGTGGAAAGCAGTATGGAGGTTCCTCAAAATGCTCAAAATAGACTTACCATTTGACCCAGGAATTCCACTCCTAGGAATTTACCCTAAGAATGCAGCACTCAAGTTTGAAAAAGACAGATGCACCCCTATGTTTATCGCAGCACTATTTACAATAGCCAAGAATTGGAAGCAACATAAGTGTCTATCAGTAGATGAATGGATAAAGAAGTTGTGGTATATATACACAATGGAATATTATTCAGCCATAAGAAGAAAACAAATCCTACCATTTGCAACAACATGGATGGAGCTAGAGGGTATTATGCTCAGTGAAATAAGCCAAGTGGAGAAAGAGAAATACCAAATGATTTCACTCATCTGTGGAGTATAAGAACAAAGGAAAAACTGAAGGAACAAAACCGCAACAGAATCACAGAACCCAAGAATGGACTAACAGGTACCAAAGGGAAAGGGACTGGGGAGGATGGGTGGGTAGGGAGGGATAAGGGGGGTGAAGAAAAAAGGGGATATTATGGTTAACATGCATAATGGGGGGGTGGGAGAAAGGGGAGGCCTGTACAACACAGAGAAGACAAGTAGTGATTATACATTTTTCTATGCTGATGGACAGTGACTGTAAGGGGGTTTGTGGCGGGGACCTGGTATAGGGGAGAGCCTAGTAAACAATGTTCTTCAAGTAATTGTAGATTAATGATAACAAAAAGAAAAAGAAGGAAAAGGGGGATTACTCCCTGATAGGATAAAACTAACTGCAAATCTCTGATTAATTCATGCTTTAAATATCCTTATTTTTGATCATTTAAAGGGTGTCAGATGATCAGCTATGGAAGTACATTTTTCTGATAATATGCCTTTCTCTTAAAAAAAAAAAGCAGTTCCTGTGTTGATTTCCAATAAGTTCTTTACAATGGTATAAAGGGCATATCAAAGTGTGGACAAAGGGTTTGTTTGTGTTTATACAGAGGATCAAAGCCTAATTTGGCTACCCAGAAAACAAATTAAGATACGATATGAAGAAGAACTTCTAACATCAACATTCTCTGGAAGAGTCATTCCAGAAAATGATCATCAAAAAACTTCAACAAAGATCCTGGTGCTGTTGCAGTTGTAGCGGCATTCATCCCACCAGTTCCTGGACTTGCCATTGGAATGAAGAAGGAGATATCTAAGCTGGCCTGTGCATACAGTAAAACAACAAATTTGACTGGATCTGTACTGTCAGAACTCAACCAAGAATTAGGAGAAGTGCAAGTTGCAGCGCTCCAAAATCTTGCAACTATAGACTATCTACTGTTGAAAGAACATATGGGATGTGAACAGTTCCCAGGAATGTGTTGTTTTAATTTGTCTGATTTTTCTCAAAATATTCAAATTCAGTTAGACAATATCCATCATATCATTGGTAAGTTTTCACAAATGCCTAGGGTGCCTAACTGGTTTTCTTGGTTTCACTGGATATGGCTGGTAATTGCAGGTCTGCTTTAGTTATGTAGCTGTATTCCTATTATGTTAATATGTGCATGCAATTTAATTAGTAGTTTAATACCTATACATGCTTATGTTACACTAAAAGAAGATATGTCAAAGAAATAATCAATCTTCCCATGTTTCCTTCCATCTGCTACTTCTAGAGCTTTTCTTCTTCCTTAGTAATTACAACCCTTAGGTAGAATTCATGCGTCATATCGAAATTACCGAGTATCATAATTCTTCCAAGTGGTAAAGATACCTCAAGACAAATGTTGGGCTTAGAAGTCACAGGGCATAAATCTGTAAAGAAGTAAAAAGCTAGCCTTTCAAACAATATTGCTTCTCTCTCACTTACCAACTTTACATTTCCCTGTATGGCCCTGGAAGATGACTGGTTAGCCAGAGACAGGTAAGATTCCTCAAGGGAGGAACAATGTAAGACAGGCACAGTCGCAGGGGGGCCATCAGGTGAGAAATTGGGGATCAACAGAGGTGAGGCTTAGAACCTCACCCCCCCTGTTTTGAGAGAAATCTTCTGCATCCGTGGATGTTTTGTTACCCCTGTCTAGCTTGGATTAATACTTAGTCTATAGGCACACACCTGATCATCTAACATTTGCCCTCTTACAGCACTAAACTATGTTTTCTACCTTTATCTTGCATCTACCTACCACTTCAGCATTTTATTAAAAATAAAATAAAATAAAATAATAATAATAATAATAATAATAATAATAATAATAATAATAAGGGAGAAATGTAGGATTCATATATAAATCAAGTATAAAAATAAAATGAATAATCATAATTGACCTGATTGTTTATAGTTCATGATGTGTGATCAAAACCAAAAGTTTCTGTGATAACTGCCCTTGCACTGTTCACCATGTAAGAACTTATTCACTATGTAAGAACTTGTTCACCATGTAGAAACTTGTTCGTTATGCTTCAGAAGATTGGAGACTTTTGAGAATTAGGCTTGGGGTTGATTAATTATTGTGTATTGAGTCCCCTATACAGAATTTTATTGTTGTTAACAACTTTATGATCAATAAATACGAGAGATGCCCTCTTAAAAAAAATGAAAGTCTTGGACATCAGGGAAAAAAGATGACAGTGTAGGAAGGCAAGGCAGAAACCTCCTCCCACAAACACATCAAGGAAGCAAATACAGCAAATACAGCAAATACAACTAAACCTGAAAATGACCTCAGGCCTACAGAACAGAACATCTACACCTGGTGAGGATGAAAAGACCACACAGAAGAGAGTAAAGTGGCAGAGTCGTGACTGAGCAGGACCCAAGTCCTTTCCCTACCCCAACCCATAGGTGGGAGGAAGAGGAATGGATTAGGGAGGGGTTAGGTGCTCAGGAACTTTGCACAATTGGCCCTGGAGATCTGCTGTGGAAGCACAAGTCCACATTGCACTGGGTTCTGGTGATGAGCAGGGCTGGACACCAGGGAAAATTGGAACACTCTGGGAGGTTGAGAGTCCAGCGGCTTGTGGAAGATAGGCATGCTCCTCTGGTCCTGAGACCAAAGCAGAGGTGGCAGATTGAAAGATTGCCAACAGTGGAGTGGTGGTGGTGGGGGGTGCAGAGGGATGAGGTTTGCACAGAGCTTTATCCACAGGAGAAAGGGCAGGAGGACATACCTCCCCAGTCCTCCCTCAGATGAACAGGTCAGGCACTCTTGGGAGACCCAGACACTTCATGCCCCTTTCTAGCAGCTCAGCCTGGAGAAGCTTCCCTATGTACCTCTGGTGCACCAGCCCACTTGGCCCAGTGGTGTCAGACTTTGCTGCCTGGCAGGCAGAGGGAGGCTCTTCTAGCTTTTTCAGCCTGTCGTCTCATCCCAATTGGTGCCAGCAAGAGCCACCTCTGAGAGCTCCTTCTTCCCTGAAGGCAGTCAAGAAGCCCCCTGCTGCATGTCTCACTGCTACCGGGGGTACCCAAGCCCACCCTACCCCAGAGCCATGCAACTGCCCCACCCATGTGTTAACCCTGAAGCCCTGCCATTGCTGCAAGGCAGGCAGAGGGCAGCCCTGCCCACAATGATCCTGGCTGAATCCATTGCTCTCATCACAATGGGCCAGCTGAGGAAAACTGCTCACTGCAGTAGACTGAGACCACTGCCAGCAGATAAACAGAAAGGCAGCCTCACCCACTGCCCACCAACAGCAACTGGGGCTCCACTGCAAAGGATAACCAGGCACTGGACAGTAAAGAGTCTTGAGCTTCTGGGCACCACAGGACACCTTCTTCATAAAGTGATTACTCTATAGACCAGGAAGCACAGAAGATCCATCCAATACAAGGGAAGAAACACAGAAACCCTGACAAAATGAAGAGGCAGATGAATATGTTTCAAACAAAACTACAGGATAAGACACCAGAAAGAGGGCTAAATGAAATGGAGATCACTAATCTTGATAAAGATTTCAAAGTAAAAGTCATAAATATGCTCATTGATCTGCAGAAAAGGATTGAAGATCTCAGGATGACTTCAACAAAGATACAGAAGACCTGAAAAATGGTCACTCAGAGCTGAATAATATAGTAACTGAAATGAAATATACAATGGAGGGAATGAATAACAGATTGTTGCAAATAGAGGAGGCAATCAATGAGATGCAAATCAGAGAACAGGAACACAATGAAGCTGAGAAACAGAGGAAAAAGGATTTCTAGGAATGAAAGAACAAAATGTGTGAGAGCTGTGTGATCAATCTAAATGAAATAACATCTACATAATAGGGGGACCAGAAGGAGAAGAGAGAGAGGAGAAAAGGATAGAAAGTCTCTTTGAGGAAATAATTGTGAAAACTTCCCTTATCTGGGGAAGGAAACAGACACTCAGGTAATGGAGCACAGAAAACCCTTAACAAAAGAAACCCCAGGAAGACAACATGAAGACCCATAATAATTAAAAGACAAAGATTAAGGATAAGGAGAGAGTATTGAAAGCAGCCAGTTATATTACTTATAACAGAAAACCCATCAGGCTTTCAGCAGATTTCTCAGCCAGAAACTTTATAGGCCAGAAGGGAGTGGCATGACATGTTTAATGTATTGAAACAGAAGGATCTTCAACCAAGAATCCTCTATTCAGCAAGATTATCATTCAGATTTGAAGTGGAGATTAAACAATTCCCAGAAAAACAAAGGCTGAAGGAATTTATAACCACTACACCAGCATCACAAGATATGTTAAAGGAACTGCTGTAGATAGTGGTGTTCCTAAGTTTAAATAGTTTTCACCAGTGAAAATAAATCCACAGTAAGGGTAGTAGACCAATTATTTACCAAGGATATATGAAATTGAAACAAAAGTGGAAAAAACAACTATATACAAAATCAGTCAAGGGATCACAAAAAGTGCAGATTATGACATCTAATACATAAAGGGGGAAGGAGGAAGAATTTAAAAAAAGTACTTTTAGATTTTGTTTGAAAGAGCAATCATAAACTTAATATGGACCATTATATACTCAGGAAGCTATCCTTAAAGGTTAGAGTAACCACAAACCTAAAGCCTATAATACAGACACAAAAAATTAAAAAAGAATAATCCAATTACAACACTAAAGAAACCTATTAAATAATGGAGGGGGAAAAGGATGGTTGTGTGAGAAATGAGGCAGAAACCTCCTCCTGAAACCACATATAACATGAAAATACAGCAAATACAACTGATCCTGAAAGAGCAACCCATTGACTGCAGAACAGACTGCCTACACCTGGGAAAAAGAGAAGACCTCCCAGAAAAGGGTAAAGTAGCAAAGCCACAATGCAGCGGGACTGAAGTTCTCCCCCCACCCCAGCTCACAGGCAGAAGGAAGAGAAATGGAGCACAGAGCGAGTAGAAGCCCAGGACTGCTAAACACACAGCCCTGGAGATTTTCTCTGTCTGGGAACATGAACCCACATTACATGGGACTCCAAAGATTAGTGGGGTTGGAAAGCAAGCACAGGCAGAATACTCAGACTGTCTGAGATTCTAGCTGCTTGTGGAGAACAGGTACCCACAACTGGCTACTCTGAGACAAAACACAGGCACTTTGAAAAACTTCCCAACAGCAAGAGGGATGCTAAAGGGGCAAGGATTACACAGAGCTTGCTGCTCAGGAGAAAGCACAGGTGGACAAAATCATCCCAACACTCAGTGCAGCAGGATGGGAAATTTCAGGAGCTTCAGATGCTCCATACCCCTGGCTGGCAATGCAGCATTGAGGCCCCTCACTGCGATACACAGCCTGCCATTCCTTTCTCCTTGATGGCACCAGTCCTCACACCTGCTGCCCCCACCATCATGTCAGGCCAGCCAGAGGATGGCCCCCACCTAAGGCAGCTAAAGGAGCATAAGGCAGAGGCTCCTCCCTGTGTGCTTGGCCCACTGGACATGGTAGTGGTGGCAGGCACTGCAGCTGGGAAACAGGAAAGAACTCTTTCCTCCCGGCAGATGCTGGTGCCACAAGCCTGCCACCTCACTATCGCTCCAGGTGCTGGGCAACTCCAGAGAGTAGAGTTTCTGGGCACTAGAGGGTGCCACCTACACAAAGTTGTTATTCCATAGGAATCATTAGAAATATGAAACAGCAAAAAAAATTTGTACAAACAAGAATTCAACCAGCACCAGAAAGGACTAAGTGAAACTCAAATCAGCAATCTTCTTGATAAAGATTTCAAAATAAAAATCATAAACATGCTCACAGAACTATAGAAAAATATTCAAGATTCAGGGAGGACTTCAAGAAAGAGATTGAAACTTTGAAAAACACAGTATCTGAAATGAAACATAAAATGGAGGGATTTAAAAGAAGATTAGATGTGATAGAGGAGACGATAAATGGAATAGAAATTAGAAAATAGGAATACAAAGAAGCTGAGGTACAGAGAAAAAAGGATCTCTAGGAATGATAGAATAATTAGAAAACTATGCAACCAATCCAAATGGAACAATAGTCACATTATAGCGGTACCAGAAGAAGACAGACTAAAAGGGATAGAAAGTCTCTTTGAGGAAGTAATTGCTGAAAATTTCCCCAATCTGGGGAAGGAAATAGTCTCTCATGTCATGGAAGTGCAGATATCTCCCAACACAGGGGACCCTAGGAAGACAACACCAAGATATATAATAATTAAAATGGCAAGATCAAGGAAAAGGAGAGATAATTTAAAGCAGTAAGTGAGCAAAAAAAGATCACATATAAGGGAAAGCCCATAAGGCTATCAGCAGATTTCTCAGCAAAAACCTTACAGGCCAGAAGGGAGTGGCATGATATATTCAATGCAATGAAACAGAAGGGCCTCAAACCAAGAATACTCTACCTGGCAACATTATCATTTAAATTTGAAGTATGGATTAAACAATTTCCAGATAAGCAAAAGTTGAGGGAATTTACCACCCACAAACTATCTCAACAGTTTATTTTAAAGAGACTGCTATAGATGTAAACGCCCCTAAGGCTAAATAGCTGTCACCAGATAAAATAAAATCACAGTAAGAAGTAGACCAATTAATTACTGAGAAATAAAAAATTAAATCAACTACCCACATATCAGTCAAGGGATACACAAAGAGTACAGAATATGACACCTAATATATAAAAGTGGAGGAAGAAGAAGAAGAAGAAAGGAGGAAAAAAAAACCCAAAGAATGATTAGATTGTGTTTGAAATAGTGCAATAAGAAAATGAAGTTAGATTGATAGTAAGGAAGCTGCTGTTGAACCTTTGGCAACCACAAATCTAAAACCTGTAGTGGCTATAAATACATATCTATTGATAATCACCCTAAATGTAAATGGACTGAATGCACCAATCAAAGGACATAGAGTTACAGAATAAATTAAAAACACGATCCATCTACATGTTGCCTACAAGAGACTCACTTCAAACCCAAAGACATACACAGACTAAAAGTGAAAGGACATAAAAAGATATTTCATGCAAATAATTGGGAGTAAAAAGCAGCAGTAACAGTACTTATATCAGATAAAATAGACTTCAAACCAAGAAAGTAACAAGAGACAATGAAGGACATTACATAATGATAAAGGGGTCAGTCCAACAAGAGGATATAACCATTATAAATATCTATGCACCCAATATAGGAGCACCTAATTAAGTGAAACAAACACTAACAGAATTGAAGTGGGAAATAGAGGGCAATACACTCATTTTAGGAGACTTCAACACAACACTTACTCCAAAAGACAGAATATAAGTAAGGAGACAGAGGCACTGAACAATGCATTAGAAGAGATGGACATAACAGACATCAACAGAACACTCCACCCAAAACCAGCAGGATATACATTCTTCTCAAATGTATGCAGAACATTTTCCAAAAGAGATCACATACTAGGCCCAAAAAGAGCCTCAGAAAATTCAGAGATGGAAATTGTGCCAACCAGCTTCACAGACCACAAGGTATGAAAGTAGAATTAAATTAAGCAAAGAAAACAAAAAAGCCCCAAAACACATGGAGGCTTAACAACATGCTCCTAAATAATCAATGAATCAATGAACAAATAAAAACAGAGATCAAGCAATATATGGAGACACATGAAAATCACAACACAACAGCCCAAAACATGTGGGATGCAGTGAAGGCAGTTCTAAGAAGAAAGTATATTGCAATGCAGGCTTACCTCAAGAAAGAAGAACAATCCCAAGTGAACAGCCTAAACTCGCAATTAATGAAACCAGAAAAAGAAGAAAAATGAGGCCCAAAGTCAGTAGAATGAGGGGCATAATAAAGATTAGAGCAGAAATAAATAAAATTGAGAAGAATAAAACAATAGAAAGAATCAATGAAACTAGGAGATGGTTCTTCAAGAAAATAAACAAAATAGAAAAACCCCTCACCAGGCTTATCAAGAAAAAAAAAGTCTACACACAAAAACAGAATAAGAAATGTGAAAGGAAAAATCACTACGGACACCATAGAAATACAAAAAATTAATATAGAATACTATGAAAAATTATACGTTAACAAATTAGATAACCTAGAAGAACCGGACAACTTTCTAGAAAAATGCAACATTCTAAGACTGACCCAGAAAGAAACAGATAATCTGAACAGACCAATTACCAACAATGAGATTGAATTGGTAATCAAAAAACTACCTAAGAACAAACCCCTGAACCAGAGGTCTTCACTGCAAATTTTTATCAAACATTTAGAGAAGACGTAATACCCATCCTCCTTAAAGATTTCCAAGAAGTAGAAGATGAGGGAATACTTCCACACTCATTCTATGAGGCCAGCATCACTCTAATACCAAAACCAGGCAAAGGCACCACAAAGAAAGAAAATTCCAGACCAATATCTCTGATGAACATAGATGCAAAAATTCTCCACTAAATATCTCAGCAAACTGAATTAAAAAATACATCATAAAGATCAACCATCATGCTGAAGTGGGATTTATTCCAGGGATGCAAGAATGGTACAATATTTGAAAATTCATCAACATCATACACCGCATCAACAAAGGGAAGGACAAAAATCACATGATCATCTCAATAGATGCTGAAAAAGCATTTGACAAAATTCAACATCCATTCACGATAAAAACTCTCAACAAAATGGGCATAGAGGACAGGTACCTCAAAATAATAAAGGTCATATACAACAAACCCACAGTCAACATCATACTTAGCAGGGAAAAGCTGAAAGCTTTTCTTCTGAGATCAGGAACAAGGCAAGGATGCCCACTCTCCCCATTTTTATTCAATATAGTACTGGAGGTCCTAGCCACAGCAATCAGACAACACAAATAAATAAAAAGCATCCAGATTGGTAAGGAAGAAGTCAAACTGTCACTATTTGCAGATGACATGATATTGTACCCTAAAGAATCCACCCCAAAACTACTAGAACTAATAATTGAATTCAGGAAAGTTGCAAGATACAAAATGAATACACAAAAATCAGTTGCATTCCTATATACTAACAATAAACTAGCAGAAAGAGAAATCAGGAAAACAACTGTATTTACAGTTGCATCAAAAAGAATAAAATACCTAGGAATAAATCTATCCTAGGAGGTGAAAGACCAATACCCTGAAAACTACAAGACACTAATGAGAGAAATTAAAGAAGATACCAATAAATGGCAATGGATGCCATGCTCTTGGATAGGAAGAATTAATATTGTCAAAATGGACATCCTGCATAAAGCAATCTACAGATTCAATGCAATCCCTATCAAAATACCAACAACACTCTTCAACAGACTAGAACAAATAATTCTAAGAATCATATGGAACCACAAAATACACTGAAGAGTCAAAGCAATCCTGAGAAGGAAGAACAAAGCTGGGTGGATTACTCTCCCAAACTTCAAGTTCTACTACAAAGCCACAGTAATCAAAACAGCTTTGCACTGGCTCAAGAACAGACCCACAGATCAATGGAATAGAAGCTCAGATATAAACCTACACATGTATGGCCAGTCAATATATAATAAAGGAGCTATAGATATACAATGGGGAAATGACAGCCTCTTCAACAGCTGGTGTTGGCAAAACTGGACAGCTACATGTAAGAGAATGCAACTGAATTATTGTCTAGCTCCATACACAAAAGTAAACTTGAAATGGATCAAAGACCTGAATGTAAGTCATGAAACCATAAAACTCACAGAAGAAAACTTAGGCAAAAATCTTTTGAATGTAAACATGAACAATTTTTTCCTGAACACATCTCCTCGGGCAAGGGAAACAAAAGCAAAAATGAACAAGTGGGACTACATCAGGCTGAAAAGCTTTTGTACAGCAAAGGACACTTCCAGCAGAACAAAAAGGCATTCTACTGTATGGGAGAATATATTCATAATTGACTTATTTGATACGGGGTTAACATCCAAAATATATAAAAAGCTCACATGTCTCAATACCCAAAAAA
Organism: Manis javanica; assembly: GCF_040802235.1. NCBI lineage: Eukaryota > Metazoa > Chordata > Mammalia > Pholidota > Manidae > Manis > Manis javanica. The sequence continues at coordinate 119,026,902 of NC_133174.1, forward strand.
CAAAAAACCTTTTAAGAAATGAGCGAAGGATCTGAACAGATACTTCTCCAAAGAAGAAATTCAGATGGTCAACAGTCACATGATAAGATGCTCCACATCACTAATTATCAGGGAAATGCAAATTAAAACCACAATGAGATATGTGCAGATACTTCTCCAAAGAAGAAATTCAGATGGTCAACAGTCACATGATAAGATGCTCCACATCACTAATTATCAGGGAAATGCAAATTAAAACCACAATGAGATATCACCTCATACCAGTTAGGATGGCCAACATTATAAAAACAAGGAACAACAAATGCTGGTGAGGATGTGGAGATAAGGGAACCCTCCTACACTGCTGGTGGGAATGTAAATTAGTTCAACCATTGTGGAAAGCAATAAGAAGTTTCCTCAAAAAATTAAAAGTAGAAATACCATTTGACCCAGGAATTCCAGTCCTAGAAATTTACCCCCAAAAAACAAGATCCCTGATTCAAAAAGACATATGCACCCCCATGTTTATCACAGCACTATTTACAATAGCTAAGATATGGAATCAACCTAAGTGTTCATCGGTAGATGAATGGATAAAGAAGATGTGGTACACAGACACAATGGAATATTATTCAGCCATAAGAAGAAAACAAATCCTGCCATTTGCAACAACATGGATTAAGTTAGAGGGTATTATGCTCAGTGAAATAAGCCAGGCAGAGAAAGAAACCTACCAAATGATTTCACTCATTTGTGGAGTATAACAACAAAGCAAAACTGACAGAACAAAACAGCAGCAGACTCACAGACTCCAAGAAGGGACTAGGTAAAAAGGGACTCCAAGGGGAAAGGGTTGGGAAGGGAGGGTGGGGAGAGAGGGAGAAGAGGATTAAGGGGCATTATATAGTTAGCACATACCATATAGGTACGTCACGGAGAAAGCAGTATAGCATGGAGAAGACAAGGAATGACTCTATAGCATCTTACTGCTGTGACAGACAGTGATTGCAATAGGGTGTATGTGGGGGACTTTGATAATATGGGTGAATGATGAAACCACAATGCTGCTCATGTGAAACCTTCATAATAAGACTGTATATCAATGAGCCCTTAATTATGGAAAAAGAAAAGAAAACCGTTAAATAACAACAACAAAAGTATAAGAGAGGAAGAAAGGAACAGAGAGGAGTGATAAAAACACCCAGAAAACAGTTAGTACAATGGCAAGAAATACATACCTACCAATAATTGCCTTAAATGTAAATGGACTGAATGCACCAACCAAAAGACAGAGAGTGGCAGAATGCATAAAGAAACAAGACCCATTTAAATAAACAACACCTGTCTATGCTGCCTACAGGAGAAACAATTCGGACCCAAAGATATACACAGGTTGAAAGTGAATGGATGGAATAAGATATTTCTTGCAAATAACAAGGAGAAAAAAGCAGTAGTAGTACTTATATCAGACAAAGTAAATTTTTAAACTAAGTAACAAGAGACAAAGAAGCACATTCTAATGATAAAGCAGTCAGTCCAACAAGAGGTCATAGTATTATAAATATCTATGCATCCAACGTAGGAGCATCTAAATATATAAAATAGTAACAGACCTAAAAGGAGAAGCAGACAGCAACACAATCATATTAAGGGGTTTTAACATACCACTTACATCAATGGACATGTCATCCAGACAAAAAATAAGAAAACAGCCATTGAATGGCACATTAGACCAGATGGCCTTAACAGGTATATACACAGCTTTATACCCAAAAGCAGCAGGAAACAGATTTATCTCAAGTGCACGTAGTACATTCTCCAGACTAGGTCATATATTAGGACACAAAAAGAACCTCAATAAATTAAAAAAGATTGATATTGTATCAAGCATCTTTCCAGACTACAATGGTATGAAACAAGAAATCAATTACATGAAGAAAACCAAAAAAGTTATGAACACATGGAGACTAAACAACATGCTTTCAAATAATCAATGGATCAACAAATCAAAGAGAAAATCAAATACATAGAGACAAATGAAAATAGAAACATAACAATTCAAAATACATGGTATACAGCAAAAGTGATTCTAAGAGGGAAGTACATAGCAATATAGGTCTACCTCAAAAAAACAAGAACAATCCCAAATAATCATCTAACCTCACAAATAAAAGAACTAGAGAAAGTTGAACAATGACCAAAATTAGTAGAAGGAGGGACATAATAAAGATAAGAACAGAAATAAAATAGAGAATTAGAAAACAATAGAATAAAAGCAATGAACCCAACAGCTGGTTCTTTGAGAAGATAAACAAAATAGGCAAACCACTAGCCAGACTTATAAAGAAAAAAAAGAGGACAAAATCTGATTCAAAAAGATAAATGCACCTCTATGTTTATTGTGACATTATTTGCAATAGCCAAGATATGGAAGCAATCTAAGTGTCCATCAGTAAATGAATGGATAAAGATGTGGTACCTATACACAATGGAATATTATTCAGCCATAAGAAGAAGACAAATCCTGCCATTTGCAACAACATGGATAAACCTAGATGGTATTACGCTTGGTGAAATAAGCCAAGCAGAGAAAGACAAATACCATATGATTTCACTTATTTGTGGAATATAAAAACAAAACAAAACAGAATGAACAAAATAGCAGTAGACTCATAGACACAGAGAAGTGGCTAGTATACAACCCCACAGGGGAGGGGTTGTGATGGGTGATTGGGGAGGGTGAGGGGAATAAAGGGACACAAAAATTCTCAACCATAATATAACTTGGTCACAGTGGTAGTAGTACAGCATGGAGAATATAGTCAATGATTCTGTAACATCTTTGTACGTTGACAGATACTAACCACACTAGAGGGGAAGAAGATTCAATAATATGGGTAACTGTCGAACCACTGTGTTGTATATTTAAAACCAATATAAGATTGCATATCAATGATAGTTCAATAAAATGATAGCAAGAAAGAAAGAAAATACAGGGCAGAAAAAAAAGTTAACTTTGATACTTCTAAACCATCTGATCCTCAAACCCTACTCTGGTTTTGCCTAGTGACCTAATAATATCCTTTAAGATAATAATTTTAAAAATCCAGTTAAGATCACATACTGCATTTTGTCATATTTCAGTAGTCTCTTCTTTACTCTGGAACAGTTCCTCAGTCTTTTCTTGATTTTCATGACCTTGACATTTTGAAAGAGTACAGGATATTAATTTTGTAAAATGTCCCTCAATTTGATTTGTCTGATGCTTCCTCATGATTAAATTCAGGTTATACCAAAAAAAAGATGAAAGTCTTAATATACAAAGAGATCATGGTGAGACCATATATAAAAATGGAACTCTGACCTCAATCTGTAAGAACCAGCCCAGAAAACCAACCGATCATCTATAGTAACCAACCCAGTATCTAAAAGATCACTTGTAGTAAGTCAGACCACAATCTTTAGCAACCAGCTCAGGAAGCCGAACAATAAACCCTGTAACAGTTGACCCCAAATGACCAGGACTTGATTAACAACTGACAACTTCCCTAATTTTTGTCCTCACTTCCAACTTAGAACCATCCAGAGAGACCCAACTAGGACTATGCACCCATGACTGGTCACACAGTACACACAACTTCTAGTTAGGCTGCATGTGTAGTTTCCCCACGCCAATGGCCTCCAATCAGGGCATAGCTGAAACTTTCCTTTTTCACTCTACAGTTTCTCTACTCCTCTGCCTGCTTTGGAGTCTCGGCCAAAATTCAAGTAATGGGGGCTGACTCCCTAGCAAGGATAAATAGCCATATTCTGAATAAATAACCATATCCGGTTCTCAATTGGTTTGTCTTTAGTTATTTCCACAGAAATCAAAATCTTGATGTTAGGTATGCTGATTGCTAATAGGGTTAATTGCTCGTAAGGCCTCTTATCTAACAGTACAAGGAAATAAAAAGTGTGTGTACTATGCTGTTTATACACATGACTGTAATATTTCTATGTGTAACCCTCTTTATCTGTATTGAACTAAACATGACCTCATATTAACGTCTCCAACAGTCCACTGTTGCCACCACACCTTGATTTCAGCCTTGTGAGACCCAAAGTAGAACCCAATGAAGCCCTGCCTGAACTTTTGACCTACAGAACTGGAGCTAATAAATGGATGTTGTTTTAAGCCTGCAAATCTGTGGTAATTTGTAACACAGCAATAGGAAACTAATACAGCAAGTTATCATTGGAGGTCCCTGTTAAATAAATAAGGAAATGAATAATAAGCAAGGAGTATAATGGTGCCAACTTCTGAAGAACAAAGATGACAGTAATATCAGCTGTAGCCAAGTTGACTCCAGCCCTGCCTCCTTTTAGGCAGGGAGCAAAGTATAGCTCCCTAAAATTTGCTGGCGTTTGCCTCTTTCATACTAACCTACCTTCTTTCCCTGTCTGCTAGTCAGGCATAATCAGTCTAACACATTGGCTGATTCCCTAAGAGCGAGAGATACATTTACACATCATGTGTAGCTTGCTGTAGGTTTTGTTTTATCCCAAAGTGATGACTAAGGAGGGAATCTAAAGCCATCTCAATAAAATAAGCATCTTGGAGAAGAAGCAAATTATCAACCCCTGAAACATCACAACATGTAGATAGCCATCTATCCCATTTATTGCAGGCCTGCCAAGTTGGCAAAGTCAAAGAAAACCATTTCCCCTGGCTAGCATCAGTAAAACAATTTGAGCTCCTAAAAATCAAATGAGAAGAAAGGCACAGAGAGCCAGAATGAGCCATTCAAACAAGCAAAGCTGATTTTGACAGGTTCCCTGGTAACAAACCCAACTATGGTTATAAATGGGTCACTATAGCCTCCAGCTGTATTTTTTGTTACATAAGCTTCCTGGAAAAGAGGATTAAACCATATTTAAGATAAACATTTGCTTTTCTATAGTAAATTTAGCACTGTTGTTTAAAGTGCTTTCGAATTGAATTGTGCAGGTGCTAAAATTCTAATCGCCTGCTTTTCCTGACATTCATCTTAGAATTGCTCAAAGAAAGACATTATCTGTGACTCACATAAAATATAATGATCACAATGAAAGGAATGGAATGGATAGGAAAGAATCAGAAGTAAAATGAAGGCCATTTGGAAGTCATGGACTCAAGCCATCCATTGATGAGGATGACACATCATTTGTCAAGTAAATCCACTGTAGGTTGCTGATGATGTGGGGGGAAGATCTGTACCTGGTTTATAGTAACAGGAATAGAAGGCAAGAACATATATTTTTGTGGGATACCAAAAATCCAGTATTTCAGTTGATGGTGTGGATTTGGGGTTATCTGTACAGCTGCAAAACCTGGATGTTTTTAGGAAAACAAAAACTTCTATGAGTTACCCAGGATACTGTAAAAGTGTTTGATTCTGACTTTACATTTCCTTAGACTCTGAGAATGTTGCAGTCTGTAGAAGAAGTGTGTGTGTGTGTGTGTGTGTGTGTGTGTGTGTCTGTTTGTTTATTTTATATACTTTAACATCTGCACAACTGCTTAATTAACCTATGAGCTAAGGCCAAGGAAAAGTACAAGCAAATACTCAAAAAGATTTTAATGTCTTTGTAATTTTTAAGGCTCTGCTATTAGTTGGAATAATAGTAACATTCATGAATTTAGTGAAGGCTTTTAGATTGAGTTGGCATAGTAGCTATGCCATTGTTCAGATCATTAACATAACCATTGATATACCCCATTTTTTACTACATTCTCAAGCTGCTTTGACTGTTAGGTGCAAAAATGATGTGAGTTCCAAAGGTGACAGATTGACTTTGACAAAGCGGAGGCCTGAGATGACAAAAATACTGCCATTTATTGTGATGGTGTTCTTTATTTAGCACCTACCTACATGAAGGGGGATGGGAAATGGAGCAGAAGACTCTCCCTCCAGACCCTGATAGGAAGGATCATGCTTACCCTAGCATCCATCTTGAAGGGAAAATTGAGTTTCGGAGTCTAGTATAAGCTGGACAGAGAAGACAGTGCAATTCAATTCAGCAAGTAGAAGCAGTGTTCTTCTAGGTGTTCTGTTGGTTGTAGGAACCAAACACTGCCCTCAAGGACTTTACGATCTCGTTAGAGATATGACATGAATTTAGAAGATAGAAATAAAGCACACCAATCTATATAGTCAAGCACCACATTGTGTGGTCAGAACATTGGGATGGTCTGGAAAGACAGCACAATATGACCAAGAGTGGGAACACTAAGGCTGAGCTGAAATATGAGATAAATCATAAAGAGAGCCAGGTATAAAAAAGTTTATATGTTCTTCAACAGAATAGATATTGGCTGTTTGATTTTATTCCAACAATTTAGAAGTGGTTCACATTTCTGCAGAAGTTCCTATATTACTGAGGATGTTTAAGGCTACAAGGAACAAAAAACAGGCTAACAGTGGCTTAAACCATAAGAACATTTAATATTGTCTAAAGGAGAAATCTGGAAATAGTTGTTGCTAGGATTAATTCAACAGAATGATGATGTCAGAGTACTGGATAGGCATTTCTGGAATTATTTTTTCCTTTCCTGTGGTCACTAGGTGACTGAAATAGCTCCAAGCATCATGTCCTCATATAAGAATGTTCAAAGCAGGAAAGAACACAGGAAAAGAAAAGCCTGAATTTTATTAAAGCTAAAATATGCCCAGGACCAGGAGAAGAATCATGATCAATCTAAGCTTGCTGGAAGATTCTAGGGAAGTAAAATCTTTTCCAGAAGCTCCCAGCAGACTTCGTTTTGAATTCCATTAACCAGAATTGCAATCATAAGTCCCTGATTAGTCTTTTCACTGGGAAAGGGGAACTGGATGGCTATAACTGGCTTAGACCTGTCATGATTTATTTCTTGAGCCTAGGCACATTTTGACAAACAAAACCTTTTAGGAAGAGGAGCAAATGACAACAGGGTTTATCAAAAGACAATATCTGCCTCAGTCCCCAAAGCTGAACAGGAAGTTGAACATTCTTTTTCCACAGAATGTCATATATGATATTCTTTGATTCCCTCTCTGTCGCTCTCCATCTCTCTGTGTCTGTCTCTTTTCCCTTCTTCCTCTCCTTCTTCTGCCTGTTCCCTTGTTTTTATTCCCTCACAGTTATAAACATCTCACCCTTAAACACGTTGAAAACTTGGGTTTAAATGAGGTGCCAAGGGAATGGGGCAGCAGAAGTCTGTTTTTTTGCTTGGTTCCCTTCCCATATGCCTTTGCATGTCAGAGAGTATTCACATTTTATGAAACTGCCCAGTTAGAATCTTCTGTCATTCACCAATTTCAACCTGAGATCCTTTAAAATAAAAGCTATTGCAGAGTGGTAACAACTTCTAATCAATCATGAATCAAATGCAGACAGATGGAGCTATTCTTCTCCATAGAGCCCCAATCTTCATTTTATTCCCATCAAATATTAGGGCAGTGGTTAACAAAACATTGTGACTAAATAATATTTTTACCACTGAGAAAGCAGTGTGATTTAGGTTTATTGCGGGTAGCAAGCTACAAAAGAAGTCATGTTAAATCATATATTAAGGCATCTGCCCATAAATCTGGCTATAAATTACTTTTTTCCTTTTGAGGAGCTTTGTCTCCAAAAGCCTGGAGACTAAATGCTTAGACAAGATAAGTGTAGATAAATAGCCAGAATCAACACAGGGAAGTTTAGAGGAAATGCTTTTCTAGAATTGGGAGGCTGAGGAAGGGTAAAAGACTAGAGGGCAGATTACATTCTGATGATTTATTTATGAAGAGTTCTCAGCTCAAACCTCTGAGACATGTAGAAATACTCTACTTTCTGTACCAAAACTTCATTTACTCAAGATGTAAATGTGGATTCCTGTAACATTTCTGGCCTTTTTAATTGCTGGATCTGTTTTGGTGACATTAGAAAGAGATACTTTCCTCTTTAAGTAAGGAAGACTTTACTTAACATTCACACTGATTTCTGTATTAATGTGCAAGACAAAACGTGAGTGCTGAAACACTATTAACACATAGATTTAAATCTATTGAGCCAGATTTTTCCTTTGGTTCATTTAATTGCAGATCCTTAAGCAACTCTTTTATTTTGAGGTAACAGTTTTGATATTTAATCCATAAAATATTAGAGTTAGAAGGAACCTTAGAGTTTATTACCTAGTTCTATTCCCTCATTTTTTAGATGAGGAAAAAAAAAGTGAGGCTAAATGAGGTTAAATGCCTTGTCTACTGTCACACAGCTAATTAGCAGCAGAGTTAGGGACTATAAACCAGCATGTCTGACTTCAAAGCCCATAATTTTTATGCTGTATGGTGATGCCTCATCTACAGTAAAGTTTACCTGTAGTATTAAATACACTGGCATCCCATAACCCTGTTAAGATCCTGCCTTCCTCAGCCCTGATTAGATACATGGAGTAAATCTGTTCACTTGAGCAGTCAGCCAGCCTAGAGAAACAAATAATATAGTAATTATGAATATGGGCACTGGAATAAAGCCAGGTCAGGGTTCAAATCCTGGTTCTGCAACATACTGCAAATAAGAGCAAGTTGCTTAACCTTTCTGGGCCTCACTTTTCCTTTCTGTAAAGTGGGATTAAAATCTCCTCGTAGGATTGTCGCTTGAAAAAGTAAATCCATACAGAACATTTGAAGTCTGGAGAGCTCTCAGTAGATGCTAATTCAATATTTTTTATCTCATTTTCTGACCAAACACAATCAGAGCAGCAGATACATTAGGGTTGGATCACAAAACCAGTAAGTGTGGTCGAGAATCAGTGTGCTGCCCTAAATGTTGACAGATTGTTTTTTTCTTTTCTATTCTTTAATTTCTTTTTCTTTTAATTGTCTTAAACATAATATTACCTTTTCCCATCTTATTTTATATTTGCCTCTTTTTAAAAAGTGAAAAGAAAATGAGTATTAGATATTTATTAGGAGAAGAAATCAGACTATAAAGTAGATATTGGACAAAGATAATGTGGATATGAGTAATTTGGGATCCAGGGGGGTTCTAAATTTTATATATGTTTAGAGCATCTGTGCAAAATGCTGTGCGAAATATAAAATAAGAATCAAATATAAAATTTCCCTCCGGACCTTTAACTCACGCCAGGAAGACACACACACACACACACACACACACACACACACACATATATATATATATATATATATATATATATATATATATATATATATATATATATACCATTACCACTGGTGATGTCTTTTTTTTAATAAGAAAACACTTAGTGACTGATTCATACTATTAAATCAATTCAGAGTAGCTTAAGACCAGTGTGCTAGTGTGTGCTAGAGCCATCAGAAGAGACTTAATTAGTGAGGTAGAAGTTGAGCTCGCTGTTGAACCATGAGTAGAACTTGAAGAGGCAGGGAGGAGGAGGGAGTGCATTTGAAGGGGAGGAAACAGCATAAGTAACATCACGGAGGAAAGAATTTATAGTGTACATTGGCAGCAGTAAGGAAAGGAGTGGGAGAGCAGTAGGATGAGGATAAATTATTAACGGAGCTGCAGGGCTCCCAGTGCCTTTACCTGGAGAGAGGTGAACAGAGTCTAGTCTAACCCACATTCCTAGGGCAGAAACCGGGGCAAAGATATGATGCTCTGCTGAGTGAAAAGATGATATAGTTGGCCGGAACTCTTCCTGGGCTGTGATTCTGGAACTGTAGCATGGTTGGAGAGGTTTGCTGTACAGGACAAGAAACTCACATTTCAGCACTGTGGTTTCAACATTTACCATTTTATTCAGTATTTTTGCTTCCTAAGTAATAAAGAGAGGATATGTGCCTTCTCAAATTCCCCCCGGAAAGTAGGTTCTGGTGCAGCCTTAAGGGAAAAGGGGTCCTTGAAGCTGAGAACTGACTACCTACAATGCAGCTCTTTTTCCAGCTTTATTGAGATATAATTCTTGTTCAACATACAACACTGTGTAAGTTTAAGGTGTACAATGTCATGAATTAATACCTGTGTATATTGTGAAGTGATTACCACAATAAGGTTAGTTAACACATCCTTCTTAAAGATGCTTTCAAAGATGGAGGTGGGGGAATCTATTTCTGTTGTGGAGAGTCAGGATGCAACCAAGAGGATTCATGGACACTATTATTTGCTGCTACGTCTACTCCTTTCAGACAGTTTAACAGATCTGTTGTCAACAGATGCTGCATAGTGGCAGTGACCAAAGACAGTGGCAGAGTTGATACAGTCCCTACAATTCTTCCAAGAAAGGCCACTATCAGTATTTTGAAGCTTTCTTCTCTCCTCTCACATCCACACAGGGAGAGCTAAAGGGGCACGTGGTGTACCAGTTTCCTACTTTGGGGATACAAAAATCAAATCAAGTCAATAAGTGTTTTTGATCGGTTAAGCACCAGCAACCCAGAACTTTTCACAACATACCTTGGAAAGAAAACACAGATGTTGGGCTACGATCTTCACTCTTCCATCTAACCGGGAGTGACCATTTACTGCTTGCCCCAGCAGGTCGTTACTGCAAGGATGGAAGAACCCCGTGGCAAAACCAGGCCCTCACCTCTCCAGTGGGTTCCCCCGTCAGTGCTGGTGCCCCCGAGGCAGTACCTGTTCTCTACTCTGACCTTTGTTGTCAGAACAACCATATTGATTTCTTGGTTCCCATGGTCCTGACACCCACATATTTCTTGCAGTTCTGTCACTACCAGAGATAACGCCACCCTTCCTTAACTCTTGCCGAGCACTTACCATGTATCAGTCACGGTGCTAGGTTCTTTACGAGCATTATGAAATTGAATCCTCACACAAACTCTGTGAGATGGGTGCTGATATTTTGTCCCCACTTTTGTTTAAAGAGATGAGAAAACTGATGCATAGAAAATGTAAGAACCTTGCCCAAGGTTAAACAGTGAGCATCAGAATGGGCATTCCACTCTGGGCAGTCTGATTCCAGAGACCACACAAAGAGCACCTACAATACAAGAATGGGTAACTTAAAGGAACCGTGGATATGCCATCATTTCAGAGCTTCCAGAAGAAAGTAGTAGAATAACTACTGTGGGTGAGTTAGCCAGGGGCCTATCAAAGATAGGCTAGGTTCATTTTTTAGGCTCATTTCTGTGAATTTTTGTAATGGCTCATATTATAGTTGTTTAAAAATATGTCAGCCACAGCCTTTTGTGGACTATAGTCAGTAGGGGCTGGAGAAAGATGAATCCAGTAGGGGATGGTGAGAGCTGTTCTTCACTCTGCCCAGAGGGAGTGGTTGCTCCAACAACAATGGGCAAATGGAGGCTGTTCAGAACAAGTGCATTCCATCTTCTTTTCCCTTAGGACTAATGTAGTATTGATGGGTTGCCTCAAATTCATCATTTGGTGAGTCAATAGTATTGATTTGATCTGTGGCTGGGTGCAACACATTATGTTAAGTAATGTGGGGCCACATAAAGACATCAAGAATGCAAGTTTGTTCTCTTGGGGCTGGTAATAAAGAGCATGAATTAGGAACAGCACATAGGTAGAAAACAACAGAGCACATATAAGGACATAAGCACGTGATGACAAGACATTGAGTGGAGGGCAAAGATTCTCAAGGCTTGCCTCAAGATGGCTCCGAATCACCACCAGCACCTACCTTGCAGTTGGTTGTTTTAACTTTTAGTTGTCACTCTCAGGAGGGAGTTTGGGGCATGCCCTTTGAATGTTTATTGAAAAGGTCTTCAAATACAACTGAGCACCAGATTAATATGCTGAAATATTCAAATGTACAAAAGGTCAGGTTCCTATTTACATCTACTGAATTAGAAGCCTTTAGGTATTCAGGCCTGGAAATCTCTATTTTTAACAAAAATCATCTAGAGAAAAATAACGCTACTAAGGTAGTTCACTTGGGGCTGTAACAAAACTGTGCCCAGCTATAAGCAACAAATTTTCTGGATAGAAATGTTTGTAAGGGGAGAAAGATAGGAGGAAAATCCAGGAGTGAGGGACATAGTTTCAAAATTGCACCACAGCAAATTGGAGTCCCAGTTATCATGAGGACATTATTAAGGTCTTTGCCACACCACAAAGGAGGATGGATATATGGGAGCAAAGATGGTGGACTCCGCAATTATTTGTTATTGATTTCACAATTTTGCTCTAGACTGGCTGGGTTTGGTAGAACCCCAAACTCTAAATTATTAATATGAGATCATGGCCAGCTGGGTATGTACTCAAAACATGAAGATTATCTAAACCCTGCCAGAAGTCTGTAACACAATGCATCACGCCACTCGGAGAGTAGGCACTTGTCCTACATATGCCACTTTACTTCCCTCCGAGATTGGCAATTCAATAGTAGCAATATTAGCAGAAGCAGAAGCGGCTGCCAGTAAAGTATCCTGATTAGCATCAACAAAATTGGTCACATATCCTGAATGACACTTACACAAGTCTACTGTCCCACTTTCTGTCCTCACCCCTACTCTTGCTAAAGAGGACAGATTTTTATCTGCTGTTTTCTGCTTCCTTTCAGCTGCTCTTCTAAATCACCATGGAAATGACTGAATGGTCAAAACCAAATGCAAACTAATGTGGTTAATGATTCAGAAAAGGCATCTGAAAGGAGACGCGCCCAAGCCCACGTTTACTTTTAAGTTGTAGTTTAGGAAAACATTTGCAATCAGGAGGAGGAAAAATGCACTTAAAGGAAAGAATGAACCCCAAAAGAGGCCAAAGGCAAGGCAAAAATGTGCTTTTATTTGGTTTACTTGTATTATGCAATTCAGCTCTCAAAGCTGTGGCCTCTGCTAGAGACCCCAAAGAGACAATGCCTGAAATTCAGGGTCCCTTTTTCTTGAGAACCACGGAAATACAATGCACATTTGTTTTGGCCACCCACTAACCACTCAGTATTCATTCACCCTTTTTAATAGCAATTTGTTTTCCATTTGAAAAATTACCTGCCTCTCATTGTATGAAGTGTGGATCAAGTGGTCAATGGAAGTATCGTGCCCTCAATAAGGAGTCCGAGGAATATTGAGGAAAGCATTGTCTAAGAGAACTAAAGGACTGACTACTATTTGTGAGATGAGAACCAGACTTGTATTACTGTAGATACCAGAAGAGACGCGGCATTATTTTATACTCCAAACTGGAATGATACAGGACATATTGGTAACCGGGAATAAAAAAAATAGAAGAAAATATGCCAGTTGTTAGTAGTGCTTATTTCTGGGTGGTGAGAATATTGATGTTTAGTATTTTCTTTATAAAAGTGATGCATGCTTACTATGTAGTATTTAAAACTCACATGAAACACTCCAGTGTATTTTTTTAAACATATCTCAATATGTGTGCTGTCCTGCTTTGGGAAGTCAGACAAGTCTTCCTCTGGTGAAATGGCACACTTCATTCCGCAGTCTCCACCTTAAGCAGCCTGAAGTCTTCAAGACTAGGTTCCCTTTCTTGCTTCAGGATCACAAGCTAATGCATTGTTCCTACCACTTAAGATTGGAAAGTTTCAGCACACAAAATTCATGTAAATGTACAATCCGGCATAAATACCTCATTAGAATCTTTGATATATTTTGAGCCAAATCACAAGAAAAATTTCATCATACCCAGTGGAATGCAAGTATATAGCCTCTCCCATGGTCACTGCCTCCGTCAGTCTGAGTCTGAGTCTAGGAATCTTCTTTTTCTCTCATATTTTCTACCCTTGCCTTTGGTCTTTGTTACTGGCTGCGTACACCCCAGAACAATTTCTGCTCTTGCTTCTGTGGTCTTTCTTGCCTCATCAGATTTTTTGAAAAAGTAAGTTCTAGCTCTTTACAACTCTGTCTCCTGTTGTAAGCAGCCCACACAATCCAACTGATGACTCATTCCCTATGCATTTGCAGCATATGTCTTTTGCACACACTGGTGCAAACCACAAGACTGGTTTGCAGGTTAATGACAACATCATTTTCTTCCTGAAATTTTCAAGCTCTTTATTACAAATTTGAATATATTTAAGATCACATTTTAATTGTAGCACATTGGGGATGGAAGTTATCTACGGTCACTCCTTAGTTTACAGTCACTTCTGGGAGTCTGATGGGAAGAAGAAATCTATTTTTGAAGTGGTCCATTTTTGCAGATTCATAAAGCTCAGAATATGAGTACTTGAGTTGTGAATTTTTTGCTGAAAAAAGAATAGCACTGAGCAGAAATGTTATATGGCAAGAATCAAAATTTGGGAGGTTTTTGCTTGAGTTATTGTTACGGAGTAAATTTTGTCCAGATACAAAATAATGATTCCACACAGGTATATTTTACTTTTAAGTTTTGCCTCTCTGAGATGAAGCCACTTAATCTACCTTTCTTATAATATCTACCTTTAAGAACCCTGACTATACTAATCTTAGCCTTTTTTGATATTTTTGATCATTTTCAGTCCATTTTAAATAATAAGTTCCTAACTGAGGACTGTGCTGCATTAATCTTAATGTTTTTTATGTCTCTCTGAATAGATTTTAAGCCTCTCAAAGGAAGAACTGGACTTAATCTTTGGATCTAGGTGCTTATCCCAACTTACTACTAGGCACAGGGAATACCACATAACATAAAAGTGCCAGGTGAAGCAGCCAGGGCTGATGTTGAAGCTACAGGAAGCTTTCCAGAAAATCCAGCTAAGATCATTAATGAAGGTGGCTATACTAGACAGATTTTCAATGTACACACAAAGATTTTCAATGTAAAGATCAAACTGCCTTCTGTTGGAAGAAGATGTCATCTAGGACTTTCATAGATAGAAAGGAGAAGTCAATACCTGGCTTCAAAGCTTCAAAGGACAAGCTGATTCTCTTGTTAAGGGCTTATGCCACTGGTGACTTTAAGTTGTAGTCAATGCTCATTGACCATTCCAAAAATATTAGGACCCTTAAAAGTTATGGTAAATCTACTCTCCCTGTACTCTATAAATCAAACAACAGAGCATGGATGACACCTATCTGTTTACAACATGATTTACTGAATATTTTAAGCCCACTGTTGAGACCTACTGCTTAAACAAAAAAAGTCCTTTCAAAATATTACTGCTCATTGACAATATACATGGTCACCCAAGAGGTCTGATGGAGACAGACAATGAGACTAATGTGGTTTTCATGCCGGCTAACACATTATCATTCTGCAGCCCATGGATCAAGGAGTCATTTTGACTTCCAAGTCTTCTTATTTAAGATATACATTGAGAAAGGCTATAACTGCCATAGATAGTGATTCCTCTGATGGGTCTGAGCCAAGTCAATTGAAAACCTTTGGAAAGGATTCACCATTCCATATGCCATTAAGAACATTCATGATTCATAGGAAGAGATCAAAATATCAACAGTAATAGGAGTTTGAAAGAAATTGGTTCCAAACCTCATGGATGACTTTGAGGGGTTCAAGATTTCAGTGGAGGAAGTAGCTGCAGATGTGGTACCAATAGTATGAGAACTAGAATTAGAAGTGGAGTCTAAAGATATGACTGAATTGTTGCATCTCATGATAGAACTCGGACAGATGAGTAGTTGCTTCTTATAGATGAACAAAGAAAGGGGTTTCTTGAGATGGAATCTACTCTTGGTGAAGATGCTGTGACAAAGAAGATCGTTGGAAGGATGTAGAATATTACATAAACTGAGTTGATAATACAGTGTCAGGGTTTGAGAGGATTGACTCCAATTTTGAAAGGAGTTCTATTGTGGGTAAAATGTTATCAAACCATCACATGCCACAGAAAAATGGTTTGTGAAAGGAGGAATCAGTTATTGTAGCAAACTTAATTGTTTTCTAACTTAAGAAACTGCCACAAACTTCAGCAACCACTACCCAGTTCAGTCAGCAGCCACCAATGTCAGGTAAGACCCTTCACCAGCAAAAAGATAATGGCTCACTAAAAGCTCAGATGATGGTTAGCATTTTTTAGCAATAAAATACGCTTTAATTAAGGTATGTACATTGTTTCTTAGACATAATGTTACCACAGACTGAATAGACTACAGTATAAATGTAACTTTTATATGCACTAGGAAACCAAAAATTTTATTTGACCTACTTTATTGCAACATTCATTTTATTGCAATGGTCTGGAACTGAACCCACAATATCTCTAAGGTATACTGTGTCATGAGTGATGGTATAAACAGTATTAAATAAATGGCATTAGGGAACTGCAGAGGCATGAAGATCTACATTATTTTATAATAAACTGGTTGTGAAGGCCATAGTATCATGAATAATACCAGTGTTGCTGTTTTTTTCATGGTGAAAGAGAAGAAATTAGCCAGGAATGGCACATTTGACAATAAAATACTCAAAGAGATTGTTTCTGGATCTGAATAGAAATAAATAGTGCCTGGACATAACTAAAATTCTTACTGTGTTTTTTTTTTGTATAACAAACAAACACAAAAGTATCTCTGCTCTATTCTTTATCATAAATCTTCTTTATCCAATATTCTAAATCATCATCAATATATCTCTATACTTCATGTGGGCCCAGTTATCTTATAATATGTTTTAAATTAAGTTGTTTATACAGTTGGAAGCCTCACAAAAAATACTTACCCAGGGTCTCCCACTTCACAACCTAGGAATGGCTCTGCTTCTGTTTATTCAGGCATTCAAGTTATATGTCTTTCTCTGTATGAAGAATTCACATTTCTTCTCTCATACATATATACACATGGTAATTTTCTTTTAATCTAGCATCATCAACTGAGATATTCTAAAAATGTTAATTTTCTAAAAAAAACTTAAACTTGCCTCTTTAAGAAGAAATGTTTAGAAAAGCAGCAAGAAATGAATTATATTTTATGCAAATTCATATCCATGATAATTATAAAAAATCTAACAGAATACAAAAAATTTTTGCTTGATGACAGAAGAAATGGATCAATATGACCATCAAATATCAGGCCACATAATACATTATCATGTCCTTGATGTTTATTGAGATATGTCATCCATATTTCCAAATAGCCTCAGCTTGCTGTTTCCAATTGTTTGGGTATGGTCTTAGAGATTTTTTCCTCTAGCTTGCTACAAGAAGTTTGGTCATTTTTCACTGTGATATGTCAGCCTAAAATGATAACTTTATTGCTTGTAGCTTCTAATTTGCTGCTTCTAATCTTCTATAGAGAATAAGATAACTAAGTTTATTTTGCTTCTATACAAAGATATATCAATATATGGATCTGAGCAAGGGATGCAATGTTTCTATGGGATAAAATACTTGGGCTTTAGTTCATAGAATTTATGAGAACTCTATTAGTTTTATTTTTTTGTTTGTCTACTTCTAGGTTCAAGCTGAAGTTGCTGGTAATCTAATATTCCCTAGTGTGTTCACATTTGTATGTGTTTGTTGAGACTAGATTTTATATTTTCCATACATCTATCTTATTTTATAATCACCAGATTGCACTTAATATCCCAAACCAGATATAAATGATTATGATATTCATTAATTAAGACCATGTTTACATCTTTGACGTTGACAGTGTTCATGCTTGTTTGAACTCAGGTTCCCTTAGTTCAAAAGTCTTTAGTGTTTGTCAATAAAATAAAAACAGTATTTGGATTTTGCCAGTGCATATGAACTACATATCCTAGCAGGGTCCCAATCCAAATCAATACAGGCATACCTCATTTTACTGTACTTTACTTTATTGTGCTTCCCAGATACTGTTTTTTACAAATTGAAGGTTTATGACAGCCCTGGATCTAGCAAGTCTATCAGCACCATTTTTCCCACAGCATTTGCTCACTTTGTATGTCTGTGTCACGTTTTAGTACTTCTGAAAATATTTCAACTTTTTCATTATTTTATTTGTGATCACCATACTATGATCACTGTGATCAGTGATTATGACTTGCTGAAAGCTCAGATGATAGCATTTTTCAGCAATATTTCTATGTTAAGGTATGTACATTATTTTTTTAAACGTAATGCCATTGTACACTTAATAGACTACAGCATAGTATAAATCTAACAACTTTTATATACACTGGAAAACCAAAAAATTCAATTGATTCACTTTATTCTGGTATGTGCTTTATTGCAATGGTCTGGAACTAAACCCCCAATATCTCTGAGGTATGTTCTAGTTTAATTGAAAGAAAGGTTCTCTGGAAGGCTCATGGACTTTATGTGAAAGCACTAGAATTTTAAGTACTATTAATCTATTTAACACATTTAACAATTCATAGTTTATTTACATTTAGTAATTAATAGTTTTACAATGAAACTCAGTTGGCCTTTGGTAGTACAAACTTGTGTCTTGACACCCAGGTCTCTCTCCTTATTAAACTCTCAGAGTCATGATGAATGCTTATTCTTTTGGCTTTCTTAATCTACTGATACCATGCAACAGTACCCAAATAATCCTCTAACCTCCTTTAAAATAATAAGGAAACCTCTTTTTCCTTTAGAAAATTTGAAGTCAGGATGGTCTTGCTCTACCCTCAGGACTCTTGACGTGTGTCCCTTGTTCCATGAGTTATTCACTGGGACAGATACGACTAAACTACAAATCTTTGAGAAAGAGCAGCAGTCTTTTTCTTTAAGTCTTTTTTCCTTCTAAAAATGACCTTAATTACCTTTCTGGCCTATAGGAGAGTATCTATCAAAGGTCAGCAGTATGCTTTTGAAGAAAGGAACTCTGCTAGGCTTCAGGAGACCTGGATTATTCTTTGTATTTCCTTGGTAACTTATTTCTTGACCTTGAATAAGTCACTAAAGGCCTCAATAGGCCTCAAATTCCTTATTTATAAAAATGGGCATATCTCCTGATTAATTAATGTGCTCTCCAATTTTACCTCCCCCATAACGGTGAAATTTACTCATGTGAAGAATCTCTCTTTTGGCTCGTGGCTTATTTAGTATGTGGTGGAGTTGGAATAATGATGAGATTACCTTCCTAGAGGTGAAGGAAAAAGTATCAACAGTACAAATTGAATAACATATATTATAGGGTGAACGTCTGTGTGCCTCCAAAATTTGTATGTTGAAACTTAATCCCCATTGTGATGGTATTTGGAAGTGGGGCCTTTGGGAGGTGATAAGGCCATGAATGGGGTTAGTCCTTAAAAAAGAGACCCCAGAGAGCTCCCTCACTCCTTCTGCCATGTGAGGACATAGTAAGAAGACAGCTTTCTAAGAACCACAAAGTGGGCTCTCATCACGCAGTGAACCTGCCCATGCCTTGATCTTGGAATTTCCAGCCTCCAGAACTGTGAGACAAAAATTTCTGTTGTTTATAAGCCACCCAGGCTATGGTATTCCTGTTACAGCATCCCAGATGGACTAAGATGCCTCAGGTGCATTTGTAGCAATTCCCCATCCTCATCATCCTGGAAAAGCAGGAGGGGTTACCAGATGTGACATGCAGTGGCTGCTTTGGACATCCCTGTTGAACCTAAGTCCCTCCGCTTGCTGAACATGATTGCTACCCTGTTAGAGCTAGCATTCAATCTCTTTCTCATTCATTCTCTCATTCTCTTTCTCTCTCCCAATTTCAATCTCTCTCTGTCTCAGCAGGGGTAAATGACCTTTGAGTTCAGGAAAGGTTGGGGAGGATGGGACATGTGTCAATTCTACATTTAAGAGACAGTGAGAGTTCCCTTCTGACATTTCCCAAAGAGTTTGTCATTAGCTAAGTTTTTGTCATGGACTGAATGTTTGTGTGCCCCCAAAATTCGTATGTTGCAGCTTTAATTTCCAATGTGATGGTATTTGGATGTAGGTCCTTTGGGAGGTAATTAGGTTTAGATGTGGCAATGAGAGAGGGGCCCCCATAATGGGATCAGTGTCCTTAAACAAAGAGGAAGAGACACCAGAGCTCCTTTTCTCTACGGGTACCAAGGAAAGGGCATGTGAGCACACAGAAGGTAGCTGTCTTCAAGTTAGAAGGGCTGTCCCCAGAGCCTGACCATACTGGCACCCTGTGAGAAAATAAATGTCTGTCATTTAGGCCACTCAGTAACAGTATTGTTATAGTAGCCCAAACCAACTAAGAAAGTCTAAAACAAAAATCCATGAAAATGGGTACAATTGTCTCTGAGTTGCCTTGTTTCACGTATCACTGGAACTGGCCAAGTCTGATTGATTTTTCTAAATAAAAAAAATACAGTTTAGCCAGTCATATATGCATATGATCTGAACTCCTCAGCACTGCAGCCTTGCACTCAGAAACGTGTAGGGCTTACATCAGTTCCTGTGATGGTCAAAAAGGCATGACTGAAAGAAATGCAACCATTTAGATGAAGGCCTCCATGCTACTGTGTGGGTGTGCTGGGAGCTTTTTATTGAAATTCCCCTTCCTTTTGGCCTACTATTTAATCCTAATAAAATCACTCTCTTTCAAATGTCCCCTCCCCTTACACCCCACGCAGCCTTACTCCCAAAGGCTCCCTGCACTTTGTAGAGGTGGTGTCATCTGCTTTAAAACATCTGAATAACTTGCCCTGTTGCTGAATATATTTGTTCACCACTAGATCCCACAGCTCCCTACAACCTGAGTCACAGTGCTTACTTTGTTAGTAATCTTTATTAATATTTCATCAGTCATTTTCTTTCCAAAGAGATGAGGTCTGCACTTTTCCTGCCATGCTGAGAGGGAGTGATAGAGGCAGAAAAGCTTGCTGATTTACATGAAGATTGCAA
The DNA here is from genome assembly GCF_040802235.1 of Manis javanica. Lineage (NCBI taxonomy): Eukaryota > Metazoa > Chordata > Mammalia > Pholidota > Manidae > Manis > Manis javanica. The sequence continues at coordinate 119,047,570 of NC_133174.1, forward strand.
ACTATTATTCTTCTAGTCATTTTCAAGTGCACACACTGTGTGCCACTTTCTGATGTAATCATATTCCTGCCTATGGAGACTGACATGCATGAAATCCATAATTGGAGTTGGCTTTCTAAAGAGGGAAATCACTTCTTAGGAGTGTTATCTTTCAGGACTGCTTTTCAAGGAGATCCAATGAGAGGCAATGTAGTCATCCTTAAAAAAATTCTTTTCAGCGATCCATCCCAGTAAAAGAAGCATAGACTCGGGTTGGGCATACTTCCTCAGGCTCCCTCTCACAGTCACTTCACTGCTATCTTTCCCCTTTTAATGACAGACTTTTCCGGCTTCTGCCTCTCCTTTACCTTGATGCCCATGCCTAGTCAAAAGTTTCTCATCTGTTCAAAGTTCAAATATTATTTTCTCAATTATTCGAGTTCCTTCCCAGAATTCTTTTTTTTCCAACTCACATCATCTTGTGTTTTGTCATATGCCACTTTGTACACCGGAAGTTTTTGATGTGTCAACTCCATTGAGCGACACACCATATTTTTAAAATCTATAATTACCATACACCTTAGTTTTCTCCAGAGAGCTCTTATTTACCATTTTTTATTCCATTGTAATTTAATAATGACCTCTTTTTTCTCAAAAGCATTCTGGTTTCAACAATAAATTTTATGGTTACTTTATCGAGATCCTTTTTTTGCATGCCCTTCATCTATGCTAGGCAAGAAGCTAAGCACTGAATATATATTTGTTAAAGGTAATCAACCTGTTTCTTGCCTTACAATTGTATTACCGTTATTTATTGTCTGTTATCTCTGTGAATGATGTGTCATAGCGTTTATGTACATTACTAATTCAATTCCAATATCTCCACTGAGTAGCCTTATTGACATATGTCAAATGTAGAAATTGCTTCAAGCAGAAATTGACTACATATATGATAACTGAAGTAAAGTTAGATCTGAGCCTTATTTTCATTCCTGGATCAAAGTATAGGCAGCTGTCAGCTACTTGTGTTCATTAAGGGGAACAAGCATGGGTAATATGTCAAAGCACATTATTCAAAATGGTACAGTAAATTATTCTGTTTGGTTGACAATTTCCCTTCTGCCCATCATATTTAATTTGATGCTGAGGTTATGTTCCTTTCCCTGAGCTCATACATACTACCCCCCTCACTAATCATTGTACATGGCAATGTCAAAGTGCTGGGGTCTGGAGAAAACAAAGGAAACTAGAGCTTTCAGTACAATCTAGTTAGTCCCTGGTCTCCCTCAGAAATCAAGGTTATACTTGGATAGAACTGCAGCCAGTCAGAAGTGCCTGGGAGCCTATGATAAAAGAACATTTACCCATCTACCCCTCCTGTCAGGCATGCAGTGATGAAGCCGTTTCTGGGAGGTGAGTCATCCTATTTTCACTAGTTACCCAATCCCTAGAAGCTCCTCAGTTCCAAATCGTCTTCAATTGATTTACAGTGAACTGTAGGTCTCCCTTCCCCAGTCTGTTCCTAATGTATCTTTCCAGTTTTATCCCTCAGCACACTCCTTCCTGCTGTTCGTTTCAGCCACTCAGCACTAGTCATGGCTACCAAATGTGCTTTCTATTTCTCAGCAGTTTTGTGTGTGCGCACACCATCATCCCACTCTTAGAATCTCTCTCCATGTCCAAATCCTAAGTATCTGTTTTTAGGCTTCACTCAAATACCACTTCGGTCATATTCCTCAAATCCAAAAGCAGCACTTCCCTCTTTAATGGTTTCTATCACCTTGCACCCTGCATTATTTATGTGTATATAAATCTTACAGTGCTGATTAAACTGCAAAATACTTAGCAGGGATAACATCTTTGTAGCATCTTTAGGGTCTAGGTGGCAAATATTAGAACTTAGCTAGTGGTTAACGAATTAATTTATGTGTCCAGTTTAGCCTAGTCAGGACATCAGAACTCCTGTTTTTACAATGGCTGGCAGGGCTACACCCAACGGTCCTGTGATTGCCCTGATATTCATTGGCATTCAGTAATGTGCATAGATAGTGCAAGTGAAATGATTCAAAATGAACCTGTCATCTAGGCCACCCATTGACAAAACAGACGGCTTTGATCTGAGCACAGAAGTTTTATGCCAAATTGATTAATAACTCAAGTTCCCATTGGTAGAACCCTTGTTTTGCCTTATATTCTCTCTGCCATTAGATTGACTGCCTTTCAAGAAGTATAATTACACATCTTTCATCATAATAAAAATGGTTTGAGTGACATTTAATTTTTAAATCATAATGATATTTTCTATGAATTATGAGAGCAATGATGGCCTTTGATACCATGGTGATGCTATTGTACAATGAATTTTGTCTGTAATTCATATTTTCTGTCATATAGAGAACATTATTAGTATCACGCAAACAGTATCATAATAAATACATCTTATACTGACTGAAATACCATTATCTGAATAACTCTCCAGAGTTTTTCATGATGAAATTTAAAAATGTTTTCTAACTTAATTTTTTGCTTTTTTGGAAACTCTTTTGTAGTATCAGTATATATATATATGTTTTTCACCATGTGAGTACTACAATCTTAGCTTAAAAACAAATTTAAATGCCATCTGAATAAGTAAGTCAAATTTGAATTTGTCATGTTCTGAATGATAGTAAATGGTATAGAAAAGTATGCTTTCTTAAGTAAAGGTGAGAAGACAATCTTAGAGTCAAAGGATCTCAAGGTTGAAATAAACATTTCAGGTCATCCAATTACCTTGCCACTTAAAGCAGGACTCTTTCTATAGTGATCTTGACAGGTGATCATCTAGTTTCTGTATGAACCACTGCAGTAAACTTTGTTTCTCTACCTTTGGTTTCAGTTCTGCCCTTTTTTGTTTTTGTTTGGGGGTGACAGAAAACTGCCTCTTGCCCAAGACTGTTTTCAAATATTTGAAATTGAACTTCCCTCTAAGTCTTGAGCTGATTGGCAACATTGGTTCTCGTAACCATTTTACATACTTCCCCGCCTCCCACTGAATCCTAACTACTCTGGCAAACCTTTTCTGAATGCTTTCTTGTTTGTCAATACTCTTTAAAATACAGAACCTGGAATCAAAATGGAGTATAATCTTTGTTGACCAGCCATATATAAATGTGTGGGACTATTGCATCCATGAGTTGGACACTGTATTTCTGTTACTGTAGATACATGGATAACTAGTTTACATTGGTAATTCTTTTACATTAATCTTGTGTCAATTAAACTCTAAGACTTATTTTCACAGGTCCCTACCCAGTTTGATTTCCTTTGGGCTGTTACTATAAAATTTATTTTTCTAAATATCTAAAAACAGCATAAGTAATGCTATTAACTGTAGCTTGTAAAATGCAGAACATATCAAAGGACAAATAGTCCACCTATATATATTATTGTTAATTATTATTATCATTATAACAATTGTTGATATTTTGGTGTATTTCTTTCCACTTGTGATATTTAGATAGTGGAAGTTGTACTGTATTGCTATGGTCTGAATGCCTGTGTCCCTCTGAAATTCATCTTGAAATCCTAAGGTCAATGTGATGGTATTAGGAGATGCAACCTTTGGAGGGGTGCTCAGGTTATAAGAATAGGTACTTCATAAAAGAGATTAATATTCTTACTCAAGAGACCCCAGAGAGATCCTTTGCCCTTTACCGCATGTGAAGAGACAACAAGAAGTGTGCCCCCTGGAAACAGGCCCTCACCTGACCATGGTGGTACCTTGATCTTGAAACTTCAAGCCTCTAGAACTGTGAGAAATAAATTTATGTTGTTTATAATCTACCTAGTCTGTATATTTTTCATAGCAGCATGAATGAACTAAGACACATATAAATATTTTTATGTTCTGAATTTTTTACTTAACATCATGTCAAAGAATGTTACCATGCCCCCTTAAAAGACTTCAAAAATGGTCAGCATGTATCCTTTATTCTGCAGTAATTTGTACTTTCCATTGAATAACATTTAGTAATTTAACCTCTTGATAGATTTTTCTATTATCAGCTTTTCTGTTTAAAATGTTAAAATGTGCTGACACTGAGCCACTTAGGTGATGTGCTGGGACATAATATTGTCTATTTGTAAAAAGTACTCATTCTTTCACAGACCACAACAAAGTTAATTCCATAACTCTTAAAGAAGTACATATAAGATGAAATGGAAATATGAGCTAGAAGAAAATATAGGTAAGATTTTACTGCATAGGAAAGAACTTGTACTCATATAAGAAAGCACAAAGGAAAAAAATCAGTACATTTGATTACATAAAAGTTAGAAATTCTGAATGTCAAAAAACTCATATCTGAAAATAAATAGTTGTATTTGCTATGCTTTGACATGCTATGAAAAAAACATTTAAAATAATGATTGGTATTTATAGTGTATAAAAAAGCTATACAAATAAATAAAAATGCTAAAACCCTAGTGGTATAATAGGCAAGGGATATTAAGATAATTTGCAAAAAAAATTACAGTTCACTGATAGTGATAATATAAACTCTTCTTTCTTACAAGTAATCATAAAAGCAATATTGCAACCTAAGTGTCCAACAACAGATGAATGGATAATGAAGACATGGTATATATACATGATGGAATATTACTCATACATAAAAAAGAATGGAATCTTGCCATTCATGACAGCATGGATGGACCTAGAAGGTATTCTGCTAAGTGAAATGTTAAACAAAGAAAGACAAATACCATATGATTTCACTTATATCTGGAATCTAAAAAACAAAACAAATGAACAAACAAACAAAAAAACAGAAACAGACTCATAAAAACAGGACAAATTGTTGGTTGCCGGAAGCAGGGGGATGGGAGGGATTGGCAAAATAGATGAGAGAGATTAAGAGGTACAAACTCCCAGTTTTAAAATAAATAAATCAAGGGGATGAAAAATGAAGCAACTAAGTAAACTAGAAATAGTGATGAAGAGATATGGGCAAAAGTATAATCAGGGTGGGGTGGGAATAGTCAAGGAGGACTTGTTGTAGGAGACCAATCAGGAGGCAAATTTGCCAAAGTGATTTATTTATCATTTTCACTAGGTATTAGACAACTCTTGCCCAAAGGCATTTGAGTTTCTTTAGAAATACATATAACCATCAACATACATGTTACATGTTTTATTAAACTATTGAGGTAAAACAAATTGCAATAGAAATTCCAGGCCATGCAAAGGAGGAGGAAACAATCATCCTTTTATAATTTATACAATTACTCATTTTCATTTATATAATATTCATTCATTTAATAAATATCTTGGCCTACCATTGCACCAAGCTCCCACTGTTTTATGTGCTTGACATAAACCAGTAGACAAATCAGGCAAAGCTCTCAGCCCTCATGATAAGCACATTTTAATGGGGGAGTACAAACAAGATGAACAAAATAAGTAAGCTATTTAATATATTAGAATATGACAAGTGTCAGGAGTGTGTGGAAATGAGGAATGAGTATTAAACAGGGTGGTCAGGCTTGGCCTCCTTGAGCAGGTGAGATTTGAACCTGGAGAAGGAGTAAACCAACCAAGTATCTTGGAAAATAATAGTCTAGGAAGAAGATATAGCCAATGTAAAAGCACTAAAATTGGTTGTATACCTAGTATGTTTGAGGAAGAGCCAGGGGTCCACTGCGACCAGAGATGAACTGAGTGTGAGAGAGGAGTAAGAGATGAGGTCAGAAAGGTAATGGGGTTGTCAGATTGCATAAAGATTTGTAGGCCACTGTAAGGACATTGACTTTTATTTTAAGTGAAATCAGGAGCTTCACTCCCATACCCTAGCAAACACTGATCTGATTTCTGTGTCTATAATTTTGCCTTTTCCAGAATGGGATCATATATATATAGTGTGCGTGTGCCTAGCTTCTTATAATTAGAATAATGCTTTTGATATTCTATTATGCTATTGTATTAGTAGTTCATCCCTTTTTATTGCTGGATAGTTGCTATTGTGTAACTATATCACAGTTTGCTTAGCCATTCACCAGCTGATGAAGATTTGGACTGTTTCCAGTTTGGGGCTATTATGAAGCTGCTTTGAACATTTGTGTAGAGGTCTTTGTGTAGACATATGTTTTCATTTCCCTTGGGTAAATTACTAGGATTGAAGCAGTGGGGTCATATGGTAAGTGTTTGTTTAATTTTAGAAGAAAATGCCAAACTCTTTTCTAAAATGCCTGCGTAATTGGCATTCTAACCAGCAATGTATGGGAATTGAATGTGTTCTTCATCCTTGCCAGCACTTGGTATTTACAGTTTTTTTAATTAGATAATCTGGTAGGTGTGTAATTGTATCTCATTGTGGTTTTAATTTACATTTTCCTAATGATGTATGATATTGGCTATCTTTTCATGTGTCATCATTTTATCTGCCATCTGTATCTCTTTGATTTGTTCAAATCTTTGCTCATTTCAAATTTTATTATCTGTCTTCTTATTGTTGAGCTGTAGGTGTTTTTATATTCTGGATATAAGTTTTATCAGATATATACTTGGTAATATTTTCTTCTTGTCTGTGGCTTACCTTTTCATTTTGAAAAGTTGTCTTTTGAAGAGTAGCAGTTTTTAACTTGATTATGTCTAATTTATCAATTTTTTGTCTTTTATGGTTTGTATTTTTCATGAATTATCTATGAAATGCTTGTAGTCAAGGTCAGAAATATTTTTCCTAGGGTTTCTCTTAGAAGTGTTATAGTTTTATATTTAGGTTATAATATATTTTTATTTACTTTTTATAGATATTGTGATGTATGAGTCAAGGTTCTTTATATATATGTGTGTATATATATGCATATATATTATGTATATATATGTATATGTGCATAAATTTTCCAGTGCCATTTTTTGAAAAGACTATCCTTTCTCCAGTGAATTTTTCAAAAATCAATTGAATGTATATATGCGTGGACCTATTTCTCTATTCTCTTTTATGTTCTATAGATCTGTTTGTCTATGTTGATATCAATGGCTCAAGGAGTTGATAACTATAAGCTTGTAAGTCTTGAAAAATAATAATAATAATTCTTGAATTCTTTTTAAAAGCTGTTTGGGCCATTCTGGGTTCTTTGATTTGCCATATAAAGTTTATAATTAGTGTGATAATTTTTTTTAAAGCCTGTTGGAATTTCAGTAGGGAATACCTTGATTCTATAGATCCATCTGAGGAGAAGCGACATCTTAACATATTGTTTTCTAATCTATGACCATAGTATATCTCTTCACTTACTTAGGTTTTTCTAAATTCCTCACAAAAATGTTTTCTATCTTTTAGCATGCAAAGGTTGCACTTACATGGTTAGTATTTACAAGTGTTTATGTATGAGTATTTCATATTTTGATGCTGTTATAAGTAGTTCTGTTTTCTTCATTTTAATTTCCAAATTTCATGGCTAGTATAGAGAATTTTAGTTGGTTTTGGCATATTGATTTTGAATCCCGTGAGGTTCAAAATCTTGTGTCTCAGATATAATAGTCTTTTTTGAGAAGACTAATTTTCTAAATAGATAATCATATAATCTGAGAATAAAGACAATTTAATTTCTTTCCAAATCTAGATGTCTTTTATATCATTTTTTTACCTGATGGAACTGGCTAGGACCTATAGTATAATGTTAAGTAAGAGTGAACATCTTTGCCTTTACTGTTTCTGAAGGGGGAAAACATTCAGTCTTCCTCAGTTAAATCCAATGTCAGATGTTATTATTTCACACATGACTTTTACCAGGCTGAGAATTCCCTTGTATTTCTAGTTAGCCAAGAATTTTTGAATAGACGTTGAATTTTGTCAAATGCTTCTTCTACATCTGTTAAGATACTCATATAATGTTTCTTTATTGCTTATTGATATTGTGAATCACATAGATTGATTTTGCCATGTTGAAACAACTGGTATTCCTGTAATAAATGCTACTTGGTCATTTATATATAAATGATATCACCATGTGGTCATATCTAAGAAGGTATTATCCTTCTTATATATTGCTGGATTTGATTTGCTAATATAGTGTTAAAAACTTCATAATTACCTTTTCTTGTAATATCTTTGCCCCATTTTGTATAAGAGAAAATTCAGCCTCATGAAATGATCTGGAAATATCCCTTCTTTTCTATTTTCTAGCAGAGTTCCTGAAACATTGGTGTTAGTTTTATTTGAATGTCTAGTAGAAACTGCCAATGATGTCATTTAGGCCTGGACTTTCCTCTGTGCAAAAGATTTTAATGAAATATTATATTTGTTAACTAAATACATTTGTTCAGGTTATTAATTTATTCTTCAGTGACTTTTGGTAAATTGTGACTTCCAAGGATTCTGCCCATGTTATTTAAGTTATTAAATTCATTGGCATAGAATTTTTCTTAATATTTACTTATTATGCTTTTAATTCTTGGGGGCATGTGTAGTTATGTCTACTCTTTCATTTCTGACACTGGTAATTTATCTTTGTCTTTTATTCTACCTTCATCAGTTTGATTAGAGGTATACCTTTTTGTATATTCTAGAACAATTACCATTTCATTTCACTCATTTTCTCTATTTTAAATTGTATTGATTTCTGTCCTTACCTTTATGATTTTCTTCAATCTATGTTTTGTGTTTGAATTGTTCTTCTTAGGAGAGAATAAGAGAATATTAGCTTATTCACTTTAGACTAACAGAAGCATTTAAGTTTAATTCTTATCACTGTTTTAGCTGTGTCCCACTGATTTTGGTATGTTGTGATTTTGTTATCATTTAATTCAAAATATATTCTAGAATCTCTCATGTTTCCTCTTTGACCATGAGTTATTTTTTTTGTCATTCCTGCTCAAGTTTTGTCAATTTTATTGATCTTTTCAAAGAACCAGCTCTTTGTTTTCTTGACTTTATTGTTTTCCTTTTTTAATTCTATTCTACTCTTGTCTATATTATTTCCTTTATTGTGATTGCTTTGACATTATTTTGCTCTTTTCCTAGGCTCTTCAGGTGGGATTATATTTGCACACTATTAATTTGAGATGTTTCCTTTTTTCTAATGTATGAATTTGGGGCTATAAATTTTCCTCTCAGCTGTGCTTCAGCTATGCCCACAAAATTTGCTATGTTGTGCTCAATGCATTTTTTTTTTTTACTTTCCTTGAGACTTCCTTTTCAACCCTTGGACTATTTAGAAGAGTGTACTTTAGTTTCCAAGTGTATTGAAATTTGCTGGCTATCTTCCAAATTTTTGCATCCTCTCAAACAGAAAATCTATACCCATTAAACAATAGCTATTCATTCTCTCCTAGATACTGGTAAATTGAAATCTACTTCTTCTCTCTATGAATTTGCTGATCCTAAACAGTTCATAAAATTGGAATCATACATTTTTCCTTTTATATCTCACTTATTTCACTTAGCATAATGTTTTCAAGATTCAGCCATGGTATAGCTTGTTTTAGAGTTTCATTCCTTTTTAGGGCTAGCTAATATTCCATTGTATGTATATACAATACTTTTGTTTATCAGTTCATCTCTTGCTGGACATTTGGATTCTTTCTACCTTTTGGCTATTGTGAAAAACATTACAGTGCACATTGTCATACAAATATCAGTTTGATTGCCTGTTTGAATTCTTTTGAGTATATACTCAGGAAGGAAATTCTGGGTCATATGATAAATCTGTGTTAACTTTTGGGGAAACCACCAAACTGTTCTTCATAGTTTTTTTTTAATATACACTCCAGTAATGTACAGCGTTCCAATTTCTCTACATCCTCATCAACACTTGTGTTTTTATTTTTATTATAGGCATTCTATTAGGTGCGTTGTGGTATCTCATTGTGGTTTTGATTTGCATTCACCTAATGACATAATAATGTGCAGCTTTTCAGGTACTTACTGTCCACTTGGATATTTTTTGGAGAATGTCTATTCAAGTCCTCCAACCATTTTTTCATTGGGTTGTCATTTTACTGTTAAGTTTTATTAATAGTTCTTTATATATTCTGGATATTAAACACTTACCAAATACAGTATTTGCAAATATTTTTTCCTATTCTGTAGGTTGTATTTTCATCTTCTTGATAATACTGTTTGATGCACAAAAGTTTACATTTTAATGGAGTCTAATTATCTGCTTTGTTTGCTTGTTACTCATGACTTTATAGCTAAAGGTTATGAAGATTTGTAACTGTATTTTCTGTAAGAGGTTAATGGCTTATGTCTTATATTCATGAATTTTGGTCCATTTTGAGTTAATTTTTGTAACTGTGTTAGGTAGAGTTCAAACTTTATATTTTTGCTTGTGGAAATCCAGTTGCCCCACCACTATTTGTTGAAGGGACTATTTTTTCCCCACTGAATGGACTTGGTACTCTTTTCAAAAATCAACTGGCTATAGGTATATGGGTTTATTTATTGACTTTCAGTTGTCAATTGATCTATATGTCTATCCTTGTGCCTGTACTACACCATTTTGATTACTGCAGCTTTGTGATAAATTTGTAATGAGTAAATGTGAGTCCTCCAACTTTGTTCTTTTTTCCAGTTTGCTCTGGCTATTAGGGCTCCTGGCAACTCCATGAGAATTTTAGGATTAGCTTTTCCTTTTTTACAAAAATGTCTGTTAGAATTTTGATAGTGCACAGTCTGTAGATCAGCTTGGATAGTATTGAAATCTTAACAATACTAAGTTTTCCAATCCACGAACACAGCATGTATTTCCATTTAATTAGGTCTTAATTTCTTTCAGCCATGTTTTGTAGTGTAGTGTATGTGTCTTTCATCTCCTTGGTTAAATTTGTTCCTAAGCATTTTATTCTTTGAAATGTTATTACAAATGGAATTGCTTTCTTAATTGCCTTTTGAGATTGTTAATTGATAATGCATAGAAAGACTGATTTTGGGGTGTTGATTTTGGAACCTGTCATTTTGTGCAGTTAGTTTATTAGCTCTAATGTTTTTTGTGGATTATTTGTTATTTTATATATTGAAGAACATGTCATCTAGAATATAAATAGCTATACTTCTTCCTTTTCCCTTTGGAAAACTTTTATTATTTTTTTCCTTGTCTAATTGCTCTGACTAAAACTTCCAATACAATGATGAATAGCAGTGGTGAGAGTGGGCATCCATACCTTCTTCCTTTTCTAAAGGAGAAAGTTTTCAGTCTCTCACCAGTAAGTATGTTGTTAGTTGTGGTTTTTCCTTAAATGTGATTTATCTTGTTGAGGAAGTTCCTTTTTATTACTAGTTTTATGAGAGCCTTCATTATGAAACAATGTTGGATTTTGTCAAAAGCTTTTACTATATCAGTTGGGATGACAATATTCTTTTTTTCCCTTCAGTGTATTATTTGTTGTATTATATTAATTTCCTTATGTTGAACCACTCATGCATTCCTGGAATAAATCCCACTTTGTCACGGTTTGGTTTGCCTGTATTTTGTTGAAAATTTTTGTATCTATATTCATAAGGGTTATTGTAGTTTTCTTTTCTTGTCATGTGTTTATCTGGCTTTGGTATCAGGTTAATAATGGACTCATTGAATGAATTAGGAAAGATTTCCTCCTCTTCTATTTTTTTGTCAAGTGTTTGAGTAGGTTGGTAGATTGGTAAAATTCACCAGTGAAGCCATCTGGTTCAAGTATTTTCTTTGGTGGGAGATTTTTGATTGCTAATTCATTCTCTTTACTTGTCATAGGTCTGTTGCTATTTTCTATTTCTTCTTGGGTTAATTAAAAAATTTGAATGTTTCTAGAAATTTGTCCATTTAATGTGGATTATCTAATTTGTTGACATACAATTGTTCTTAGAATTCTAATTATGTTTTTATTTCTGTGAGGCTAGTAGTAATGTCCCCACTTTCATTTTTTAATTTTATTTATTCTCATCTTTTCTCTTTTCTTCCTTGTTAGTCTAGCTAAACATATGTCAATTGTATTGATCTTCTCAAAGAATAAACTTTTGTCTTTGTTGATTCTATATATTCTCTATATAATCTATCTCCACTCTAATCTTTATTATTTTGTTCTTCCACTAACTTTGGGTTTAATTTTCTCTTATTTCTATAGATCTTTAAGGTGTAATTTTAGGATATAGATTTAGAATCTTTCTTCTTTTTTAATGTAGGCATGTAGATCTATAAAATTTCCCCTGAGTATTGTTTTTGTTGCATCCTATTGTTTTTTATATGCTGTGCTTTTGCTTTTATTCATCTCAAAGTATTTCTTAGTTTCACTTATAATTTATCCTTGAGCCACTGGTTGTTTGAATGTGTTGTTTAATTTCCATATATTTGTGAATGTCCAGTTTTCTTTCTGCTTTGATTTCTAGTTTCATTCCATTGTCATCAAAGAAGACACTTTATATGACTTCAGTCTTTTTAAACTTATTAAGGCTTGTTTGGAGTCCTAACAAATGGTCTATCCTGGAGAATGTTCGACATAACACTTAAGAAGATACTTATTTTACTGTTATTGGGTGGAGAGTCTTTGTATGTATGGTGTATTTGGTTTGCGGTGTTTTTCAAGTTATTTCCCAATTGATCTTCCATGCAGTTGTTCTATCCTTTATGGATAACAGCATATTGAATTATTCAGCTATCGTTGTAGAACTGTGTATCTCCCTTTGATTGTTAGATTTTTGTATCATTTTTCCCCTTGTTCTTTGGTGCATGTATGTCTTTGTCATATTTTCTGGAATACTTGAAACTTGTATCAATATGTAATGTACTCTTTTGTCTGTTATAACACTTTGGACTTAAAATCTATTTTGTCTGATGTTGGAAAAGCCACCCCAGCTCTTTTGATTACTATTTGTATGGCATATCTTCCCCATCTCACTTTTACTTTCAATTTACTTGTGTCTTTGGGTGTAAAGTGAGTCTCTTGTAGGTAGCATATGGTTGGATCATGTTTTTCATCCATTCTGCCAATCTCTGTCTTTTAAGTGGAATGTTTCATCCTTTTGCATTTAAAGTAATTATTGATAAGAAAAGACTTACTTCTGAAATTCTTCTATTCCTTTTCTCTAAGTTATATACTTTTTTTGTTCAATTACTCCATTACTGATTTATTCTGTGATTAATTTTTTCTAGTGCACTATTTTGATTAACTCTACTTTCTTTTTCTGTACTTTCCTTTTTTTTAGTTTTTTCCTTAGTGGTTACCCTTTGTATTACAATTAATATCTTAAGTTTATAACAATCAAATTTGCAGTGATACCAAATTTTACTCAATAGTATGCAATATCTGCTGTTTCTTTTACCTCCTTACCTACTTTTATGTAGTTATTGTCACAAATTATATATTTATAATTTGCATGCTTATTAGTACAGCTTTGTAATTATTGTTTTTATGTATTTGTCTTTTAAATCATGTCGGAAAATATAAAGAGTAACTGTCAACCAAATATACAATATTACTGTCTTTTACATTTAACTGTGCAGCTTACTTTTCCATTGTTCTTAATTTTTTTCATGAGTCTTTGTGTTAATGTCTAGTGTCTTTTCATATAAGGCTGAGGTCTACTTTTAGCATTTTCTTAGGGCAGGTCTACTAGTGACAAACTCCTCAGCTTTTATCTTAGAATGTCCTAATTTGTACTTCAGTTATAAATGATACATTTTTAAGCATTTTTAAGTTGGCTCATCTCTGAATCACATTCTATAGTTTGCATCACGCCTTTACAATAGGTTGGTTTTTGTCCTCAATTTTTTTATTTGTCCTTTAATTTCTAATTTAATACTGGACACTCTATTTAAGAACAGTAAAGAATGATAGAAATAACATTTTGCCCAGAAATGGACATCTATCTTCTGTTCAGATGTTAGGATAGGGATGTAGGGGAACAGCTCTGTGCTAGTGCCCTGATGACCTTGCACTCATTTACAAAGACCACATACCAAGGGTTAATTGCAGCTTCTCTACTTATTTGAAGAAAACCCTGTGATCCGTCTAGAACATGAGAGCATAAGAGACTTGTGAGGAGCTGCTTCTAGGCCATTTCTCACTTGCCTCCCTAGGTTCTGATGTGGTATGGGGCTTTCTGTCTGTCTAAACTTTTTTGTGTTATTATTGTCCTATGGGATAAGGGAAACAGGGAGGTGGCATATTTGACTGCTCTTGCAGTTGTACTATATAAGTAATTATCTGAATATAATGAGGGTTCATTGTTTCTTCACTGAAGAAATAACCAAGCTTTCTTGACAGAAGGTTGGTTCAATCTAAGTCAGAAACTGAGCTGGGTTTGGTTTACTTGTTGCTGTCTTTACTGTAAGCAAACCACAGGGATCAAATAGTAGTATACTGCTTTTACCTTGTGTTTAGAATGAGGACTAGACTTCTGGACAGTTTTCATTAGTTTTTGTGCCCCACCCTCTGCTCCAAAGAGATCTGTCTCCAACCATTTCCCTCCACCGGTGTAGGGAAACAGGAGGTTACTGTAGGGATAGGGGTTTCGCTGGGTTCTTCTGGTCCAGCCTCAGTCTTTAGCATGACCTATACAAATGGACTTATGGGGTCTGTCTTTCTCAGCAGCACTATTTCCCCACCTCTTTGTTTCAGCCAAAATCTGTGTTGTATCTGTGGCAGGTTTTGGGTGGGGAAGAGTTTCTTCTCTTCTGCTTTTTATTGGTGTAAGATACTGAACCCAAGTGTTCTCTGTCTCTACTGCAGGAACATAGATTTTTTCTCTTCTCCTCCCCAGAAATAGCATATGTCTTCTCGTGTTCTTGAACTAAGAATATTTCCTATGCCATCTTCAGAGAAAAAAGGGTCACTTTCTACCTTTCTCCCCATCCAATTGATCTTTGCTTGAACCCTGGCAACAGGAGGTTTTTTCGGCCCCTCTCAACTGGCTTAGGTGTTTCCCCTCATATAAGAAAAAGGTCAGTGAAGGAGATACTGCTTTATGCTGTCCCCAAATAGAATCCAGTCATCTCTGTATGTCTGTACTGCAGGGATGGTGTTCTCTCCTGTCTCAGCTTTCTATTGAGTTCAAGAAACATTCTCATTTATAATTATTCAGGCTTTTCTCAGTATTACGTGGGAGCAATATTCTCTTGAGATTTTTTTGCACACTCAGCATAAGTGGAGCCTCCATTGGAGAGCTTTGAACAGAGGAGTGACGGGATTTGAGTTACATTAAAAATGGCTGCTGTGTTGAGCATAAGTTAAAGTGGATTAAGGTTAGAAGCAGGAAATCCTGTTAAGATGCTGGAAAATTAGTCTTATTTGTCTCAAATCTTAATAGTACTACACAAAGAGAACTCTGATGAATGACACAGTTGATATTATGAGACAAGAGATTATACAGCAATCCTTCAAGAAAGATATGGATTATAGTGCTCTTAAATTCTAAATGAGCCATTTCATGTGGGACCTAATATAAAGAAGACTGAATAATATAATAAGCAATGTTTTTAGGGGGCATTTTTAGAGCAAATTTTTAGAGACACTTCTAGAAGTATCTTCATATGATCATTTTTTTAAAATTAAACCTCTTGATAAAAGTTGTATTCATAATATTAAAACTAATCTCAGTGAAGGTGAAGGTGTAGGAGCAAAGCTTGTGTAGTTGCTGTTTCTGTTTCAAGCTTTTTCCATCATTCACCTTCTTTCAGTTGGAAGTAACAACAGCAGCAGCATATTTCTCACTCCTTTAAAAATAAAGACATATTATTGGCAAGTATAACTTGAATTCTACAACTAGGTTATGCTTAAGGCAAGGGTTGATTTAATTGGTGAATGACAATGAAATATCCTTTTAATTTCTGACTCTACTTTTCTTTCCATAATGTCAGTTTCACTCTAAAATGACTCATTCTAAATATAAAGATGGCTGCCTAGAGCTCCTGGATTTATAAGCTTCATTGTTCATAGTTCTTGTGTATGCAAGAACATCTTTTTATGTATCTTCCATTGCAGTGACAGGAAGTTTTCTTTTTCAGAAACTCCCAGCAAGTGTTTCTTCAAATATAAGTAGTTAAATTTTTTCATATGTTCATTTCTGAGCCAAAAATATTGTCTCCAGAGACAGAGGCTATACCAGTTACCTTAAGCCAATTGAGGTTCTCTTGGATATTTAGCTGCAAGTGGAATCAAGTCCACCCAAATCTCATGACTGAGAAATTCTAGTCCTATTAGGATGGGGGAATGGAAGCATGGAAACAAATAAGAAATGATCACGATAACTTTTTAGAGAAGAGGAAAGACTGAATAGCATCTCTCTGCAACTTTCCTGAAAATTACTTCTCTAAACTGGATGGTACATAATTTGGAGGTTGTACTTTCTTTTTAAAACATGAGAGCTGGCAGGCTGTTGCTCTATATTGCTCATTAGAAATAGATCCATTTACTTTAGGGACTAAAGGAACAGGTAAGAGCATTGATTTTCTATTATGGCATACAAAAGTCTGTAGGGAAATTTCCCCTTCTAGATAAAGCAGTTCCAGATCTACCTGCAGAGAAATCATTCTCAATACCTATACCATATGCAGGCTATCTGCTCTGTTTAGACAAAAAAAAATGTTCCAAATATGTGAACTGCTTGCAAGGTGTGGGTCAAGATGAGAAGCAGTTACATATATATGAGGAAGGAGGGTGAAGAGTGCAGTGGGAAAGTAAAAAAATGATTTTGATATACATGGAAAACTTGGAAAAATGATTTAAAAGCAGATTCATATTTGTGAACTTTCCTTTTTTATATTAATATTTCACTATCTTGTCATATCCTTTTTGAATGGCAGAACAGCAAAATAGATAAATGGAAACAGTTAACTATGCTTAATTGAAGCAACTGAACATATGACACATCCTTATTACCTACACTAAGATTAATGTTTTAGGTCAAAGAGAAGCTACTTTCACAAATTATGTACCTAATTATGCTCAGTGAAATAAGCCAGGCAGAGAAAGACAACTACCAAATGATTTCCCTCATTTGTGGAGTATAACAACAAAGCAAAACTGAAGGAACAAAACAGCAGCAGACTCACAGACTCCAAGACGGGACTAGGGGTTACCACAGGGAAGCAGGTAGGGAGGGGATAAGGGACATTATAATTAGCACTCACAATATAGATAAGTCACGTCGAAGGCAGTATAGCACGGAGAAGACAAGTAGTGACCCTATAGCATCTTACTATGCTGATGGACAGTGACTGAAATCGGGTGTGTGGGGGGGACTTGATAATATGGGTGAATGTAATAACCACAATGTTGCTCATGTGAAACCTTCCTAAGATTGTGTATCAATGATACCTTAATAAAATATATATATATACCTATATATATATAGGTATATATATATAGGTATATATATATATATATATATATATATATATATATATACCTAATACAAATATGAATGGACTTGTATTTCATAGAAAGTACAACTATGTTCTTTCTTTTTCTTTGCTAATTTTTTTAAAGTTTTCCTTCTTCCTTTCTTTTTTTTTTCTGGGGTGGGAAGGCTTGAAGGCAAAAACTTCTAGAACCTATATCCTAGAGCCATGTCTTCATGTCTAAAAATCTAAATAGAAAATTGAATAGGAGGAAAAGCAAAAGCATCTGGGATCCCTCCATTTTAAAGTTCTATGGAACAGAAATCAGGGCCACATAGTGTATGTAGTGGGAAATCAATCAAAGGCTTAGTCCCATTATATACCCCAGTCCACACTCAATAACTCAGCTTGGCAAATAGAATTTATCATGGACATGTATGTCATTTTCAGAACCTATTTGGCCTGCAACAAAGCTGCTATCACATATAGGCAGAATAAGAACTGAATATGAAGAGTGGCAGGAAATTGTCTCCCCTAACCCTCTTAAGTCCCCCAAGCCACACATGAGTATATGAAATAACCATCTTTAGAGATTTATAAATGCCCAATTTACATTGCAAATTCAGGCATAATACAGTTACTTCAGATTAATGAGTGATACCAGACCATTTTCCTTTTTGTACCCGAAACAAGAATCTAGTTGAAAGGAAATTTTTATTTGGAGAGAGCAAATGTATGTTATAGTTAGTGTTAGGGCTAATGAGAAGGAAAGAGGAAGGAAAAAAGCCCTAAGAGCTTGAGACAGTGTCTCACAGGGCCGCCCATGTGTAATGTGATGGCATTGTCTACCAATGGAACAGATCAAGAAAGATTTTGGGATTCCAGAAAGGGAAGGGGGACTGCTTTTGAGGACCTCCCCTGCACTAACCATTCCCTCAGACTTGCCTATCAATATTCTCTATCTTTTCCACAGTTTCTACTCTCTCTCTTTCCAAGGTACCCAGCTTTTCTCTTCTTTTCTTGCTTGACATCAGGAACTATGTATAAATACTTCCCTGCAGCCGGTAGTGATGGGTCTCATTTGAACAAAATCCCAAATACCAACATTCAAGCTAGCAAAAGAAAGAACTTGAGGACACAGATTTATTGTAACATAACCCCACTACACTGAAGCCCAGGATTACTTCTGAAAGGAACTCCTTTGTTGCATTTAAGTTTACAAAACATTAACTGCTTCAGGTCAGGGGCACAGAAGAGCAAGGGGATCCTTCAGAAAGGATGATAAGAATATTAGGATAAGCCGATAGAAGAGAATTGTGCACCCAGCTTCTCAAGGTAATTCACACCCACTCAGGGCTCTCTCATCAACAGGGAGTCCAATGGAAACAGAATCCAAAATATCCTGGAAAGGAAAGAAATTAGAAACCTTTCCTTTTTCTACCCTGATGTCTTTTCCAGCCAGACTGCTTTCTAGTTTTAGTCATTAGGACCTGTGCATCCCTTAACCACTATCCTAATCTCAAGAGTCCCAAGGTAATATTTATTTTGTAAATGAGGTTTGTGTCTATGATCTCCTGAATAGTATATGTTCTTTAACAGATGTATTTCTTAAAAAGACATCTATTTGTGGCCAAGACACTGAAGTTTAGCAGTTGGCTGCTTCCTGTAATTATGAGATAGAGAGAATTTGGTATTTGTTTCAAAGTGCATGGGATATGAGACATGCACAAACCTTGAAGAACTGCCGTGGGAATTCTTTCAAGTGCTCAAATGATTAGCATGTATCTCAAGTCCCTTACCCAGTGGAGCTGCAAGTTTTCATCTGAACATACCAGGTCAATTTCTTACTAATAAATGTACACCTACAAGCAGTACTTTTGATAATCTTCCTTCCTGCCTCGAGTCAAATAATGTCGTTTTATGTTTTGGTCAATTTTTTATAGACCAAAGGAAAATTGAAATGCTTTGCCTCTTATTTTCAGAGCACTTCCATTTCATACTGCAGTTGAAATCTTCTCTTTCTTTTCTCCCCCTCCAACATTTCTTTGTTAAGGAACTCGTTCTTTGAGCTCACCCTTCACTCCATCTCCTCCCTACCTTCTTCAATAGAAAGCTTAATGAAGATATTTTAAAATGCTCCCTAAAGAGGCAGGAAATAGGTTACCATTGAATGAGGGAATTAATCCAGAGTTGAGCAGTCTGACATTTGAAATCCATGTTGTAGTCCACAGCGGGCAGTATTATTTAAATCAAATTTTTATCTAAACCAACATGAAGGAAATATAATGCAAAAAAGCGTACCATAGAAAAAATTTGAAATTGGCTTTCCAAAGCCAAAAGAACATTTTGTTTTCTGTAACATAACACTGATTGGCTGCCATAGAAGCTCCAGAAGCTGAGCAATTAGAATGTTCTGGGCTCATAATGTTCTTGGGCCTGGGTAACCGAAATAGAGGAGAAACAATGTAGTTGTCTTTCAAAGCAGCTTAAAAATCTGAGATTCCTGACATGTCAAAAGATTATTAACTTAGTCAATAAAGACTTCTCTTAATATTTAGGCCTTCCATAACCAAATAGTTGAATGCATTTTGTCCCTATTAGAGCTATTCCTTAAAATATATATATGTAAAACTACATATAAAATTTTTAAAGCATGTCGTTAAATAGTACTGATGTTTTAGAGTGTCAAAATGAACCTGAGTGCTGTCATTTCAGTTCAAGGCAAATCCTCCTAGCCTCCATATCAAGTGACTTTCTCATTTAGATAGCTGAAGTCACTGGAGAGTAAGGCACTTCAAACCAGTTGACTTTTTCATAGCTCTTAAGGAATTCTGGCCACCAGGGCTCTCATCTTCACTTATAGATAGCCTCCATTATTCTTTTCCTTTAGAAAGAGTATCATAGAAAACAGTGTTCATGTGGCCCCACAAAACATTCTGCTGAGCTGGGGATGCTAGAGAAATATGCTCAATGAGACAGAAGTACTAGGTCTGTCAATCAATCAGACCAGACTACCTTGGGGCATTAGGGATAGGGTGGAACAGGGCTGAAAGGTAGGGTTTTTCTTTCAATTCCTTACAGAAAGTGAAAAGGTTTAAGTCAACAGATTTAGACATCTGCCTAGGCACAGTATTAGGTATGGAATTTATGATCCTTCCAGGAGAAACATGGAAACCATCACTTGCAGACTCAAAAGTTTTCAGATGGGAAAACTCAGATTGAGAGATACGGTAGCTCATCCAAGATTTCCCAGCTAGTTAACATCAGAGCCCGCACTGGAATTTAAGCCTGCACACCCCCTCCAAGGCTCACAAACTGATCTAGAGCCTTTTGGATTCTATAAATGGGGCTTGGTCCTGCCTAGATAAAGTTTTAGCTACTGGAAGTGAAAAACTGCTCAGCCATTGCAAAATAGACATTGCCTTTCTCTTGCTGGAATTTGCATGCTTTGCAGTTTTGTACTGGGTGACCAAAGCCATCTCTTGGGTCTCAAAGGCCAAGCCATTTAAGTACATCTGCTTTCTGTGGCAAGACCCCCTCCAGGGTCTAGAACTCTGAATTCACTGTAGGACGATGCTGATCTAGGCAACATATGTCTTGATGGGCTGTAAAGGGTGCAGAATCATGTTAACTCCTTGTAGATAAATTCATTTGCCTGTTCAGAGAGCAAAATGGGCATTCATCCTTAAGAAGGATGTGTGCTAATGTAGCAAGTGGAAAAGTTTCTCCTAAGTTGCTGTCACAGTCCCTGTACACTCAAAATGACTACTTTAAATACAGCAACAATATGGCACTATTGTACTGTAAAAATCATCTTAGTAGGAGCTGCAAGCCCTATTTTAAAATACACCCTAAATAGTCCATTTACTCCAACAAACGGCAGCTGATTGGGCTGTGCTGTAATTGGGTACAGCACTGAAGAGCTGCTTTGCCTATTATTTAAATTTCCAGTGAAGAAATAGCTAGTTCCTTCATCTCTACTCGACTCAAATTTTTCTTTCAGGGCCACAGATGTGTCTTGGCCACAGCACAGTTCCAGAGAAGGAAACCAGGGAGGGCGTTTAGGAAAGGCAGATCTGCTGCAGCATAATTCGCAGTCATGACAACTAAGCCGCCTCTGCAAATGGTACAGGCCCACCTTCTCTCCAGGCATCTGCTTAGCAGCTCACAGAATTTAGCTGACAGCAGGGATAATTTGCAGACTACAGCCCTGCTCCATCAGGCTACAAGAACACCCCCTTCCTTCCCATTCTCCTTGCCCAGGTGGCTGTTGCCGGTGGCCTGAGGTAGGGAACATGCAAATCAAATCAACCACTGTATTCGAGCACCTGCTCAGTGTGTGGCTTTGCAGTGGGCTTTGTGGGAGGCAAGAGTCCTATAATTCCATGGGGGGAAGTCAGAAGGGAAGAAGTGTAATACAATTCGAACAGCATGTAACTTTTTTCTCTGTTGCATTTCACAGGCATCTTTGAGTCAACACAGCCAAAATGATCTTCCTACTCGAACCTGCTCCTCCTCCAGTGGCCTTCAACTGCCATCTACCTACTTCCCCAAATGAGAAACCTAGAAGGCACCTTCAACTTGTCCCACTTTTCTCATTTCCTGCCTCCAGCCTCCTTACCATGGAGTTTCAGTTGATTCTACTATATCCTAGATGTCTGTTAAGTCTGTCCCATCTTCTCCATCCCTACTAGCACATTTTCAGGTATTAATCATTTTCCTGCAAGAATTTGGGATTAGCTTCCAGATTACTCTCCCTGCTACTTGTTCTTCCCTCTCCAACCCACCCTTCTCACTGCTCCCAAACTGAGCTTTATATAAAACATGATCTAAAATTTGACCTCATCATTTTTCTACTTAAAACCCTTTAGTGATGGCCTGTGACTTTCAGGAACAATGTTAGCTTTGAGCACAGCATACAAGTCACACTGTGATCTGGCTCCTGTCTACCTCATTCAAATATCAATAATGTTTGATGTGTTATTATAAATAATTGACTATCAAAAGAGGTATCTAATCAAGTTATTGTAGACCCTAAAAGTAAAAAAAAACATATTTGAAAATAGTCTGTAATTGGGATATTTTAGTGATACAGAACATCCTTCCTTTCTGAATTACTGAATACCATTTATTTACTGAATTCTGATGAACACTGTAGATTTGATTCAGTAATTAATGCTCACTAGGGAATCATTGCCCTGTGCTCCAGGACCCTTTAGGCTGTTGAAATCTTGTTTTATAGAAATAGGCCTAGATCCTCTGTTGTGTCTATGGTTTGGACCTGCTGTTTCTTGAGCTTTCGTTCTTGCTAAGTCACTCTGCCTGAGAAGAATAAGGGGGAGATTAGAGGATAAATAAATGTTATAAAATATTCATCAGATAAGTTTTAATCATGTCTTATAAAGATTCAGGTGTGTGCCCTTGTCTTGAATTACCGGAAAGTAACAGAGTCTGGCAGGCCTGGAACATTCTGGCACCTGAGGAAGTTGATGTGTAGGATGTGTCCTCCTGAAGGAGAGAATTCTGGAAGCTCAGCTGGATAACTTCACAAAGGTTGCTTGTCTGGACCTTCTATTTCCTCCCTCCCTTGTCCCTCAGCCTCACCATGGTTCATTTTATATGTTGGCAAAGTATTTATTTCAGAAAATATTTATTGAAAATGTATTCTGTTCTAGACTCTGGGCTAAAAACTATGGATATAATGGTGAGTCATGGAGTAATGGCAATTACATTCTAGTGTGTGTGGAGGGGAGGTGAGGGACAGACATTAATCAAATTATCACACAGGTAAAAGTGAATTTTTAATAGTGACAAGTGACATGTGCTTCAAAAGAAATGATCAGTGGCAGAAAAATTTACCTAAATGGAGTGGTCAGGGAAATTTCTGAGACGTCAAATAAACTGAAATCAGATAGATTAAAAACAGCTATTAATACAGAATTGAGGGATGAATATGCCAGTCAGATAGGACAGAATGTACAAGTCCCTGAAGCACATTAGATGCACGTTGTTCTAACAACAGAGAAGATTTTATTGCCACTACAGCATAGCAAGTGGGAGGGTAAGAGGCTGAGAAAGTGCTGTAAGTGAGAAAGGTGAGATTAATTTTGAGAGGTAGATAGAGGCCAGAACATGTATGGCCCTGAAGATGACAATAAAAGGTTTAGGTCTCATTGTAATGGCAATGAGCAGTCTTCAAATGATTTTAATCATGGGTGGACAATGACACAAGTTCAAAAAATATCACAATTACTATAGATTGTGGGGACTGGTAAAAATGGAACCGTGAGACTAATCTGGAGGTTACCAAGATAGTTCATATGAGAGATGATAGCGGCCTAGATTAACATGATAGTGGTAGAGGTGGAGAGAAATGTTTGAATTCTGGGTATATTTTGGAGTAAAACCCTCTGTGCCCTGACTTACTAATGGATTAGATGTTGGATGGTAGTCTATGAAAACCAGATTTCTGGCATCAGCAACTGTATAATAGTGGCATTTTTTGAAATGTGGAAGACTGGGGAAGGAACATGTTGGGAGAGGCAGAAATCAGTTTCTGCTTCTATCAGATATCTAGGAAGATGCCCTACTGTGCTTAATGATGTAAGAATGGGCAGTAGAGAAACAAGAGAAATAATAGTGAGCTCAGGTAGGAAGCTACAACAGTAGGGTAACTGAGAGGGAATATTTGGCTTGGGTTAGTGTAGTAGCAGTAGTGATAGATTTGAACTAATCTGAAAGTAAACTTTGAAAGTAACTTAAATTTCCTATGTCTTTTATTCATGCTACCATCCCCACTAGTAATCAGATATTTGACATGAGGCCTTTGAGTTCCTCTGCCTTTTTCCCCCTTTTATACATAGACAGGAAGCCTTGGTAGTTTGATGTGATGACTGGGTATTTTTGGGGATCACTGGTATGTGTCCATGATAATATCTCAGTATTGAAAATTTCCTGCCCAGTTATCTAGTCAGCTTTCCATTAGATACCATCCTTTAGGAGTCCCTGAATTCCAAGTTGAAAACAAAATAATGCATATGTCTAGAAAAAGATAATTTTCAAGATGAATCAAGCTGGTGTGAAAAGCATTATCCAGGGGGAAAAAAACAACCAACACAACCTACATTTATGGCAAGTTTCAAGGAAGTAGTTGAGTCAGAAATGTTTCTGCATTGACATTTGTGGTGCTTAACTGAAAAATATTATTATATGATTTGATATCCCTTTCTTGAAGAATGGATTAGAGTACATCTTCCAGAACTGGGAAATCAGAACTTTTCTAATATTCTTTCTTCAGATCCATAGCTAGAATCATCTAAGAAACTAGAAATAATGTTTAAAAGATCATAAATTTCAGCTCCAAGCAACTAGAAGAAATCATCAGGTCCAGCTTACTTCTGTTGGTTAGGTAGACAGGCACAGAGGCAGCCCGATGATGTGAAAGGATTAAGAACACTGAAGTCAGACAGTCTCGGGTGGAATCCTGAATCTATCACTTATTAGCTATGTATCCTTAGTTGAGTTTTTTAATGTTTCTAAGCCTCAGTTTCTTTGTCTGTGAAACTGGAGTAATAAATCCTATTCATAAATTGATTATGAGTATCATATTAAGAGATTTAACATTTGTAAAACACTTGGTATATGCTAAATGCTAAAAAAATGGCTATGACATTCATAGAATAGATTTTTAAATAAGTCTTACTGATATATAATTCATATATCATACTATTTTAAATGCATAATTCAATGGATTCTAATATCACAGAATAGAATAGATTTTTAAAACAGTTTGGTAGCAATTAGAGCAGGAAAAAAAAGACTAGATGAATGTTTTTTAATGACTGAATGATCAACTCTTTATATGGCACACTAAGTAAGAAGCAGATTAAAGATCAAAGACCTGAAACCATAAATCTCCTAAAAGAGAACATAGGTGGTAAACTCTTGAACATTAGTGTTAGCAATTTTTTCCCTGGATATGTCTCCACAGGTAAGGGAAACAAGTGAAAAAATAAACAAGTGGGACTACATCAAACTAAAAAGATTCTGTGCAGCAAAGGAAGCCATCAACAAAATGAAAAGGCAACCTACTGAATGGGAGAATATATTTGCAAATTAAATATCCAAGTAGGGGAATGGGTGAAGGGGATAAAGAGGGTTAATATCCAAAATATACAAAGAACTCAGAACTCAACAACAAAAAACAAATAACCCAATTAAAAAATGGGCAGAGGACCTGAATAGACATTTTTCCAAAGAAGACACATGCCAACGGACACATGAAAAGATGCTCAATATCACTAACCATCAGGGAAATTCAAATCAAAACTACAATGAGATATGCCCTCACCCCAGTCAGAATGGCTAGTATCAAATAGACAAGAGATAAGTGTTGGTGATGATGTGGAGTAAAGGGAACCCTCCTACACTGTTGGTGGGAATATAAATTGGTGCAGCTACTACAGAAAATAGCAAGGCGTTTCCTCAAAAAATAAAAATAAAAATACCATACAACCCAGTAATTCCACTTGGGATTTACCCAAAGAAAACAAAATCACTAATTTGAAAACATATATGCACCCCTATGTTTATTGCAGCATTATTTATAGTAGCCAAGATATCAAAGCTACCTAAATGTTCACTGATAGATGAATGACTAAAGAAGATGTGGTACATATCCACAATAAAATATTAATTAGCCATAAAAAGAATGAAATCTTGCCATTACAACAACATGGATGGACCTAGAGAATATCATGCTAATAATTGAAATAGGTCAAAGACAAATACCATGTAACTTCACTTATGTATGGAATCTAAAAAATAAAATAAATGAACAAAAAAAACAGAAATAGACTCATGAACATGGATAACAAACCTGGTGGTTGCCACAGTGGGGAGAGTAGGGGAATGGGTGAAAGGGAAAAAGAGGGACAAACTTCCAATATAAAATAAATAAGTCATGGGGATGAAAAGTACAACATAGGGAATATAGTCTATAATATTATAATATCTTTGGTCACAACTGACAACTGTTAACTATACTTATTGCAGTGACCATTTTGTAATGTATATAATTGTTGAATTACTGTGTTATATACCTGAAACCAATATAATATTGACAACTATACTTCAAAAGAAAAAAAAGACAAGACATACACTGGGAGAAAATACTTGCAAATCATACATCTGAAAAAGAATGTGGATCCAGAACATATAAGGAATTGTTAAAATTCAGGAATAAGAAGACAAACAATACGATTTTTTAAAAAGGGAACTATTTGAATAGTCATTTCACCAGAGAAAAATAAACACATGGCTAATAACCACATGAAAAGATGTACAACACCATTAGTTGTTTGTGAAATGCTAATTAAACCCACAATAAGATACCACTCACACTCAATGGATTGACTATAAACAAAAAGGTTGTCAATAGTGCGAGAATATATTGAAATTACAGCCTTTTTACACTGCTGATGGGAAAGCAAATGATACAGCCACTTTGAGACATAGTTTGGCAGTTTTTTCTATAGCTAAAAATATACTTACCATATGTCCTGGCAATTCTATTCCTAGGTATTTACCCAAAAGAAATGAAAACATGCCTCCAGAGGCTTGAATTCAAATGTTCATGGCAGTGTTATTCATAATAACCCTAAGCAGGAAACACTCCAAGTGTCCATTAATTTGTGAATGAATAACCAAAATGTGGTATGTGCATGTGATAGAACATTACTCAGCAATAAAGAGAACAAACTATTGATATATGTTAAAATATGGGTGTAACTCAAAAACATTTTGATAAGTGAAGGAAACCAGACTCAAAGGACAACATATTTTATGGTTCCTTGATGTAAATGCCCAAAAAAAGGAGAATCTAGAGGGTAGAAAGCAGATCAGTGGTTGACTATGGCTGGGTATCAGAGCGTGGATTGCTTGCAATCCGGCACAAGGATACTTTTGAGGGTGTTCGAAGTTTTCTAAAATGATTGTGATGATTTCACACATGCATAAATATACCACAAATTATTGAACTGTACTCTAACAATGTATACATTGTATGGTATATAAGTTGTATTTTTATAAGGCCATCAAAATTAATAAAAACAAAGGAGATACCATTAAAAAAAATTAGGTTGACCTGAAAATCTCTGTGACCATACAAGCAAATGTTTATCTAATATTTATTTTACCAAAAGTGACATATTCAAAAGGAATGTCAGGAATTAAATGACACAGTAGAATCACTAAGTGGTTTTATGGTATTGCTTCTCTGAATCCACACACATATATATGAGACCTTATGGCCTCCTTTATACTCTCTCACACACACATGCACACAGACATCATACAGAAGTCTGACTTTCTCCTGAAGTTGTATTTTTCCTCTTGTTCTTACAATGGTTTTGAGGCTTACACAAGGCATGGCATGAAGAACAATGAAATTGGGTGATCTTTGTCCTAAATCCTTATGCAAACTACCACTTTTGGATAAAATAAAAGGAGCACTGGGGTAAAAATAAAGGTGAAGGGAGAGAAAGAGAGAAATACAGTACTAACATATGTGATCAGTGGCTACCTGCCAAGAAAAATGTGGTCCAGTGGTCTCCCAAGAGAAACTGGACTATGTGGACAGATGAGCATATATGAGAATTTTCCAAGTCCAATTTCCTAATCTCATGGCAGACTTTTTAGATCATTTTCTGAGTCTTTTTATTTTATGAGATGATTTCATAGGTGAACTGCAAGTGTGTGTGTGTTTTATGAAAAACACCTTGCCTGATTTTGGCTGAGTTACTTTTTCAGACCACATATCACTTTTTTTTTTTTGTCACCAGCTAGACTGTACTTTGTTTGACTGCAAGGGTCTTGGAAAGGCAAGTGAATGCATTTCAATTTGATAATGTTGCCTTTCCACAATTTTCTTATTAGCCCAAATGCAAACTGTGAATCATCTAATCAAGAATTTGGACCTTAACAGCCCAATTTTAGGGCTTGTTCACACTTCAGCACCCAAGTGTGACCAGTTATATTATTACACTGAGAATCTTTTAAACTATCTTTTATATCACACTGAGTAATTCTCTTACAGAAACTTACTCTGCATATTTCTAAATCTTTGAGCATCAGAATTTTGATCAATAGATGAACAGTAATCTCTCTTTTCTGAGTCTAAACATTATAAATGCTAGGATACAATAGCAAATGCAAGCCCCTATTCAATAGTGATCATTTTATACTTAAATATTTATACATTATATATTATATATTATCTCCACATGTGTTTTATTTCAATATAGTATTTATTTTTTTCTGTCTACTTTGGGTTTACTTTGCTCTTTAGTTTAAGATGGAAACTGATGTCATCAATTTGAGATCTTTCTTTTCTAAAATGTGTGTTTAGTGCTATAAATTTCCCTCTGAGTATTGTTTTGTCTTTTAAAGAATATTTGTATTTTATACAAATACCACTTTGCCATGGGTTGGAAATCTAAAGAGGTACTTCTCAAACTGAATGTATACAGTAGTTTTACAAAGGGAACACAAAAACACAGGTTGAATATTAGAAGTATTTTAAGCTTCAATTTTATTAATGATAAATAACTTAAAATAGTATTTAAAAATACCATAAGCTGATACATAATGGAATAGCATGAAACATTTGCATGTATTTGTATAGGTAAAACACTAGATTTCCAGAAATCTCCTGCTGGTTTGAAGCCACCTTCCTCTAATTTACCCAGACTGCTTGGAGGTTCAATTTCATTCTCTTTTACAGCCAGAATTACTTTACTGGAATTTGTGAAAATCACTGCACTATATACATAATATATGTATAGACACAGAATTTCAGGGCCCAGCAGAGGAAGTATGCATGGAACAACCAGAGAAGACTTCACAGGGTGATAATATGGTATGTGTATCGCAGGATTAATAGGCTAGGTAGGAGAGGAGGTAGCAGTAGTATAACGATGCACTTTGCTAGGAAAGCTTTCCAAGAATTTTCATCACATCAGGAAATCACTAAAACCTGTGGGAGAATTTAGCTTTATAAGGCCAATGAGGCAGAATAATGCCTGCTCTAAGCATAAGGATATGGACTACATAACAGAACCCACAGAAGGAAATGTGGTAAGACTCTGCTTAGTAAGTCAGTTTTGAACTCCTTTGCTTGGGTCTCAGGACTTACATACCTGGCTCCTTATTTGTGAAGCATCACATTGTGTCTGATTTTTTTGGATAGTGCTGAACTTCACTGAAATGGTCCTGACTGTAAAATTTCAGGGGTAGAAAAGATGACAAAATTAGTTGCAAGTGCTATGTCTGCACTTCGACAGAAAACACTGATATCCATTCAAATAGTTACGTACATTGTATATTTTCAAAAAGATTGCCTGAATTCAAGCTTGGTACATTGTATATTTTTTAAATGATTGTCTAAATTTTCACCCCTCAAAATCCAGGAAAACAGCACTTATATGTGGTAACAGACAAGTGCATTTGAAAAGGTAGGTGGCTGACAAAAATTTGGGCTGACAGTACCATTTTCTTTAGCATTGAATTGGACTGAGAAATAATGATAAAAGTAAAACCTTGTAATATATGGTAGTTTCTTGAAAGAGAAAGGATTTAGGCTAAGCTTCTTAATCAGTTACAGAGACAGAGTTAAGAAAGATAAGAGGACACAGATCAGGAATACTGAGTGATCCACCAGATTATCTCATGGATTCTTTTCTTTTTCTTTCAGTTTTACAAATAAGCTTTATGGAAAATGGAAGAGATCCAATCCTTTTGCCCCAAGGTTTTAATGGCAAGTTTAGCAATTGGAACTTGATGTAATAGTTGCTATTTTAATGGATTATGGTCTATGAAGTATCTAAAGGGTGAGCAGCTATATAAAATGAAAGGCTTTAGCAGTGAAGCTTTTGTTTTCTTTCGTTTTTAACTAGTTGCTGAATATTCGAACAGTTCTTGGGTTTTCCGCAGTGCCTCCATCTCTGCCCTGGTATTGCTTTGTCAGAATAGCTTTGAGCTTCCTCCATGAGATCTCCACCGGGACCTCTATTAAAATCATCTCTATGCATTGCAAATCACTCAGCATTGTCAAGAAGTAACACTGTTCTGATTCCTATTCTAGCATATGCACCATCTAAATTTATGGTGGCAGAGAGGAGTCTATGTGAAACACGTCTTTTGATAGGTAGTGGTTGCTAGAGACTCAATGAAAAGCTTCCATTGTTCTGCAAATGACCTCCAAGGCGCTTAGTAACAGCTTGCTTCCTATGCTAGACCTGGAGTTCTTTAGGCAAAACAGCTCTATACCTTCACTGGAGGAAAGTCAAAGAAAAAAAAGCAAAATAAAAAGAGAGAAACACACAATTTTCTGAGGTAGGTAGGTAAGTCAATATAATAGCCAATATTGAAGACTTTTCTAGTTGTAGATGGAATTGTCCATCTGAGTATGTTACTCTTGAGTTTTCTCTAGGTTGGTATCCAGGGCTGCGAGGGAAGAGAATACAAGTTGATGATCAGTGATTTGTCTGCAGAGTTGAAGCCATATCTGAGGAACTCTTTTTAAGCAGATCATTTCTGGAGTACCATTTCAAAGATAACCAAATTCCTTTCTCTCTTGACATGCTTTCATTTACTTTGTGCTCTGCTTTGTTATTTTGAAGGGAAAATGCCCTGTTGGTGTAGAGTTCCTTTTACTGTACTAGCTTCTGAAGTTTGAAGGAGGGTTTATTGCTTTTTCTAGAGCACAGTAAAATTCTACTATTGTGCTTCTACCTGCAAAATAGTAGAAAAAAAATGACTACACATACACATTCAGGCTATGAAAGTCAGCCAGACCTTAACAAGAAATATATGCCCATCAGGACAACCCACTGGTTTTTTGAGATGAGGAGATTCCCTCTCAGCCTCTTTTGAAAGGGGGAAAGAAAATAATTCACTTAGTCATTTTTGCACACAAGGGAGAAAACTTTCTGCGAAACCAATCACTTTAGCATGAGAAATGACTCTTGTTATCCATCCATGACAAATGTTGAATTCAGAAGAAATTGTAGAGAGCACTAAGGTCGCTGGAACTGGCATTTTAGGGGAACGCACAGGTCTAGGGGCAGAAGGAAGAGGGAAAAAAGAAAACTACAGAAGAAACAATTGGAGAACATATAATGAAAGTTCACATAGACGTCTACTGAAAACAGAGGGACACAAATAGAGTAATGGATGTTATGGGGCAAGTTAGGGATTTGGGAAACTTCATCACCATGGGTGCATAGAAATTGATTTAATACTCTATTAAAAATGGATTTGTGATTATCAGGTTGCCTTACTTATATTTTAATAAAGACATACATAATAAATACTCAAGCAGGGACTCAAGGACCTCTCTTCTGTGAATAGAGGTGTTCTCCTTCCTTGTCATTTTTTGCCATATTAGATTCAGGTAAAGAAAACTGAACTCAGTCAGACAGTAAGAGACAGTTTTGTTGTTTTTTTTGGCAATTATTTTTAACCTATTTTAGAGACAGTCTTTGAGGAGACCAACATTGAGCAATGAAAACAGAAAAACATGAAATCCAAATTATAATTACCTTTTTGCCACTAACAAGCTAACCCTCTCTTTGTCGACTTTCCAGGTATAATTTCCCCCATATGTAAAAAGAGAACTTCCAAGGTGATTTCTAGTTTCCTTTTTCTATTGTTACATTTTGTTGACCTCTACAAGTATTTATTGAACACCGGATAATCCTGAAGCCAGATCACCAGAGTGTGAATCCTGTTTGCCACATATAAGCTGTGTGACCTAGAGTCAAGTTAACCTCTCTGTGCCCTGGTTTCCTCATCTATAATAACAGTAACTACATAATAAAATTGTTATGAAGATTAAATGAATTAATACATTTAAAGTGTTTATAGTTTCTGGCACATAACATACTTTATTAAACGTTAGTTCTTGGTATTATCAATATATTATTAAGTGTTGGGGAATAAGAATAGATAAAGTGATCAGTTCTGTCTTCAAGGATTTGGGAGACTATGGGAATAAAAGTCAGAAAGGAAACAAAGGAAGGTGGGACTGAACCTACCCAAAGGTGAAGAAAGCTTCACAGAGGAGATAACATTTTGAATAAACCTTAAAGGTTTAGGATTTTACCAGTAGGGATGAAGATTAAAAGGTGTTCCAAGTTGATGGTACAGAATGATAAGAGGCACACAGGCACACCAGTGAATGATTAGAAGTTCTAAGGTATATGGCTCATATTCAAGTTACCCAAGACAGAGGATTTGATGATCTAATATTCATTAGTTGCTGTCCAATATAGAATGCCTCTATTTAATAGTTCTTGTGCCCAATAAGATCTGGTAGCTTTCCCTTTTGTCCAGGGACAAATTAATTGCTTCTCTGTTTTAAACAGTTGGTTCAGTGTGGTTAAGGTCAAAAGACAATAAGCCTGGCACCTTCTATGCAGTGTAACTTCTCATATGGTGCAATTTTGGGTAGGGTAATATTCAGAGTGTCATGGCCTAGCCACTTATACATGTTCTTCTAGCTTGAGTCTCTGATGTCCTCCCCCATATCCTGTACGTTGTTTAGTCCAACCTAGGCAGCTCTATGGTGAGAAGTACCTTGATTTTAATAGTCTCAACCCACCAGCTGCTGGGAGCCAGGATCTGTCTGTCATCTGTATGCACTACTTTCCTTGTTTAGTACTACAGTTGTGACGTCCTGGGGGATTCGTATTTACTCCATGCCCTCTAGTAACTAACTCAAGTTTACTGGGGACAAAATACACCAGAATTACTACACTATCATCTTTGTCTCTTTTCCTATCTGGCTCCTGTGACTTACTGTTTATATTGGACCTCCTCTAATTTCAAATTATGACCAGATCATAGCCAGCTCTCCCATATTCTTATGTCTAATGTGCACTCATATGAACCAAGTTCCTTTCCCATAGATCCTACGTTATTAAGCTGCAGATGCACCCACCTTCCCCAATGACAAGATGATGAAGTTTCCACCAGCTACATGACTTAGGTCATCTGACCTTCTACCACAGAAGAGCTAAAGACAGACTAATCTGTTTTCCTATGAAATGTTAAAGAAACAGACATAAGTCATGTAAAAAAGGATATATAGACCAATCATCATTAGAAAGATATTAAATGAAATAATTATTATGGCTTGCATCTAATAAATCCCAGCAGTTTTTTAATGCTTTGCTCTGTAGTATCTTTTGATATGATATATGCCAAAGATATGAGATAAAATACAGCACAGAGTTATCCAAGGGTCAAATGCTTGAGGTATAATACTTATTCCTGATAACCAAATTGCTTTTGAACTTTTTGTTTTGGGTATCTAAAACTGCAGCAGCTTGCAGCTTAAAAACAGAATTATTTCTGAAGTTGGGTCCTTCGCTGGGCTATTTACTTAGATTTCTATTTATTTATTCTCACATTTATTCTGTAAGCAACAACTCAGGCCCCCATACTCTTGCTCACCTGTCTTGGAAGCAAATAAATCTGTAAAACCTCTGCTAGAAATGTCCTGCTCCCTCCCCACCACTGTATTTCAGCACACAGTAAGGTCTGTAGAATTTAATTTAATTACATCTCCTTTTACTCATGAAAAATGTTCACAAAAATCAAACGTGTTTCTGCTGAAACGTCTTTTGCCAGGTATACATGATGATGGTAGCCAAGTGTCTTTACAGCTTTGCTTTCATGTTTTTGCTAAGTGGTCTCCAAACATGAGTGGTGGGATACATTACACTATGTATCTTAAAAACCTGACATTTTATTTAATAAATCTTTAAATAGTTTTACATGACTGTAAATACAGGTCTGAAAATATGGAAACTTTATTATTTGAAATAATAGTAATACTAACGCATTGACAAAACAATCTGGCAGACCCTGACACAACTTAACTTTCAGAACAGACTGAAATCTTGTTCAACTTGAAGTATCTAAAAAATCCAGAGATCAGTCAATGTAGGCAGTTCTTTCATATATATTTGATGCATCACTGACAGATCCAGTTTTGTGTCCACAAATAGCCTATTAGAATAAAACAAGATAAAGAGAAAAATCTTGACATCTTTATTTAATTTTAGGTCACGAATGAGAAAAGTCCCACTTGAATCCCCTTTTGCAGATTTAATTTTCACTTTAAGACGCAATGTTTAATCTTACATCCCCTCCCCATTTCATCCACCTCTCCAGTCTTACTTATTAATTTATTTGCTATTTCCACCCCAAACTGCTCCAACCTGACTGCTTTTCTGTCAGTTCCTAGGACACAGTATGCTCACTTGTGCCTCAGGGCCTTCAGCTCCGCAGGGAGGTCTTCCCTGGCCTCAAAACTGGGTTAGAACCATGCTAGCACCTGTATTTTCTATTTATAATATGCTTCACACCTTTTTTATTTATTTAGTGTCTATCTTCTCTACTAAAGTCCATGAGGGAAAAACTTATATTTAACTTGCTCACTACTTTATCTGCAGTGTTTAGTTATTCAGTTTCTGGTAAGGCTTCCAGGGAGCCCTTCCAGGTTAACCTCTCCAGACACTTAGAGTTTACAGCAGGGCTTTCTCTAGGAGTTATATGTGGTAAGGATTATATCAATTTCCATTTTCTTATAATTGGCCCTAAAGACATGAAATTTTTGCCACAGAAATCCTTTTATCTTCCCAAGTTGATTCATGGATAGGTAGAATAAAGTCTATTTCCATGATATCCCCCACCTTGGTTAGTATCATGCTCTGACTCAGTTGAAAATAGGTGCTGCTGTAGAAAGACACCCGTAAGCAGGGATGCTTCCAAATATAGAGAGAGGCATCTTATTTTCTTGTCCAAGCTGTGTTGAGTCTTATTCTGGACTGAAATAGGCTTGATTATTTTTCCTGCACCATGTACATCAAGCATTCAAATTACAAGGAAGAGTAAATATGCTTAATTTCAAGAAACTACAGTTTCATTCATAACAGATATATGTAGGCACAAGTTAATGTCTTTCAAATTATTCCTGCTCATACACACTTGATGATGAGAGGTAAATTGGTTTTACATCTGTTGCTTCACAACCATACAGAATATTATAATGATTGGATTTATTTGCTTCTGAAGTATCAGAAATCAGACTTATGCAAACCCCATAGGGTGATGTTTAAAAATGCATTTGGTATCTTATTAAAATTCAGGCATCTGTTAAGTTTACTTTGCTACACATGCACACTAACACATGCACGTGCACGCATGCGTGTACACACACACACACACACACACACACACACACACACACACACACACACACACACACAGACTCTCTCTCAGATATTCACCTTGCCTGTCCTGGGCCTGTTAGAATAACAGTTCCTGAAAAAATAGGGAGAACATAGAGTTAATAGACAAATATTTAGGTTGATGATACTTTATTTTCAGGTAAATGTTAAGTGTAAAACATGAGCCCTTTCTCATCAACCTCTCTTTAGGCCCCACTACTCAAGCCTAGAACTGCTGTGCCAAACTTGATGTTTTTTACATAGTGGGTACCTGGTAATGTTTATTTAACTTACGAGGTTAGTAATGCTGTACTGGTCATGAAAATTTGTCTCCTATTGCAGCATAGTATCCTGGGACTGGAAGTTTTATGATCGCTGTTTGGCAATAAATTGAATTAACTGTACAGAGATATTATGTGTTAGTTTTAGCTAAAAATGTTGTTTTAGTTCTGCCACAATTTCTCTCACTGTCTTCTGGCTATTTGGGTACTGCTGGAAGTTAATTTAAATCTGAAAATAAGATGTAGTTTTGAGTCATGTCAGGTGACTGTAACTTCTTAGGTATCTAAGGAATCACACTTTTCTACTGTCCTTCTTATTTGCCCTAGATGTAGAAGATTGCTCTGTGAAGAGCAGGCTTTCACTAAAGCAATAGCTCTCAAACTTCACTGTGCATGAGAATTATCTGGAGTATGGTTCAAGAACCTCCATTTTATGAATTGTCTCCCTCAGGTGATTTTGACGTGGGTGTCCTACAGGACCACCTTTTAAGAAATAGTACAATAAAATCTGTTCCCTGGCTGATGAAAGAAGCAGCCAATTTGACAACAGCTTGGCAAACCATGAAACCTAGGGTTTGTGTAAATAAGAAATTAAAGTGTGTTAAAAGGTATAAAAATTAATTCTAGTGAAGACAAGCAGAACCAGATAGGAAAGGGGATATTTGTGGACTTACTCCGCTGTCAACAAATTTTCCCCAATAACAGCATGATTATCTGGTACTGATGCTCTAGCAATGATGGCACATAAAAGATAGGGGAAAAAATCCTTTATAGCGTTCAGCGGAGCTTGCTTTCATGCTAGAGCAAAGCACTATGAGATAAATCAAGACCCACTAAAGAGACCGTCTCCCAAAAATTTTCCATATGGTCTGGATTTGTTTGTTCCAGACAACTTAACCAAGTTTATGGGCTAAGGAAGATGCCTGAAAACCATGTCTGGCAGTTCTGCAAGTTTCAACTTGATTTTTTTAAATGGTAGTGGTGGTGAGGAGGCAGGGGAACTCTGGCTGACACCAAGTCCATATGTGTGTAATATATTCATTCCAGATGTCCTTCCACACCCGTTAGCTATAGAAGTATGCATTAATTCAGCTTCAGTGGTATCTGAGCAGGAGAGAAACAACCCTGAAAAAACATCTGTTTAAGAACTGAGTCAACCACTTTAATGAAGGTGGGATCTGTGATGTGCTAGGTGACATTTTTGAGCTAATTTTAGACACTGAGAAATGATAGAGAAATATGAAGATTTATCCAATGACATAAAACGCTACCTAGAATTTGATTATAGAAATCAGGTCAAGGTGACATTAGAACAACTTGTGTTGGTAGGCAAGGAAACTCTAATTGAACTGTGATTTTGTAGTGCCCAAATCAGCAACTGGAAATTATAATATTCATTTGAACTATGTTATTTTGGTAACTTATAAGCATCGCCTTTCCTTCCCAACCTTCCTCCCGGCCCTAAGTGAGGAGGGAGTAAATGCACAGGATGAACAGGGTGACTCTTTATTGCAATATATGAAATCATTAGTTATAAATTCCCCGGTGAAGAACTCAGGAGGCCTCTCTTCCCATCTAGTGTCTACCATTTTAGATCAGTGTGGCCTGTCATGTTACTTTCTGGGCTTCAGCTTCCTTGTCTACCAAATGTGGATAATCCCTGCTTTACCCTTTCATGACATTTTATTTAAAATTATTCTATATCAATGATTTCTATAGATGCTTACAGTAGTTCTGGGTGGTAGATCCGAAAGAGTCTGAACCACAGAAAAGAGATATTGCAAGGAAATATCATTTGCATTCAGACATGAACCTACATTACACCTATCATGCAATTTATACTATAATTTAGATTCTTGGTATGGGGATAGGTGAATTATTGACAGAGAGGAAAACATCTTGTTTAAGATATTGTGGTAACTCAGAGGTAGCATTTGGAATTTTTTGTCACCATAAAATGTGTCAGGAAAAGATGTGCTCCTTTTTTAGGAGCAATTCCTTGACATAAAACAGGGAGGGCTCTCTGGTCTGAATGAAAAAGTGAATGCTATTAGGCTCTAGTGCTGTTCTGTCCAATAGGCTAGCCACTAGCCACATGTGGCTATTTAAACTTAAATTGATTAAAATTAAATGAAAATTAAAATTCAGTTGCTCAGTCACACTAGCCGTATTTCAAGTGCTCACTAACCACATGTGGCTAGTGGCCACCATATTGGAAAACACAGAAACAGAACATTTCTATAATCACAGAAAGTTTTATTGGACAGCACTTCTCTACAGTAATAGCTAACCAAGAAGAGTGATTCGAAGGAAACATCCTCATAATTGTTATTTTCCTCTGAGACACATGATTTCTCAAGTTATATCTCTAAATATTCCTTCTTCTTTTCCCCCATTCCATCAACATCTTACTTCCCCCTCACCCTGCTGCTGTCTTGTCCTAGACTTTAGATAGGATTAGCAAATGTTCCAGAAACATAATTAACTTGTGAAAGAGAATGAAACCCAAACCATTTATTGTGCTCCTTTAATACCAAATGAAAAATCCAATGAGAAGATCATTGTTTTGCCTATTTTTTAAATCTAGGGGAATAGCTGGAAAGCTGAAGGAGTGGATTTTTCCCTTTTGCCCTCCATCTCCTCACCTAGCAAATGATTATGCTAAGTTAGATAACCTATAAAAATCCTTGCTGCTATGATTATTAACATACAAAGCTCAATGGCTGTCATATTGGGAAGTGAAGAAGTATACTTTACTGGAGTAGAGGTTGAACTAGTGGTTTCTGTAAATTTTTCCAAATCTACAATTCTAGGAGGGACTTCTTTTTTTCCTCATAATTTTAATTCTGATTTGGGACCTATGTATCCATTGGATCCAACTTTTAAAAATCCACAAATTAAAAATAAACAATTTCAAGTTTCAATTTGGGGAATCTGAATAAATCATTTCTGAAGCCCATTCTTCAAGGAAGGAATGAAGAGTGGTTTTATGGCCACGGGTTTTTAATTTAAACTATAAAAAATAAAAGGAACTATTAGAAAAAGAGGGCAAAGGGGGAAGAAATCAAAAGTTTATAGGAACATTGATAATAAATGCATGCTAAAGCTAAGGCTGTTGTCTCCATAAACACAATTGTTTGTTGGAGATGTTAGCAGCAGGGTAAGGAGAATGGGGAAGATAAAACCAATGGCCACAATTGTGAAGTTGAAAGCTTTCGAAATGGCCTCTGAGCAGAGAATCCACCTGAAAATATGAACATTTAGCTGCCACTTAGGACAGAGAAGAACATGGCGTAATTACATTTCCCGTGACAGGGAATGATAAAAATGACATAACATTTAAAGAATTCCCAGGTACGGGTATAGGGGCTGAATTCATGAGCATGGCAACCCATGAAGGCTGCTTGGAAAATCGTCCTGCCACTACTATCTCCATGAACATCTCCAACAGAGTGGAAATAATACTATGGGGCTAGAAACTTAGATTACACACACAGTTTGCCACTAACTAAATGATTGACCTTGGTATAGTCACTTCCCTTCTTTGGGCTAATTCACCCTCTATGTGAAAGGCTGGTTTTCAATTCATGGACCAGATGATCTCTAAGATTCCTTCTACCATTATCATCCTTTAATTTGTTGAAGAACACCATGACAGCAATGATGATAGCTACCATGTATTGCATACTTATTATATAGTATTCATTGTTCAGAATGGTTTATATGAAATTTAATTCTTAGTTAATGCTCACAATACAATGAGGTAGGAAAAATTTATAACCATTATTGTTTTATGTAAATATCTGAGCTCAGAGATATTAGATAAACTTCTCCAATTTTACCAGCTAAAAGAGCCAGGATTTGAACTCCCATCTGTATGAGTGCAGAGAGCATATTCTTAAGCACTACATTGCCTTTCCCACCTAATATGTGCCAGTAATATACATTCCAGTCCATATTGCATCTATAAAGAAAATGTCATTTGTTTGTATATTATCCTCTTTTATGGAGTCTCTCCAAAACCTTCCAAACCCTGAAAGGTCTTTGATATCATGATTACTATTTATTAACTGCTTTCTTTATTGAAGGTACTGTGCTAGGTGCTTTACATTAATTAATTTAATTCTCAGACAGCCCTTTGAAATTGAGACAATTATTATCCCCCTTCAATGGGTGAAGAAACACTGAGGCACCACATTTGGCAAGTCTCCTGAGGCCACACAGATGAGGATTGCTATGTAAATTCAAACTCAGCTTTGCCTGCCTTCAAACAAAACCCATTTCTACTGCTTTCAGATTCTATATTCTTAGACTTGAATGTAGGGATTGATGGAGAAGAACCTCTCCAAGAAGCACACCACACACACACTCCAACCTACCCCTCAGTTACTCATGCAGCTATTTGGAGGATGTCAGGTTGCTTGAAATTCTAAAACATCTGGCACCGAAGCCAACAAGAAGTGAGGAGGGTTGGGAAAAACCACATTTTAGATCATTGAGTGGGTTTATGCTGCCCCCACAGCAGTGTGTACTCTCTCACTTGGTCGGTTGTTTTTCTATTTGCGAAGCTACAGAACAGTTGGTGCATATTTGCCTAACTTTGGCTTCTCATGAAGCATTAATAATTTCTGCCAGAGCCTGTCAGTTGAAATCAAGTCTTGTTCCTACCTAGTGGGAGAAACTGGCACATCAAACACTGAAGGAGCATAGACAAAAAAAAGGACAAGGAAATGTCAAATATCTTGATATTGTATTTGAAAAAAGAAAGAGAGTCCTGCTAAGATATGAGGCACATTAGTCCTAGTAAGAGACTAATTAAGTCCCAGTAAGAATAGAGTCCAAAAAATAGTCTTAGCAAGAAATCAGTAACTCCAACAAATTCCCTGCAAAGGAACTACATACTCTTCTTAAAA
Source organism: Manis javanica (assembly GCF_040802235.1). Taxonomy (NCBI): domain Eukaryota; kingdom Metazoa; phylum Chordata; class Mammalia; order Pholidota; family Manidae; genus Manis; species Manis javanica. The sequence goes on from NC_133174.1 coordinate 119,088,334, forward strand.
CACAGTTGAACTCTTGAGACGTTTCTTTGAGATAAATTTACCTACTTTACATGGAATAGAGGACCCTTGTAATGAGGACTGCATTAAATGGATTTCTGTTTATTGAATTTATTTTCTCATAGATATCTATAAAATCTAATTATTTATCTGAAGCCAACGTGGAATATATACACAGTTGACCATATAGATAGATAGATAGATAGATAGATAGATAGATAGATAGATAGATTTTTTCAGTAAACTGAGTGAAAAATCTTGGTTTTTAAGGAAGCAATGGAATTTTCATCAAGATTTTGGTACTCCAGTGACTTTGTATTGCATTTTATCAATGATGAATAATTGAACAACTTAAGCAACCTCATCTGCTTTCACCTAGACTGTTGGAATTCTTCCATTGTCGACCTCAAACGTAGTGTGCAGAGGCTTCCCTCATCTAGAGATATACACGATGTCTCCCAAAATCCAACAAGCACATTTACCTTCACAAATAGAGACTTTTCACCTTAGGACCACTGTTCTACTGTAGAGTCCATAATCATGTTTAATACTCAAGTATCCTCCTTTATCCTGGTTGCAAGCCCAAAGTGAAACTATGCTTGCTTCCAATGAAGAATCCCATACTTTCCAGCAGTATCCCTAAGGACTAGGTTGCATTTAAGCAAAATTACCACAAGCAAAGAAATGCAAATATGAAGTGTTGTGGAGGCTTGCTCCACTGTCCAGGGCTTTTGTGTGACCTAAGAGCATATTGCCCTATAAAGGCAGGTTCCTCCTCCTTGGATATGTGAAGCTGGCCATTCCTTATATATCAGTAGTTAAATCCTCTTGCGAAAGGATTTGTGTTTGGTAGTTGAAAGTTGGTGTGGGAAGGAGGGGTGGGCATTTTAAATCCCTGTCTAAATTGTACCACATAACTATTGTATCTAGTAAATAATTAGTTGGGTTCATAGATCCTTAGAGCTGGAGGGCATGTTTAGGATCAGTTTAAATTTTTTCACTTATAGATGAAGAAAATGAAGGCCATAAAAGACAAATGACTACCAAGGCCACATAGTTCATTAGTAGTAGAACCAGAACTTAAATGAGGTTGTCATGTTACAGATCAGACAACTCACTGATAGACTAAATTTCAAACTGCAGTTAAAATATCAAGTATACTTGCAGATTGGGGAGATGTTCAAATAACAGAAGCTTCACATTGTTGGCTTTATTTGAAGAAAAATTCCATGGGCCAGAGGGCATGAAGACTTACTTATTCTGTACTGTGTTCAGGGAGAACGAATTAGGTTGAAGAAGAAATGATTTAAGTGGTAGGTTTTCATTTCACAGTTGATCACAGCAAAGACAGAGACCATTTGGTGCCTTTTTCAATGTCTGCCAAAAAGTAAGTTCGTGTCTCAAATACTGATTCTTTCATTGATGGGCAGGAAGAACTTAGTCCCTAAGGAAGCCTGTGGAATTGGTTGAATGCCAGAGCTTGTTTATTTCTTTGGTGAAATTGAACTGTTCTTACACATTTAAATATCACTTAATATCATTTTTTTCTAAAATTAGCTTGTTCCTAATGGATGAACTGATAAAGTGTGGGTTTTATTTAATTTTGTTCCTATTCTTTATATAGTTCTCTTTTATGCTTTTGCATATAAATACTTAATTCCTAAATGCCAATTTAAGAAGTAGATTTAAAATTGCCTAAAATTAGTGAACTGAGAAGATTCTGGATGGGATGGATTAGAAGAAAAATAGCGTTATGAAAAGAGTTGCCTTTGATTCCCCTCTTTTGTAATCTCAAGCATGAAGATACCAGTAAAAAGTCAGTCTGGACAAAACCTCCATTAAAACTTTGGACCTCAGCTCTCTCTCCTCTGATCCTCTCCAAAATACTGTAAATAGATTCAATTGAAAGTACACTGGTGCAGAGAGGAGGAACTGCAGAGACACAACAACTAGGGATATAAAAAGAAAGAGGTCATTCATCCTGAGAGTATGACCATTCAGGTGCATTTTAGACACTGAATTTTTGAGACCCTTTTTTGGTGAATACCTCTTAAAGTCTGAATAATTCCCAAAATTCACTTAAAATATTCTCACAATTAAAAACTTGAATCAAATGAATTGACAGCTCATTTTAGGAAATCCATGGATAGTTCAGTCTTATTTTGGTTCAGGGAAACATCAATAGTATATAGGATTTTCTCTTATTTAAACACTTTCCTCAGGTTTAAACTAATTCACAACTTCATATTTAATTTTAAACAAGAAATAAAAACAGACACCAGGCAAATTATCCACGTAGCTCATGGGCAGTTGGGCTTTAGAGTTTGTTCCAAATCCCATATTCCTACCAATTAGCTTATCATGTTATGCAATTAAAGGTTCCAGAACAGAACAGTGCTCACATTCATAAGGTAGGCTTGGAATCCCCATGCAATGGTTTGATAGCTATTGCCCATTTCCAAGAAGTCAGTGGTCAGCCCCAAAACTATCAAGTCTGTACATTAGCAAATCACAAAAGGGGCTGCACTCCACACTGAAGAAGGCACAAATCTGACTTAGTCTAAAGGGAGAAATAAGGCTAAACAAAACCAAAAAAAATTGCAGTGGACTTAAAAACCAAAAAACAATTCCATCCATGGCTCATATTCTTGGCAACACTTCTGTTTCATATGGCAGCATTTGTTTGGCAACAGAACAGTTTACCACTTGCAAATACAGCCTTGAGAACACTTGTGCTCTGTCCAGCCTTGTAAAGAGAACTCAAGCAATCATCTAGATTATTTATGACATAAAATAGACCTTTTCACCTTGAATACTGAAATAGTCAAGCTCAATACCATCCACCTGATCTTTCTGAAGAAGTTTATGGAATAGAAATAAAATCCGGTAGAGGGTTTATAAAACTATCAGTTTTAATCAAAGCTTTTATGATCTATTCAAGTCCATTTTAAAGAGTATCCTTCCTAAAATAAACACTGGCAATGCACTTTGGAGGTTTTTTAATGTTAGAAGAGTAGAGATCTCAGGAAATCCCAGCTGCAATACAAGGTGATTCAGTGTGTTTCAGCAAAGCAAAATAGAAAATCTTAAGATGATTTTAAAAGAGGCATTGATTGTATAGATGACTAGATTTAAGGCAAGAATGCAATTATAGCATCCATTCACTTAAGGATAATTTTAAATCAAATGCCTTCCCAAAAATTGTCTGTACCCCTCTCCCTCTTGAGATTCTATTTATGAGCTTTGGACTTGTTGAATCTCAGGTAACTGCTTTTTATTTCCTCACATATGATAAGCATTCAAGAAATGTTTGTTGACCTGAAGTGCAGTTTAAGGAAATTTTCAAACAATTTTGTGTGTGAAACAAGTGAGATTCTAGGAATTTAATTGTTGTGCATAAGTCAAATACATTGATGCTTTTATATTTGCACAGCAATTGCAAATAACTACCCAATCCAACAAATAAAAATTAAGCAGTAAGGCCTTGAGAGTTACAAGGATATGGACATCAATAATATGTTTCAGCATATTGGCAGCATTAAGCCATTTTTAAGCCACTCCGATCTAAATTGGAGGAAAAACAATTTAGGGTATTTGTAATTACTGTAGAAGGGCTATCCTCTGACTTCAGATGAGCAGGAACAAAGATAGCCTTTCATTCAGAGTGGACAGCTAACTATGACTGAAATAATCCACAGAGCTATATTTGCTCCACTAAGGTGAGTAATTGCCCTCAGAAAAAGTTTTGACAGCAAATATATATACATAAAGGTATTCAATGACTGAAGGTTAAATGGTTGAGAGAGAAATAGTGTATGAACCTAGCTGTATTGGTATACATTAAGTCTGGCTACAACCAGCAGAAACCTAAAACAGTGGCTTTACTATAACAAAGAGCTATTTCTCTATCATATAAAATAAGTGCTGAGGTAGGTAAGTTAAGGGCTACTATAGCAGCTCCATGATCATCAGAGACTCAGACTTGTACAGAAATTTGCTGTTTGATTCCTATGGTATGGCCTTTATCATTATGGGTCAAGATGGGTACTGGAGCCCCAGTCATCACCTTCAGTTTTCAAGCAGCAGGATGCAGGAGAAAAGGGAAAAAGCTGTGTGCTCCATTCTTATGAGGAAACCTCTGGAAGTCCCACATAATGCTTACACGTTGAATGGTCAGAACCTTGCCTGTTTAGTCACATGCCACATTCTAGTGCAAGGAAGGCTGGGAAAAAGTCTTTTAAGTGGGTGTCACTATGTTCCTCTAAAAGCCAAGATTATGTTAATTTCGATGGAAAAGGAGAATGCATAATTAACTGATAGCAAATTAACAATCTTTAAAATGCCTACTTTGGGGACAATGAACAACTTAAAGAACAATGAACCATTAAAAGTTCTGGAGTGGGAACCAATTAGTGCCTCTGTTTTCTTGTATCCCTCAGAGCACCAAAGGATTTCAGAGTTAGGCACCTTTTGCTGATCACAAGTAACATATATATTCTATTAACAACACATCTACTAATGATTTGCCTGTTTCCAAGAGAATAAAACATCACATTGCTGAGGTGGGGTTACATTTGTGTCACTATTTCCTACAGGGAAGAGTTTTTAGTAAGGTGGGCTGGTGTCTTGATTCCTGATAGCACCATAAGCCTTTCTTAAATGACAGTTTTACATATCTGGCCACCCTAGAGCAAGGCTCCTGAGGATAATATAACTTATTTCCAGAATAACTTCCATTAGGTTGTTTATGTGTACAAGTTATTGGAAAAATAAGCCTTTTCTCTAAGTGCCAGGAATTGTTATCTCAGATAGAGGAAGGGAAAATTGAGAAAATAGTAAGTATATAACATGGTACCCGTTTTCAAATAGCTGCCTTCTACTACTCTTTATATTTTTCCTTCTATGCTTCTTCTTTGCCATGGCCACTTTCTCCAGGTTTCCATAGGACTTGGCTTTTCTGTTTTAATGCTGAAAGAAACAAGAGCAGTAGAGTGCCATACATGGCATATTTGGAAAGGTGGTAAATATTTAATAGATGATATGGTAAATAATGTATATAATTTAGCAAGAAACAATGTAAATATTTCATGGACTGCAGTGCAGCTGTTAGGTTGGAATTAAGCCTGTGAATCTGGAGAGAAGCTACAGTTCAAAATGCTTTCTTCTGATAAGAGCAAACTTGCTACTCATTTCTCTAGTCTACAACCTGGAAGGAGTGCTTAGCACTTGAAGGTCTAGCCATGTCTTTGATACCCTCTAGTAGTGACAGGGTGATGTGGATAATTGAAAATAGTGGATAATCAAAATGCCAATTAGATTTTGGAAAGAAATTTTGGATTTCTGAGAAGTGGTTTCCTTTTTTAATTACATTATTTTTAGTATGATATTAAAAAGGTTTTATTCTCCCAGGTACTCATGGGCTAGGGAAAGCTGTCCCAGGATGAAGGATTTGCCACCAATAGTCAACTGTTAGAAAAATGCAAGGATGGCTGTGCAGTCCTTTCTTCTTTCTGAAGTTCTCTGGGAATCAACCAGTTCCTATAAGGGAACTCATGCATCTGTCTGATCCACTTGGAAAATGGTGGAAGAACAAAGCAAAATCTAGGAATCCAATCTATCACAAGTTCCAAGTTGAAAATATAGTTTACATGTTTATAGTCTTCTTCTGGGTATGTGTTATGTCCCCAGCACTGTAATACATGTGACGGAAATTACAAATGTTACATAAGAAATGTTTTCTTACCTAAGAAAGTTACAATTGCAGAGACAAAGTTAATGCATAAGAAAAAGTCGATAAAGACTCCACCAGAAAACTGTTAGCAGTAATAAATTAATACAGTAAAGTTGCAGGATATATAATCAATATGCAGGAATTTGTTGTATCTATATACTAATAATGAACTATCAAATAGATAAATTAAGAAAATCCCATTTACAATTGCATCAAAAAGAATAAAATATCTAGGTATACATTTAACTAAGGAAGTGAAAAACTTATACACTGAAAACTTTAAGACACTGATGCAATAAACTGAAGAAACAAATAAATAGAAATATATTCCATGCTCATGGATTAGAAAAATTAATATTGTTAAAGTGTCCATACTAACCAAAACAATCTATAGATTCAACACAATCCTTACCAAAATTCCAATGGCATTTTTCACAGAAATAGAATAAACCTAAAATTTGTATGGAGCCATAAAAGACCCTCAATAGCCAAAGCAATCTTGAGAAAGAAGAAGAAAGCTGGAGGCATCATGTTCCTGACTTTAAAGTATATTACAAAGCTACAGCACGTAAAACAGTATGATATTGGCATAAAAACAGACACACAGATCAATGGAACAATTTAGAGAGCCCAGAAATAAACCTATGCATATGTGGTCAATTTATTTACAACAAAGGGGCCAAGAATGAGAAAAGACATTTTCTTCAATAAATGGTACTGGGCAACAAGACAGCCACATGTAAAAGAATGAAACTGGGCCACTATTTCATACCATACACAAAAATTAACTTAAAATGGATTAAAGACTTGAATGTAAGCCATAAAACTCCTAGAAGAAAACATAGGCAGTAATCTCCTTGACATCACTCTTGGTGATGATTTTTTGGACTTGACACTAAAAGCAAAGGCAACAAAAACAAAAATAAATAAGTGAGACTACATCAAACTAAAAGCTTCTACACAACAAAGGAAACCATCAACAAATGAAAAGGCAATCTACGAATGGGAAAAAATACTTGCAAATCCTGTATCTGATAAGGGGTTAATATCCAAACTGTATAAAGAACTCATACAAAAAGCAATCTGATTAAAAAATGGGCAGTGGACCTAATTAGACATTTTTCCAAAGAAGATGCACAATGTACAAATGGCCAACAGACACATGAAAAGATTCTCAATGTCTTTTGTCATCAGAGAAATGCTAATCAAAACCACAATGAGATATCACCTCATACCTGTTATAGTAGCTATTATCAAAAATATGAGAAAAAACAAGTGCCAGCAAGGATGTGGAGAAGAGAGCCCTAATACACTATTGATGAGAATGTAAATTGGTATAGCCACTATGGAAAACAGTATGAAGGTTCTTCAAAAAATTAAAAATAGAACTACCATGTAATCCAGCAATTTCCTTTCTGGGTATTTATCTAAAGGCTATGAAATAACTAACTCAAAAGGATATATGCAACCCCATGTTCAGTGCAGCATTATTTACAATAGCCAAGATATGGAAATAAACTAAGTGTCCCTCAAAGGATGAATGGATAAAAAAAATGTAGTATATATGCATACAATGGAATATTAGTCAGCCATAAAAAAAGAATGAAATCTTGCCATTTATGACAATATGGATGGATCTTGAGGGTATTATTCTTAGGCAAATAAGTCAGACAGAGAAAGAGAAATATGGTATGATCTCACTTATATGTGGAATAAAAAAAGAAAAGAAAACCAAGTTCATAGGTACAGAGAACAGAAGATTGGTAGTTGACAGAGGTGGGGAGTGGGGTGGCAGTGAAACAGGTGAAGGGAATCAAAAGGTACAAACTTCCCCTTATAAAATAAATGTTATGGGGATATAATGTACAGCATGGCAACTATAGTTAATAAAACTGTATTGCATATCTGAAAGTTGCTAAGAGGGTAGATCTTAAAAGTTCTTACCACAAGAAAAAAACAATTGTGCAACCATATTATGACAGATGTTAACTAGACTTAATGCAGTTATTATTTCACAGTACATACAAATATTGAATTATTATGTTGTACACCAGAAACTATTATCATATGTCAGTGATATCTCAATAAGAGAAGTCAAGACTAATTAAATACTAAACAGCATGTTTTTGATAACTCTAACATTGCTGTGAAATGAATTAAATTCACTATAAAATCATGTTACTTAACTTAAGGTAGGCACTCTATGCTGCTCCACAGACCTTTTAAGTCATATCTTGTCTCTATATCACATTTCTCCAAAAGTGGTAGTTCTAACATACTCCAAATATTCTTAACTTTAACCTAGACCTTTCTCCCTCTACATCCATTATTCTCATTTCACTTCATATCTCTCTGAGAAGATCAAAGGTATTTTCTTTTAAACCTTAAAATATCTATGTGTCTTAAATCATTTTCTCCTTCTCCCCACTCTATGAGAGGCAGAAATAACTATCTTCTTTTCCAAGGTGCAAATTCCTTATATAGAAAAAGCTTTCCCATCTTACTCCATCAGTAAGTTGGCACTTCAATATGCCTTCTTTGGTCTTACTGTCTTCCTTCTCTCACCTTCACTTGTTTAATGTTTCTCTGTACATGCAGTCAGCTCTCCTGATTGTGATGCTAAAATGAGATGATGATAACAATGATGATATTTATCATTTATTGAACATTCAGGTTTAAGCACTGTGCTAGGCTTTGTCTTCCTTTGGCACTTAGTGTGGTCATTGCTACTAAGTGTCCTTGCTTCTAGGCCCTCTTTGTGAACAGAACTAAGGAACATATGTTTGTATGTACATACACAGATACACCTCTACTCGTACAGCTATCTGTATATATGTTAAAAATTTTGAGTTCATGCTGATTTCAGTACTATAACAGAGGGTTCATTCTAGTCTGCCCTGTTTCCTCATTTGGAAGTTCGTTCAATGACTGAGAAAACTGGCTCTCATTACTCACAATATATTTACTAATCTGGTTAATTCTGGAACACATTTAAAGTAGTTTCAGAATTGCTAACTCTTACCGCTATGAAAAACCACACCACTTATTATGCATCTAGTATTTGCTTATAGTTCTGTAGGTCCTTAACCTGAGGTTATATAGTCAGAGCAATATATTCAGAATTACCTGAGTATGTGACCAGTCTGTAACTTCAATATAATTGTGCTGTGTTATTAATTTGACAAATAGCTTCATTTATTTCTGTTTTTACTTAATTTCTGAGACCCCTCCTATTCTTCTTAAATGCTTGTATGTATACATGTATTTGTGCTTATTTTTGAGTATATAAAACACATTTCCAGAAGTTAAAACTATTCAGAAATAATTCCTCAGGTAAGTCTCACTCCTGTCTTACTCCCTTTTAAATTGTTCCCATCCACCATCCTTTCTATCTTGCTCCTATTCACTCCCTGTAGGTAACCAATCTGTTTAGTGTCTGATTTATCTTTCTTATATTTCTTTTTTGCAAAAATAACAGATACATGTATATTCTGTTATTTTCCCATCTTCTTTACACAAAAGTAGCATACCAAAGATAATCCTCATGCTTTGAATTTTTCATTTAACAGTATATCCTGGAAGTAACTCCATATCAGTTCATTCATTTCTTTTGATTTATAAGTGATAAGTCACTCCATATCAGATTCTTCCTCATTCTTTTCTTCAGTTGCGTAATATCCTGCTATATGGATGCACCATAGTTCATTCAACTACTCTATTAAGTGTGGACACTTAGGATAGTTTCAGTATTATGCATTTGCCAAAAAATTGCTTAGCAAATAAGCTTGTATTTACATATTTTTGTATTGGTGTATTTTCAGAGTACATTCCTAGAAGTTGGACTGATGATTTGAGTGATAAACACATGTATATTTTTGATAGATACTGCCCAATTCCTTTTCATAGGGTTGCAGCAATTTGTACTCCCACCAGAATATGGAACTATATGTATGAGTGCTGATTTCCCCACAGCATCCCTAACAGAATGAGGTGTCACACATTTAAAAATGTTTTGTTTTAGAAGAGTTTTAAATTTACAGAAAGATTGTGAACACAGTACACAGAATTTCCATATACTCCACATCCTGTTTCCTCTATTATTAACATTTCACATTATGATCCATTTCTTCCAATTAATTAACCAATACTGAAAAATTATTATTAACTAATGAGCATATTTTGTTTGAACAGCTTTAGTTTTCACTTAAGGCCTTTTTTCTGTTCCAGGATCCCATCCGTGATAACACATCACATTTAGTCATCATGCCTTCTTAGGCTCCTCTATACTGTGACAGTTTCTCAGACTTTACTTTTTTTAAATCATCTTGACAATTTTGAAGAGTATTAGTTAGGTATTTTGTAGAATTTCCCTCAGGTGGAAGTTGTCTGATGTTTTTCTCATAGTTAGATAGGGGCTATAGGATCTTGGGAAGAAGACAACAGAAAAAGTGCCATTCTTACCACATCAGGACATGATTTATGACTGTTGATATTGAACTTGACCACCTGAAGTAGTGTTTGTCGGGTTTCTCCACTATAAAGTTACTCTTTTTTCCCTTTTCCATACTGTATTGTTTGGAAGTCTGTCTCTATGCACAGACCACACTTAAGGAGTGGGGAGTTGTGCTTTACTTCCTTAAGGGCAAAGTATCTATACAAGTCACTTGGAATTCTTCTGCACATGAAATTTTCCTATTTTCCATTTAATTTTTAATTTACACTCATAGACTTGTGGTTATTTATTTTGTACTTTAAGTTATAATCCAATACTACTTTCTTTTACTGCTCAAAGTTTTCTAGTTTTGGTCATGGGGAGCTCTTTCAGTTGATTCCTGTGTCCCCTAGGCATAGTCTCATCATTGTGGGGTATACACTTATTTAGCATTTCCTTAATTTTTGGTACTTCTTTGCCATACTCATTTGTTATATTTACTGTCCTAGTTCTAGAATCAGCCATTTCTCCAAGAATCCTGCCTCCATTTATTAGAGAATGGTATTAGAAACCAAGATCTGGGTGTTAGGTGTACTTCACATTACTAGGCCTTCTTAGTGGACAAAGCTAGAAAATGTGTGTGTATACTAATACACACACATCTATCTTTGTCATCTGTATTTATATTTAGCTAAACATGAGTTACCAATGGCACCAACTCTAATTCATTGCCATATAGACCTTAATAGCCTCCTCCCTTTGTTTATCTGTAGCTTTCCTCAGCCACAGTGAGAAATTTAGTTTTCATCATTCACCATCCTTTAGCTTAATCATTTAATTACAGTTTATGAATATCAGTATCAGAACTGTTAACCTATACTCCCATGGGAAACAACTTTAGCAACTAGAGTACAATGTTGTGTATAGCATACGTATAGTTTCCTTTTCTTATAGTCTTACTTGAAATACATTCCACTTGGTCATTGTATATAATTATTTTTATTCATTACTGGAATCAATTGACTAAAATTTTGTTGAAGATCTTTGTATTTCTTATCATAGGAGATGTTGGCCACTGGTTTTCCTTTCCTGTAATACCTTTAGTCTGGTTTTGGTATTAAGGTAATACTGGCTTCAAATGAATGAATTAGGAAGTGTTCTCATTGTTTCTGTCTTCTAGAAGATATTGCCAAGAATTAAGGTAATTTCCTCCTTAGGTATTTGGTAGTATCCACCAATGAAACAATCTGGGCCTGGTGCTTTCTCTTGTGGGAAGTTATTGATTACTGATTCAATTTACTTAATAGATATAAGCTTTGCAGATGATCTATTTCTCCTTATGTGAGTTTTGGTATTTTGCATCTTTAAGGAATTGGTCCATTTTATCTAAATGATGAAATTTGTGGTCATAAAGTTATGCATAGTATTTCTTTATTATCCTTTGAATGCTCTATGGGATCACTAGTGATGACTCTCATTCATTTTTTTAAACTGATAATTATATCTACTCTTTTTTATTCTTGGTTAGCTTGGCTATCTTGTTTAATCAAATTTTTTGACATTTTTTAAAAACTGGATTTTGGTTTCAATTTTTTCTATTGTTTTCCTGTTTTAAATTTCATTGATGTCTGCTCTAATTTTCACAATTTCATTTTTTCCTACTTTCTTCAGGCTTAAATTGCTTAATTGCTTAAATTGCTAGTTTTCTAAGATAGAATCTTAGGTTTTTGAGTTAAGAATTTTTTTTCTTTTCTAATATATTTATTTAATGCTGTGAGGTTTTCTCTAAGCCTTGTTGGTATAATGATAAGGTGTGGAAGAGGGACAACTTTCTGTAATCTTTTGATTAATTCTCAGTGTTTTAGTGGGCAGTTGTCACCTCACAAGTGTTTCTTCAGTTGTATAGCTTCCCCAACACTACCTTTGGTGAGGCAGGAAGGCTAGATGGGGCTAGAGTGAGGAATGCCCTTCTACCAACTGAGATAAGGTTCTTAAAGCCTTTTCCCTAAGAAAGCAGGCCTTTGCTACGGAGAACAAACTGGAAGTATTTCAGGAAGATTACTCTTCCCTTTCTCCTGCCACAGCTAGGACAGGATCTCTTAAGGATCTTCACTGTGAGAGCTAGGTAGGGTTCCTGAAGGTAAATTCATTAATTTGTAGGCATTCCCTAAGACTGTGCCCCAGGCAATTCTCACTCAAGCTACTCGTCATTCAGTTTCTATGAATTTGGTGAAAATTACCATCTAAGTGGGTCTAACATTTTATGGCTCCTTGTTTTCTGGATCCTGCTTTAGGTAAGCAGATACTTGCTATGACTCTCTGGATTCCTATTTCTCCAAATTTCCAGATGCCGCTTAACCTGCTACTTCAATTCTCTGATGGGTCCAAGAAAAGTCATTCATATTCAGTTTACTACCTTTCTTTTAATTGTTGTAAGGATGAGTGTGACAACTCCAAGGTCACACTCATAGGATGTCAGGGCTAAAATCTGAAGTCTTGTCTTGTTTTTTAATTGTTGCTGATTTGATAGTTGAAATGTGGTATTGTAGGGTAGTTTTAATTTGCACTGCTTTAATTATATGTGGTGAACATCTTTTCATATGTTTAAGGGCCATTTATGTATTTTTTGCATATTCCTTTTGACTATACTATTTCTGTTAGCAGCACTATAGTCATCCTATTGATCACTGACTCATCTCATTCCTCCCATGTCAAATGAGTCATCAAATAACCACTCTTCTTTTCCTGTAAATCTTGTTCCATTTTTTTAAAAATTTAGCATTTTCACTATTGCCACCATGGTTCAAAACCTGGCATAATATAATAGTTTCTCAAATAAATTCCTTGTATTTGCTTCCTGTTCACTTTAGTCTTATGTTATGAAAAGGATCCATTAATATTCTTAAAGTTTAGGAGATTATATAGTTGTTAAGAGCTCTAGCTTCAGAGTCAAACAGACCTGGTTTGAGTTCAGTCTTTGCCTTTCACAGCTATGTGATGCTGTAGAAGTCACTGTACCTCACTTAACTGCCATTTGTTTATATTCTAAATGGTAATGTTGAGAAGGAATTCAGTTGGGAGACACAGGGAAATCAGAGTGAAAGGTAAGGAAAGAATTCATTAAAGTGAGAATAGCAGGGAATGTCAGCTGCCTTGCAGGCAGGGGAAAGCAAGGAAAAACAGAGGGAGGAAAGGGAAGCTCATTGAACTACTGCTTAGCATAGGGCAGATCCCTTGCAAATTACTAAAGCCAGGGTCACCTGGTGTCCAGTGTCTGCTTGAATCTGCACGGTGTGGGAACTAAGTCCCTACCATCTCAGGATTTGGGGGAGCCTCAGAGTACTGGATGGAGTGAGATTATGTTCTGAGAATTTCCTGAAGGCAAAGAAAGGAGATTTTCAGGCAGGCTACTAAAGAGCACAACTGTACAGCTGCAGTCCTATCTGGGTCACCCAGGTGATGAGCACTTGCAGGCCCAAATTAGAGCTTTCAGTAGCCCCTCCGTACTTATCTGTAGTAGAACAGAGAGAGGGTGAAGACTTGTGCTTAAGTCTGAAGAATAGAATGAAATAGCAAAGTGACAAAGAACGTTACCACTGGAAGAGTGCAGAGACAAAACATAGTAAGCTGAGAAGTAAGACTTTATTTAAGGCAAAGAGTGCACACTCGAAGAGAGAGGAGTGTGGACAACCTCAGAGAGGAGCCACACTTAAGGATTTAGGGTTTGAAGTTTCATAGGGCCTGTGGTTAGGGGTCAGGTGTATGTATACAGGTGATTCATAATTCCTTTGAAGTTTTTTCTTAAGGATAGGGTTATTTAAGTGACTGTGTTGGTCCAGATATCAGCATTCTTTATCTACATTCTTTATTTATACTTTGGAGGTCTATTTCCTGTCCTGGTTACAAAGTTACTTAATTAACTAAGAGACTGGAGTAAGAGTAAGAGCAGCATATAGATTAAGTTAAAGAATAAACTGGGCCTTTTTTGCAGGCTACGTTGATTTTATAATGGCATGACCCTTATCCTATTTTCCTGCCCTATGTCATGGGGTAGGGCAGAGAAGTCATTGATTGACAATCTTTGACCTTGGAGGCCTGATCTCATTGTTATACAATGAAGACATGGGCTAAACTCTGATGTTTTCTTTATCTGGGGAATATCTGGACACTCCAAGTCATTCCTGGCCTTTGAAACTTCAAGTAATTAACTGATTAACTCTGTGAGTCTCTTCTGGCTCTCTGGCTTCAGCTGGTTAACTCTTTGAGTCTCTTCTAGTGGGCTTTACTGGCTTTATTCTTTCTCCACCCCACTCATGTCTGTCTTTCTGCCTAACAGTACCAATATTTACAGATTGTTTTATTGATTAAAAAAGGTAATGTATTCAATGTACTTAGCACAGTGCCAAACTTATATTAAGCCTCAAAAATAGTGTCCAAACTCTTTATTCTGATATTCCAGATCTTTATTCATATTATCCCTCATAAAACCACATTATGCTCTAGTCAAATTGAACTATTCACCATTTCCTAAAGGCTTGTGCTTTTCCATCATTATATCATTTCCATCCTTTGATGTCCTTAGTTCTACCTTGGCTATTTTTTCCCGCCAAACTCTAGACATTGAAATCTATTCCTTCTTCAAAATCTGGGTCAAATGCCACACTCCCCATTAATACTCCTCTGATTATCCTTTTGGAAATAATATTTTATCATTTAACATTTATTGCACACCTCTCTTTGTCCTACCTTTGATTAAATATGAGAGAACTTGATAGATGCCATAAGAAACTAAATGCTTCTTCTTTTCTTTTTTCCACTTTTTTTTATTTTGGTATCATTAATCTACAATTACATGAAGAACATTATGTTTACTAGGCTCTGCCCTTCACCAAGTCTCCCCCACAAACCCCATTACAGTCACCGTCCATCAGTGTAGTAAGATGCTGCAGAATCCCTACTCATCTTCTCTGTGTTGTACAGGCCTCCCTGTACCCCCCAAACTACACATGCTAACCATAATGCCCCCTTTCTTTTTCCCTGCCCTTATCCCTCCCTTCCCACCCATCCTCCTCAGTCCCTCTCCCTTTGGTAACTGTTAGTCCATTTTTGGGTTCTGTGATTGTGTCATCTGCAAATAGTGACAGTTTACTTCTTCTTTACCAATCTGGATTCCTTGTATTTCTTTGTTTTGTCTAATTGCCATGGCTAGGACCTCCAGTAGTATGTTGAATAACAGTGGGGAGAGTGGGCATCCCTGTCTTGTTCCCGATCTCAGAGGAAAAGCTTTCAGCTTCTTGCTGTTCAGTATGATGTTGGCTGTGTGTTTACCATATATGGCCTTTATTATGTTGAGGTACTTGTCCTCTATACCCATTGTGTTGAAAGTTTTTATCATGAATGGATGTTGAATTTTGTCAAATGCTTTTTCAGCATCTATGGAGATGATCATGTGGTTTTTGTCCTTCTTTTTGTTGATGTGGTGGATGATGATGGATTTTCGAATGTTGTACCATCCTTGCATCCCCGGGATGAATCCCACTTGGTCATGGTGTATGATCCTTTTGATGTATTTTTGAATTAGGTTTGCTAATATTTTGTTGAGTATTTTGCATCTACATTCATCAGGGATATTGGTCTATAGTTTTCTTTTTTGGTGGGGTCTTTGCCTGGTTTTGGTATTAGGGTGATGTTGGCTTCATAGAATGAGTTTAGGAGTATTCCCTCCTCTTCTATTTTTTGGAAAACTTTAAGGAGAATGGGTATAATGTCTTCTCTGTATGTCTGATAAAATTTCGAGGTAAATCCTTCTGGCCTGGGGGTTTTGTTCTTGGGTAGTTTTTTGATTACCGATTCAATTTTGTTGCTGATAATTGGTTTGTTTAGATTTTCTGTTTCTTCCTTGGTCAGTCTTGGAAGGTTGTATTTTTCTAGGAAGTTGTCCATTTCTTCTAGGTTTTCCAGCTTGTTGGCATATAGGTTTTCATAGAATTCTCTAATAATTCTTTGTATTTCTGTGGGGTCTGTTGTGATTTTTCCTTTCTCATTTCTGATTCTGTTGATGTGTGTTGATACTCTTTTTCTCTTGATAAGTGTGGCTAGAGGCTTATCTATTTTGTTTATTTTTTCGAAGAATCAGCTCTTGGTTTGATTGATTTTTTCTATTGTTTTATTCTTCTCAATTTTATTTATTTCTTCTCTGATCTTTATTATGTCTGTCCGTCTGCTGACTTTAAGCCTCATTTGTTCTTCTTTTTCCAATTTCGATAATTGTGACATTAGGCTATTCATTTCGGATTGTTCTTCCTTCTTCAAGTGTGCCTGGATTGCTATATACTTTCCTCTTAAAACTGCTTTCACTGCATCCCACAGAAGTTGGGGCTTTGTGTTGTTGTCATTTGTTTCCATATATTGCTTAATCTCTATTTTAACTTGGTCATTGATCCATAGATTATTTAGGAGCATGTTGTTAATCCTCCATGTGTTTGTGGTCTGAAAAATTGGTTGGTAGGATTTCAAGCTTTTTGTATTTATTGAGGTTCTTTTTGTGTCCTAGTATGTGGTCTATTCTGGAGAATGTTCCATGTCCACTTGAGAAGAATGTGTATGCTGTTGCTTTTGGATGTAGAGTTCTATAGATATGCTTCATTTTTATATGTAGAGTTACATGCAAATAGTAAAGGGTCAATAAACACCTGTCCTATGAATAGAATCAGTGTCATCTAAAGATCCAGTTACACCTTTTGAGTAGTCTGCTGGAATCTAAAATTGTTGCTTTTATTCATTCTTTTGACAAACTACAGAGTATGTTAATGAACAACAAATTTTTCTTAGAAGAGCTCTATATCATAGTGAATATGGCATAGAAAAGGCACACTTTTATAGTAAATATGAAATATCTGAAACATAAAGAACTGTGAGAAAAGGCTCTGAAGGCTGGAATATGAAGTTCTAGATAGCCGTGAGTTAAGAGGAACCACAAGGGAAGACTTCAGTGCCCAGCAAAACGTAAGAGTTACACTGTAATATCATTCTTGAAAGTTCTGTTGAGGATCACTGCCAGACAGTATAAATGGTTTATAAGTTCTGTTTTTAGGTGATAAGAGTGGCATAACCAGTGAGATTACAAGTGCCATTATGTCCTGCAGATAACCCATATATATGACATTTTCAGAAAATTTAAACATTCTCCTTCTGATCATAAATGTTTTGTATCCTATTGAGTGAGCACCAATTTCCTTCCTTCAATGACTGAGGGAGGCCTCACATTCAGGCTCAGTCATAGCTTTCATTTATAGATTTTTATTTATCCTAGTCTCTTCCACCACAATGTATACGACAAATGCTAGCTTTTAGTCACAGGAAGAACCAGTTGAGAAAATGTATGTGACTCAGTTAATTTCATCTCTTCAATTGGGAAATTGAGCGTACTACAGATAGCACATCTGTAGCATCATTTTTAGCTACATGGAAACTTGTCCTAAGTAGCTTGTTTCAAGCAGAAAGATAAGGGAGAAAGAATTCGTGATTAGCATTGCTCCCAAATCACAGGCAGTCTGAGTACATTTATTATTCATATTTTGCCCTTATAGTTTTAAAAGAACCCAACCTGATTTAGACCAGCTTGAATGCAATATTCAGCAGCAGTTACATATCACATATTCTCAAGAGATCTTGGTACTAAGTTGATTACAAACAGCTGCAACATTCAATTGTCATTGAAATGCTATTCAAAGGATGATTAAATGCAAAGTGTCCATACGTAGTTCTTTGTTCTATACCTCTTGTGTAGCCACAAGCTAATACTGATTGACCTTCAAGACATGTGTGCCAGGTACTTTAATCACAGTAATCAAAATATTGGGAAGTCATTGACTAGGCTAAGTACCATTAAGTTTTTGTTAGAATCTATTAGAGGGAGAAGAGGAATTTTAGTTTAGATCTTAGAGATGTCAAATGTGTGGTTTATGTGTAAGAGAGAGAGAGAGAGAGAGAGAGAGAGAGAGAGAGAGAGAGAGAGGGATAATAGCAGTTATATAAGCATAGTCTTGAGTCCAAAGGGCATTTTTCCCCAAACAAAACTTAGTGGGTAATATTGAATCCATACATGCTATATTTGTTAGCACAGACACTAAAGATCAAAAGTTTGAAATTTTTTAATGATAATAGTCTTCTCTATAGAACATAGCCCTAGAAAACAGGAATGTAAAGTGGATATCCTCTTATGTCTGTTTGCAAGGAGGAACACCCACTTACTTCCCAGGAAAGTGGGAATACCTGTCCTCTGAGAATACAAACATGGGCTTGTATAGTATCACAGTCCTTGCCCACTGGATTCTCTTTTTGCATCTATCTGAATTATATGTGCAAAGTCACTAACCATTTTGCTTTCAAACTAGAGGAGGTATTACATATTTTAGTTCTATTGATCAATATGGATCCAGTTATACTAAGGACAAGCTTTAATATAGTCTAAATAAATAAATATGCAAACCCAATAACAAGAGCCTTTGCTAAGTGCTAGGAAGGAAACAAAGAGTCTTTATGACAGAGAATAATGTGAGGGCATTATTTAAAATGGTCATGAATGGGCCCTGTGTAGAAATGGCATATAAACTAAGACCTGAATCACAAGTAGTCCAGCAAATAACTTGTTAAAAAAATTTGAAGGAAGATTATAGAACAAGCACTAAAGCCCTTAGGTCGTTTTCTCTTAGGAAATTAAAAGAAGACCATTGTACTTAGGACATAATGAAAGAGGAAGTGGTGCTAAGTACAACTGGAGACTTGGTTAGGGGAAAACTCATTGAGTATTTGTAAGTCCTGGTGAGGAGTTTCAATTTTATTTTTAGTGAATTTGAGAACCACTGAAGGTTTACATTGTCACATATAAAAAGGATCACTCTGGCTACTTTGTGTGGAATCATTGTTATGGGCTCCTGGGAATAGGGAAGTAGAAATGGGAGACCAATTTGAAGGCAATCATGGCAAGCCAGATAAGAGATGAGTCTGTGCTAGATTGTGACAATGGATATGGAGAGAAGTAGATGGATTCAGAGGCATTTTGGAGGTTATACTACCAGGATTTTCTGATGGGTTAGATGTGTGTGTGTGTGTGTGTGTGTGTGGACTGTGAGGAAAAGGATAGAAACAAAGATGACTCCAGATTTTCTGGCCTGAAGCAAGTAATTGAATAGTGTCGCTGTTTTTTTGAGACAAAGACTGAGAGAAGAACAACTGTGTGGGAAAATAAAAAATTTATTCAATGTAAATTGAACGAATTACATGAAAAAAAGGTATTCAATGTAAATGTCTTGAACCCGGGAGAAATGTCTAGGTTGGCGATATACATTTATGAACTAATTTCCATATAGTTTGTAATTGATACTGTGGAAATTATTGACTACTTATAGAGAGAGTATAGATAGGGAACAGATGAAAACTCAGAATTGTGTCTTAAGGAATTCCAACATGACAGAGGTCTGTGAGAGCAGGAGGTGCCAAAAACAGAGGAGTAGCTAATGAGATAGCAGGAAATCAGGCATGGATGTGGTAGAGACGAAGAGAGGAGAATATTATAAGAAAAGAACAGCAAAATCTATTGAATGCTGCTGAGAGGTTAGTAAGATGAAGGCACAGAGAGATGTTTATTGCTTTGAAGAACATAAAAGCCTTTAGCTACCTTAATAAGGGCATTTTCAGTGAAATGATGGGGATGGAAGTTACTTAGAAAGCAGGTTGAAAAGCAAATAAAAAATATTTGGTTAAAAAGTTTCCACAAGTTTATTCTGTGGCATAGCCTTTCTTCAACAAACAAATAGCAAAGATAAAATGAAAAAACTGAAATAAAAAAACATAGTAACCACACTAGAGGGGGTGAGGTCTTAATAATATGGGTAACTGTTACTGTGTTATATATTTGAAACCAACATAAGATTGTGTATCAATGATACTTCAATAAATAAAACAATTGTGCTTGATGGTAAAATAAATATCTTTATGACCAGAAATGGAATGGAGATACAAAGTTTTGAGTGAGGCTAAATCCACAGACTTATGAGAGTTGGGCTCCTGCAGGATACTGAAAAAACAAAATGAAGTCCTATTGATGAGAAATGAGTACCATAGCCATTCATACTGACTTCAGCCAAGTCACAGTTTAGGCAAGAGATAAAGTGGGGCCCCTCACATCTGAAAAGATGTTAAGAAGCCAATTGTTGACATTCTACTTGGGGATACTGTTTTACAAGAAGCTGTGGGTCTAGGGAGTGGATAAAGACCCAGGAAGCGAACCAAGCTCTCCACTGGTATATTTACAGGACTTGAATTTCTTCAGTAGCACTACTAGGTTGAGAATCTTTAACAAAATGATTATAAGAGTGGTTCCACTTTGAGTGGTAACATGTGGAGGCATGAGACATGTACTGAGAGAGATACAGAAAGGGAAAAACAAACAGCCTCTCACTCAAAATGCATGTGTAAACAGAAGTCACAAATCACATAAAATAACTGAATAGAATCAATTTATTAAATAGTCAAAATAAGAGAATTGGTTGTATTCTTGAAGAGACAAATATAGCCATATCAATTGAAAAATAAAAGGTGACTGAAAATCAAAACAGTTGGAAATGAAACTAGAGTAGGTAGTAATGAAAAATAGAAACCTTGATAGTAAAGAATACAGTCATTGAAATAAACAAATCTAATTAGGTGGGTTAAACTATGGACTGGATACAGTGACTTGGAAGAGAATACAATCAACCTTGTATATCTTTATGACCTTAGATTTGGTGATGGAATTTTAGATACAACACCAAAAACATAAGCAACAGAATAAAACAAAAAAAATTAACTTGAACTTCATCAAAATTAAAAACTTTGGAGCATCAAAGAACATTATCAAGAAAGTGAGAAGACTACCTATAGAATGGGAGAAAATATTTACAAATCATGTATCAGACAAGGGTCTGGTATCCAGAATATAGAAGGAACTCATAATTCAACAATAAAAGTAAGACAGCCCCAATTTAAAAATGGGTGAAGGACTTGAATAGACATTTCTCCAAGGAAGATAGATAAATATCCAAGAAGTACATTAAAAGGTGCCTAACATCATTAGAGAAATGCATATAAAAAGTACAATGAGATTCCACTTCATACCTACTAGGATGGCTATAACTAAAAAATGGAAAATAATGAGTATTGGGGAAGCTGTGAAGAAATTGAAAACTCATACATTGCTGGTGGGAATGTAAAATGGTTCAATCATGATGGAAATCCCTTTGACAGAATCTCTAGCAGTTAAACAT
This sequence comes from Manis javanica, assembly GCF_040802235.1. Taxonomy (NCBI): domain Eukaryota; kingdom Metazoa; phylum Chordata; class Mammalia; order Pholidota; family Manidae; genus Manis; species Manis javanica. Next base: position 119,109,800 of record NC_133174.1, read on the forward strand.
AGACATTCCATCTGACCCAGAAATTCCACTCCCAGATGTATACATACAATAACTAAAAACAAAACATTCAAAGAGAAACTTGTATATGAATGTACACAGCACCATTATTTATAAGAGCGAAAAGGGGGAAACAACCCAGATGTCCATTAGGGATGAATAGATAAATCTAATGTGGTATATGCACACAAAGGACAATTATTCAGTCATAAAAAGATCCATGTTACAGTGTGGATGAACCTCCAAAGTTTTATGCTAAGTGAAAGAAGTCAGACACAAAAGGACCCATATTGTATGACTTCATTTATATGAAACATCCAGGATATATAAATCAATATATTCATAAAGCATTGGTCAGAGGTTTGGGGGAGAAAGATGATTGTTTAATTGGTAGAGGGTTTGGTTTGCGTGATGAAAATGTTTTGGAACTAGACAGGGGTGAGAGTTGTGTAACATTTGAATTTATGAAAGTGCTACTGAATGAAATGTACACTTGAAAATGATTAATTTTATGTTATGGAATTTTAACTCATTATAAAAAAGAAAGCAGACAGAATTTCCAGGAGAAACTGACAAACCCACCATTAACGTAGGATATTTTAACACATTTTTGCCCTAATATTGATTGATCAAGGAGCCAAAATATTAACAAGGATATAGAATATTTGAACAATGAAATGAGCATACTTGAATTAATGGATACTTATAGAATCATTCATCCAACAAAGGTAGCACATGCATTCTTTTTGAATACACAGGGAATATTCATGAAGATTGATGACTTATTAAGTCACAAAAGAATTCTGAACAACTTTCCAAAACCAATATGAAGACAACCTTCTCTAAAAAATTATAATGATCACAAAGGCATTCAGAGACATATTTGCAAATTTTAAGGCATTTATTAAAAAATAAATAATGAAAATGAGTTTTAATTTAATGATATCATTCCTTCATTTATTTCTTTAAACATTCTGAATATACTTGTAAGGTTGAAGGCACTGGGGGGAGGGGTGAGCACATCAGACACTGACAAGGTGCCAAAATCCCCAGCTGCTGCCCCCTGCCAACCTGAAAAACGTGCCTTAGGCTAGCCAATCCTCCTTGCGCTGCTGTAAATCTGAGCTCTCCCTCCCGCTACCTTCTTTAAAAACTTGCTGCCTATTCTGCTGGGCGCGACTTTCCCAGCCTCCATTTCTATAGACTGAGAAACCTCGCCGGGGAATTGCGTTCAAATAAACTACCTGGCCCTTTGTTGCCTCTCATCGCCTGCTTATTTTGGCTAGAATTTATCTTACATTACTTATTTTAAAAGATATTTTCAGATTGTTTGAATAATTTTATTTATTCTAGAATGAATTAAAACTCTTTTTTACATGTGGAGAGATCTCAATCATCTTCATGAATTAAACAGTCTCTCTTTGGTGGTTTACTCTCTCTCTCTCTCCCTCACACACACACACACACACACACACACACACACACACACACACACACACACACCCCTATATCCTCTATTCTCACCTCTCTTTATTTACAGATTTTCCAGTTGCCTTCATTTGCTTTTATGGGCTCCAATCTAGAACTAGACAATATATTGATAGTATAGGTCTCCTTCTGTATGATGATTCTGGAGAGATCACAGACAAAGGGTCATCTTATGGTTATGATGGGGAAGTCATATGGTATGTCTTCCCCATCCTTAAGCCTTCAACATTGATAAATTATAGCCCTAGGCACCAGTCCACAGGAGCATTTTTTAACTTGGAGTAACAAGCAGGGCAGCCCCAGTATGGCCCTGAGTTTCAAACAGGTAGCCCACTTTCATCCTAATTAATGCTAAGGCACTTATTCTATGATGTTCATAGGAGCCAAGCATCTGTCTCCTCTGCTTTTGCACTCAAAGCCCAGGAGTCTTGTAGCTTCAGTCTGATACCCATTTGTGTCTCTATTCCATTTATGGCCCACAGAAAGGTTTATCTTATTTCTATGATCAACTATGTAGTTGGATTTTTCTCTTTTTATGTTCTCTCATTTTTCTGGGTTCAACTACACAGGGAATAATCAAGTGTAGACTTTCTAGGACTAGTTTGATTATAATTCAATCAATCTTACATATATAAAATACACAATAAATCAGCAATAACAATTTAATTTGACTCTTTGCAAGTAGGGAGACAGATTGGTAAAGCAGTTACAACAACTCCACTATTCTATCTCCATTGCTAAATGCAATATATATTTACTGAACCCTTACTATGCACTGAGTGCTACATTAGATGTTATAGGAAACAGATAAATATAACTGACATGACTCTGCCCTAAAAAAGTTTGAACACTTGAACAATGGCTAATACAGGTATAAATCTGTCACAATGTCTACTTTCTTGGCTGCAGAGTTTATGGTTATTGTCTTAAGGTGGCCAGAGGAAGAAAGAATCTAATGTATCTTCATTTCACTCACTGTAAAATAAAGTCCTCTTGGCAATGGCCTCTGAAGATTTGATCAGAAGAAAGTAATTTTAGTTACTTAAATATTATTCAATTGTAACAGGGAACATAATCACAGTTTAAAGTATATTTTAGTCATATGAAGGCAGAGATGACAGTTTCCAAATTCATTAAGTGCAAACATTTAGGACACATGTTGGGCACTTGTCTGAAGCCATCAATAAGCCTTTTGTTACTCATAAACAGTAACTGGAACTTTGTGAGTTTGGAAGGTAAAAATAGCATGACTGTCACAGAGAGAACTAAGTAGAATCTGGGATTGAAACTGAAGATAGGAACTTCCTTTTTAAAGAAAATATTTTGAGTTACAAATGGCTTTACTTTCTCATGTTTAAAACAACACAAATACCAATTACTTCAAAATGTATAGGACAAAATCTAGGGTTGTTATTTTCTTGTTTCCAATGGTTAATAGGCCAATAACTTAAAACCAATATTCTATCTTAAACAGAAGTTACCCTGGTCCCCCATATGCATGCTTTGACTCTCTTTTCTAGAACCATACTATTCAAGTTCAAATCCTTGTTCTATCACTTACTAACTGTGTGACCTTGTGCAAGTTACTTAATCCATTTAGGCTTTATTTCCCTCATCTGTGAAAGAAGAAGAATAATTTTCTGAGGGGAGGAGGAGAAGATGGTGGAGTAGGAGGATCTGGAGCTCACCCCTTCCCAGGGACACACCAAGGCAACGACTACATATAACGTAACTTGCTCTGAAAACAACCTGAAGACTGGCAGAAGAGATCTTCCATGGCTAAGATAGAAAGAGAAAGACATATAGGGAAGGGTAAGAGGGACGGAGATGTGGTTGGTAACCAAATTCCCAGTGCAGTGGCCCACAAGCAGGAGCAGTTTTGCAGGTGCAGAGGAGTGAAGGGAGCCAGCCCTGTACCAGGCATGACCAGCCCTGGGAGCACAGAAGCAGCTGTTTGAAAAGTGCCTGTGTTATACATTACTGACTAATTTTAGGGCATGTGCCAGAGGGGCAGGGATCTATAGGAGCTTTTTCAGGGAACAGAAGTGTTGATGGGTGCCATTTTTCTTGCTCTCCTTCAGCCTAGCTGCCAGAGGAGTGCGGGACCCAGTTCTGCACTCTTCACCTGCCCTGCTAGCACTCCTTGCCCGACTCTAGGGCTCCCCTTTGGACTTACCCCACCCAACCTGCCCGAAGGGGCAGGCACCCCTCAAAAGCAGCTCCCACCCTGCCACACCTGTGGGGGCAGTCCTGGCAGGGCCCGGCCAGCTCCTAAGTGACTCCTGCGGTGGGGAGGGGCGGCTCCACCCACCAGCACACCCACAGCAGCTACAGCCAGGCCTCTCAGCCAGCCCCACGGGGCACCAAACCTGATTAGAGACGATGTATGTACCCCTATGTTTACTGCAGCATTATTTATTTACAGTTGCCAAGTATGAAGCAATCTAAGTGTCCATCAATAGAGGAAAGGATAAAGAAAATGTAGTACATAAATTCAATGGAATGTTATTCAGCTATAAAAAAGAATGAAATTTTTCCATTGCAACAACATGGATGGACCTTGAGCATACTACGCTAAGTCAGGCAGAGAAAGACATGCAAGTGCCATATGATTTCACTTATATGTGGAATCTAAAAAACAAAGCAAATGAACAAACAAGCAAACAAAAAACAGAAACAGACTCATAAATACGGAGAACTGGTAGTTGCTAGAGGGAGAGGGGTGGGGGAAATGGACAAAATAGGTGAAGGGGAGTAAGAAGTACAAACTTCTAGTCATTAAATAAATAAGTTATAGGCATGAGAAGTACAGCATCAGGAATATAGTCAATAACATTGTAATATCTTTGTATGGTGATAGATGGTAACTACACTTATGGTAAGCATTTTGTAAGGTATATAATTGTCAAATAACTGTTGTACACCTTAAACTCATAGAATATGGAATAATGTATGAAATCTTGGCTCCTATGACAGAATAAGACTGAATAAAAGGTATTAACAGTAAACATTTGCCTTCTGTAGACAGAGCATATCAGGTTCTCTTACTTCAATGCCATCTAATATTCAAATCATCCCACTTACTACACATTCTCAAAGAGGCTTCTGATCAGATGTTCACTCCCTTAGTAGTGTGTCTCTAGAAAGATAATTCTCTGATCATGCTCACGCTCATATAAACATCTGGTTCCATTAACAATTCTAGTTATAAAATAACGACGCCAATTTGTTCACTGGCATCAGTCTCTTGTGAAAGTAATAATCTGGCATCAGATTATTAGCATGTCAAAGTCCTGGCAACAAGCATATTGAGTATATTACCTGACTCTTTCTGAGGTTTCCTCCAAGTAATTCCTTTACTTTTCACCTGCTTTTTCCTTCCAATTTCTATAATATTTATGTGGTAAAATTGTGACCCAAAGAGCTTTTGACTTTTCAAGAAGCCACAGATAATGGCAGAGATCAACTTAGAACCCAGTTGACTCTCAGTTCTGGGTTATTTGGAGAATGAATCAAAGAGGAATAATAAAACATATTTTTTCAGTTTTCCATGTCTAGATTATATATAAGCATAGGATTTTGATGCCCAATTTTAGAGACTATTCTGACAAATCCTAAATCCCTCCAAACTCTCAAGTATATTATTACTGGTGGATTGATGAAGTGACTTGCGCAGTATGCACAGCATACACAGCAGATTAGGAATTCAAATCCAGACACCAGACTCTCACACCTTGAGCACCTTTCTTTGTACCATGATGCACCATTTCAGAGTTTTAGGATGACACTCTCACCACATAGAATAAGTACACTTTTAAGTCATTTTGGCTTATTTTTTAATCGTCTGGATGCACACAAGTCTACTACAGGAAATCTTTCAATGCTGAATGGAATTGTGGAAGGGTAGACAACTAAAGAATCACTTGTAGAAGTCTACTTGAAAGGTCCACAGCAAAGGAATTAAAGGATTCAAGAGGAATATGAAGAGGAAGAAGTACTGGAAAGAAAGATAAATGATAGACAAGAAAGCAAAAGTTTGCAATAAAAAGTATAATTACATGGTCTACATTTATTAAGTATTGAGTGCTAATTTCTGCCCATGCATTCTTCCACATGTGCATGAATAGGCAAGGAGTACTTATTTGTTTTTATACTCACAATACTCCTATGATAAACACTCCTTATTATAGACCTGAGGTCAAGCTTCACAATTCTCATCCTGGTATTTCAGGCGGGTACAACCATATGAGGGAACTTGTTTGATCATTAATTTATACTGTGAATTCCTCCAAGACAAGGACCATGTCTTAGTTTTGTATCTTAGCACAATGCCTGAAACACGTGGTTCTCAAGCATGTGCTCACTGACAATATTTGGGATAAACAGCAGGGAGATTATTTGAATCTTAAAATCAATCTCTTCAGTCTCCTTATTTTCTTGCCCATGATTCTGTAGATGATACCTTTTCTTTCTTCATAAAGACAGCTGAGTAAAATGGCAGTGAAGTTAAACAATTTCCTTCTCCCACATCTGTAAGTTGATTTTGAGCTACACCTGCCATCAAATAATTTCTTCCAATCTAAGAAGAACAGGTGATCTTTCCGTTATTGCCTCTGCCTTTGGTCTTCTTTTTATTCCCTCCTACCTTCTCCACAATACAGTGGAGTCCCCCTTATCCATGGGGATATGTTCCAAGAACCCCAGTGGATGCCTGAAACCTTAAATATACTGTTTTTCCCTGTACATACATACCTATAATAAAGTTTAATTTATAAATTAGGCACAGTAAGAGATTAATAATATCAGTAATAATAAAATAAAACAATTATAACCATATACTGTAATAAAATTTATGTATACGTGCTCTCTTTCAAATATCTTATTACTCTGTACTCACCGTTCTTGTAATGATGTGAGATGATAAAGTGTCCATGTGATGAGACGAAGTGAAGTGAATGACATAGACTTTGTGACATAGTATTAGGTAACTGTTGACTTTCTGAGGATGCATCAGAGGGAGGATCATCTGCTTCTGGACTACAGTTGACCTGGGGTAACTGAAACCACAGAAGGTGAAACCATGAATAAAGGAGAAGTACTATAGGAACTTGCTTCAGATTCTTCGGTTATTTACTCTGTCTTGTGTGTTTACAACTTTTTCTTTTCTGTTACGTTATTTCTAAAGTTTACAACTATACTCAAAGTCTCCCAGTAAAAACAAAACACATTAAAACCTCAAACCTTTCCCAACACTTTGCCTGCTGTAGTTATTGCTGCCTCAACTCCTCATTATAACCAAGATTCTTGTAAGACTATCCTACACTAATCTTTCTTAAAAACTGGGACTGATAAATGGACTTCAAGAGGTAGTAGACCCCTTGAAATGGAGGGAATTTATGTGTGTGTGTGTGTGTGCACATTCATCTTTCTGGCTCTGGAAGGTCCACAGACTTCCTAAGATTCCCAGAGAATTCTCATTGATTCTTAATCCTACTGCATACAGGCTTCTGATTGCCCCTCTTATACCAAAATAAAAATTATGAGCACATGCACATAATTTTTATTATAGACACTGTATATATTAGTGTGTGGAGATAATTGGGGTTCTACTTGATATTATCTTCCATAAGAAATCATTTACTTTTATTTCTGGTTGGCAATTGAGGGTAGATCACCACTGAAACTTTCACCACAAAGGTCAACAGTGACCCTTCATTGTGTTACTCGTTTCAGTTTTTAATCTTACTTGAGCATTTTATCTTATTCAACATTTTGCTTTTGAAACACTATCCTTTTATTTTCAAATGGACTTTCCCTTCCTGTTTCACCAGATAGTATCACAATTCCTTCCTAATCTATTTTGTAGGTTTGTATTTTTTTGTACTTATTTGTAGCTTAATACTTACTAGGACTTACTGTATGAACTATGCTATTTTCCTGGTTATTTCCCTCATTCATAACCGCACCTACACCCCTTGTTAAAGTGTGTCATCCCACAGCCCCTGATGAATGAGGTGCAGGTTAGGGGAACCCAACATAGTGATCTCAGCTGACACATCAGGGTTGACATACGGGTAAATTTAGGCCAACTAGAAGCTCTTTTCTTGAGAATTAATTGCTTTTAAAATCATTATTGACACAGATTACATATTATATAGTATACCACATATATAATAGGTACATTAATTTTCATTGGTAGAATTTCATAGTATCCCACTGTATGGTGAATATGCCAAACCACATCCATTCTACTGTTGACATTTGTGTTGCTTCCAGTTTGAAACTATCATGAAGAACACTTTGATGGACATTATTGCACATGTCTCTGCCCCTCATAATTTCAATATTATATCTGGATCACCTATCAGTCTATTGCTATTGTATGTTTTCTTCTGTTGTATTAGGCCATTTATTGTCATTTTTAGACCTTGTTATTTTGGATGAGTATCAGACACTGTATATATTAGTTTGTGGAGATACTTGGGGTTCTACTTGATATTATCTTTCATAAGGAATCATTTACTCTTATTTCTGGTTAGCAGTTGAGGGCAGATCACCTTAACCCAATCAGGGATGGAGGTGATTAAAAGTTAGATTCTAGTTTTTGTGAACACTAGCCTTCATTAGAGATTATCCTTTTCACCTATGGTGAGTTTATCAGGGTTCCAGTTGAAAACCTGCAGTGTTTTCTATGGTTCCTTCTCTTTGGGGAGCCATGGACTCCAGTGCTTGTTCTGCAACCCCAAGACACTCCTGAAATGTCTGGTTAGCTTCACAATTGCTTAACTGCCACTTTCAAATCAGCAAATCAGCAGAAAAGCAGATGTAAATGTTGGACTCTCCTCTTTGGTCTTTCTTTCTCTTTAGAATCTTAGTTCCACAAGTTATTGCTGCCTTAGTATCTCTCCAATGTGTTCAAACAAATATTTCTATGTGTACGTGTGTTTTATATATCAATCACAGCAGGTTTGTCTGGAACAAACCTGAGGCCATTGCCTTAAGTTTAAACTTGAGACTAAATTAGTTTTTGTTGGACACTTGATTTACTAAGTGATCCAAATCTAGAACTGGGGTATTATTCATGCTCCATGTACATGCTCAAGAGGTGATAATGAAGCCAGCACTCAGAGAGACAGGACATCGCACCCTTGGAGAGCAGAGGAAGCAACCCCAGAACCTGAGAGGTTCCAGTTTTCATCCTTGATAAAAACATCCATGATGTTTGGCTAAATTTGTATCCTGATACAACAAACACTCCTATCTTAACTTTGAGAGGGACCCTGTCCTTGCAAACAAATTGTCACTAATATGTTTTTCCTTAAATGTTGAATTCTGGCAGAGTTTTATTCTTATTCCATGTTTTTTATTATCCAAATCTTCTTCCTGAGTATCCATTCCCATGGTTTCAGTTTCCACATATGCTTATGACTAAGTCTCTATATTCGACCAAGACTTACATCTTCAGCTTCAACTGCCTATTGGTTTTCTCCCCCAGATGCTCGTTACTTAAAGCTCCTAATATCTAATGTCCCTTCATTTCCTCTTTTCCTCTATCTATAGTGAGCAACTCACAGATGACCGAACATGACATGATCGTTCAATAACCTCTGCCTTTGCTCATATTACTTCCCCTACCTAGAATATGCTGCCTTTCACTGTATTTCATGTTCTATAGAAAGCATTCAACCTGCATCTTCCAGATCACTTCTTCTCTGCTGACTTTCTGTTATACCTAACTACACCCCTTAGACTTTACATCATTCTCCATCCCATTGTTTTCTATCAAGTTATTTTTAGCATTTTATCACACTTATATGTTTATATTTATAGAAAGTGTCCTGGATTGGCTGGAGCTGAGATGTGGATATATCGTGTAGGTGGACTTAAATGATATATTCATATTTTTATACAGTCACTGAATTGCATGAGCCATATCCCACTGTTCAGATATATATGAGCATGTTAAGTTGAATGAGAACTGAGATGAGATGAGTGATAGTCTCACATGACTTAACAGCAGACTTTGATTTTCAAAAGTAATTTTTCTAGATACAATTGAGTCCTTTTTTTTTAAATTGAATTTGTGTTTATTTTTCCAACTTTATTGAGATGTAACTGACACACAAAACCGTGTAACTTTAAAGTGCACAACAGGATAATTTGACCCATGAATATATTGCAGTGAATTTCTGCCATAGGGTCAGGAGCCTTCTCATGTCACAAGAACTTGTTCATTATGCTTCAGAAGATTGGAGACTGATGAGAATTAGGCTTGAGATGGATTAATGATTGTGCATTGAGCATTGACCCCCCCTATACAGAATTTTATTGTTGTTAACAACCATTTGATCAATAAATATGAGAGATGCCCTCTCAAAAAAAAAAAAGAAAAGAAAAGAAAAAAATAACAATTGAATCCTTTTGCCTAAACCTACAGAAATAGAATTATGGCTTTTACCCAAACCTACTATGATCCTGACAGCTGGTATGTGCAGGCGTTGGACAGAAATGGATATTTAAAATGTAAAAAGCCAAAACCCCTTGACCCCAAGAGACTATGCTATCATAACTAGTCTGAAAGTATAACCTTGAAGGAAGTTGGGTTACGTGATCTTTACATACTTTTGGTGCAAGAATTGCAGATATATGCAAGATAGGGGCATTAGCTTGAAAAACATATTAGTGAATGTTTAACACAATATAAGGAGTAATGGTTCAGACAATAGGACAAAAGGAGCATTGTGACCATAGTTTAGGGCAAATTAGCAGCTCTGCAGTAGCTCCCGAGGAGTACTGGGATTTATAATTTAGAATAGAATGGTGACAGGGGCACAAGAATTAGCTAGGACTGGCTTGGTTGCACAAACAGACCCTCTCTTGGATTTCTTTCTGAAATATTAAAGAACAGGAATTTCAGATGAGGTAGTAAGATAACATATTGCATTCATTTTGTGGACTCATGAGCTGGTGAAACATTGATACTTAAGTTTACAAATATAATATTCCTCTTCTAAATCATTTTCTTGAGAGTATGGACCACGTCTTAGTCAATTTTTCATTATCCATGCTTAATATGGCTTCTGATAAGAAGTGTTAACAATGGTTGAATGAAAAGTGAATGAATGACTGGAAATGTTGAATGAATTCCAGGACAGATAAAACAGAGGGCTGATACAAGAGGTGTACAGACAGTCCTTGACCTATGATGGTTTGACCTACAACTTTTTAACTTTAAAGTAGTGTGAAAATGATATGCATTCAGTAGAAACCATACTTCAAATTCTGAATTTTGATCTTTTCCTAGGCCAGTGATATGCAGTAGGATCCTTTCTCATGATGCTGAGCAGGGCAGCAAGCCAGAGCTCCCAGTCAGCCATGCCATCAGGAGGGTAAACAACTGATACATTTGCAACCATCCTATACCCACACAATCTAAAGTCCCTTCATTGTTTTTCATTTTTGGTACAGCATTCAATAAATTACATGAAATATTTGACATTTTATTCTAAAATAGGCTTTGCATTAGATGATTGTGCCCAACTGTAGGCTAATGGAAGTGTGCTGAGCACGTTTAGGTTGGGCTACGCTAAGCTATGATGTTCTGTAGGTTAGGTGCATTAAATCTATTTTCAATTTATAGCATTTTCAACTTACGATGGGTTTATCAGGACTTAAACCCATCCTAAATTGAGGAAGATAGGTATCCAGTATGTGCAGGAGTGTAAATGCATCCTGTTCCCACATCATAGTCTTCCAAAGGACATCACAGAAACATGGGAGATCTGAAAATAATTTCACAGTGAGGAAGAGAATTTATAGTGAGAGCCACCCAGGACATGCCATTCTCACACCCTTCTGTATGCCAGAGAAGGAGAGAAAACACAACACATGGGTTGACTATATGCTCAGGCACTGACAACTGTCAAAGAGACAACTTGAGCTATTTGCAAATTAAATCCTATAGTTACTGATGGCAGTTGTTTGTCTTTGTTGGTTAAAAATACCATTTCAAAAATTTAAAATGTCTTCATTGTGCCTGAGGGTGCCACATTGTTGATGAGTGTCTCTTTTCTCTCCCACAAATCATATCTCATTCTATAATTTAAAAAATTAAGCTAAAACAGATTTCAATCAAATACATCAACTTTTATGAAGCTACTTCTAGGACTTAACAATGATATTAAATAACACAGTTTGATTCTTCTACAAGAGCCTTAGTTCAACCAGAAAGCATATTCCATGTTCCAAAGGACGATCAAAATGGAATAAATATGCTTCTTCCATCAGGTTGATTTTCCTGCATCCGGATTCCCAGAGAGGACAACCATCAAGCTCCTTCATACCAGAATATCAGAATTTCATTTGGCACTTTGGTTCAACTTATTTTTGTACAGTTCACTCACAGCCTATCCCTTCAGCTCTGCCTCCCGGCCTCCAAAATACACATTATGAAACTTTAATTAAAATTGTGTATCCTGGCATCTGTTTAATTCCTTTATTAAGCTGTGAACAAAGAAAGGGCAAGGATTGTCTTAATGGACTGTCACCAAGACACCCAGAATAGTGACTGCTGTATATGAGCATTGAGAAAACGTTTTTTAAAAGTATTGTAAGTTGAAAAGCGGTGAAAGTTGTTTGGGTTTTGGAGCAACTTAGCCCTAGATTCAAATCTTATATTTACCACTTCCTACATATTTGATTTTTAGGTGTATGATTAAAAACTGTTAGGCCTCAGATTCTTTTTATTGAAATAAGGAAAGGCATTTCACATTCTCCCAACTCAACTGCAAAATGTATATTATGAATGTAAAGCAACTAGAATGCACCCTGGAAAATATACTGCAATTATTGATCATCTACTATCCTTTTTATAAACCAGGAGGTAAAAAAGATTATTGTGAACCTAAGTGGTCTAGACGTACTTGATGGAGAATGGACCTGATTTCAGTATTGAATGAAGGAGGAGCTAAAATTTATCAAGCTAAAATATTAAAAAAATGTTCAGCAGATAATGAGAATAATTTCCACTTTAAAAATCCAATATGTCTTCTGTTATCCCTACAATGCGAATATTGTTCTGCTTGGATTGGTTCTTCATTTAATTGTAGATTAATGATAACAAAACTAAAAAAAAGTAAAAAAAAAAAATCCAATATGTCTATTACCTTTTTCTTCCAAAAATGCATGTTTAACAACAACTGTATTTATCACTTTATGATGGGTTGAGCAAATTATAAAAGCAGTGGTTCTTGCACTAAGGAAGTTACAAACTGGTACAGACAATGAACACATTCCCTGATTAAATAGCAAAATGAGACACTATACGATTAAATGTGAAAACTGGTGGTTAAAACAAGAAATTGAGAAAAGACAAGATCAGGATGGGCAAGTGTGGTAAGGAAAATGCTTCATGAGTGTGGTTGGACTTGAACCATAATTATAGGGTAGACTTAAATAGGAAGAAAAAAAAAGGATAGTGTATTCTAGGTGGGGGGAACAATGATGAATAAAAAGCTTCTGTAATTTGCAAGAGATACTTTTGAGCGACTGATGGCAAACTGCCTTCCTAGAAACCAACTATTCGAATTGGGAAGCAATAGAAGATACGGTTCGATAAGTAGGATGATGCTTTCCTATAGTCTCAATTAAGGCTATAAATGTACGTCGTTCTGAATGTATGTATGTATAAATAAATTCTGACCAAGCTTAGAGACAGCTGGAAAAGAGAAAAGAAGAACCAGGGAATGAAGCATGGGTAGAAGGAAAAGTAACACAGTGGACTGTGGAAGTACCAACAGGTTCACCAAGAAAGAATCAGAATGGAATAATGGTCAAGTTAATTTCATGTGAAATTAAATATATAGTAACTGATTGAAATTTAAAACAATTACATAAATCTCAGCGTTAAAAAACAATCGTCATAAGAAAGAGGTTTCCTTTAGAACTGTAAGTCTGTGAATCTTACTAAGATTTCTGTTTCCTTTACCTTTTTCTATTTTTCACACACTAAAATCTCTACCTTGGCATTCACATTCATTCACATAGTTTCATCTCCCCAGAATGTATCAATCTTTAAGTAGTTTTGGATCCAAATTTTGTCTTTAGTCTCAAAATCTCTCTCGAGATACCAACCCACCTTTCCAATTGCCTGCTGAACATTTCCATATAAAATATCCACTGGAAGCCAATTTAACACGTAAAAACTGATCTCATAATTTTCTCTCCCAAACGTGCTTAGCTACGTCCCTATCTGGATAGCACTGATATTCGCGTCCTGTTTCTCTCATGCTTTAATTATCAGGGAAGTCTGAGCATTTGAGGAAGCAGTCTGCTCTTCCAGACTTTCCAGATTCACTTCTGCAGGAAAAGCCCTTCCTCAGTCAGCCTAGTCAGCACAGCCTGGGATCCTGGCCGGGCAGGCCAGCGGGCAGCATCTGAAAGCAGGCAGAGCTTGCTGTCAGGGCTCTCTCATTGGACAGTACTCGGATTCTGACGTCTGGAGGGGCTGCTGGCTGGCCTCTTTGGCTGGGTGGTGCTAATTATACAATATGATTGGGTGGGGCTGCACGCTGTGCTCGCTGGCCGGGTAATGGCCTGGTTGGACTGCATTCAGGTGGGGCTGCAGGGGCGCCACCATCAGAGGTAGATTTCAAGCTGTGCTTCACAGACGGACAGGGCCTCAGTCTGGGTTCCATGATTGGCAAACTACTGGCTGTGCCGCACAGTCAGGCTAGATCATCAGCTGGGCTCCCTGGTGAGGCAGGGCCAGAGGCAATGCTCTGCAGTTGTCCAGTGGTGCTGGCCTGCCTGGGCAGAGCTGCATTCGGGGCTCTGTGGCTGGACCAGATTGCTGGGTACCCAAGCCAGGAAAACTGCTGACCAAAATCATGCTCCTGGCCACTGGCTTGGCCTGTGAGTGAGCAGAGCCTTTAGCTAGGCTCTTCGGTTGGGTGCTGCTACAGGAAGAACCTGGTCTGCCGAGATCCACACACTGGTTGCTTAAGCCCTACCCCCTTCTGTTTCAGGCTGACGCCTGGCAGTCTAGCCCTGCTGATTTCCCCAGTGTCCTCCATGAGGTAAGATAGAAGTAGCCTTCCAGGAAGCTCCCCCAGAATGCTGGAGAAGCTGGATGTCTGCCTCACGCTCTCTTTTTCCCACTGGAGAAACCATAGTGCCAGGGATACCCGCTCAGGGTAGCACTGTGTTGGCCTGGGGGGAAGGGCAATACAGTTAAATTGCAACTACTCCTCTTAGCCATTAAGACAGTGTGGTCTGGGTGTAGGAATAGATATACTGCCTGATGGAAAAAAATAGAGTCCTAAAATAGACCTACACATATATGGCCAATTGATTTGCAACAAATGTAATTCAGTGGGGTGAAGGAAAATCTCTTTGATAAATGGTGCTGGAATATGTGGATATTCATTTGTATAATCATGGTCCTTGACCTTTTCTTCATATCCTATACAAAGATTAATAGAAAATGGTTCATGTGAGAGCAAAACATACATGGCTTCTCCAAGAAAACAGGAGAAAATCTTTGTGAGTTGAGTTTAAGATGAGAATGAGATATCTGAGATAAGACACAGCAGATTACAAAAGAAAATGATTATAAATGGGACTTCATCAGAACTAAAAAAACATCTACTCTTGGAAAGATGTTAAGAAAATGAAAATGCAAGCCATTGGGAGAAAATACAGTTGACCGTTGAACACCAGGGGCTGACTCCCTAAGCAGTTGAAAATCTACATATAACTTTTGACTCCCCCAAAACTGAACTAATAGCCTACTGTTGACCTGAAACTGAGAACATAAACAGTGTTAGCATGTTTACATGTTATAGGTATTATATACTGTATTTTTATAATAAAGTTAGCTAGAGCAAAGAAGATGTTTTTTCAAATTATTGTGAATCTCCAAAAACTTTCCAATGATTTCTTGAAAAAAAAGTCCATGTGTAAGTGGACTCACACAGTTCAAACCTGTGTTGTTTAAAGGTGAACTGTAGTTGCAAATTATCTGATTAAAGGACTTGTATTCAGAAGGTGTAAGAACTAGTACTTTAAGGCACACGTCAAGTCTTCAAAATGGCAAAACATTTGAACAGATGCTCCACCAAAGAAGATACAAGGATGTCAAAAAAACACATGAAAAACATGCTTACCATTGTTAGTCATTAGGAAAATTCAAATTGAAATGACAAAATACCTTATACTTATTGTACTTTCATATGTTTTCTTTTGTGAAGTATCTGTTCAAAGCTGTTAACTGTCTTTTATTATAGGACTTTTATGTATTCTGGATAAAGTCCTTTGTCAAATACATGGTATGGCACATATTTTCTCTGTGTTAGGACTATTTGTGTCCATAATGATGTCATATTTATAAGCAAAATTTTTGTTGAAATCAAATCTTTCATGGTTAGCCCTTTTTCCTAAAGTAATAAATGTATTATCTATGTTATTTCCTAAAATCTTTATACTTTTAGATTTTTTTATTTAGAGTTATAAACCATTTTTATTTAAATTATATATATATAGTATGAGAAAGGGGTTAATGTTTCACATAGTCATTTTAGTACAATATATTTTTTATTAGTCTATTTGTCTAAATTTATACCAGTATCAGTGTACCTTGATTGATCTGTTTTTGTAAGTTTTTATGTTCCAAATGTAAGTAATCCAGCCTTATTCTTTTTCTATTTTTAGATTTTTGGCAATTCTGTGTTTTTTGCATGTCCATATACATTTTAGAATCAGTTTGTCAATTTTTAAAGCAGAGTTTGCTGGTATTATGATGGACATTTCATTTTGCATCTGCAGATTGATTTGTGGGGAATGACAGGTTAAAAATATTTAATCTTTCAATCCATGAGCATGATTTATCACTTGATTTATGTCAGTCTCCTATAATTTGCCTCAGCAGTATTCTCTATTTTTCAGTACAGAGGTCTTGCATATCTTTCACTTTATTTACTCCTAAATACTTCATGCTTTTGAGTCTATTGAAAACTGTATTTTTTATTATTTCATTTTCCTACTGTTTGGAATACTTTCAGTATTTCTCTGAGTAGCTGAATGTCTGAAAATGGTTTTATTCATTCTTCATGGTTGATTTATGATTGAGTATAATTTTGCTAAAAATGCTGAAGGCATGCTGTAGTCCAGTTTTACTCATAGAGCAATCATATGCTAGTCTACTTATGGTTTCTTTATAGTGAAACTTTTTTTTCCACAGAAATTTTTAGGATCTCTTCTTTGCTCTTAGTCTACTGTAATTTCACAATATTGTGTTTAGGTACATTTTTATTTTTTATTCATCCTTCCTGGCACCCAATGGGCCTTTCAAATTTGAAGGCACATGTCTGTCTTCAGGTTTAGTAAATTTTCTTGAATTACTTCTTTAGAACTTCTTCCTTTCTAATTTATTAACCTTCTTTGACATCCTCATTAGATAGTGGGGCTCTTGACTTGATTTTAAGTATTTATCTTAATCTTCATATTCTATTTTTGAATGCTTTCATTGTTATTCTGGGAAATTCCCTTGACTCCACCTTTCATACTCCCTTTTTAATATTTGGTATCATATATTTAATTTCAAACTATTCTGAGTTATTCCTTAGTTCTTTGTCATTGTACCATATTCTTAAGTTATGTGTACATCTTCTTGAAACTTTTACAGTATTCACCATAGTATTGTATGTGTCTGTATGTGTATATTTTTTAACAACTTCACGTATCTTCATTTTTCCTAGGGTCAAGAATTTCCCTCGTTCACCTTCTCATTTGTGCCACTACATTTTTTTCAAGTATCTAGTATTCCTTTGTTATCTATTTGTATTTAGAAATAAAGGAACAGGTTTTCTTACATAAGAAACTGGAATGGGTTTCCTTTGCATATGTACAGTCTGCTTTTCCCCAAAGGATTTCTCCAATGGATGAGCTGACACTGAGCTCTTTGAATATCAGCAAATCATGTCACCTGACAGGATACATTTTAATCTGTGTGTATTTACTCTGTGTGTGTGTTGAATCTGGCAAGCAGAATACACATAACATACCTCAAACACTAATGCTAAGACAAGTAGGGTTGTTTTCTCTTGGTTGTCAACACGAACACTGAGTGCTTGCTTTCCACAGGTGAAAATTTTCACACAGATTTTCTGTAGATAAAACTGAAATAATTTACCATTACTTATGGCCTGTAGCTATTCTTACTCTTCACAATACTGAATCTGTCATGGGACCATCTCTGTGGTTTTGCCTCCAAGGAATAAATGATCCCACTGCTACTTTTGTCTTATCCTTTGTCAGTTTCTGGGTTGAACACTCATTCTGGTTTATCTAAAAATATGATCTAATTAACTTAATCATATTTTTAATTTTTTGAAATTCATTAAGAACTTTTGTCCAATGATATCCCCATATATAAAAATAGAAAGAAAGCTCATACATGTTTTCATTATACATATTTTCTTTTTCCTTTAATTTCAGTATGTCTTCAGCAGGAAAAAGAGGTAAACATATGTGCTCAGTTTACCATCATGTTCCAGAAGCCTTCATAATTTTTATGTCAATATATGAGAACTTACATAGGCCAAATTAAAGAGCAAATGATGAATTGAGAGACTGGAGAAATATATGCAATAATTATGATCTAAACTTTGTTTTGATTTTCATGAGATATTTATATCTGAAAAAAATTGTCAATATTTCCCCTGGCTTTACTGAGATATAATTGACAAATAAAATTATAAAATGTGTAAAGTGTACAATGTAATGATTTGATATACATACACACTGTAATTACTGAGATATAATTGACACATAAAATTGTAAATTATATAAACTATACAATGCAATGATTTGATATACATACATATTGTAAAATGATTGCCACAATTAAGTTAATTAGCACATTCATCATCTCACATACATTTGGGATGAAATGCTTAATATCTGCTCTTTTAGCAAATTTAAAGTATACAATACAGTGCTATTAACTATACTCACAATTCCATACATTAGATCCCTGGAACTTACTCATAACTAAAAGTTTGTACCCTTTGACCAACCTCACCCCATTTCCTTCACCCACCAGTCCATGGCAAACACTGATTTACTCTGGTTCTACAAGTTTAATGTTTTCAGATTCTATATATAAGTGATATCATTATTTGTCTTTCTCTGGCTGATAACACTTAGCAAATGTTCTCCAGGTCACAAATGCCAGGATCCACATTTTCTTTGTCCATTCACCTATCAACAGACATGTAAGTTGTTTCTTTATCTTAGCTATTCTGAATAATGCTACAATGAACATGGGAGTATGGACATCTCTTTGAGATAGTGGTTTTGTTTCCTTTGGATATATACACAGAAGTGGGATTGCTGAATCATATAGTAGCTCTATTTTTAATTTTTTGAGGAACCTCTTTACTATTTTCTGTATTGGTGCTACCAATCTGCATTCACACCAACATTCGCAGACATTTCCTTTTCTCCACATGCTCACCAGCATTTGCTGTCTCTTATCTTGTTGAAAACAGACATCCTAACAGGTGGGAGGTGATATCGCATTGTAGTTTGACTTGCATTTCCCTAATTATTAGTGATGTGGAGTATCTTTTCAGATGGCTGTTGGCCATTTGTATGTCTTCTTGGAAAAATATCTATTTGGGTCCTTTGTTCATCTTTAAATTGGGTTATTTTGTTTTGTTTTGTTTTGTTTGCTATTTATTTCTAAGTGTTCCTTACGTATTTTGAATATTAACCCTTTATAAGATATATGGTTTGCAGATATTTTCTCTCATTCCCTAGGTTGTCCTTTCATTTTTGTTGATAGTTTATTTTGCTGTGCAAACTTAAGTTTGATACAGTACTACTGTTTATTTTTGCTTTTGTTGCCTTTGCTTTTGGTGTCAAATCCAAAAAGTCATTGCCAAGACTAATGTCAAGGAGCTTTCACCCTCTGTTTTCTTCTAGGAGTTTTATGGTTTCAAGTCTTAGGCTTAAGTGTTTTTAGTTGACTTTTGTGTGGGGTGAGAAAGAGGTCCAAGGTCAATATTTTTAATACTTACTATCAGCCAGGTAATGTTCCAAGTTTCTTGTTTTTTTATTTTTTGTTTTTTTTTTTATTTTTGTTTGTTTTTTACCTGTAGTGACTCATTTAATTCTCATGGTAGCAATTGTTATTACCATTTTACATATGCGTAAACTAAGTAAGGCACAGAGAGGTCAAATAGCTTGCCAAAGGACTCATAACTGTTAAATTGTAGTGATGGAATTTGAAACTCCAGCAGTCTGGCTGTAGATGCTTGATTCTATTGATTCTGGATCTAACAACTACAAAATAGATCCTCAGTAAAATTAAATGGGCAAAGGATATGAACAGCTAATTCACAGAATTTTAGTAAAAGTATGTAAAGCGTAACTGTATTCAAACATGTTCAATGTTTTCAGTAATCAAATAATTACAAATTAAAACAGCAACGGTACACCATTTTGGCCTATTAAATTATCATGGATTAATAAACAGTAATAGTATCAGTGGAAATGAGCATTCTCATATATTGCTTTTAAAAGTAAAAATCATTACGATGTTCCTGAAAATACATTTTAGTACATTTCTAGCCCTCAGATACATGTACCTTTTGACACATTAATTATTTATTTAGGAATCTTTATCTTTAAAAAATAGGAAAATGTTTTATATATATACTTATATATAAAATATATGCATTTTATATATAAAATATTAATGGCAGCACAATGCTAATACTTGAAAATAATTCAAATTACCAAGAG
Source organism: Manis javanica (assembly GCF_040802235.1). Lineage (NCBI taxonomy): Eukaryota > Metazoa > Chordata > Mammalia > Pholidota > Manidae > Manis > Manis javanica. Next base: position 119,130,092 of record NC_133174.1, read on the forward strand.
AGCATTCATTCATTTATTTGCTCATATATTTAATCACAATTATTTGTTCAGCAACCACAACCTATCAGAAACTGTTTGAGACCTGGAAATATAACATATAATAACAGGCACATAAAACCACCTCTCTCAAAGAGATTATACTTTATTGGAAGGAAAAACAGGCAATAAACAAAACAAGAAAAAATAAAAAAATCAAGTATTGATAAGTACTATGATGAAGAAAAACAATGAGTTGATGGAGAGAAACTGGGGACTACTTTAGATAGTTAGGTGATGGCATTTAACTAAGGAAGCAACTCAGCATGTCTGAGTGATTAAAAAGACAGCTGGTTATATGCAATCAACTAGAGAAGGAGGAAGATTTACATAGGACCTTGGAGGCCCTGTAAGGAATTTGTCTTGTATTCTAAATGTGATGAGAAGCTATTGAAAGATCTTGAAAAGAATGTAACATAAACTGATTACATTTTACAGGCTCACTTCTGCTGTCTTTTGCAGAATGGATTACAGGGAACAAAATAAGAAGCAAGAATTATTTTGAAAGTATTACAGTGGGCTAAATGAAAGTTAATGTGGTCTTATACTAGGGTAGTAGTGCAGATCAAGGGAATATCTGGACAGTTTCTAGATGTATTTTGGAGGTATGAGTCAGGAAGAGGGGGTCAACTTTGCTGAATGGTGCTTACAGGATGAGAAAGTTGAGGCAGATCAGTGACATTGGATATGACAACAGGCTGGCTAGTGTATTGGAGGTCACTGGTGATCATGACAACAGAACTTTTAGTGGTTTGGTAGGGGTGAAACCCCAGTTGAGGAAAATGCTAGATGAGAGAGAACAGTGGTTCTGTGTATTATAGTACATTCATAGGTGGCAGATATTTAACCTGGTAAATATTTTCAACTCTGTTTAACATGTTGGATATTTTCAAAGAGTATTTAATATATTATGATCATACTGGAAATAAAATTTTAAGAGAAAAGCAGGAGTCAGAATTGTAAATTGAACTTAATTTTATAAATAAATGAATCAGCATAATGGACCCCATGACATTTATGGAATTAAAAAAACACTATTATTATTTTTATAACATTTCTATAAAATCCATGTATGATTATTAATAGACAACACCACAGCTATATTGGGATGAAAATAATGGCATTTAACCGGATTAATGTAATAGATAAAATAAATTTTATGCCCCAACTAATTACATGCAATGGATATTTAAGACTGCTTGAGAAGAGTTCAAACAGTGACTGCAAAATTTGTGAATACCAAACGCATACATTATGTATCTAAATTGTTTAAATCTTTGTGTCTTTTGGGATATTTTTCTTCAAAAATTTCTTCCATCATTCTTCATATATTCTGTTCTCTTCCTTTCAGTATATTTCCTCCTTGCTTTTCAGTTTTGCAGTTTTCTGTTGAGATATCCTCAAACTCAGAGATTCTTTCCTCAGCTATATGCAGTCTACTAAGCCTATCAAAAGCACTTCTCATTTTTGTTCCAGTGTATTTTATCTCTTCCATTTCTTTTTTGTTTTTTTCTTAGAATTTCCATCTCTGTGCTTACGTTGTTCATTTGTTCTTCCATGCTGTGTACTTTGTCCATTAGAGCTCTTAGCATATGAATCATAGTTATTTTATATTCCCAATCTGGTCATTCCAACATCAATGCCACATATGATTTTGGTCCTGATGCTTGTTCTGTCTTTTCAAACTGTGTTTCTGGCTCTATAGTGTATCTTTGATTTTTTCTCTTGATATCTGGACATGATGTACTGGATAAAAGGAAATGCTAGTCATGTGGTGGTAAGGTATGGGGGCAGGGGAAGTGTTCTATAGTCCTATGAGTAGGTCTCAATTTTTTAGTGAGCCTGTGCCCTTGGACTGTGAACTTCACAGGTGCTTCTCATTTTCTCCCTTTCCCCTAGTTGAGACAGGCTGGCTAGCATATGGGGCAGGTCAGTATTTTGCGTCTTCCACATGAAGGCTAGAGCCCACTGGGGTTGGCTATTTCTCTTCCCCCAGGTTGATTAGGTTGGGTAAAAACCCCAGCAAGTTAAATTCTGGCTAAATAGTTTATCTTGAGGATAGAACTTGTTTAGCAGAATAGAATGCTGTGTTGTGCTTTAAAATGATTCCTTTGCCCTCTTCTTGATGGGAAGCCCGAGGGATTTTTCACTGATAATTTGCTGTGAGTACCAGTTCAACCTCCTGGAGGTAAAACTAAAAAATAAGTGTGCTCCTCCCCCAGTGACTGGCTTTAACCCTGTAATTTTTATTTCTCATACTTTCTACACTGGGCCTCATGCAATTTTGCAATTAAGGTTCAGGTTTTCGTACCCCAGCACTGGTTCCCAAGGGGTTTCTGCTTTGGGGTTTTACACCGTTGAGTTGTGATTTTCTGGGTTCACCTGTTTGTCCAATTTTGGGTGCCTTCATTTTTCCTGTGATCTCACTTCTCTTATGGAACTAAGAGGAGTTGTGGATTTTTCAATTTGTTCTGTATTTTACTTGTTAGGAGGGAGTGACTACTTCCAAGCTCCTCAAATGTCAAACTTGAAACCAGAAGTCGTGTTGATTTTTCTTGTACTTTGATTTCTTTATTGAAGACTGAACATAGAAGACTTCCTTTCCTTATCCTTTTTATCCATTTTACAATCATGGAAAAAAAACAGTTTTAAATGCAAATAATATAGAAACAATTAGAATAATAAAGCAATTTAAGAAAAGAAAATACAGAATTAAAGGAATGAATAATGAAAAAAAAAGAACAACATGCCCCTTATGTGCATTCTCATGGTTGTGTATCTAGGATGTACATGTGGGGAAATGGCAAGAAAGGAGTCGTTTATTTTCATTATAAAAGTATGTTATCAACAAAAACTACTAGATTCTTTTCATAAATATGTTTGAAAGGATGAATTATGAGTGATATATCTTTTTAGAACTTAAGTTGAAATATTAGCCTTTCACAGGACAATGGGACAAAAACTGCAGAAACTTCTTGTTGTTTTTATTCTACCTTAGTGATAAACAGATAAAAATGTAAATGGACATCCCTGACAGTACTGCCGCAAATATGAATAATAAGCAGTTCATCTAAATTTAGAAATAAGCTTTCTGGAAAATGTTTTCCATATAGGAAAATATACTTTAAGTGACTAAATATTTATTGGCTGATTGGCTTCCAGCTCTAAGCTTGCCTCCTAACCAACTTTGAAACTTCAAACAAGTTACTTTATCTCTTGAAATAATTTTCTTCAACTTTAAGGGGATTAGTTTTTATCTCTTCTTCCTTAATATTTATTGAGAACCAACTATGTGGCAAACAGTGTGCTAGAAGCCATTGCACAAATCATTTCATTTAATCCTCTCTACAGCTCAAAAAGTAGGAATTATCCTCCTTATTCTATAAGAAAGGCAACAGATATTTTGTAGTTAAGTGCCTTAATGTCTCCAAATTTTATTTAAAAGTCTATTCGGAAAAAGCTCTACAACTTGCTTTGAACAAATAAACTTAAAACGATGTTAGAGTTTGTGTTCAAACCAGTTCTATCACACTAGTAGAGCGGTTGGTTCTTGCTACTGTAATATGCTGCTCTAGGAAGTAGCTGATTTATCAATTTTACCATTTCCAAAAGGGTGAACAATCTTGAAAAAAATGTCACCTAGATTTAATATGCAATGATGTTGAGCTCACTGACAATTCAATTTCCACTTTCTGAGAATAGTCTTTACAGGCAAAGATAACTAGAGCGAAAGACAAGATCCCCTCAGTGAAAATCTTTCATTCTACACACATACACACACACATATATATAGCAGATGATCTGAAGCTAACTAGATGCTAAATGAAAAGAAGACTGAAGGAACATGTTTGAAGCAAGTTCCCCTGTAGCAACACAGCAGCAAGGTAACAGCAAAAAATCATTGTGACACTCAGTTTCAGGTCTGGTGGATGATGAAAAGCAGTCTGGATTGTAGAAGCAAATTAGTCTCACACTTAGGAGGATAATTTTTGCCATAAATATCAATGCTAGTGTCTCTTGGGTAAAACACAAAAACAAAATATTGGGAAGAAAGTTTATTATATTGTTAGGATACAAATAACATATTTATCAGAATAGTAGTTATTATTTCTTAATTCTGAACTTGTGGTGCAGGGCTTACCCATACTAAAGTTATCCCTGAGAACCTGTATAATGTGGAATTTCATTTGTAACATAGTTTTAGGTGATTATAGACCTTCACTACTTTCCTCAGGAGAGATTTAGGCTTTCAGTCTTCATATTTGAATTTCATTTTTTAATCAAATTAAATATATACCTGCCAATATTTTCCCTAGGGTTTTGATTGGGGGAGAACCACTCCAGTTACAAAAACAGCAAATATTCAAGAGCAAGTTAAAGCCCATGTGGTTGTAGTCTGGTGCTTCTCCACTTTGGCTACACGTTGGAATCACCTAGGACATTTTTAAAAATTCCAAGGTTCAGAATTCACATAAGAAAAATTAATTCAGAGTCTCTGGGGGAAGGAGCCAGTTATCAGTAGTTCCTAAAGCTTTCTACCTGCTTCAAGTATGCAGTCAATTTCAAGAACAACTATCTATATAACTACGGCTAGTTATGATCAGCTTTATTTATTTCCCCTAGGGTCTAACTCCTACCAATATAACATATCAGTCATTTAAGAGAGGTGTTTTCACCATGACTGAAAGCTGCGCTGTTTAAGATGCAGGAGTCAGTTTTAGTATATAAAGTGGGAGATTTTTTGAAGGCCTCTAAGTTGTCTACCAATTTCTAGATACTGTGTTAGATATAACAGAACTTGGGAGCATGTCCAGCCTCTGATTCGATTTAAGGAACAAGACTTGAACACTTGGTAAACTGAAGAATAAATTAAAGAAGTCTGTGGGGCTTTCCCAATAGGGAAGCACTCATCAGAGGTACATTACTTACAGAAAGAAAGCAAGAGACTCTCATGGCATTTTGCAGCTGGAGCTTTTCACATACAAGGTGAAATTTGAATTAGGTCTTGCTTGGGGGACAAATGTGGAATATTTAATTAAGTAATATCAGGACAGCAAAACTTTTCCAAAGCAATTTGTACATATAGCCTAAGAGGTTTGTTTGGTGCATCTCTGTTGCTAGAAGCATCTATAAATCACAGAGATTTTAGAGTTTCCAAAATCACTTCAGTAGCAGGAAAATTACAGGCTGCAATTTGTCCCTCCAGATAATTGTTGATACGTGCTATGACGTTAATGTCTACATTCCATTGCTATATTGGTGATTGAGTAAGCACAGTTTGAGGCTCCCTTGTCCAGTTGGGTTGGGTCCTCTGTCAGGGATATATTATGCTTACATAGCTAAAGGGCAGTAGTGACTTCGATTTTGACAGTTATGTTTCCTTCTAAGGAAAATGAAAATACTCTGCTCCCCAAATCTCAATAGCTTCTATATACCTCTTCCTTTTATTCAATAAATCACAATAATGTTAACACTTACTGATTCTTTGTAAAAATGACTTACAAAGAAAGAATATAACGAATATGTAAAGTCCTGTGATTAATTATGAGTATCTTATAATATGATATGCTTGTGACTCACTTTTTCTTAAACTATAAATGAGAGACCGATTCACAATTCTGACATAATACAAAATGTTCTGAGAATTAAATTCTGAGAAAGAAAGCTAGTGTTTGTCACTAAATAGGACATGTACGTGTATGTGAGGGACAATTTATCCAAAAAGAAGGTACATTTCCCTCAGTGTCTTTCCCAGTATCCATATACCCTTAGTATTTGTTAAATAAAGGTGAGAATTCCAGCATTGAGAGGCAGCAAAGATGTCCACAAATTGTTACAAATGGTGCTCAAGGGCCCAGAAAGAATTTCCGTAGATGACTTATAACCAGGCAGTAGCGGGATATTTAGGAAGAAGCAGGCTCATTTTGTGCTGCTCCTCTGTTTCCTGTGTTCCTCCCTCCTCAATGATGCTGCCTCAAGCTGCATATACTCAAAAACCAAAATGATGACAGAAATGATTCACCCATATCATTAGCACTTGTCATCAATCAGCCTAGAGAACAGTTAGCCCTGGTCTCTTTGAATAATACCACAGTGATTTTGGAAAACATAAAGGCAGAGGTTAGGAAGATAGTACACATAATTAACCCTGAGGGGATATGTAGTCATCATAAAAGAGGAAAAGAGGAAAATCTGAAGGTAGACATGTATAGAAGTCATAAAAGGAGAAAAAGAACAAATGATATTTATAAAGAAGATACATTCATTCTCATTGCCATATTCTTTACCTCTAAAGTCAGTAAATACTTAAATGCATTGTAACTGAACAAGAAAATAGCACTCATCAGCAGAGGAATATAAAAAAGTTTTTGAGGAACTGTCATAAAGGGTAACTGAAAAAGGTTAGAGGTTGTTGTATTAGTGTCTTTTGGAATAATATCTTATTAATTTTTACATAGGGCTTAGGCATTTAGTTGACTGCCTTGGAAACCCTAGCTATTTTATGTTAATATATCAGTAATTCCAGAAAACTGAGGATATCACTAAAAATAGCAGAGTAGGAACTGCATGGCTCCATCCTTTCCAAAAGTAACTAATAAACAGGCAAAAACTGTCAGAAGTAAACTTGTCTGCTAAGGGCAGAGGAATGATCAGAAAAGGCCTGAGAAGGCCCTATGTTTTCACCCCTGGTTGACCTTCATGTTCTATACAAGTTCGTACTGAAAGGTAAGGCAGAACTGGAAACAGACTGCCAAAAAGCAAAGCTGTCAATGATTTTGCTAAATGTTGGAAAAATACTCCAACAGAACAAAGACTGGAAGATTACTTTTTCTTTTCTTTTTTCTTTTTTTAGATCCAGGTATATAGATTGACTCTGTCCAAATACCAAGTGACTATTAAGTTAAGCAGAAGGAAGACTTTAGTGGCACACATGACAATAAGTACAGTTTACAAAACTCATTAAGCAAGAAAATTCACCAAACAATCCCCGACAGGCAGCAACAAGAAACTCCAGTGAGGACAGAGAACCTGATTCCAGAGTTGACACATTAAAATATTCACAATGTACAGTTTTCAACAAAAACTGTAAGGAGTACAAGAAAAAGAGGAGTCTGGCTCATTCACAGGAAAAAAAAAATAATTCAAACTGTCCCTGAGGAAATATGGGCATTGAACTTACTAGGTATAAATTTTAAATCAGCTGTTTTAAATATACTGAAAGAGGTAAAGAAAACTAGGAGAGCAATGTCTCAATAAACAGATATTATTGACAAAGAGACAGACATTTAAAAAGGAACTAAATAAAAATTTTGGTACTGAAAGTATGATAACTGAAAAGTAAACTTTGCTAGACAGTCTCATAGCATAATTGAGTAAGCAAAAGAAAAAAAAAATCAGTGAATTTTAAGATAGGTCAATGAGATTATCCAGTCTGGAATGCAGAAAGAGAAGTGAATTAAAAAAATAAAATGAACAGAGCCTAAGAGACCTTTGGAACACCATCAAGCACACATATACAGATTATGAAAGTGCTTGAGAGAGAGAGGAAAGAGAGAAAGCAGCAGAAAAAAATATTTGAGGACATAAAATCTCAGCACTTCCAAAATTTGATAAAAGATAAAAAAAAAAATTGACACAGGCAGGGAGCTCAATGAACTCCAAGCAGGTTAAATGTAGAGAACACACTGAGACACATAATAGTCCAATTGTCAAAAGCAAAACACAAAGAGAGGATCTTGAAAACATCAAGAGAGAAGCAGCTCATCATGTACAAGGTATCCTTTTTGTTGGTAATTCCTCTTTGTATTTTCTTATATGATTTGAAAGACAAAAGCATAAAAAATAGAGTTCATATCAGTTAAAAGGCTGAAATGATTAAAAGTATCATCTGTGACTACAATGGAATTAAAGTAGAAATCAATGAAGGATGGCTGGGTATTCACAAATAGATGGAAATTAAATATATACTCTTTAAACAACTCATAGATCATGAAGAATTTTCAAGTGAAAGAAAATTCTTTGATACATGCCTGCTCCTGTGGACTCAGGCTTCAGGCCTGCCTTAATGTTAAACTGGTACCTGCAGACCCAATGTCTAGGTCCACTCACAGACACAGGCTCCAGGCCTGCCCCCATGGATTCAGACTCCAGGATGGTACCTGTGCACCCAGGTTCCAGGGCTATTCCAATAGACCCTGGAATCAATCTGGCCCCCATGGACATAGGTTCTAGGAGCCACTGTCTCTGTCTTTCCCTTGAAAACAGGCTCCAGGCCAGCCCCAGCAAGCCCAGGTTCCAGACTCACCCAAGTACACCATAACAACAGGCTGGTTCCCATGGACCTAGGTTCCAGGACCAACAAACCAGACTTGCCTCTGCAAAACCATGTGCCAGGCTGGCCTTTGTGGACCCAGGAACCAGGCCTGCCCTTGCAGATTCCAGTGGAAGGCTCATCCATGGAACATGCCAGCCAGGCTGCACAGAATATCTGGCTTGGCTGACTGGCAAAAGAATTTCCATACTGAAGTCAGTCTGTAAAAAATGGAAGACATCCTACTTCAAATATGTAGCCACCAGTGCAAGGATCACACAGAATCAAGGGAACATGACACCATCAAAGGAACAAAATTAAGTACCAGTAACTGACTGAAAAGTAATGGGAGATCTACAAAATGCCTGAAAAATAATTCAAAATAGTCATCTTGAAAAAGCTCAGTGAGCAACAAGAAACAGAAAATGAAATGAAATTGGGAAAACAATGCATGAACAAAATGAGACGTTCAAGAAAGAGATAGAAACCATAAGAAGGAAACAAACAGAAATTTTGGAGCTAAAGAACACATGACAGAACTGAAAAATTTACTAGAGGACTTCAAAGGTAGACATGATCAAGCAGAAGAAATAATCAGTGAGTTCAAAGACATATTATTTGAAGTTATCCTGTCAGATAAAGAAATAGAAAAACAATTTAAAAGGAATAAAGAAAGCCTATAGGACTTATAGGCACCACTATTTGAACCAATATGAGCATAAGGGAGTCTCAGAAGGAGCAGAGAAAGAGAAAGGGGTGAAAGCTTATTTAAAGAAATAATGGCAGCAAACATCCCAAATCTGGGGAAAGACATGAACATATGAATCCAAGATGCTCAAAGAACCACAAATAAGCTCCTTGACAAGACACATTATAATTAAATTGTGAAAACTTTGTGACAAAGCAAATTTTGAAAGCAGCAAGAGAAAAGGAACTCAGTGGGGAACCTCATAAGGCTTGGGGTGGATTTCACAGCAGAAACCTTGCGGACCTGCACAGAATGGGATGATATATTCAAAGTACTGAAAGAAAGATAAAAACACCACCAAACAAGAATACTATACCCAGCAAAGCTGTCTGTCAGAAATAAGCAAATATAAAGACATTCCCAGATAAACAAAGGCTGAGGGAGTTCATCACCACTGGACCTGTCCTGCAAGAAATGATAAAAGGAGTTCTTCAAGTTGAACTCAAAGAATGCTAATTAGCTACATAAAAGCATAAAGTATAAAACTTTCTGTAAAGGTAGTTATATAGTCAAATTCAGAATACTCTATACTGTAATGAGGTATACAAGTCACTTTTAACTCTAGTATAAAAATTAAAAGACAAAAGTATTAAAAATAACTGCAGCTATAATAACTCATTAAGTGATATTATAAAAGATGCAAATTATGACATCAATAACAAAATATGGGGAGCGGAGTGAAAATACAGTTTTTGTATGGGATTGCAACTGTTATCACTTCAAATAGACTTATAACTGTAAGATGTTTTATGTAAGCCTTTATGGTAATCATAAAGAAAATTGTATCAGAGAAACAAAAGAAAAAGATAAAACAATCAAAGCTTACCACTACAGAAACAAAATCATCAAATCACAAGGGAGGACAGCAAGACAGGAAGAAGGAACAAAGAACCTACAAAACAACCAGAAGACAATGTTTTAAATGGCAATAATGAGTTTGTACCTATCAATAATTATAAATATAAAAAAGATATACGGCTGAATGGATAAAAAACAAGACCAAACTATACATTGCCTATAGAAAAATCACTTTACGTTTAAGTTAAAGCGTAGTATATGAAGGGATGGAAAAAGATACTCCATACAAATGGTAACTAATAGAGAGTAGGGGTAGCTATACTTATATTAGAAAAATAGAATTTAAGACAAAAAGGATCCTAAGAGACAAAGATGTCATTATATAGTGATAAAGGGATAAATTCATCAACACAGAACTACTGTAAATATATATGCATCCAATATCAGAGCAAATATATAAATATATATATAAATACATAAAGCAAATATTAACAGAACTGAATGGAGAAGTAGACATCAATACCACAATAGTAGGAGACTTTAATGTAAAAGAAGAGAGCTTGTTTTCTCTCTCCACAATGCGAAGACTCAACCAGAAATTGTCAATCTCCAAGCCAGAAAGAAGCTCCTCACCAGAACCCACCATGTTGGCATCCTGATCTTGGACTTTCAGCCTCCAGAACTGTGAGAAAATACATTTCCATTATTAGTGTATGGTATTTGTCATGGCAGCCTTAAATGACTAATACACATTGTGGTACTGATTTATAGTTTTGTTCCATTGTGATTGGAAAAGATACTCTGCTTGACTTCAATCTTCTTGAGTTTGCTAAGACTTGTTTTTCAGCCAAACATCTTCTCTATCCTGGAGAATGTTCCATGTGCAGTTGAAAAGAATAGTTAAATTCTGTTCTTTTTTTCTTCCTGGTGGATTCACATTACTCTGTGCTGCCACTTCCTTACTCCAGTATAACTTTGCTCTTACCTGTCTCATTTATACTGTCTTTGTTGAAGATATATTCCTATAGATTATGAGTTCAACCAAAGGATATATGTTTTTTTATATAATTGATTTTTTAATTAATTGAAAGAAGGAAGGAGAGGAAACATATAATAATGTCTTAATTTTTTTCCTAAATAATCACCTATAATGGCACTCTTCATTATTTCACATGGATTTCAATCATTGTCTGGTGTTACTTGCTTTCAGCCTGAAGAATTTCTTGTTGTGTTTCTCATAATGTGGGATTCCCAGTAAGAAATTCTCTGTTTTTATCTGGGATCAACTTTTTCCTCTTTATTTTTGAAAGATAGTTTTACTGGATATAAAGTTTTTTGTTGATGGTCTATTTTTCTTTTAACAGTCTGAATACATTGTCTCACTGCCTTTGGTCACCCCCCCCTTTTTTTTATGAAAAGTTAGCTGTTTATCTTTTTTATTTCTCTAGTATACAAAGTATCATTTTACCTCTGTCACTTTCAAGCTTTTCCTTGTCTTTAAATATCTTGAAAATAATTTGTCTGAAATGTGGATATCTTTGCTTTTACTCTACTTATAATTCACTGAGCTTCCTGGGTACCTAAATTCCTTTTTAAGTAAAATTTAGGAAGTTTTTAGCATTATTTCATCACATATTTTTCTTCCACTCCTTCTTCTACTTCTGGTAATATCCTTAGGCATATTGTGATGTGTTTAAGAGTATTCTACATTTCTTCTGAGGTTCTGTTCATTTTTCATTTTTTCTGTCCTTCAGATTGTTTAGTTTCTGCTGATTTATCCTCAAGTTTACCAATTTTTGTTTATTCCACCTCAAATCTATTATTGAGTCTCTCTACTAAATTTTTATTTAAGCATTATACTTTTCAAATCCAGAATTTTCATTTGATTTTTCTTTCATAATTTCTATATCTTTATTGGCATTCTCTATTTGGTAAGGCATTGTCATCATATTTAAGCATGAGTTTTTTATTTAAGCATGAGTTCCTTTAATTATGTGAATATATTTTAATGGCAACTTTGAAGTATTGTCTGTTAAGTCACACATCTGGACCCTCTCATAGGCAGCTTTTGTTGTCTGCATATGGTCTGTGTATGGGTCACACTTTCCTGTTACTTTGTAGTTTTGTTGAAAATTAGGCATTTTAGATAATTGTGGCAGCGCTGAATACTGATTTCACTTATGTACTTTCAGAAGCTAGATGATTTTTAAATTTCCTTATTTATTTATTCAGGGACATATTTCAGCAAAGTTTATTTCTCCTTCAGTGTTTAGATTCTGATTTTACTTCTCAGAGGGCTTGCCCTGATGTCTTCTCTCTCCAGGAATGACCATTGTTTTAGCAGGGCTTTAACTCTTTCACTGATTTCCCTGTTAACTTTCTAGCTGTTTGGTTTCTATTGGTATCACACTCATCTCTTAACTGCAACAAATTGCTCTATTATTTTCCATGGTGCTATGGGAAAAATTATTCTAAGTCTCATCAAGTTTAATCTGTTTCCATTGTAGGTATAGTCTTTGAGGCCAATCTTTGATGCTTATTCTGACCCAGGAGGGCTCTTCTTATTTGACTCACTTTCTGATCCTTTCTGGTAAACTTGTAGCTGATCTATGATTTTGCTTGTTTTCATGGAGCTCTCAGTCCTCTCTTAATTGTTCAGAACCAAAATCTCCATTATTTTCAACCTTACCTTTTGGCTGGAAATTCCGCACTCTGTTATAAATAGTTTTGTGGCCCTCTGTGTTCTTAAAGCCTACCTTTGTGCTTCTGTCACTGGGTAGAATCTCTGCACCATTACTCCAGAGGTAGGAGCAAGGACAGTGATCTGCTTCTCTAAAGAGTGATTGATACCTTTGAACATTGAGTAGGGCACTGGGTAAAGATGACAGCCTTTTGTCTCCTCAACTTTCCTCTCCTGGTATGAAATGAATGTCCTATAAGTGAGCTTGTTACAGGCAATTGGGGACCAGTTTTCTCAGCCAGTGACAAGTAAAGTGGAGCTTCTGCCTTATGAGTAGAGACTGGATAGAGGAGCTGAAACTTCCAGCTGCACTTGTTCAGAAAACAGATAGAGCTTATAGAGATCAAAAATGCTGGCAGCCCGCCCCTCAAAGGAAATACCGTAGCCCTAGATAGGGAGCTTAGGGACAGGTAGACAGATCCTTTTTCTTTCCTGCACTCATCTATTTTGGAGTTTCCATTATTCTGTGCTGGGCATTGTTAAGGGAGTATTGCCTGAAGTGCAACAGACTAAACATTCTTACAGAAATTTAGTATAATTCCCTGAATGGATGTTTCTGTACTTGCTGTATGCAGTTAGGGCAATTTCAAGCGATTTTGAATGTTTTTTAAAATAACTTTTGCCACTTATATTTCTTTCACTAGAGTGTAGAAAAAGGCTCCTCATGCCACCTTTCTCAATGTTGTTTTTTTTCCTTATAATTAGAATGATTATTTTTCATATGCTTGATCACCATTTTTATTTCTGTGAATTGCTCTCATATTTTTCTTCTCTCATAGGGCTGTTTATCCTTTTATCTTTATTTGTAGAAGATATTATTATATATCATATTTTATAAAATATATCTGCAAATATTGTCTCTAAATCTGCCATTTATTTTTACCTGTGGGTTCTTTAGAAGAGATTTTTATTTGCATATAGTGATCAATGTAAAATTTTCCTTTTTATTTCTTGCTTCTGTGTATCAAGAAGGCCTTCTCTACCCTACCTGTGACTTTCAAAATCAATATTCTTTACATATTTTTCTCCCAACCTAACTATTATTTCAGGTTTAGGTCTTTACTTCATCTGAAATGTATGTATGTTTTTCCCCCTCTAAATGGATAGCCAATAACCTCAGCAACAGTTATTGACAAGCTCTTTTACTCTGTACCTTTACAATATACTCACTTTCCATACATATGAGGGTCTGTTTCTGGAATATCTAGTATGTTCTATTGATCTGTCTCTATCTCTTAAGTTGTTATTACATCATTCTTTTAAATAACTTTACATAGTCTGTTTTCATAGGCAATTTCTTCTTTCCTACTTCTTTCCTCTTTCTTTGCTATTCTCACTGAAATTATCTTTCACATAAATTCTATAAGCTGTTGACAAAGATTTCTCTTCCTAATGAGAAACATGGCAGATATTTTCATTTATTCTGGTTTAATTTGATATTTCTAACATATCTTATATATTTGTTACAATTGGAAATGGGATCACTTTCATGACATTTTCTAATTGGCTACTGATATTTTAATGCAATATTATCAATTTTTGCATGTAGATTTTATATTTGGATAAACTACCCAATCTCCTTTATTAGTCCAATGGTTTTTCAGTTCATTTTCATGAATATACTAGAGAAACAATCATACTGTGAGTAATTATCATTTTATATCTTTCAAATATTTGTAATTGTTAGCCCATATAGTGAGTCAAGAAAAATACATATAAATTATAAATGTGTTTGTCCTGTCTTTGTTATTTTGTCGATTTTTTAGTATGAGATGGTGGCTATATATATTCTTATAGAATCTAACAGACTGATGAAACAGATAATTCTCTGCTTCACAGTTTTAAAAATACCTATAAAGGAGCCTGGTACTGTTACATTTTTAGTAATAAGTTTTTGACTCAATTTCAATTACTTGTATAATCTATTTTATGTCTTCCTGAGTGCATTTGTGTGTGAACGAATGTATTTTCATTATATAAAAAGGAAATCCTGCCATTTGTGACAACATGGATGAAATTGTAGGACATTATTCTAAGTGAAATAAGCCAGACAAGCAATTACAAATATTTCATGATGCGTATGAAGAATCTTATATTAGGAATCTAAAATAGCCATATGCATAGAAGCAGAGAGTAGAATGGTAGTTTCCAGGTTGCAGGGGGAGTAGGGAATAGGGAGGTAGTCACACAGTATAAAATTTCAGTTATGTAAAGTGAGTATGAATAAATCCTAGCAATCTACTATACAGCATAGTGCCTATAGTTAATAACATCGTATCATATATTTAAAAAGTTGCCAAGAGTGTAGATCTTATTTTAAGTGCTCTTATCACAAAAAGTAATAGTAAAGAGCATGGGAGGATACTTTTGAGGGTGATGGATATGTTTATGGCATGGATTGTAGTAATGGTTCCATGGATGTATATTTATCTCCAAACTCCTCAAGTTGTATACATTAAATATGAACAAGTTTGTGTTTTGTCAATCATAACATAATACAGTGTTTTTTTTAAAAGAACATATTGAATTCCATGAGTTTGCAACAGATTTAGAAAAATCTCATTTAGAATGAGATTGAAAATTTACCCATATTAAAGCAGTTTGGAGGCCTAAGAAAACTAGAAACTGATACAAACGCATAGAAGCAATTCTGTTTGTATTTTTTTCATAATATTCAGATAGAAAGCATGGTTAGATGATGTTTTATAGGTAGAGAATTGTACCAGGAAATCCATATTCCAGCCAAATCACTGTCACTAATTAGTTTGGAGAAAGCAATTTGACTTCCTTGTCACTTAGTTTATGCATTTGACTAGTGGGCATAATAATGACTATTTTCTTTGCAATAGGGTCATTGTAAAAATAAAGGAGATAATACATGTGAATGCCTGTCAAAAAGCATTAAAACTTTAAATGAATGCATGATATCATTTCAATATTAACATAAGATGACAATTTTTAAAATTGTTTTGCTCCGTGTAATATGAGGTCTGTAGTCATTAATAGTCCATAGCAATGGTCTTTCTTGTATACTTGAAGGTCACAGATATAACCCAGTAGTTATGCAAATCGAATAGAAAAGTCATCTCCTTTATGGTGCCTTATTTTCATTTCAGGGCACCTCAAACCTGGGTAGCATGCAGCCCCTGAATTGTAAAGCACTGGGCCAAGTATAAAATTCATTCACTAGCTCAGGAAGAGTTCATCACTATTTTTGGTCATTTTTCTCATTTACTATCAATCACCCTCATATTTCAGGAAGGTAAATAGGCAGGGATTTTGAAAAGGAGTTCAACTTTGTAATGTTAGAATCGCTATTCAAGTACATACCGATCTGACACAATCTCAGCAGGTAACAACACTCAGAATATCTGGGCTCTGTTCACAGCCATCATTCAGTTTACATTAATCACACTGAATCAAAACAAACAACCCAAAAACAAAAAAATCCAAACACATTAAAAAAAGTCTATATGACAGTTTCTTTGTACTTCCCACCTTTACAACGAGATGTATTAGTGTGTGGATGTGGATGAACTACTGCCATTGTTTTGTGAACAAATATTGATCTGAACAGAGAAAATAAGCACAACAAATAAATGTAAACATATTCAGTTCAATAAACACTTTATTGCTTCATCTTATCAGAAACCATGCTTAGCACTTGAGATGCAAAATAAAAATTCCATTTAGTTAATTCACATCATTGTTAGCGATGAATATAATAAGAGGTTTTCCCTCACTTATAATACAGAAAGCCACTTTTAATGAATTCCTATTATCCAATGCAAGCATTGTAACAGGCCCCAATTATCTTTTCTTTCCATAAGTCAATCATCTGGTCTCCCACCCAAGCTCAAATCTTAAATGTCATTTTTGGCAACTGGAAGTTTTAGACACAAGGTAGATTCACATTCTGTCAATTCTTTCTTCATGTAAGTTTTCCCATCTTCCCTTTCATTTGTTTATCTGTTCTTGAATGGAGTTTTTGGACATCAAATGTGGGAGGTTAAATTAAACATATATTTTAGTCCACAGCACACTATCATCATTGTTAGACTCCTTTTGGTTTGCCATAGTTCTGTTTCCTTTTTCCCTTTTTTCCTGCCTTCCTTGATTTCCACTTCCAATCTTCTCTTTCTCCCGATAGGCATTTGCTTTAATGCCACTCTTTGTAACTGGTTTATACTTGCATATTTTGCACTTAAATGTTATTTATAATAAATATCACTGCTTTACAAACCAATAATATGTGTTAAAGATCAATCATGTTGCTATTTGACCTTCAGTACATTACTTCTGATTGATGCACAGTATTCTGTAGTACTTGCCCACTAAATGTTGCTTATTATTTCCTCCAGTAACGAAAACTTAAGTTGCCATAATTCTACTTCCACAAGGAAAGCTGTGATGTATATCCTTGTATGAGACATTTATGGGTCTGTGAGAATAATACTCTTAGATATTAACCCAGGAGTGGGATTGAATAATAAGCTTTGTGTATATTTATGTTCACTAATTTAATTTATCCAACAAAATATTGGCATCACTCTATCTCCCACAAGTTGGGAACTGGGCTTCAGATGTTTTACACTTTTGCCGATATTTCATTTTCTCAGATTTTCTAATATCTATCCATTCTTATTGGTGCACTTTAAAGTAACTTAATTCATAATTGTTTGATGGCAAATAGTGTCAACATCAACTTTTACATATCTGTTAACCATTTTAATTTCCCTACAATGACTGTCCTATTTATATCCTTGTAACATTATTTCATTGTGTGACCCAAATATTTATTGTAGATTTGCAAGAGTATTTATACCTCATGAACTTTAAACATCAGAAAGTTATTTTCCCAATTTGTTTGATAGAACTTATTTTTTAAAGCAGTTTTGGTTCACAGCAATACTGAGCAGAAGGTACAGAAATTTCCTACGTAATTCCTGTTCCCATCAATGCATAGCTTCCTCCCTGCCAGAGTGGCACATTTGTTATAATTAATGAACCTACATTGACACATCATTGTCACGAGAGTCCACAGTTTACATTAGAGCTCACTTTTGGTGTGTACATTTTATGGATTCAGATAAATGTATAATATGTATTCACCATCACAGTATCATACAGAGTAGTTTCACTGCCCTAAGAATCCTCTGTACACCTATTCATCCCTCACTCCTCAGTAACCTTTGGCAATTATGAACCTTTTTATTGCCTCCATAGTTCTCCCTTTTCCAGAACACCATATAGTTGGAATCAGACAGTATGTAGCCTTTTCAGATTGACTTCTTTCACTTAGTAATATGTATTTAAGTTTCTCTGTGTTTTTCATGGCTTGATAGCTCATTTCTTTTCAGCATTTAACAATATTCCAAGTTTTGGCAATTGTAAATAAAGCTGCTATAGACATCTATGAGCAGATTTTTCCGTGGACGTAAGTATTCAGCTCCTTTGGGTAGATATCAAGGAGCACAACTGCTAGATCATATGGTAAAAGTATGTTTAGTTTTCTAAGAAACCACCAGACTGTCTTTTAAAGAGGCTTACAATTTCACATTTCCACCAACAATGAATGAGAGAGTTCCTGTTGGTCCACATTCTCAAAAGCATTTGGCGCTGTTAATGTGCTGGATTTTGAACATTCTAATAGATGTATAGTGGTACCGCATTGTGTTTTTAGTTTGCATTTTCTTGATGACATGATGTGAAGCATCTTTTCGTACGCTTATTTGCCATCTGTACATCTTTTCTGGTGAGCTCTCATTACAATTTTTGCCCCATCTTTTAACCAGGTTGTTTTCTTGTTGAACTACAAAAGTTCTTTCTGTACTTTGTATGGGTTCCTTTGTGACACATATCTTTGCAAATATTTTCTCCCAATCTGTGAATTAATTTTTCATTCTCTTGATAATGTCTTTTGCAGAGTAAAATTTTAAGATTCAATAGTCCAGCTTATCAACTGTTTCTTTCATAGAGCATAATTTTGGGTTGTTACCTAAAAGTCATCATTAAAACTAAGGTCATTCTAGAGATTCTCCCACATTATCTTCTAGAAGTTTTATAGTTTTGCATTTTACATTTAGTTCTCTCACCCATTTTGAGTTAATATTTCTGAAGGATGTAAAGTCTGTGTCTAATTCCTTTTACTGCACATGACTGTCTAGTTGTTCCAGCATCATTTATTGAAAAGACTATAATTTCTCCATTTTAATGCCTTTGCTTCTTTCTCAAAGAATGATTAACTAGAGAGAGGAAAAGTTGACGGTATGAGTAGAGTGGCAGAAATCTCCTCCCAAAACCATGTATATTTTGAAAATACAGCAAATACAACGATTTCTAAAAGAGTGACCAGAAGGTACAGTACACCGGCCAGTCTACATCTGTGAGAACCAATATCTCATGGAAAAGGGTAAGATACAAAGCCATGACCCAGCAGGACCCAAGCACTTCCCCTACCCCAGCTCACTGGCAGGAGGAAAAGAATCAGAGTGGGGAGGGAGTGGAAGCACAGGACTGCTAAATAACCAGCCCTAGTAATCTGCACCAGGAGCACAGACACACATTGCATGGTGCTCTGGATATTAGAGGAGCAGAAGAGCAAAATCTGAGACTAAGACTGTGAACAGGTTCCCATAGCCAGCTGCCTGGGGACAAAACAAAAGCAGGCACTTTAAAAGTCTTAAAGGGGACAAGGGAATAACTAGTGGACAAAATTGTCCTAGCACACTCAGCCCAGCAGATTGTGAGCTTCAGGCACCCTATGCCCCTGGTTGGCAGCACAACTCCAAGACCCTTTACTGCAATAAGCAGCTTGCCACTCCTTCCTCCCCACCAGTACCTATGAGTAAACTGGCTGTCCCTGCGATTGCTGCAGATCAGCTGGAGAGTAGCCCAACCAAAAGCAACCACACAGCTTAACACAGAGGCTTCTCCCTATGCGGCTAACCAGCCAAGACCCAGAGGCTCCTTGCACGCAGTTGAATGGCACAGACAGCAGGGACCAGCACAGACTCCAGGAGGCACAAAGGGGCTTTGTTCTTGTGGCAGAACACATGCTACTTGCCTGTGACACTTACCACCACCCTAGGCCATCCCAAGTGCTGCCCCACCCATGGCAGTCTAGGAGATTAACCCAGAGGCTGTTCCCTGTGCGTGGTTGACCACCACAGACAGAAGAGATGGGTATGGAAACCAGAGGGCACGAAGGTACTTTGTTCCCATGGCACAACACACGCTGCTGGCCTGTGACCCACGTCATTGCCCTAGGCCATCTCCAAAGCTCCCCGGCCCATGGCAGTTTAGGGGATTAACCCAGAGGCTGCTCCCTGTGCACAGTTAACCAGCACAGACAGCAGAGATAGGCAAGGTAACTAGCAAGCAGGAAGGTACTTTGTTTTCCCAGGTGACACATCCACTACTTGCCAGCAAACACTCCCATTGCCAGGAAAAGGCAGAATAACCTTGTTCAACACAAAATCCTTCCAACACCAGAAAGAGGGCTTGGTGAGACTGAAATCACATATCTCCCAGAAAAAGAATTAAAAATAAGGTCATAAGCATGCTGGTGGAGCTACAGAAAAATATGCAAGAGGTAAGTGATGAATTCAGGAAGGAGAAAACAGAAAACAAACAATGGAAAGACTTAAGAGAAGACAAGAGAAGACAGGATAAAATAGAAGAGGCTGTTAATGGAATAGAAATCAGAGAACAGGAATACAGAGAAGCTGAGGCAGAGAGAGGAAAAATGATCTCTAGGAATGAAAGAATATTACGAGAACTGTGAGACCAATCCAAATGGAACAATATTTGAATTATAGTGGTACCAGAAGACGAAGAGAGAGAAAAAGGGATAGAAAGTGTCCTTGAAGAAATAATTCCTGAAAACTTCCCTGGTTTGATGAAGGAAATAGTCTCTCAGGCCATGGAAATCCACAGATCTCCCAACACAAGAGACCCAAAGATGAAAACACCAGGACATATAATACTTAAAATGTCAGAGATCAAAGATAAGGACAGGGTATTAAAGGCAGCCAGAGAGAGAAAAAACATCACCTAAAAAGGAAAACCCATCAGGCTATCATCAGACTTCTCAACAGAAACCTTACAGACCAGAAGGGAGTGGTATGATATATTCAACTGGGCCTCGAACCAACAATACATTATCCAGGAAGATTATCATTTAAATTTGAAGGAGGGATTAAACAATTCTAAGATAAGCAAAAGCTGAGGGAATTAACCTCCCACAAACCATCTCTACAGTATATTTTGGAGGGACTGCTATAGATGGAAGTGTTCCTAAGGCTAAATAGATGTCATCAGAGAAAATAAAACCACAGCAAAGGAAGTAGACCAACTAAAAACTAACTAAATGCAGAATTAAATCAGTTATCCACAGTTCAGTCAAGGGAAACACAAAGAGTACAGAATAAAGCACCTAACTTACAAATAGTGGAGGAGAGGGAAAAAGAAGGGAGAGAAATAAATAATCATCAGACTGTGTTTACAATTGTGAAATAAGTGAGTTAAGTTCGACAGTTAGATAGTAAAGAAGCTGCCCTTGAACCTTTGGTAACCATGAATCCAAAGCCTGCAATGAAAATAAGTACTTATCTATTGATAATCACCCTAAATGTAAATGGACTGAATGCCCTTATCAAAAGACACAGTTACAGAATGGATAAAAAAGCAAGACTCATCTGTATGTTGCCTATTAGAGACTCACTTCAAACTCACAGACATACACACACTAAAAGTGAAGGAATTGAAAAATATTTCATGAAAACAATAGGGAGAAAAAAGCAGGTATTACAGTACTGGTATAAGACAAAATAGACTTAAAAAAAAAAAGAAAGTAATAAGAGATAAAGAAGGACTTTACATAATGATAAAAGGGTCAGTCCAACAAGAGGATATACCCATTATAAATATCTATGCAACCAACACAGGAGCACCAACATATGTGAAACAAACCTAACAGAATTAAAGGAGGAAATAGAATGCAATGCATTTGTTCTAGGAGACTTCAACACACCACTCATTCCAAATGTCAGATAAAGCAGACAGAAAATAAATAAGAAGACAGAGTCATTAAACAACACATTAGAACAGACGGATCTAACAGACATCTGCAGGACACTCCACCCAAAAGCAGCAAAATACACATCCTTCTCAAGTGCACATGGAACATATTCCAGAATAGACCACATACTAGGCCACAAAAAGAGCCTCCGCAAATTCAAAAAGATTGAAATTGTACCAACCAACTTCTCAGATCACAAAGGTATAAAACTAGAAATAAATTGGACAAAGGAAATAAAAGGGCTCATTAACACATGGAGGCTTAACAACATGCTCCTAAATAATCAATCGATCAATGACCAAACTAAAACAGATATCAAGCAATATATGGAGACAAATGAAAACAACAGCACAATATCCCAACTTCTGTGGAACGCAGCAAAGGCAGTTCTAAGAGGGAAGTATATAGCAATCCGGGCCTATTCAAAGAAGGAAGAAAAATCCCAAATGAATAGTCTAAATTCACAATTACTGAAAATGGAATAAGAAGAACAGATGAGGCACAAAGTCAGTAGAAAGAGGGACATAATAAAGATCAGAGAAGAAATAAATAAAATTGAGAAAAATAAAACAATAGAAAAAATCAATGAGACCAAGAGCTGCTTCTTTGAGAAAATAAACAAAATTGATAAACCCCTAACCAGACTTATTAAGAAAAAAAGAGAATGTACACATATAAACAGAATCAGAAGTGAGAAAGGAAAAATCACTATGGACACCACAGAAATACAAAGAATTATTAGAGAATATTATGAAAAATTATATGCTAACAAACTGGATAACCTAGAAGAAATGCACAACATTCTAGAAAAATACAACCTTCCAAGACTGACCCATGAAGAAACAGAAAATCTGAACAGACCTATTACCAGTAATGAAATTGAATTGGTAATGAAGAAACTACCCAACAACAAAACACCTGGACCAGATGGATTCACCGCTAAATTTTACCAGATATTTAGAGACATACTACCCATTCTACTTAGTTTTCCAAAAAACAGAAGAGGGGGGAATACTTCCAAACTCTTTCTATGAGGCCAGCATCACTCTAATACCAAAACCATGCAGACACCACAAAAAAATTACAGACCAATATCGCTGATGAACATAGATGCAAAAATACTCAACAAAATATTAGCAGGCCAAATTCAAAAACACATCAAGAGGATCATACACCATGATCAAGGGGCATTCATCCCAGGGATGCAAGGATGGTACAACATTTGAAAATCCATCAACATCATCCACCATATCAACAAAAAGGACAAAAACCACATGATCATCTCCATAGATGCTGAAAGGGCATTTGACAAAATTCAACATCCATTCATGATAAAAACTCTCAGCAAAATGGGTATAGAGTGCAATAACCTCAACACAATAAAGGGCATATATGACAACCCCACAGTAAACATCATACTTAACAGTGAAAAGCTGAAAGCTTTTCCTCTAAGATCGGGAACAAGACAAGAATGCCCACTCTCCCTGCTTTCATTCAACATAGTACTGGAGGTCCTAGCCACGGCAATCAGACAACACAAAGAAATAAAAGGCACCCAGATTGGTAAGGTAGATGTCAAACTGTCACTGTTTGCAGATGACATGATATTGTATATAAAAAACCTTAAAGAATTCACTCCAAAATTACTAGAACTAATATCTGAATTCAGCAAAGTTCCAGGTAGAAAATTAATTGACAGAAATCTGTTGGATTCCCACACACTAATGATGAACTAGCAGAAAGAGAAATCAGGAAATCAATTCCAATCACAATTACATCAAAAAGAATGAAATACCTAGGATAAACCTAACTAAAGAAGTGAAAGACCTATACCCTGAAAACTACAAGACACTCTTAAGAGAAATTAAAGAGGACATTAGTAAATGGAAATTCATCCCATGCTCTTGGGTAGGAAGAATTAATATTGTCAAAATGGCCATCCTGCCCAAAGCAATATACAGATTCAATGCAATCCCTATCAAAATACTGACAGCATTCTTCAATGAACTGGAACAAATTGTTCTAAAATTCATATGGAACCACAAAGGATCCCGAATCCCAAAGCAATCCTGAGAAGGAGGAATAAAGCAAGGGGGATCTCACTTCCCAACTTCAAGCTCTACTACAAAGCCACAGTAATCAAGACAATTTGGTACTGGCACAAGAGCAGACCCACAGACCAGTGGAACATAATAGAGAGTCCGGATATTAGCCCAAGCATATATGGTCAATTAATATACGAAAAATGAGCCATGGATGTACAATGGGAAATGGCAGCCTACTCAACAGCTGTTGTTGGCAAAACTAGACAGCTACTTGTAAGATAACGAAACTGGATTATTGTCTAACTCCATACACAAAAGTAAACTCGAAATGGATCAAAGACCTGAATGTAAGTCAGGAAACCATAAAACTCTTAGAAGACAATACAGGCAAAACTCTCTTCAATATAAACATGAACAACTTCTTCATGAACACATCTCCCCAGGCAAGGGAAACAAAAGCAAAAATGAACAAGTGGGACTATATCAAAGCAAAAAACTTCTGTACAGCAACGAACACCAGTAGAAAAGGTATCATACAATATGGGAGAATATATTCATAAGTGACATATCTGATAAGAGGTTGACATCCAAAATATATGAAGAGCTCACACATCTCAACAAAGAAAAGCAAATAATCCAATTAAAAAATGGGCAGAAGATATGAAAAGACACTTCTCCAAAGAAGAAATTCAATTAGCCAACAGGCATATGAAAAGATGCTATTGTTAATCATCAGGGAAATGCAAATTCAAACCACAATGAGTTATCACCTCACACCAGTTAGGATGGCCAACATCCAAAAGACAAACAGCAACAAATGTTGGTGAGGTAGTGGAGAAAGGGAAACCCTCCTACACTGCTGGTGGGAATGTAAATTAGTTCAACCATTGTGGAAAGCAGTATGGAGGTTCCTCAAAATGCTCAAAATAGAAATACCATTTGACCCAGGAATTCCACTTCTGGAATTTACCATTAGAATGCAGGAGTCCAGTTTGAAAAATACATATGCACCCCTATGTTTATCACAGCACTATTTACAATAGCCAAGAAATGGAAGCAACCTAAGTGTCTATCAGTAGATGAATGGATAAAGAAGATGTGGTACATATACACAATGGAATATTATTCAGCCATAAGAAGAAAACAAATCCTTCCATTTGCAACAACATGGATGGAGCTAGAGGGTATTATGCTCAGTGAAATAAGCCAGGCAGAGAAAGACAAATAACCAAATGATTTCACTCATCTGTGGAGTATTAGAACAAAGCAAAAACTGAAGGAACAAAACAGCAGCAGACTCACAGAACCCAAGAATGGACTGCCAGTTACCAAAGGGAAAGAGACTGGGGAGGGTGGGTGGGAAGGGAGGGAGATGGGGAATAAGGGGTATTGCAATTAGCACACACAATGTAGGAGGTGGCATGGGGAAGGCAGTAAAGCACAGAGAAAAGAAGTAGTGACTCTATAGCATCTTACCATGCTGATGGACAGTGACTATAATGGAGTATGTGGTGGGGACTTGATAATGGGGGGAATCTAGTAACCACAATGTTTCTTATGGGATTGCATATTAATGCTACCAAAAAAAAAAGAATGATTGACTACATTTATATGGGTCTATTTCTGGGTTCTCTATTATGTTCCACTGATCTGTCTAATCTTTCACCAATGCCATACTTCCTTGATTACTGTAGTTTTATAGTAAATCTTGAGGTCAGGTAATGTCATTTTTCCAGCTTTGTTCTCCTCTTTCAATACTGTGTTGGCTATTCTGTTTTTTTCTTTTTGTATCTGTTCTTATCTTTTGTTCCTTTATTTATTGAGTTGCTGTTTTTTTAATTTTGAGAGCTATCTTATATTCTGCATATGAAATATGATATGCAAATATTTTCTCTCAGTCTGGGGCTTGTTTTTCAGTCTCTTATAGGTGTATTTTCCAGAACAAAGTTTTAATTTGGAAAAATTCCAATCTATCAGTCTTTTATGGATTATGATTTTGCTCTCATGTCTAAAAAATCTTTCCCTAACTCAAGATCATGTTGATTCTCTTCCATGATTTTTCTAAAAGTTTTATAACTTTAATTCTTACATTTCAGTTTATGATCTACTTTTAGTTAATTTTTGTATATGGTGTGAGTTGTTGATAGAAATTTATTTTTGGATGTGGACATCCATTTGTTCCAGCAGATTTGTTGAAAAGATTCTTTCTTCACTTAATTGTCTTCACATCTTTGTCAAAAATTAATTGTATATATATATATTTGTGACTCTATTTCTGTCTCTCTGTTCCATTGTTCCCTTTCTTGATATTTAAATATTATATTATTTACTGTAGCTTTATAATAAGTTTTTAAAGAATGTAGTATTATCCCTCAATGTTTGTTTTTTCCCACAACTTTTTTTTTGGCCATTTTAGTTCCTTTACATTTCTGTATACATTTTAGAATCAGCTTGTCAATGTTTTAAAAGCCTGTTGACATTTAGTGTTGTATTGTGATGAATCTGTAGATCCATTTGGAGAAATTAATGTGTTAAGAATTTTGAGTCTTTCAAACCATAAACAAGGTTTATATCTCAATTTACTTAGGCATTCTTTAATTTAGCTCAACAATGTTTCTAACTTTTCAGTGTACAAATCTTTCACATCTTTTGTCAGATGAATTCCTAAATATTTATTTTGATGCAATCATAAATGGTATATTTTTTGTTTCCATAGCCACTTGTTTTTTGCTAGTATATAGAAAAACAACTGATTTTTTTTTGTATTTGACCTTTTTATCCTTCAACCTTGCTAAACTCACTTACTTCCAACAGGTTTTCCGCAAGTTCTATTAGGTTTTCTACATAGGTGACCATATCACCTACATATAAATACAGTTTTATTTTCCTTTCCAAGCCAGATAACTTTTATTTCTTTTTCTTGCTTGATTGCACTGTCTTGAATCTCCAGTACAATGTTAAATAGAAGTGGTGAGAGCAGACATCCTTGCCCTGTTCCTGATCTTACATGGAAAGCATTCCATCTTTCACTATTAAGCATGATGTTTGGTAAAGGTTTTCATAGAGGTCCTTTATCAGGTTGATGTTCTTCTTTTCCTAGTTTGTTGTAAGTTTTTGTGTGGAATGGCTATTACATTACACTGTGTTCAGTGCATCTGAGAACAATCATATGATTTTTGCTTATTAATGTGTTGAATTACTTTGATTTATATTTGAATGTTAAACCAACCCAGCATTCTTTCAATAAACTCCCATTTGTTCAGGATGTATTACCCTTTTCATACACTACTATATAGATATTTGGTTGACAGTTTTATTCCTTTACCCCTTTGAATATGTCATTGCATTTCCTTCTGGCACTCATTGTTTCTGATGAGAAGTCAGAGTATATCATGAAGCCCAGCAGCTTTGCTCTTAGAGAGAGCTTTGTTAAAACTACTGAGCCAGTTGAGCTATGGGAGGGGTGTAGGAGCAGGCTAGGGCAGGAATGCCCCATACTCCCACTCATTGTTCTTACACAAGATTTTGTATCTTTTCTTGAATAAACACTTCTCAATTTGTTTTATGCCTTTATTGATGTACAGAGTGCTGAAGTGGTTGTTTCTCACAATTTTGTCCTGTTTATTTGGTGCTTTCTGTGGGAAGAAATTGTCAAACTTTTAATCCACTATATTGGAAATATTGCCCCCCTATCAACTACTTTTCTTCCTTACAAAGGAAGTAGTTTCCTTCTTTGACAGGGAAACAAACTGTCTGCCTAGGTATATGTAGGACAGGATAAAAGGACAGACATTAAAAAACAAAACAAAACAAAAACTCTCTCCTACCCTATCTTCTACCCATGATTCCAGGCTCATACGTTATGAGCTACTTCTCTCTCCCAGTCCCCCAAATCTAGGACACAGTCAACTTCTATCATTCTACAGAAATCTCACAGATGGTATTAATTTAACAGATTCATCAAACCACCTCTGATGTTTTGGGGTTTTGTTCTTTGTTTTTTGCTTTGGAGTTTCTATGTTTGGTTCATGGTAGGAAGCCTGCAATTGATGGTAGTTTACCATTCTGTCAGGAATCTTATTCTTTGCTTTCTTTAGCAGTCTTATTACATCCAGCCTAATACAAGCTTCATTATCATCTTCCTAGACTATTATATCTATATCCTACTCAATTTTCATGCTTTCTATTTCTGCTACTTCAATCTATATTAACAACTGCCAAGAAATTACTCATACTAAAATCTTTCTTTGCAGATGTCATTGTTGAGGAAAGTTTTAAAAGGAGGATGAACAAATTTTTGATGGATTATTTTAGGTCTCTTATGATGTAGTGATCACCACAGGAAGACTTATCTGGGCTAATTATTTCCCCCTGTTTTGTTCTACAGACTAAGCATTATTATGACCACTTAATTTCCATATTAAGAGAGAAAAGAGTCAGACAGAATTTTGATAAGTTAGTATATAAAATTTTATGCATCTTGTTACCCAAATTTTGCAAAGGAATGGAAGATAGATGGCATTATTCAGGGGATAATTAGTTAAGCTGTAATCAAAATATCATCTTTCAGGACTTTCGCTAAACACTAACATGAGATCCCTAATGATAAATACATCCTCATTTGGAGAAAAAACTTGCTCCTAACATCTTTCCTGAAAACATTTCCTCCACACTATCTACACATTGACTACTGCTTATTTCACAGAACACACTTTGTGCTTTTCCAACCTAGGGACTTTGCAGATATTCCCTTGCCTGGAATGCACTTTATCCTTCTTTGTAGTGCAGGGAGTTGACAGTGATGCTCTCTCATTAATCTTCAGTGCAAGGCAGTTAATGGGTTATGACCAAAAACAAACAAACAAACAAAACACCTGCAGGCTGTGGATAATACTAATAATGCAAACATAACTGAAACACAGACAATGGTAATTTTCCTATTGCTGGTAGAACCTCTTCTTGAGTATACGGTAAAAAAAAATGAAGATATAATTTGCTCTAGTAAGTTAGCCAATTTGCAATTGAAATTGTCAACAAGATTTTTTAAAAATGTGAATGTATATCCATTACTGTTAATGATAATCTTGTCCTAAGTGTAATGATATAGATGTACTAAATGTTTATTAGTTAATATTAGCAGGAAGATATCACATTGAAGAAGACATTTAAAAACTAAGCAAACAGAACACAAAGACATAATTCTATAGAAATACACAAAACAGTTGCAATATTTTCCAAAAATAATTGAGAGACACTATAGTTAAATAGTATTTACAATGAAAGAATGTTTTAACTACAAATAACTCTATTAAAAGAATCAAAGCTCTATTATGAACATCTATTAGCCAATATATTTGAAACACATATTTATAACTTTTATTGGATATATGTTAATAAATTTGACTTAAAAATAGGAACAACTAGAAAACATAATTCAAAGTAAAATGCCTTTTATAATAGTATCACAGAATGTAAATAATCTGGAAAGTCCAGTAAAATGTATGCATGATTTCTAAAGGGAACATTATTAAATAGTCTTAAGAAGTGGTTTTAACATCCCAAATGTCAGGGTTTATGAGTGGAAAGATACTTTGCTTACACAGAAAAAGCATTAGTATAGTAAATATGTCATATTTCCCTAAAATTTAACTACATATTCAGTGTAATTGACTAATAATTCCAACAGGTTTTTTTTTTCATGGAATTTAATGATTCTGAAGTTTGTAAGTAAGAATAATGGGTCAAGAAAAAGAGGAAGGGACATTTGCCTTACCAGATATCAGAACTTAATATGAAACTATCATAATTAAGAATGTGTGGTAATTGGTATAGGAAGAACAACAGAATACAATAGGGAACTTGGAAACAGGCTCATGCATTTTAAACAATTTTAATATATGACATAGGTAAAAAGGATAATTCTCACAAAATTTAATATAGCACCATCTTTTTATAAAATTTAAAACTAAAATTACATAATATTCCTTATGTGTATCTATAGTACTTTTTTGGAATACAGACACACGCACACACACACACGGCGCTTGCTTCACAAGGACCTGATATGCTTGTATTTCGATTACCCCTGGCTTAAATAACACAAGCCCCCAAATGACAGTTTAAATTTTTCACCATTATATTAACTATGAGTAGTTGCATAAAGTACAAACTCTGCTGCTAGCTTTTCCTCCCACAAAGTAGTAGTATGTAAATAACAAGCAAATTATGATCAATAATCAACATGCCATATCTTCAAAGTTGTCTGTTTATTTGTCACTTCATATCTGTTATTCTGTTCACTCACAGACAGCAAAATGTTTAGTTGGTACCTCCTACCTCTTAGTGATAAACCCATGTAACAGTAAAAAAATGGATATCAAAAGAGGGAATTAACCAACAGAGCTGAAAATACAGCAAAGAAACAAAAGTGATAAAACTGGAAGTGAAATCAGATACTACAGATTTGAAAAAGGTGACAGTAAAGACAAGTAAGATATCTGAGCAGGAAGAAAGGGCAGAAGCATGCAGTTTGGCAGAAACTACTCTTATTCCACCTAACAGTCAGAGAGATTTCTCATATATTCTTACTCTTCACAGAAACTAGAAAAATGTGGAATACATGCTAGACAATTAGGTCAATAAATAGCTATTAATGCAAACATGTGGACTACTGCAAAAATTCTTCTCTCTGATCTTGTCTACTCAATTCATACTATCCTCTAGAACTTCATTCAACTTTCTATGAATATTTATTAAGCTCTTCTTATGCTATGTACCCCTCTAGGAACTATGCTATACCTAAAGCTTAAAAGAAACCATAAACATTGCCCTCATGGAGTTTGTAGTCTCATGGGACTACTCAAACAATAAATGAATTAAATATAAGTAAATGATAATATACCTATAAGGCGGTAAGTGCCATGGGAAAATAATGCAAGAGCAAAGAACAACAGTGTTGAAGGATGAGGTGAAATTTCAAATGGAATACTTAGGGATCATATTACTGAAGTGATCTTTGAAAGAAGGAGGTGAGAGGAAAAACTCATGCAGAAATCTGGAGGAAGAGTATTCCAGGTGAAGGAAAAAGCAGCACCAAACGCTTTAAGGTCGGAATGTCTGAGGCATATTCTAGGAACAGTCAATGTGTAGAGAAAAGGGGTGGAAAGGGCAATTACAAAATAGGTCAGAGAACTAAGAGACTCAGATTGTTTAGGACTTTACAGTTCATTGTAAGGACTTTGACTCTGACTTTACTCTGAGATAGGAAGTCAATGATTAAATTTGAGCAAAAGAGTAAAAATCTAAATAACATTTTAACCAGTTGCTCTGCTTCTCTATATTAAGAACAACCTGGTTGGGGGAGGCATGCAAAATGGAAGCAGGGGAACAAATTAATAGGTTATTGAAATAATACAAGTAATACATAATGGTGACTTGGTAGCAGTGAAGGTGACTGGGAAGTGTTCAGACTGTGGATATAATTTTAAGGTAGAACTTAAGAGGATTTCCTGACAGGATATAGGGCATGAGAAAAAGTGTCATGAAACTAATTTTAAGGATTCAAGACTGTGTACCTAGAAGGATAAGGAAAGACTGTAAGGAACAAATTCGGAGCAGGGGAAGATCAAAGGCCAGCTTGTGTATATTTATTTCTAAAATGCAAATCCAATCATGTCACTTGATAGCTAAAACCTTTCTTTTCTTCTAGAATAAAATTCAAATACCTTAGGATAGTATACAAAGTTCTGAATGATGTGAATCTAGTTTACATTTTAGGCTTTCTCATCCACTATTAGCTTATGAAATCACTTGCAACTTCCCTAATAGGCATAGTGTTTTACACATTATTTGCTCTCATTGGAGTGGACTTTCTCACCTCTCCTCATTACCTCCTAAATATTCCTTAAGATGTAGATAAAATATAATACCCTCTGTGAAACTTTCCCCACTTCCCTCAGGCAAAGCTAATCAATTTATTTTCCCTTTCCATGTAACATTCTGATCCTATGTTTATCATAGCACATGTTTCATTATTTGGGTTGCTCATTAAATTGTGAGTTCCACAAAGACAGGACCATGACTTATTCACATCTGTATCCTCCAGCTCTTAGCATAAAAATGTAAGATAGCTGCCAAAAAAAAAAAGTTTGTTCAATGTTGAATGAGGATATGAATGAATGGTAATTCACTCATGAAGATTATTTGGAATCATCTGCCTGGCACAAACATTTTTATATGCTATGGAGTCAGGCAGGAGATGTAGTTTAAATAGAAGATACATCCAGAATTGATCAATGAATTTTAAAGGTTTGTGGAAAAAATAATTAGGAAGAGCTTTCAATAGCATCTCTTTCTTGGAAAATTTCTTGTGTTTTGAGGGTACAACTTGTACCTATTATGGAAATTATTGTAAGAGAAAGACTAGGTTTCAGATTCTGTTTTGAAGACAGATTTTTCCCCCAAGGTCCCAAAATCATGAATCAAAATGTTGATCAACTGAGGAATAAATATCATTTTGCCTTTAGCTTTCCATGAGATGTTTATGAATTAGTTCTCATCTTTTTAAGTGAATGAATTGTTCCATGAAATCTAAAGGTCTGTGTGTTTGGATTCATGCCAGAGACATTCTGCAAGCTGATGGCTCATTGTGACAGAGATGCTAACATTCATTCATGCCAGATATATTCAAACTAAGATGCTTAAATATGCCAAGCCTTGAATCTGTGTGTCACATTTAATGGCTCAGTATAAATTCCCATTTATGTTTCTTATTTGTATTTTATATAGGAATTTTTATGGGCTGAAATTCTATACCCCTCAAATTCGTATGTTAAGAATCCCCAGTACCTCAGACTGTATTTGGAGATAGGGCCTTTAAAGAGGTAATTAACATGAAATGAGGTCATTAGTATGTTTGGACTCCTTATAAGAAGAGGAGATTGAGACACATACACAAGTAAAGACCATGTGAAGACAGAGGTTGAAGATGGTCATCTAAAAACCAACAGAGACCTCAGAATGAAACCTGCAATAGTACTGATACATCACTCTTGGACTTGAGTCCCAAACTGTAATAAAATAAATTTCTCTGAAGATAACTAGTCTGTGGCACTTTGTTATGGCAGCCCAAGCAAGCTAATATAGGGAGATTGATTCTAAATCAAGTCTAAATGAGATGATGTAGATAGTTTAATGTTTTCATTACATTTTGATGCAGACAGACATTTTGGAGACATAGTAGTAATTGCTATGTCTATTCTTTGGGAGGATTGAACTTTAGCAACTTTTGCTGCTTCAGTTTCCATTGTACACACCTATATAGTAATTAAATAGAACTGAGCATTTGAGAAAGTGAATGGCCAAGTTTAGTGTACATCAGAGTCACCTGGAGAGATGTTAAAATGATGAATTCTAAGGCATGCTTCCAAGTCTGGGATGGGACCCGGACTTTTACATTTTAATAAACCACCCAGTTCAGTGCTGGTGTTGCAAGGACCATAATCAGAAAAACCTTGCTCTAGGATTTTACTGAGGTAAGGATAAACAAGCCAAACAGCATGTCATAATTTACAAAGTTGTCCCAAACTATCAGTGAAATTCATAGTCTGCTTACAGGGAGAGGCAGTTATTAACACTTCTTCTCAATTTTCAAAGGATGTAACACTAGTATGTTTTAATTGGTGCCATATGTGTTATAAGAAATATATATTGGTCATTCAGATGACCAAAAATATATTTCTCGGGTATGTTTGGTCTTCATCCACAGTTTCTGAAAACACTTCAGAGCTTTAAAGGTGAAATGGGTGTCTTGCTCTAATGAGAGACTTTTGGATGCCACCTGAGGCCAGAGGTTGAATCAGCCAATGGCCATTGATTTAGTCAATTTTGACTATGCAACGAAGCCCTCACAAAAACCATGAGAAGAGATATCTCTTCTCTTTTGCATCCTGCTTCTCTGTTGGAGAGAAATTCCACGCTTGGGGAACCAGAAAGCTCCCAAGTGCCACTGAGCCAGGCTCCAAGCTCCATGAGAATAGATGCTCTTTTATTTAGGATCTTGCCATGTGTATCTCTTCATCTGGCTGTTAACTTGTATCCTTTATGGAATCCTTTATTAAATTGGTAAACAGTGTTTTCCCGAGTTCTGTGAGCTGCTCTAACAAATATATTGAACCTAAGTGGGAGATCATGGGAACTTCCAATCTGTAGCTGGTAGGTCAGAGCACAGGTAACAGCCTGCGGCTGGCCACTGGCATCTGGAGTGGGGGGTGGAGGGCAGTCTTGTAGGACAGAGCCCTTAACCTGGGGAATCTGGTGCTGTCTCTGGGCAGATAGAATCAGAATTGTGTTCTCAAACACCTTGCTGGCATTTGACTGACAAACACACACACACACACACAATCAGGTCCCAGAACCCAAAAGGAGTTCATGTGGAATTCAACTGGCCATATAGTGGATATGTTTACACAATAAAAATACAAAAATGCTACAACCTCTATGTGCTCACAGTCTTTGAAGTGATTTGGCCTCCTCCCTGAATTAATAGAGGGTATGTAGAATGCACTGGGTCACTTGCAAGGGAGTACTGTATAAATTAGTGGTACATATTTTGTGATGCTATGAAGAAAATTAGTGGAGCCACCAGGTTAGAAGCAGCAAGGTAAATAGCCTGGAGTCAAGATTATCTAATGAAAGAGGTGGAAAATAGTTAAGTCAGGATACTAAGCCAGGGAAGCTGATACAAGGAAACTTTTTAACACAATGGAAGCCAGTACTGATTCAATGAAATGAAGCACATGATGCTGCTTAAGATTTTTATGGAGCAGAAAAAGGAATGACAGAAAGAAGTGTAGTTAAATAGTAAGTGCTTATGATACTTAGATACTTAGTAACTATGGTACTCCACCCTTGGAGCTATCCAAGGAAATCCCCCATGGTGCACACTTGTCTTACTAATTATGGAAACATGGACTCACTAAAGACTTGATTATCTTCTGAGAGACAATGGATGATGATTTTATTGAAAACAAAACAAAACACTGACAGCAAAAAGCAAAACAAAAAAAAAACCCAATGTTACCTGAATGTTAGAGAATATGCTACTTTTCCTAAGAAATGTATTTGCCTACAGAAAATTCTTAAAATGATATATCAATCATAGAAATTCTATGCACCACAAGATCATAGGGGTGGGACATATTTAAATGGCATTGCCTATTTCTAGGGTTGGGCCAAATAATCTCATTGGGCATTTAACACATTTAAAGAGAACTTCACAAAAATATTTAAGAAAAATACTAACCTACTATGCCCAATAATGGAAAACTATCTGTATTACATGAAGACTGCCAGCTTATAAAGGCTCCAAACTACTTCCTTTTACTTGAATGAAATTTTAATTTTTTCTAATGTCAACAGTAATTTATAATCTTTATAGAAAAATTAGAAAACATAGCAAAGCACACAGAAGGTAATTACAATTCCTTGTAGTGCCACAATATAGCCATAACTGACATGTGCATTTTGATGTGTGGCTTTCCAATCTGTTTTGTCTGTAAATTCTCACAAGTATATATGTATGTGCATGTGTACATACCATAGTGTAGTAATTATGTGTATGTTACTAAACTAGAATCATTCAATGATTACATGATCTTTTTCCCACTTATATAAATATTTCCCTATGTTGTTGAATATCATTCTATAAAACAATTGTGGATGGTATTCTATCATCCTGATATGCCATACTTTATTTAAGCATTTATATAATTTTTAATCAACTTTGAATCTCATGCCATCACTCTGTCATCCCTTGGACTTTCTGTCATCTACCAATTACTGCATCACCCCCGCCCCCACATACACATACCAATTTCTCAATGATTTAGAACAAGCCTCATTGTCACTAGCTCCAATACTATTCTTGCTTCAATTTTGGCAAATTCAATACACAAGCAGATATTCCTTCCATTAAGTTTGTCGTTCTTTGACCTTCTCTTCTTCAGATCTTGTTCTTCACTGTTTATCAAATAGACACTCACTGTCAAGATCATGCCATAGGCTTTTCATTATCAAGAACTGTAACCTCTTCATAATTTCAATATAACAAATTCCATGCTCTGACCACCATATCCTGTATGTCCAATTTCTCTTATCCTTACTCCAGCAAGTCTTTGACATTTCAGGACCTCCAACTCCCTCATCACTTTAATTTTCCCTTTACACTCATTACTCAGAATCAATTCCATATTTACTTATTACAAGCACTCATTTTTAATACACTGTACCCACATTTGCTTAGAAAAATCATGACTAAGTAAAATCTAACTCACTATTTATTCCATGCCCATACTTTTTGCCATTGAACATTGCTGAATGAAAACATACAAGAGGTTGACCATATAGCTCAAATGGGCCTTCAAGACTATCCAACAAGTGCACTATACTTTAGTACACTATACTTTCCCAGTCCAAGGGTCCTAAAATATTCTGGTGTCAGAAATCCCTTTATATTCCAAAAAATTAACGACCCCAAAGAGATGTGCCTTATGTAGATGATGTCTACTGACACTAAATATTAGATAAAATAAATATTTAGATTATTCATTTTATGATAACATTACATGTTAACATAAATTTTTTTTAAATAACCATTTTCTAAAACAAAAACAGTAAGAAAAGGGGCATTGTTTTAAATTTTTGTAACTTCCATAATATCTGGCTTATGAGAAGACAGCTAGACATCTCTTTTTCTACTTTTCAATGCATTTTGAGTTTTTCTTTGTTGTTGAACTATATGAAGAAAATCTGTCCTTATGCAAGTGTGTATTTGGAAAAGGGAGGGGAACTTTAATTGTCCTTTTAGATATTATGAATATTCTTATTTGATATTATACTGAAACTCAACAAGTGATAATTTCTTAAAGGTTAGTTGCAAGTCCAAATCAGATTTCATACCAGTGACCATTTTGTACTATGTTACATTAAAATCCATTGGCCCACCTTGCATTTTGAGTGGGTCATTTACTCATGCATCATGTTATGAAATCATTTGAAAAATATTAGTTCATCGAGTTATGCAAATCAAATCCTAGGAGTCCAAGAGTGGAATTGCTGTGTTATATACACGGTATTTCTGTATTTAACTTTTTGAGGAACCCCAAGCTTTTTTCCACAATGGTGTATCATTTTACATTTCCACAGGAAATGTATGACTTTTCTCATTTTTCCACATCCTCACCAGAATGTTACTGTCCATTTTTTAAAAAGTTACTACCTCAGATATGAAGTAGGATCTCATTGTGGTTTTGACTTGCATTTCCACAATAGCTAATGATGTTGAGCATCTTTTTATGTGTTTCTTGGCCATTTGTGTATCTTCTTTGAAGAAATAGTTCTTTGCTTAGTTTTGTCAGGTTGTATGCTTTATGCTGTTTTGTTTTAGGAATTCTTTATATATTCTGGATATTAAATACTTTTAAGATACATAATTTGAAAATATTTATTATATAGGTTTTCTTTTCACTTCCTTGACATTTAAACATCTTATTGAAGTCCAGTTTTTTTCTTTTGTTGCTCATGTTTTGTCATATTCAAGATTCTGCTGTCAAATACAAGGTTATGAAGATTTACTCCTGTTTCATCTTAGAGTTTTATAGTTTTAGCTCTTATGTTTGTCTTTGTTCCATTTTGAGTTGATTTTTGTGCATGGTGTGAGCTAAGTGGCCACCTTCATTCTCTATAGATCATTTTGGGGAGTATTGCCACCTTAATGCTATTGAATCTTCCAATCCATTAACTTTGGCTTTCTTTCCATTAATTTTCTTTCAGAATTGTTTTATAATTTTCAGCAGATAGCCCTTGTACCTCCTTGGTTAAATTTATACCTAGGTATTTTTTCCCTATAATGGCATTGTGATTTTAATGGTTTTCTTAATTTCTATTTTTGATAGTTCACTGCTAGTGGATGGAAATACAACTGATTTTCACATGTTGATCTTGTATCTGGAAACTTACTGAATTTGATTATTAGATCTAATAGGTTTTTATGGATTACTTAAGATTTCCTATATATAGGATCATATTAACTTTCAAGTTTTACTTCTTCCTTTCCAATATGGATGATTTTATTTCCTTTTTTTGTCTAACTGCTCTTCTACTACACTTAGACCTTCTACTACAAGGCTGAATAGCAGTGGGAAAGTGAGTACCCTTGTCTTGTTCTGATCTTAGGAGGAAAGCTATCAGTCTTTCACCACTAAGTATTAGTGGTGTTAGCTGTGCGTTTTCCATAAATGCCCTTTATTATGGTGAGGAAGTTCCCTTCTATTCCTATTTTCCTCAGTGTTTTATCATGAAAGGGTGTTAAATTTTGTCAACTGCTTTTTCTGCATCAATTAAGAGGGTCATGTTTTTTTCCCAACTTCATTTGATTAATGGAGTATATTACATTGCTTAACTTGCTTATGTTGAATCACCCTGCATTTCTGGGGTAAATCCCACTTGATCATCATGTATAGTCCTTTTAATATGCTCCATGATTTAGTATACTATTATTTCTTGAGCGTTTTTGCATCTATATTCATAAGGGATATTGGTCTATAGTTTTCATCTCTGGTGATGTCTTTGTCTGGCTTTGGTATCAGAATAATCTTGGCCTCAGAAAAGGAGCTAAGTATAATTTTCTCCTATTTTTTCAAGAGTTTGAGAAGAATTTGTATAAATTTGTCTTTAAATGTTGGCTAGAATTCACCAGAAAATCCATTTGGTCCTGGACTTTTCTTTGTTCAGGTTTTTTATCATTAATTCGATCTCTTTTCTAGTTATAGGTCTATTCATATTTTGTATTTCTTCTTGAGTGAGTTGGTAGTTTGTCTTTAGGAATTTGTGCATTTCGTCTAGATTTTCTAATTTGTTCCTGTACAATTATTCATAATATTTTCTGGTAATGCTTTTTCTTTCTGTAAAGTTGGTAGCAATATCTCTATTTACATACCTGATTTTAGTTTGTATTTTCTCTTTGTTTCTTAGTAGGTGTAGCTAAGGGTTATTTTTTTCTTTCTAAAGAACCAACTTCTGGTTTCATTGTTTCTCTATTGCTTTTGCATTCTCCATTTCATTTATCTCCACTCTAATTTTTATTATTCCCTTCCTTCTGATAGCTCTCCATTTTCTTAGTTCTTTTTATAGTTCTTGAAAGCATAAAGTTAGGTTGTTTATTTGAGATATTTCTACTTTTTTCATGTAGGCATTTGCAGGTAAAAATTTTCTTCTGAACGCTGCTTTTGCTGGATCACTTGTTTTACTAATTGTGTTTTCCATTCATCTCAAAGAATTTTCCAATTTTCCTTGTGATTTCTACTTTAATCTATTGCTTAGGAATGTGTTTAACTTCTAAATATTTGTAAATTTCCAGTTTTCCTTCTCTTACTGATTTCCAGCTTCACTCCACTGCAGTTAGAGAAGATATTTCATAGGATATCAATCTTTTACAATTTATTGAGACTTGTTTTATGGTTTAACAGATGGTCTATCCTGGAGAAAGTTCCATGTGCACCTGAGAAGAATATATATTCTGCTGTTGATGGGTAGAGGAATCTGTTAAATATCTTTTAGGTCTATTTGTTTTATAGTGTTGTTCAAATCCTAGAATTCCTCTTGATGTTCTGTACATTATTGAAAGTGGAGTCTTGAATTCTTCAACAGTTAATTAAAACTGTCTTATTCTTTCAATTTTGACAAATTTGCTTCATATATTTTGGGGCTCTGATGTTCAGCATATGTTTATAATTTTTATATTTTCTTGAAGGATTGATCCCTTTATCAATATATGATGTCCTTCCTTGTCTCTTATACAGTTTTTACTTCATGCTTATTTTGTCTAATATATATATATATTATGTATGTGTATATGAATACATACATGTAGATATACATCTAACATATATAGTATACATATATATACTATTGGATTAGTCCTGCAGAGAATAGATCCCTCAAACTTTATTTTGAGGCAAAATTGTTATGTAACAGTATGTCAGTTTCATGTATATAACATTATAATTCAATATCTATATACACTACAAAGTAATCACCACCAAAACTCTACTTACCATCTGTCATCATACAAATGACCCTCAGTTCACCTTTTTTACCCATCCTCAACCCTCTTCCCCTCTGGTAACCATCAATTTGTTCTTTGTATCTATGAGTTTGTTTTTGTATTGTTTTGTTTATTCATTTGTATTGTTTTTTATAGATGCAGCATAGGTGAAATCATATGGTATCTGTCATTCTCTATCTAATTTCACTTAGCATAATACCTTCAAATAAATCTGTGTTGTCACAAATGGCAAGATTTTGTTCTTTGTGGCTGAGTAATATTCCATTATACATACATACCACATCCTTTTTATCCAGTCATCCATTAATGGACACAGTTTGTTTCTGTATTTTGGCTATTATAAATAATGCTGCAATGAACATACAGGTGCATACACCTTTTTGAAATAACGTTTTCATTTACTTCAGATAAAGATTCAAAAGTGCAATAGATGAATCAGATGGTAGATGTTATTTTTTCATCAATCTCTATACTATTTTCCATAGTGGGTGCATCAATTTGCATTCCCATCAATAGTATACCAGTGTTCCTTTTTCTGCATATTCTCTCTAACACTCATTAATTCTTGTCTTTCTGATAAGAGCCATTCTAATAGTGTGAGGTAATATTTCATTTTGGTTTTAATTTGCATTTCCCTAATAATTTTGTGTTGTTGAACATTTTTCATGTGCCTGTTGGTTATCTATATACATATTCTTTGGAAAAATATCTCTGCCCATTTTTTAAGCAGGTTGTTTGTTTCTTTTAATGTTGAGTTATATGAGTTCTTTATCTATTTTGGATATTAACCTCTTATCAGATATGTAAGATTTTCAAATATCTTCTCCCATTCAGTAGGGCATCAAACTTTTTAATGGCAGCTGTTCCTCTCTCACCAGCCAATTCTTGATAATCCCTGGTGAATGGAGTGTTCTTTGGGTCCTTCCATGAAACAGGATGAGTCAGTGGGCCTTCTGTTTTCATATAATTCCAATATTCTACTTCCAGTTTATCTTTAATTCCTTCCTCCATCTTTTGCCATGTACATCAGGCATCTCAATTTGGTTATCATGCACTATCTTTTTATTCAGGTTTTTAAGAGTCACTCTAGAAGTGAAATTGCCTCATCATCTCAGGTCCTTGTTAGAAAGTGAAATCTCATGCTCTACGTTATTTCCCCCATATTTCTGAACTCCTGCTTATCCAGTCTTACTTCAATGTACATTCTTAAAATCTAAGCACAATGGTGCTCTCATGGCTCCCTTTGGCACATGTCACTTAATTCTGGAAGCTCATTTAGGGTGAATATCTTTTTTTCTCTGTGAGGTCCAGTATATCTCCAACCATGATATGCTGTTATTTTGCCATACTAATCAGCCTTCAGCCAGGAGTAAAAGTAGGTACATCTCCTATTGAATTGCATTAAAAAGGTTTCTTCAGTGCCTCCCACACAGGGGAGGTATTAGGTCTTAATTGAGAAGAGTGGGCATGCCTAAAGGCTCTGTGGGTTAACGGCTATCTTCAGAACTACAATATTCAGACACATTTACCCAAATTTCTCTCTCCCATGTTTCAGGGTCCAGATTTTCCCACAAAGAACTCTAATCTTAGCATAACAGATTTCCCTCATATAAACAGATAGTCATCTTTGAAGATTTGGAAACATAGTCATCAGATTCTAAATTTAATTAGCTCTGTCTGTTCTCCCAATGCAGTAGACAATTGATTTTTGTAGGCTACCAAAGAGGCCTTCTGCTTGTCACACTTAGTTTTTAACTGTTTTCTAACTACCCTCACTTTCTCATTATTCCTCTGTGTAGAATAAATGCAATTTAACAATGACCAATTAATTCCATTGTCCTTGGATACACTGGCACATAATCCTTTCCAAATTCTTGATGTAGTCTGAGCTTTCTCCTTCACCAGAATATTCCCTTAAACCACTGATATTAAAATGTTCAGCAACTGAACCACCATCATGTTGGGGGCCTTATTCATGCCCCACATACTGTAATTCAGAATGGGGTCTTCCCTGCTATACAAGTGGTGAGAGAAAAGTTCCCAAATCCCACCCAGTTGCCTGTTGCCTTGGATCACTTTTGGCACCAAATATGTTAATTGCGGGATTCAAGATGGGGGCTTGAGAGGTGAGATGGAGAATTCCTCCCAAAACCACAAATAGTATGAAAATATAGTTAATTGCTACAACTAACCCTAAAACAGCAACAAGAAAGAAGGCTGAACCAGACTGCACGCAGACCTCATGAACAGAGCAGACCACAGGAACACAGGGTAATGTGGGAAAGCCTTTATCAGGAGGTACCCAAGCCCTTCCTCCACTCCAGCTCACTGGTGGGAGGAAGAGAAATGGAGCAGGGGAGGGGGTGGAAGCCTAGAACTGCTGAACACCGAGCCCTGTAGGTCTGCTTTGGCAATCAGAAATCTACACTGTGTGGTGCTCTGGACGTTGGGGAGATCAGACAGGTGGAGTGCTTGAAAGACAGATTGCGGCCATTTGTGGAGGAGGGGATCCACAACAGGACACTCTGGGACAAAGGAAAGGCAGGCATTTGAGAGGCTTCCTAGCAGCGAGAGGGCTGCTGAAGGAGCGGGGTTTCCATGGAGCTTGCTGTGGGGGAGGAGAGAGCTGGACAAGGTTGTCTGGGCGCACTTGGCACAGCTGGTTGGGAACTTTGAGGAGCTACAGGCACCCTATCCCCCTGGATGCCTACTCAGCTCTGAGGTGCCCATCTGTGAAATGCAGCCTGCTTTGCCTTCCTCCTGGCCTGCCGGCACCAGTTCACAAACTGGCAATCACTGCGCTGGCGTCAGGCCAGCCAGAAGTAGGCTCAGCCTACAACAGCTATACACCAAAGCATAGAAGCTTACACCTGAGTGCTTGGCCTACTGGCTCTGACACTTGAGACAGGCACTGCAGATGGGAATCAGGAAACAGATCTTTCCTCCCACCAGACACCAGCTCCGCTCCCCTATGAACCCCAGCCTCACTCTAGGGGCTGAGCAGGTCCAGAGACTGGAGCTTCTAGGCACTAGAGGGCACCACACAGAAATATGAAATGACAAAAGAACATGGTTCAGATCACAATCTCACAAACCCCAAAAAAAGGGCCCAATAAAACTGAACTCACCAATATGCCTGAAAGAGAGTTCAAAATAAAAATCATAGACATGCTTATAGAGGTACAGGAACTCAGGAATGAATTTAAGTTGCATACTCAATCATTAATAAATTCCATATCTGAAATGAAACATACAATGGAGGGATTTAAAAGCAGATTAGATGTAGTAGAAGAGACGGTAAATGGAATAGAAATCAGAGAAGAGGAATACAAAGAAGCTGAGGAAATGCAAATTAAAACCACAATGAGATATCATCTCACACCAGCTAGGATGGCCAACATCCAAAAGACAGACAACAACAAATGTTGCTGAGGATGTGGAGAAAGGGGAACCCTCCTACGCTGCTGATGGGAATGTAAACTACTACAACCATTGTGGAAAGCAGTATGGAGGTTCCTCAAAAAACTCAAAATAGAAATACCATTTGACCCAGGAATTCTACTCTTAGGAATTTGCCATAATAATGCAGGAGCCCAGTTTGTAAAAGACATATGCACTCTTATGTTTATTGCAGCACTACTTACAATAGCCAAGAAATGGAAGCA
This sequence comes from Manis javanica, assembly GCF_040802235.1. Classification (NCBI taxonomy): domain Eukaryota; kingdom Metazoa; phylum Chordata; class Mammalia; order Pholidota; family Manidae; genus Manis; species Manis javanica. The sequence continues at coordinate 119,173,640 of NC_133174.1, forward strand.
ACCTAAGTGTCCATCAGTAGATGAATGGATAAAGAAGATGTGGTACATATACACAATGGAATATTATTCAGCCATAAGAAGAAAACAAATCCTACCATTTGCAACAACACGGATGGAGCTAGAGGGTATTATGCTAAGTGAAATAAGCCAGGCAGAGAAAGACAAGTATCAAATGATTTCACTCATCTGTGGAGTATAACAACAAAGAAAAAACAGAAGGAAAAAAACAGCAGCAGACTCACAGATCCCAAGAATGGACTAACAGTTAACCAAAGGGAAAGGGACTGGGGAGGATGGGTGGGAAGGGAGGGATAAGGGGGAAAACGGGGCTTTAAGATTAGCACACATCATGTAGAGGGTTGGGGACATGGGGAAGGCAGTATATACAGAGAAGACAAGTAATGATTCTCTAGCATCTTACTATGCTGATGGAGAGTGACTGTAATGGGATATGTGGGGGTGACTTGATATAGGGGGAGTCTAGTAACCATAATGTTGTTCAAGTAATTGTACATTAATGATATCAAAAAAATATGTTAATTGCATCTTCCAGAAAGCAGACACTAAGATAAAGGTTCAAGTGCAATATATTTATTGGGGGTGGATGGTGCATTGTAAATCCTGTGGAACAGTTAGTGGGGCAGGAACAGGAAAACAAAGTGGAAATTTCCTCACCACAATGCAGATCTGAACAAATGAAAGGAGAGAGGAAGGGGAGGAGAATAAGGTAGGAAGAGTCTCACGCTTGGTCTATCTCTGACAAGGTGTTGCCAGTCCAATGGTGAGATGTGCTTCAAAGACTGTCCACACAGTAGTCCTGTACTGGCCAAAATCCAAACCTTTCACCACTCTGTGCTCAGTTATTGGTGGGACACTGCTTGGGATGTGCATGGCTTCAGCTTGAAACCTTTGGCAGATAATAGGAATTGCCAGCTAACTGCACTCTTGTGGACTGGTACCCTCTTAAAGGGAGATCTGAGAGGTTCACGTCTATGACTAACAGAATAACTTTGACAATCAAAGATCACAGGCCAGTTAATTTGGACCACATTGATGTTTCTTAATGATTCAACTCAGCATATGCATCTCGGGCAGGAATATCATAGAAATAATGCTGAGTCATTCTCATTCCATCTTATCAGGTGATGCATAATTTTAATTTGTCCCACTACTGATTATATGCCCATTGATCATTTAAGATGATCTCTATCAAGCTGTTCTACTCTAAAATTACTCTCTCTCATTGGAATTAATATTTATTTTATGGAGATGATCCTGTGGTTTTTGTCCTTCTTTTTGTTAATGTAGTGGATGATGTTGATGGATTTTTTAATGTTGTACCGTCCTTGCATCCCTGGGATGAATCCCACTTGATCATGATGGATGATCTTTTTGATGTATTTTTTAATTCAGTTGGCTAATATTTTGTTGAATATTTTTGCATCTATGTTCATCAGGGATATTGGTCTGTAATTTTCTTTTTTTGTGGTGTCTTTGCATGGTTTTGGTATTACAGTGATGTTAGCCTCATAGAATGAATTCAGGACTATTCCCTCCTCTTCTACTTTTTGGAAAAGTTTAAGGAGGATAGGTATTAGGTCTTCACTAAATGTTTGATAAAATTCAGCAGTGAAACCATCTGGTCCAGGAGTTTTGTTCTTATGTAGTTTTTTGATTACCAGTTCAATTTCTTTGCTGGTAATTGGTCTATTCAAACTTTCTGTTTCTTCCTGGGTCAGCTTTGGAAGGTTGTATTTTTCTAGAAAGTTGTCCTTTTCTTCTAGGTTATTCAGTTGGTTACCATATTATTTTTCATAGTATTCTCTCATAATTCTTTGTAATTCTGTGGTGTCTGTGGTGATGTTTCCTTTCTCATTTCTGATTCTGTTTATGTGTGTAGACTCTCTTTTTTTCTTGATTAGTCTGGCTAGGGGTTTATCTATTTTGTTTTTTTGTTTTTGAAGTACCAGCTCCTGCTTTCATTGATTCTTTCTATTGTTTTATTATTCTCAATTTTATTTATTTCTGCTTTAATCTTTATTATGTCCCTCCTTCTACTGACTTTGGGCCTCATTTGTTTTTCCTTTTCTAGTTTCATTAGTTGTGAGTTTAGACTGTTCATTTTGGATTGTTCTTTACTGAGGTATGCCTGTATTGCAATATATTACCCCTTTAGCACGGACTTCGCTGCATCCCACAGATTTTGTGTTGTTGAATTATTGTTGTCATTTGTCTCCATATATTGCTTCATCTCTGTTTTTATTTTGTCATTGGTCCATTGATTATTTTGGAGCATGTTATTAAGCCTCCATGTGTTTGTGGGCTTTTTCATTTTCTTTGCATAACTTATTTCTAGTTTCATACCTTTGTGATCTGAGATGCTGGTTGGTACAATTTCAATCTTTATGAATTTACTGAGGCTCTTTTTGTGGCCTAGTATATTATCTATTCTTGAAATGTACCATGTGCACTTGAGAAGAATGTGTATCCTTTTGCTTTTGGGTGGAGCATTCTGTAGATGTCCATTAGGTCCATCTGTTCTAATATGTTGTTCAGTACCTCTGTCTCTTTACTTATTTTCTGTCTGGTTGATCTGTCCTTTGGAGTGAGTGGTGTGTTGAAGTCTCCTAAAATGAATACATTGCATTCTATTTCCCCCTTTAATTCTGTTAGTGCTTTTTTCACATATGTAGGTGCTCCTATGTTGGGAGCACAAATATTTATAAGTGTAATATCCTCTTTTTGGACTGACCCCTTTATCGTTATGTAATGTCCTTCTTTGTCTCTTGTGACTTTCTTTGTTTTGAAGTCTATTTTGTCTGATACAAGTACTGCAGCTCCTGAATTTTTCTCCCTGTTAGTTGCATGAAATATCTTTTTCCGTCCCTTCACTTTTAGTCTGTGTATATCTTTGGGTCTGCAGTGAGTCTCTTGTTGGCTGCATATAGACGGGTCTTGCTTTTTTTTCCATTCAGTGATTCTATGTCTTTTGATTGATGCATTCAACCATTTACATTCAGGATGATTATTGATAGATATGTACTTATTGACACTGCAGGCTTTAGATTCATGGTTAGCAAAGGTTTAGGGGTAATTTCCTTACTATCTAACAGTCTAATTTAACTCAGTATGCTATTACAAACACAATCCAAAGGGTTTTTTTTCCTCCTTTTTCTTCTTCCTCCATTCTTTACATATCATGTACCATGTTCTGTACTCTTTGTCTATCTCTTGACTGACTTTGGTAGTAGGTGATTTGATTTTGCATCTGCTTACTAATTATTTGTTCAACTTTCTTTAATGTGGTTTTATTTCCTTTGGTGACAGCTGTTTAGCCTTAGGAACACTTCCATCTATGGCAGTCACTCCAAAATATTTTGTAGAGATGGTTTGTGGAAGGTAAATTCTCTTAGCTTTTGTTTATCTGGAAAATTTTCAATCCCTCCTTCAAATTTAAATGATAATCTTTCTGGGTATAGTATTCTTGATTTGAGGCCTTTCTGCTTCATTGCATTGAATATATCATGCCAGTACCTTCTTGCCTGCAAGGTTTCTGCTGAGAAGTCTGATGATAGCCTGGTGGGGTTTCCTTTTTTCTCTCTCTGGCTGCTTTTAATACTCTGTCCTTATCCTTGATCTTTGCCATTTTAATTATTATATGTCTTGTTATTGTCTTCCTTGGGTCCCTTGTCTTGGGAGATTTGTGCACCTCCATGGCCTGAGAGACGATTTCCTTCCCCAGACTGGATAAATTTTCAGCAGTTACCTCCTCAAAGAGACTTTATATTCCTTTTTCTGTCGCTTCTTCTTCTGGTACCCTTTTATTGTGAATACTGTTACATTTGGATCGGTCACAGAGTTCTCTCAATTTTCTTTCATTCCTAAAAGTCCCTTTTTCTCTCTTTGCCTTAGCTTCTTTGTATTCCTGTTCTCTAATTTCTATTTCACTTACTATCTCCTCTACTTCATGTAATCTGCTTTTAAATCCCTCCACTGTATGTTTCATTTGTGGTACTATATTTTTCAGTTTCTGTCTCATTCTTGAATTCCTCCCTGAGGCCTTGAATATTTTTCTATAGCTCCATGAGCATATTTATGATTTTTATTTGAAATCTCTTTCAGGAAGACTTATGAGTTCAGTTTCACTTTGTCCTCTTTCTGGTGTTTTTGGGATTTTGATTTGTACCAGGTTCCTTTGACATTTCATATTTGTAGATGAGGCCTTCTAGTGCCCAGAAGCTCTACTATCTTGAGCTGCTTAGACCATGGATCAATGGTGGAGGTCTCAGGCAAGTGGCACTGGTGCCTGTCAGGAGGATAGAGCTCTTTCCTGCTTCCCACCTGAAATGCCTGTCTCCACTGCCACAGCTAGTGGTCCTAGCATGCTGGGAGAAGCCACTGTGCTTTGCACTCATAGCTGCCTTAGGCAGGGCTGCCCTCTGTGTTACCTGGCATAATGGTAGGGACAGCCAATTTTCAAGCTGGTGCCAGATTGGGGGAAGGTGCAGCAGACTGCCTATCACAGTATGGGGCCTTGTAGCTGTGTACCCAGCTGGGGGGATGGAGTGCCAGAAGCTCCTGAAAGTTTCCAACCTGCTGGGCAGAGTGCACCCATACAATTTTGTCTACCTGTCCTTTTCTCTGAGCAGAAAGCTCTGTGCAGTATTTGCCCCTTTAGCAGACCTTACTGTTAGGAAGTCTCTCAGACTGCATGCCTTTCTTTTGTCCCAGAGTGGCCAGTTGTGGATACTTGCTTTCCACAAGTGGCTGGAATCTCAGTCTCTCCAAGTATTCTAACTGTCTTAGCTTTCCAACCCCACTAATCTCCAGAGCACCATGTAATGTATATTCATGCTTCCAGAGCAGATCTCCAGGGCTGGGTGTTTTCCAGTCCTAGGCTTCCACCCCCTTCCCACTCTATTTCTCTTCCTCTCTGCAGTAACCTTGCATGGGGGAAGGGCTTGGGTCCCTCCAGATCATGGGTTTTGTACTTTACCCTTTTCCTTGAGGTCTGCTGTTTCCCCAGGCATAGGCAGTATGCCATAGCCTTCTTTCCTGTTGCTCTTTCAGGATTAGATGTATTTTATATATTTTCATATTATATGTGGTTTTGGGAGGAGGTTTCTGTCTCACCTCTCATGCTACCATGTAACAACTTTTGAAATTGGGAAGTGTGAGCCTCCAGAATACTTTTTTGTTTTTAATCTCTTTTAAGATGTTTTGACTAATGTGTATCCCTATTTTCATATGAGTTTAAAATTAGTGTGTCCGTTTCTGCCAAATACATACATACATACATATATATATATATATATATATACATATATATATATATATATATTTATTTATTTATAAAAAATACCAGCTATGTAGATGGTATTTTGCTAAGAATTGTGTTAAATTCTGGTGAGTTTTGCCATCTTATCAACTCTAAGTCTTTGAAGCCATGATTATATGGTATCTTTCCCCTTTTTTGTGATTTTTATTTTCTCAGTTTTATAGTTTTCAGTGTATAAGTTTTGTATTAGTTTGTTAAAGTTATTTTAATTACTCTTTATGCTATTGTAAATAGACTAGCTTTCTTAATTTTATTTTCAGACTGTTCATTGTGAATATATAGAAATACAATTTACTTTTTGATCTTGTATCTTGCAAACTCACTGAACTCATATTGGTTCTAATGGTCTTTTTAGTGGATTCCTTAGTATTTTCCATATACTAGATTATGTCATCTCCAAATAGATACAGTTTTCGTAATTTTCAATCAGAATACCTTTTATTTATTTTTATTGCATAATTGCCATGTCTAGAACCTCCAACACTGAATACAGTTGGTGTAAGCAGACATCCTTGGCTTCTTCCTGATCATGGGACAAGCATTCAGTCTTTCACAATTAAGTAAGAAATTAACTGAGGGGTTTTTGTAGATGGCCTTTATCAGAGTAAGTTCCCTTTTATTTCTAGTTGGATGAGTGGTTTTTATCATGAAATGTTATTGGATGTTGTTAAAATTTTATCTGCCTAAGAATTATCTGCGATCATCATGGATTTTTGTCCTTTGTTCCAATAATGTGGTATATTACGTTAATGCTTTTTAGATGTTAATCAATCTTTCATTCCTGGGATATAGACTACTTAGTCATGGTGTATAATCCTTTGTATATTTTGCTGGATTTGGTTTTCTAGTTATTTTTTTTTTTTTTAAATTTGTAGCATTTTGTATTTTTATTTACAAAGATTTATTTGTATATGAAACTCATAATTTAATTTGAATAAATGAAATTTGCCTTTCTATAAAATGTATGTTTCCTCTTGTTTTTTTTTTTTTTTTTTTTTTTTTTTTTTAGGAGAGCAAGGTAAAGGCTTTTATTTAGAAATAAAGTGAAAGGACAGAGCTCCTGGCTCATGCCAGGAGGGGACAAGAGAGTCCAGGGTGGTGTGTTGCCTAGGGGTTTTATAGGCAGATGAGGATATATATTTTTTTTTTTTATCTTTTTTTTTTTTTGAGAGGGCATCTCTCATATTTATTGATCAAATGGTTGTTAACAACAGTAAAATTGAGTATAGGGGGGTCAACGCTCAATGTACAATCATTAATCCATCTCAAGCCTAATTCTTGTCAGTCTCCAATCTTCTGAAGCATAACGAACAAGTTCTTACATGGTGAACGAATTCTTACATAGTGAATAAATTCTTACATGGTGAACAGTACAAGGGCAGTCATCACAGAAACTTTCGGTTTTGATCATGCAATATGACCTATAAACAAACAGGTCAAATATGAATATTTGTTTGATTTTTGTACTTGATCTATATGTTGATCCCCCATTTCTCCTACTATTATTATTATTTTTATTTTTAATAAAATGCTGAAGTGGTAGGTAGATGCAAGATAAAGGTAGAAAACATAGTTTAGTGCTGTAAGAAGGCAAATGTAGATGATCAGATGATCAGGTGTGTGCCTATGGACTAAGTATTAATCCAGGCTAGACAAGGGCATCAAGACATCCACGGATGCAGAAGATTTCTCTCAAAGCAGGGGGGGTGAGGTTCTGAGCCTCACCTCTGTTGATCCCCAAATTCTCACCTGATGGCCCCCCTGCGACTGTGCCTGTCTTAGGTTGTTCCTCCCTTGAGGAATCTTACCCGTCTCTGGCTAACCAGTCATCTTCCGGGGCCATACAGGGAAATGTAAAGTTGGTAAGTGAGAGAGAAGCCATATTGTTTGCAAAGGTTAGCTTTTTACTTCTTTGCAGATTTATGCCCTGTGGCTTCTATGCCCAGCACTTGTCTCAAGGTATCTTTACCACCTGGAGGAATTATGATACTCAGTAAATTCGATATGAGGCACGAATTCTATTTAAGGGTTGTAATTAGGAAGGAAGAAGAAAAGCTATAGATGTAGCATACGAAGGAAACTTGGGAGGATTGATTATTTCTTTGACATATCTTCTTGTATAGTACCTTAAGTATGTATAGGTTTTAAACTACTAACTAATTTGCACACATATATTAACATAATAGGAATACGGTGACATAAACAAAGCAAATCTATAATTACCATCCATCTCCAGTGAAGCCAAGAAAACCATTTAGGCACCCTAGGCATTTGTGAAAATTTATCTATGATATGATGGATATTGTCCAACTGTACTTGAACCATCAGACAAATTAAAGCAGCCCATTTCTGGGATCTGTTCACATCCCATATGTTCTTTTAACCATAGATAGTCTATAGTCATGAGATTTTGGAGTGCTACAACTTGCACCCCTCCCAACTCCTGGTTGAGTTCCAACAGTACAGATCCGGTCAAATTCGTTGTCTCACTGTATGCACATGTCAGCCTAGACATCTCCCTCCTCATTCTTATGGCAAGTCCAGGAGATGGTGGGCTGGATGCAGCCACAACCGCAGCATTGTCCGAATCCCTGTGGAGGCTTTTTGATGATCATCCCCCGGCACGAGTCCTCCAGAGAGTGCTGATGCCGGAAGCTCCTCCTCATATCGTATCTTAGTTCATTTTCTGGGTATCCAAGCTAGGCCTTGATCTCCTGCATAGAAACAAACAGACCCTTTGCCCACACTTTGACATGCCCTCTATACCACTGTGCAGAACTCATTGGAGGTCAGCACACAGTAACTGCTTTTTTTTTTTTTTTTTTAAATTAAGAGAAAGGAATATTATCAGAAAAGAGTACCTCCATAGCTGATCATCTGACACCCTTTAAGTGATCAACATTAAGGATATTTAAAGCATGCGTTGATCTTTGATTTACCAATAGTTTTATCCTGTTAAGGAGTAATCCCCCTTTTCCTTCTTTCTTTCTTTCTTTCTTTCTTTTTTTTTTTTTTTTTAAATTTTTAATCTACACTTACATGAAGAATACTATGTTTACTATGTTCTCCCCTATATCAGGTCCCCCCTAACAACCACATTACGGTTACTGTCCATCAGCTTAGCAAAATGTTGTAGAGTCACTACTTGTCCTCTCTGTGTTGTGCAGCCCACCCTCCCCTTGCTCCCTCCCCCCCATGCATGCTAATCTTAATAACCCTCTTTTTCTTCCCCCCCCTTATCCCTCCCTGCCCACCCATCCTCCCCAGTTCCTTTCCCTTTGGTACCTGTTAGTCCATTTTTGGGTTCTGTAACTTCACTGCTGTTTTGTTCCTTCAGTTTTTCCTTTGTTCCTATACTCCTCAGATGAGTGACATCATTTGGTATTTCTCTTTCTCCGCTTGGCTTATTTCACTGAGCATAATACTCTCCAGCTCCATCCATGTTGCTGCAAATGGTTGGATTTTTCCACTTCTTATGGCTGAGTAGTATTCCATTGTGTATATGTACCACATCTTCTTTATCCATTCATCTACCGATGGACATTTAGGTTGCTTCCAATTCTTGGCTATTGTAAATAGTGCTGCGATAAACATAGGGGTGCATCTGTCTTTCTCAAACTTGATTGCTGCGTTCTTAGGGTAAATTCCTAGGAGTGGGATTCCTGGGTCAAAAGGTAGGTCTGTTTTGAGCATTTTGATGAACCTCCAAACTGCTTTCCACAATGGTTGAACTAATTTACATTCCCACCAGCAGTGTAGGAGGGTTCCCCTTTCTCCACAGCCTCGCCAACATTTGTTGTTGTTTGTCTTTTGGATGGCAGCTATCCTTACTGGTGTGAGGTGATACCTCATTGTAGTTTTAATTTGCATTTCTCTGATAATTAGCGATGTGGAGCATCTTTTCATGTGTCTCTTGGCCATCTGTATTTCTTTTTTGGAGAACTGCCTGTTCAGTTCCTCTGCCCATTTTTTAATTGGGTTATTTGTTTTTTGTTTGTTGAGGCATGTGAGCTCTTTATATATTCTGGACGTCAAGCCTTTATCGGATCTGTCATTTTCAAATATATTCTCCCATACTGTAGGGTTCCTTTTTGTTCTATTGATGGTGTCTTTCGCTGTACAGAAGCTTTTCAGCTTAATGTAGTCCCACTTGCTCATTTTTGCTGTTGTTTTCCTTGCCCGGGGAGATATGTTCAAGAAGAGATCACTCATGTTTATGTCTAAGAGGTTTTTGCCTATGTTTTTTTCCAAGAGTTTAATGGTTTCATGCCTTACATTCAGGTCTTTGATCCATTTTGAGTTTACCTTTGTATATGGGGTTAGACAATGGTCCAGTTTCATTCTCCTACATGTAGCTGTCCAGTTTTGCCAGCACCATCTGTTGAAGAGACTGTCATTTTGCCATTGTATGTCCATGGCTCCTTTATCAAATATTAATTGACCATATATGTTTGGGTTAATTTCTGGGGTCTCTAATCTGTTCCACTGGTCTGTGGCTCTGTTCTTGTGCCAGTACCAAATTGTCTTGATTACTATGGCTTTGTAGTAGAGCTTGAAGTTGGGGAGTGAGATCCCCCCTACTTTATTCTTCTTTTTCAGGATTGCTTTGGCTATTCGGGGTCTTTGGTGTTTCCATATGAATTTTTGAATTATTTGTTCCAATTCATTGAAGAATGTTGCTGGTAATTTGAGAGGGATTGCATCAAATCTGTATATTGCTTTGGGCAGGATGGCCATTTTGACGATATTAATTCTTCCTAGCCATGAGCATGGGATGAGTTTCCATTTATTAGTGTCCCCTTTAATTTCTCTTAAGAGTGACTTGTAGTTTTCAGAGTATAAGTCTTTCACTTCCTTGGTTAGGTTTATTCCTAGGTATTTTATTCTTTTTGATGCAATGGTGAATGGAATTGTTTTCCTGATTTCTCTTTCTATTGATTCGTTGTTAGTGTATAGGAAAGCTACAGATTTCTGTGTGTTGATTTTGTATCCTGCAACTTTGCTGTATTCCGATATCAGTTCTAGTAGTTTTGGAGTGGAGTCTTTAGGGTTTTTTATGTACAGTATCATATCATCTGCAAATAGTGACAGTTTAACTTCTTCTTTACCAATCTGGATTCCTTGTATTTCTTTGTTTTGTCTGATTGCCGTGGCTAGGACCTCCAGTACTATGTTAAATAACAGTGGGGAGAGTGGGCATCCCTGTCTGGTTCCCGATCTCAGTGGAAATGCTTTCAGCTTCTCGCTGTTCAGTATAATGCTGGCTGTGGGTTTATCATATATGGCCTTTATTATGTTGAGGTACTTGCCCTCTATTCCCATTTTGCTGAGAGTTTTTATCATGAATGGATGTTGAATTTTGTCAAATGCTTTTTCAGCATCTATGGAGATGATCATGTGGTTTTTGTCTTTCTTTTTGTTGATGTGGTGGATGATGTTGATGGATTTTCGAATGTTGTACCATCCTTGCATCCCTGGGATGAACCCCACTTGGTCATGGTGTATGATCCTTTTGATATACTGTTGAATTCTGTTTGCTAATATTTTATTGAGTATTTTTGCATCTACATTCATCAGGGATATTGGTCTGTAATTTTCTTTTTTGGTGGGGTCTTTTCCTGGTTTTGGTATTAGGGTGATGTTGGCTTCATAGAATGAGTTTGGGAGTATTCCCTCTTCTTCTATTTTGTGGAACACTTTAAGGAGAATGGGTATTATGTCTTCTCTGTGTGTCTGATAAAATTCCGAGGTAAATCCGTCCGGCCCCGGGGTTTTGTTCTTGGGTAGTTTTTTGATTACTGTTTCAATTTCTTTGCTTGTAATTGGTTTGTTTAACTTTTGTGTTTCTTCCTTGGTTAGTCTTGGGAGGTTGTATTTTTCTAGGAAGTTGTCCATTTCTTCTAGGTTTTCCAGCTTGTTGGCATATAGGTTTTCATAGTAGTCTTTAATAATTCTTTGTATTTCTGTGGAGTCTGTCGTGATTTTTCCATTCTCATTTCTGATTATGTTGATTTGTGTTGACTCTCTTTTTCTCTTAATAAGTTGGGCTAGAGGCTTATCTATTTTGTTTATTTTCTCAAAGAACCAGCTCTTGGTTTCGTTGATTTTTGCTATTGTTTTATTCTTCTCAATTTTGTTTATTTCTTCTCTGATCTTTATTATGTCCCTCCTTCTGCTGACTTTAGGCCTCATTTGTTCTTCTTTTTCCAGTTTTAATAATTGTGATGTTAGACTATTCATTTGGGATTGTTCTTCCTTCTTCAAGTGTGCCTGGATTGCTATATACTTTCCTCTTAAGACTGCTTTCGCTGCATCCCACAGAAGTTGGGGCTTAGTGTTGTTGTTGTCATTTGTTTCTATATATTCCTTGATCTCTCTTTTGATTTGTTCATTGATCCATTGATTATTTAGTAGCATGTTGTTAAGCCTCCATGTGTTTGTGAGCCTTTTTGTTTTCTTTGTAGAATTTATTTCTACTTTCATACCTTTGTGGTCTGAAAAATTGGTTGGTAGAATTTCAATATTGTGGAATTTACTGAGGCTCTTTTTGTGAGCTAGTATGTGGTCTATTCTGGAGAATGTTCCATGTGCACTTGAGAAGAATGTGTATCCTGTTGCTTTTGGATGTAGAGTTCTATAGATGTCTATTAGGTCCATCTGTTCTAGTGTGTTGTTCAGTGCCTGTGTGTCTTTACTTATTTTCTGCCCGGTGGATCTATCCTTTGGGGTGAGTGGTGTGTTGAAGTCTCCTACAATGAATGCATTGCAGTCTATTTCCCTCTTTAGTTCTGTTAGTATTTGCTTCACATATGCTGGTGCTCCTGTATTGGGTGCATATATATTTAGAATGGTTATATCCTCTTGTTGGACTGAGCCCTTTATCATTATGTAGTGGCCTTCTTTATCTCTTGTTACTTTCTTTGTTTTGAAGTCTATTTTGTCTGATATTATTACTGCAACCCCTGCTTTCTTCTCACTGTTGTTTGCCTGAAATATGTTTTTCCATCCCTTGACTTTTAGTCTATGCTTATCTTTGGGTTTAAGGTGAGTTTCTTGTAAGCAGCATATAGATGGGTCTTGCTTTTTTATCCATTCTATTACTCTATGTCTTTTGATTGGTGCATTAAGTCCATTTACATTTAGGGTGACTATTGAAAGATATGTACTTATTGCCATTGCAGGCTTTAGATTCGTGGTTACCAAAGGTTCAAGGTTAGCTTCTTTAGTATCTTACTGCCTAACTTAGCTCGCTTATTGACCTGTTATATACACTGTCTGGAGATTCTTTTCTTCTCTCCCTTCTTATTCCTCCTCCTCCATTCTTCATATGTTGTGTGTTTTGTTCTGTGCTCTTTTTAGGGGTGCTCCCATCTAGAGCAGTCCCTGTAGGATGCCCTGTAGCGGTGGTTTGTGTGAAGCAAATTCCCTCAGCTTTTGCTTGTCTGGGAATTGTTTGATCCCACCATCATATTTAAATGATAGTCGTGCTGGATACAGTATCCTTGGTTCAAGGCCCTTCTGTTTCATTGCATTAAGTATATCATGCCATTCTCTTCTGGCCTGTAGGGTTTCTGTTGAGAAGTCTGATGTTAGCCTGATTGGTTTTCCTTTATAGGTGACCTTTTTCTCTCTAGCTGCCTTTAAAACTCTTTCCTTGTCCTTGATCCTTGCCATTTTAATTATTATGTGTCTTGGTGTTGTCCTCCTTGGATCCTTTCTGTTGGGGGTTCTGTATAATTCCATGGTCTGTTCGATTATTTCCTCCCCCAGTTTGGGGAAGTTTTCAGCAATTATTTCTTCAAAGACACTTTCTATCGCTTTTCCTCTTTCTTCCTCTTCTGGTATCCCTATAATACGAATGTTTTTCCTTTTGTATTGGTCACATATTTCTCTTAGTGTTGTTTCATTCCTGGAGATCCTTTTATCTCTCTCTATGTCAGCTTCTATACGTTCCTGTTCTCTGGCTTCTATTCCTTCAATGGCCTCTTGCATCTTATCCATTCTGCTTATAAATCCTTCCAGGGATTGTTTCACTTCTGTGATCTCTTTCCTGACATCTGTGATCTCCTTCCGGACTTCATCCCACTGCTCTTGCATTTTTCTCTGCATCTCATCCCATTGCTCTTGCATTTTTTTCTGCATCTCTGTCAGCATGTTCATGATTTTTATTTTGAATTCTTTTTCAGGAGGACTAGTTAGGTCTGTCTCCTTCTCAGGTGTTGTCTCTGTGGTCTTTGTCTGCCTGTAGTTTTGCCTTTTCATGGTGATAGAGATAGTTTGCAGAGCTGGTACAAGTGACCGCTGGAAGAGCTTCCCTTCTTGTTGGTTTGTAGCCTTTTCCTGGGAGAATAGCGACCTCTAGTGGCTTGTGCTGGGCAGCTGTGCGCAGACAGGGCTTCTGCTTCCTGCCCAGTTGCTTTGGGGTTTATCTCCGCTGTTGCTGTGGGCTTGGCCTGGCTGGGGCTGTTCCTCCAAAATGGTGGAGCCCCGTTGGAGGGGGAGCAGCCAGGAGACTATTTATCTCCGTAAGGGGCCTCTGTGCTCCCTGCTGCCCAGGGGGTCAGAGTGCCCAGAGATCCCCAGATTCCCTGCCTCTGGTCTAAGTGACCTGTCTTGCCCCTTTAAGACTTCCAAAAAGCACTCTCCAAACCAAAACAACAACAGCAACAAAAAAGAAAAAACAAGCGATTTTTTTTTTTGTCCTCAGGTGCCGGTCCCAGGCACCCGCTCACTGGTCCTGCTGCCCTGTCTCCCTAGCACCAGGGTCCCTGTCCTTTCAAGGCTTCCAAAAAGCACCCACCCACCGGTCCCGCAGGGAAGGAACGCTCGATATTCTTTGTCCTCAGGCACTGGTCCCAGGCACCCGCTCACCAGTCCCGCCGCCCTGCCTCCCTAGCACCGGGTCCCTGTCCCTTCAAGGCTTCCAAAAAGCACTCGCCAAAAAGAGAGAAAAAAAGGGGAAAAACGCACGATTTCTTCCGTCCTCAGGTGCCGGTCTCAGGCACCCACCCACCGGTCCCACAGGGAAAAACGCGGGATATTCTTTGTCCTCAGGTGCCGGTCCCAGGCACCCGCTCACCAGTCCCGCCGCCCTGCCTCCCTAGCACCGGGGTCCCTGTCCCTTTTAGGCTTCCAAAAAGCACTCACAGAAAACAGAAAAAAAAAGGGGAAAAACGCGCGATTTCCTCTGTCCTCAAGTGCCGGTCTCAGGCACCCACCCACCGGTCCCGCAGGGAAAAATGTGGGATATTCTTTGTCCTCAGGCGCCGGTCCCAGGCACCCGCTCACCAGTCCCGCCACCCTGCCTCCCTAGCACTGGGGTCCCCGTCCCTTCAAGGCTTCCAAAAAGCGCTCGCCAAAAAGAAAAAAAAAAAAAAAGGGGAAAAACGCGCGATCTCCTCCGTCCTCAGGCACCGGTCTCAGGCACCCGCCCGCCGGTCCCGCAGGGAGAAACGCGGGGTGTTCTTTATCCTCCAGCGCCGTTCCCAGGCACCTGCTCACTGGTCCCGCCACCCTACCTCCCCAGCAACGGGGGCCCGTCCCTCTAAGGCTTCCAAAAAGCGCTCGCCAAAAAAAAAAAAAAAAAACCGCTCTGGTTTCTCTCCACCCGCCGGGAGCCGGGGGGAGGGGGGCTCGGGTCCCGCCGGGCCGGGGCTTGTATCTTACCCCCTTCGCAAGGCGCTGGTTCCTTGCAGGTGTGGATGTGGTCTGGATGTTGTCCTGTGTCCTGTGGTCTCTATTTTAGGAAGATTTTTCTTTGTTATATTTTCATAGCTCTATGTGTTTTTGGGAGGAGATTTCCACTGCTCTACTCACACCGCCATCCTGGCTCCGCCCCCCGGTTTTCTAGTTATTTTGTTGAGAATTTTTGCATCAATATTTACAAGGAAATATTGGTTTGCAGTTTTCTTTTCTTGTGATGTTTTATATCTCATTTTGCTTCCAAGATAATTATAACCTCATAAAACGAGCTGGGAATTATTTATTCCTCTAGTATTTTGTTGGAAGGGTTTATGAAGAATTGGTTTTAATTCTTTAACTGTTTTTAAAACTAAAAAATATTTCTACATTTGGGCTTTTCTTTATACTAAATTCTTTATTTAGTAATTCCTATTTTCTGTTGTCATTGTTCATCTAATAAGATTTTCTGTTTATTCTTGAGTCAGTTTTGGTAGTTTGTACCTTTGTAGAAATGTTTCCATTTTATCTAACTTGTCCAATTTGTTAGCATACAATTGTACATAGTATTGCTTATATAATTCTTTCATTTCTATAATGTCGATAGTTATATCTTTTCTTTCATTCTAAAGTTTGTGAATTTGAGCCTTCTCTCTTTTGTTGTTGGTCAGTCAGGCTAAAATTTGTCAATATGTTCATCATTTAAAAAGGCAAACTTTTGTGTTGTTGATTTCCTTACTATTTTTGGATTCTATGTTGTATTAATTTTGGTTCTAGTCTTCCCTCTTCTTTTGTTTTTTCTCTGTGGCAATAGCTCTCCATTATTTTTTTTTCTACCTTTTAAGGTGAAAGTTTATATTATTGCGGTGACATACTTCTTTCTTTTTTAACGGAGGCATTTACAGATAAATATTTCCCTTTCATCACTTATTAACTATAACTCATAAGTTTTGGTAATTTTTTTTAAATCTAAAGGTATTTTACATTTTTCTTGTGATTCTCCTTTTAGTCACTCATTATTCAGTAATGTGTTAATTTCCACATATTTCCCAAATACATTCATATTACTGATTTTTAATTTCATTCCACTGTGTTTGAAGAAAGTATTTTGTAAAATTTCTATAATTTACTTAAGCTTGATTTATGACATAGAACATGGTTAATCCTAAAGACAATTTTATGTGCGCTTGACAAGAATATCTGTTCTACTTCTGTTGGGTGATTTGCCTCATAAATGATTGTTAGGCCTGTTTGGTTTATAATATCGTTCAAGTTGTCTATTTTCTTTTGTATCTTTTATCTAGTTGGTATAGCCATTATTTAAAATGAGTAATTGAGATCTCAAACATTATTGCTGAATTGTCTAGTTCTCCCTTAAGTTTTGTCTCCTTTTGCTGCATGTATGTTGAAACTCTGTTTTCAGTTGCATAATTTTTATGATTGTTATAGCTTCTTGATAAACTTGCCATTTTTCATTATGAAGTATCTCTATCTTTAGTTAACTTTTGTTTTGTTGTTAAGTCTATTTTGTTTAATAATATAACCAATCCATCTCTGTTATGGTTACTGTTGGTATGGTTTGATATTTTCCATTCTTTTATTTTCATCCTGTTTGTGTTCTTAAATCTAAAGTGTATCTCCTGTAGATTATTTACACTTACATTTTGCTTTTTACACAGGCTGACAACCCATTCTTTTGATCAGATTTTTTAATTCCACTCACATTGAAAGTTATTGATATGGTTGGACTTATATCTGCCATCTCACTTTTTCTGCATATCTTATGTCTTTTTGTTCTTTTGTTCCTCCTTTACTATTTTCTCTTGTATTAAGGACGTATCTTCTAGGGTAGCATTTAAATTCTTTTAGATTTTTTTTTCAGTATATTTTTGCATCATTTTCTTTGTGGTTGCTTTATGGCTTCCAGTGTGCATCTTGACTTTTCAGAACCTACTTCAGATTTATACTTACTTAGTTCTGGTGAAACATAGAAACTTCACTCCTATATAACTGTTACTCCATCCTTCTCTTTTTTGATGCTGCTAATGTTCAATCTATTATACCTATATTAAGTTACCTACCTCAAAAGATACTGTTATAATTATTGATTGATGTGCAATTTTAGATAATCTTTAAAAGCTGAGAAAAGAAAGGAGAGCATGCATATATTTATAGAGTTTTTGCATTAACCTTCTTATTTATCATTTGTGATTTTCTTCCTTTCTTCCTCTGTGGATTCACATTACCATCTGATTAGAGATGAGAGTTACTTCCTTACTCTAGTATAGCTTTGGTCTCATCTTCCTCCTTAATATTTTTATTGTCAAATTAGTTCTCTATATAACATTTCTATATGTTACAGGCTCCACAATAGTTATTTAAATACTGCTTAATGCAATTTATTTTTAAAAATCATTTCAGAGAAGAAACATGCAGTTTTATATTTTCTACATAGTTACCTATAATGGCACTCTGTTTTCTCATGTGGAGTTGAATAACTGTTATCACTTGCTTTCAGCCTATAGAACTCCTTTTAGTCTTCCTTGTAGTACAGCTTTGCCAAGCAACAAACTGTCTCATTATTTGCTGTGAGCTGAATTGTGTATTCCCAAAGTTCACTGAGGCACTATTCCCTAGTGTGATGGTATTTGGAGATGGGCCTTTGAGATGAATTAGGAGTTAGATGAGGTCAAGAGGGTGGGCCCTCATTATGGTTTTAGTGCCCATTAAAGAAGAGGAAAAAAGAGAGATTACTCTATGTGCATGCACAAAGAAGAGGTTATGTGAAGACAGATCAAGATGGTAACTGTAGAACAAGAGATGAGGTCTCATAATGAATCTACCTAACTGACATCTTTATCTTGGACTTCTCAGCCTTTAGAGCTGTGAGAAATACATTTCTCTTGTTTAAACCACCCAGTCTATGATATTTTGTTATGGCAGCCTGAGTGGTCTAGTACATTGTTTTTTTTGACCTTTGATATGTATCAAGTTTCTAAATTAGTTTATTTTCTTTCATCACTTTGAATATGTAATCCCCATTTCTTTTTGACTTTTGTTTATGATGATAAGTCAGCTGTTAATTTTACTGGGCTTCCGTTGCCAGTGAAGTGTCATTTTTCTCTTGCATCTTTCAAGATTTGCTCTTCATCTTTGACTTTCAACTGTGTGATTGTCTGTCTCATTGCAGACTTCTTTGAGTTTATCCTACTTGGAATTTGTTGACCTTCTCAGATAGTTCTTAAGGTGAAAGGTTATATTATTGATGTACATCATATCTACATAATTTTAAATTAAATATGGGAAGTTTCAGCCAGTATTTCTTGAAATATTTTTTGTTCCTTTCTCTCTTGTCTCTTTCCACTACCCCTATTACATGTATGTTTTTGTACCCAATGTTGTCCCAAATTTTTCTGAGGTTGTTTATTTTTACTTATGCTTTATTTCTGTTTTTCATAATGTCCAATATGTAACATTCTGTCTTCAAATTAGCTGATTACCTCTCTACAAACTCTAATGAACTGTTGAACTCCCCCTAGTAACTTTTTAAAATTTTTACTGTACTTTTCAACTCCAAAATTTCCATCTTTCTTTTATATGATTTATCTATCTTTAATTATGGTCTTTTGAATGTTATATTTTTCATTTTTTCAAATCTTTAAAGATAATTTCATTTAGACATAATAACTGCTTTGAAGTCTTTGTCTATTGTGTCCAACATCTGTGTCTCATGAAGGCAGATTTTTTTTTTTACCTGCTTTTTTTTAACTGACTATGGGTCATGCTTTCCTGGTTCTCTATATGGCTTATGATGTTTTATTGAAAACTGAATATTTTAGTTAATATATTATAGTAACTTTGGGCAATAACTGCTCCTTCCTGCAACTTGTTCACCAACTAATGAATCTCCCCAGATTAGCTCTTACATTTCCAGAAACCTGGGGAAATCAGTTTCCACTCCACCACTGACTCTACCAGAGCAGATCCTCCACAACACTGTGCTACATGGGGAAGGGGGACTGCACTCCTCACCAGCTGTCCTGTCCAGACACTCCCTGTGTAACATGAGTTGGGAGTGGGGTAATGGGTGCTCCCTAGGTGCTACCATCCACTAGATATATGTCTTCTGTGCTGTGAAAAATGGGATCTGTTGATGTTCACCTGCTTTTGAAATAGCTGAGAATAGCTCTTCTACTCCAAAGATCCATGGGAGATGAGAACTGCCATTCAGCTGAGAAAGGTGCTGAAACAGTTTTTCCATAATGCAGAACTTTTGGAACATGGGTGCAGTTCCTAGCTCAAATGCCACAGCCTCCCACTCTTCTTTTCAAGCTTCTGCAAATTTTTTAAAGGCATGCTCCTCATTTGGGTTGTAAGCCCATTGATCAAGCTCCAGAGATTTAGAAAGTTTGTCTTCACTAATTTTGATGAGTCACATAATAGATGTTTGCCTTGGGGGGTATGTTTCCATGAGCATTACCACCATTCCAGAAGTCTAAAGGGTTCTGAAAACAAAAACAGATGAGAAGCACACAAATAACTTTGATATAATTTTAACACATACTTACAGGGTTCCATGGCTGAATCAGTCTGGGAAACTTTGGGTTTAAAAAAACATAGAGATCTTTTTAAAACTATAGATTACTTCAGAGTCTTAATATGCTTATGTGCAATTTTGAGTCTCCAAGTGGGTGATACAGTATACATCCTTTCCTAAATTTGTGTGGCCATTTAACCATTTTGTTTTAATTTGTTTTGTGTCTTTGCTTATTTGCTTGATTATTGTTTTCCATTCAATATTTATCAAGACTTATATTATCCTTTAAACAAAGAAATTCACATGGCTCTTTCCAGTGCCTGGTTGACAGTTTAATCTGGGAGCTATGGCATATTCTATAGACCATGTGATTGCCTAGCTATATATTCAGAGTATATATGAATATCTGGGGAAGCTCAGGGAGTTGCTAAAGTGATAGCTGCTGAACAGTATTTATGGAGAAACTTTAAAGTGCCAGTTTGTATTTCTAAGTGTCAAATACTAAAGACACACATGTAATAACTGAACCCCAAACCCTATTGTTGGATAAAGGGGACTATTGAAATTGTTATCTAAGCTACAAGCCAGGTCATTCTGAGGAGTAACATGATAATGGGATGACAGTAGTTCCATTTCCTGGACAATAGTCTCAGTAATATCTTAAAATTCAGAGTCTCAAAAAAATTCTGAAGACCTGAAATAGGTTCCTATTTCTTCCCAATATTTGAGAGTTAAATTTCTCCAATGAAAGAGCATGAGTTTTAAAAACCAAAGAAACAGGTCCAAATCCTTACTCTGCCTTTACCAGTAGTTGTGACTATTAACAAATTATTTATTTTACTTGAACCTCAATTTCTTCATCTATAAAGTGGAGATGATAATACTTATTGGAATTGCTTGGAAATTTATAGATAGTCCAGGAAATTTCAAATGTTTTACATATAGTAGAACTGTCATCTATTAGCCCTGGCATTCCAGCCCCTTTCAATGTAGTTAATGATGTGTTTTGTACCAAAATTTGTTCTAGGCAATGTAAATGTTACACATTCTTAGCAACTAACATAAGTCTAGAATTTAGTGAAGATTAAGAAGTATTCATTTAATTGAAGGGAGAGATACAAATGGAAAGAAACATTGTTTAATGCCAACAGTATACCAGGTATATTCTACATAATTTATTTTTCTAGAGATGAGTCATCACAACATTTCTGTCAGCACTATTATCCCTATTTAGTACAGGAGAAAATAAAGATTCAGACAATTCACTGATTTGCTAGTACTCAGTACTCAGCTAAAAGCAAGTGAAGCCAAGATATGTAACTCCAAATATTATGCTCCTTCCAATATGCCAGGCTGATAATTAACACATTGAGGACTTTTCCTAAACCCAGATCATACTTCTCTGGTCATGGTGTTATTCATGTTATGATGAAACTTAAAATGCAGAACTCTAATATCATGTTTCCAATATAGCTGTGGAATTTTTGGATATTCTTAATAAACAGTTAATACATTTCTACATGAGTGAATGTCCTGGCAAATAAGCTTTCTAAAAATAGGAGGAGAAAACATAAATACCTGGAATCTTGTGAATCTATCTCCAACTAAATGAATGCTACTTTAATATAAATTTAGAGTATGAGTACCACAGTAAAGGGGAAAAGTATGGAGAAACACAACATATATTTACATTAAAGTACTTTATTCTGCTATGTAAAATATATTTTAAAATATTTGATTGGAATGCAAAAGAGTTGGCTTCCATAAGAATAGCTGCACTAGAAGCAGTCTACATTAGGAAAACCCAAGTTGTAAAGGTTCTGGAAGGTCCTTCAGAAAAGCTGGGGGAAATGGAAAGTATCGCAAATAAAGATTTATAAGTGTATAGGAAGTCATAAATAGGATACCTTCCTTTTAGTGAACTATATAAGAAATTAAAATGAACAGCTGACACAGAAAACTCAACAGTTTTCTCTTTGATAAAACAACCAGAGATAAAGACCACAAACCTTTAAAGTGTCGAAAACTAGAGGCTTTTAGGTTCTAAAACAGTGTTAGAAGCAGCAAAACTGGAAATGGTTCAAGCATACCATAAATGAGAAAGTTGAGTGCAAACATAGGATTGAGGTAACCAGGGATAAAAAATTAAACCATTATACAGTAAGAGGACAAACATGTACGTATTTCTTAAAAATTGTTCAAATGTTAAATTTACAGAAAAAAAATTAGTAAAAATACTGGGGAAGTCTTTTGACTAACTTGCATTACTATCATTATTGTCATCACAGTTTGTATTAATTTGCAAGGAAGAAGTCGTATTTAAATAGACTTGCATTTTAATTTCAACCCTTAATTCTCAATCTGGAGAAAGAACTTACTCACCTGGCTTTCTGTAATATAAGCAGTTCCCCTAATAGCAGATACCTTGTAGGGAGCAGTCAAACAGCCTCTAAAATGGGTCCCCTGAAAATTTTTCAGTATCTGTATGATAACAAATATCACAAAATAGTGGATAAGGATATTTATATGAGGCTGAAAGCAAAAACAGTCTTGAAAGACACATACACAGTTCATTTAAGAGCCTTAAATGTTGTTTCTAAATTAATTTAACTAAAAAGCAGTCCTATTATTGCCAAACAAAAACCCCAAAATTAAAATACATATAATGGATGCACTGTACTTTATTTTTGCAGTGTCTTTTTATGCTACTGCAATATTGTCATTTATTGAAAGCTTTCCATAAAACTTTATGTATCTGATTGATACAATTCATTTAGCATTTCAAACATTCATAAAATTGCCTTTTTGTAATTGGAATGCATTTGTAGTGGGCAATTATAATGTTTTAAAAGTTATTGCTTTTAGGGTAATCTATTCTTATATGTTTGATTTAGAACAACCTTAATTTATCAGTACAAGTGCAACCCTGAAGGGGTGAAAAGAGTGCTTTGAAAGCATTAACTAATGTAAATTGCACATCTAATCCAAGTGGTACTGTATTTTACTTTATAGTTTTTGATGGGTATATGATATAAACTGAAATTATTCTAAAGCTATGATTTATAAAGGCTTTTTTCCAACATTCTCAAGGACTGACAGTCATTCCATTTAGTTATTTTAAGATAAGTGCATTGAATTATAAATATAAAATGCATCAAGTTAGTACTAAACCAATGTTGTGTGCAATCAACTTGTTCACTATTAAAAATGTGTAACAGTCAATCTCCTGAGAAAGCTTACTTTCAGAACTATAGGTAACCAGTTCCTAAACTTCATGATACTTTCTATGTAGGTTTTACACTTAAGCTGTACTCAGTGAAGTGTGGTTAATTCAAAAAGACTCTGGGCCAAGTTTGATCTGGAATCAATTCTGTATTGTTTAGATTTGCTATATTCTGACTTCTGCCTCACTGATCAGAGTTAATAAAAGGTGTTTCTTGGCTTCTTATAATGCATTTAAAATTTATCTTTCAAGACTCTCAATTAAAAAAGAAATCATCTTTCCTTCCTATGGATGAAAAGCATGGGTTTAATTATTAATTATTTAACTTGGTAGCCAAGTTCTTACAATAAAGAACCTCTCTGGCATGAAAACTTTTTTTTCCACAGTCTCTGGCAGGTACCATTCCCTGTTTTCTCTCTCAAATATGAAACACAATAAGAAAAAATAATATATTTTGTAGACATTTGCTAACCCCTGTATATTCTGGTTTGGTTCCTTTTTCTAACTATAATAGAACATTGCTTTTTAAAATCCAGGGAAAGATAGACCAAGTATCTTTCCAAGTCAGTACTTGGAATATTTCTGCATTCAATTTTGTAATGTTTCAAGAATATTCTTTGCTATTTTTAAAAGTAAAATCAGCAGATTTGAGGTAACAGATGTCAGAAATTATCAAGGCCGTTACAAGCTAATTATTTACCCAAACATCATCTTAAAGGCAAAGTATTTAGAAATAATTACGGCTTTCTGTAGTACTCATTGCAGTCATTAGAAATTTCTATGAGGCCCAAGAACCAAAGATTTTTCCAATTCCTCCTCCTGCCCCACTTAGCATTGAATCAAACAGTGAGACACCTGCTTCCTGCTGCATGGAAGATGAAGACATAGAAAATTCTGTTGACTTATTATTCTAATATCCCCTAGAAATCTTTCACTGAAAATTGTTGAACAATCTAGAAAAGCATGTGTTAAAAACAAGTCTATACTAGGATTATATTTCACATACATTAATTTAGAAAGCTTATATATTTTACCTTTTCCAAAACACATACAGTAGTGCAGTTGAGTATGTATTATCATTAATACAACTTGACTTTACTGATCTTAGGATTCTAGTAGTTCAAATTTAATATCCTATACTTCTTAGGCATAATGGTCTAGAGGTAACAGGCCAGACCTGTGTAGAAGGAACAGCAAGTCCTTACCTTAGAGCCAAATAGGTATCTCAACTCTGGGAGTTATGTTCCCTTTTATGTTACTGTATGTAGGTTCCATCTCCAATGCCAACTTCAACTGGTTGGACAGTTGGAGTGCTGTGCTGAAAAGTAATCTTCAGCTATATAATTGCTCATCAGGAAAGGTTATTGTCATCAATTTGTATCTGACATGGGTACAGGAAGGGGTAACAAACTTTCCTGTGCAGGAAGTTTGCCACCCGTGCAACAGTAAACATGCTGTCACTGGATGGTTCCCTTGTTGGAGAAGGATGGGATCCATCAGAATAAACAAGGGAATCATAAAGAGAGGACAAAGAGAAGTAAGAAAATAGATAATTTAAAACCATAAAACTTTGTTCCTCACATCCCCCTTAAAAACTTAAAAATGCTTCTCAACTATTTCATCTCAACAGATCTGCCATAACTTTTAAGAAATCTCTTTTAAACCTAAGCTACTTAGGAAAAAACAAACCTGTTTTGTCATTCAGGGGGGAAAAAAGTCTTAGTAGTTGAATGCATTTTGTATTTTTTTCAACCAGTTAATTGTCAGGCTAGTATAAAAACTAGCCAATCAATAACCTTTTTGTAAAAAGTAGCTTTACTTATGTGCACTATTGTTCCTATAAAATAACTATCTCATGCTGTTTAAAAATTAGAAACGTCTATTAGACTTCTGTGAACTCCAAGCCTACTGAATTATTTCTACAGAAAGCAGAGTTTGCTTAGTGGTGGAAAACTTGTCTGCCTAAGGTGAAAATTCACACTAGAGATTATCCAAATTGATTGGCCACAGTTTAGTGAACATATGTCCTCCTGCAAAGCTGCTTTCTCCTTCCCTAACATATCCAAAGCAGCACAAAAATAGATGGCAGGCGAAGGGATACACAACAGATTTTATTATCACTGGTCAGACAGTAGCAGCTGTCACATGAAGCTAGGTTTGCCAAGTATGAAAAAAAAGTGTTTTTTTTCCTCTGTGACTGCAGATGATACATGATTTCTCCACAAAAACCAAACCTTTCTCTATTTAGACAGAGTTCTATAAGGTCCAAATAATCACCTTTTCTATTCTGCATTTTGCTGGTAGTCGGAGCCAGTAGAATAAGGCAAGAAAAATAAAATGGTAAGGATTGATAAAAGAAATTAATAAAATTGTTATTATTTGCAGTTGATAATTACTTACATATGAAGTATAAAGGAATCTACAGGTAAATTACTAGAGTTAATAGGAAAGTTTGGCAAGATTCCTTGATTTAAAATGAGTATTTAAAAATAAATTGTTTTATATATCCCAGCAAAAATCATTAGAAAATGAAAATTTGAAAAGATAAAATGTAGAGAAGATCAAAATATCAAATACATGAGAATAAAACTCCTAAGACTTTTTATGGATGAGATTAGGAAACGTTATTGAGAGATATCAAGATAACTTAAATAAATTAAGATGATATACCATATTTATAGGCTGGAGTGTAAACAATGCCAATGGTACACACTTTGAAAGGCAATTTGGTAGTTTCAAAACTAAACATATTCTTCCCTTACAATCTAGCAATTATACTCCTTAGTATTTAACCAGAAAAGTTGAAAACATGTCCACACACATGGATATTTATGGCAGCTTTACTCGTAATTGCCAAAACTTGGAAGCAACCAAGATATACTTAAGTAGGTGAATGGATAAACAAACTGTGGTATATCCAGATAATAAAATATTATTCAGCACTAAAAATAATGAGTTATTCAGCCATGAAAAGACATGGAGGAAACTTATATGCATACATATTACTAAGTGAAAGAATCCTATCTGGAAAAGGTACATGCTGTATGAGTCCAACTATATGACATTCTTGAAAAGGCAAAGCTATGGAGACAGTAAAAAGATCAGTAGTTGCAAGGGCTGGAGGGGAGGATGGATGAATAGTTAGAGAGAAGAGTGTTTTTAGGGCAAGGAAACTGTTGTTTCATACTATAATAGGGAATACGTGCCATTATACATTTGCCCAAACTCATAGAATGCAGAACACCAAGAGTGAAACCCTAATGTCAACTATGGGCTCTGGGTAATAATGATGTATAAATGTAGGCTCATGATTCCCAACAAACGTACCTCTCTGGTATCTGGTAAAGATGTTGATAATGGAAGAGGTTATGTATATGTGGGGGCAGGGGACATATGGGAAGCTATGAATCTAAAACTGCTCTAAAAAAGTCTATTAAAATAATAAATAAATAAATAAATAAATAAAGAGAGAGAGAGAGAGAGACAGAAATTGAAAGCAATCATTGCCATGGAAGAGGCCCTAACCCTTACAATACTGATTTGAGACTCTTTGAAGGAAGAAACTTGTAACTGTAAATACGACCAGAGAAGAAAAGACTCCTCCCCAGAATATCATGTAACCACACACAGCTTTTAATCCCTGCTCCTCCCTCTCCTTTTTTGTCCCATATCTGGGCAAGCTGATAAAAAAAGCATGGGTACTCCATCCTTCTGTGCCAGTGGGCAGTTCAAACCACACAAACCCCTGTCCTTCTGCAGGAACCCTCACACCAGCCCCATCCTTAATAAAACCCAAGCAGGACTCCTTTCTCAGGCAGGCAATTCTTAGTTCTTGGAAGCATACTCTGTTCTCAGCAGAAAGGCTGATTACGTGAGAAAGAACCTTTTCATACCCTCTTAGTGTATTTGCAGCATGGCATCATCAATTTTGACATCTAAACCAAATTTTTGGGTTAGAGGTCCATCACATTTCTGTGGGTGACAACAATATGGATGAGGGAAATTTTATCTTTAGGGTAGTATTCCATTTTAGGAATGAGGAAGGAATGATAGAATTAAAATAGCACCATATTGCAACTCCTAATTGAATAAATGGGCCTAGTCATTGATCTGCTAACAATTCAAAAAGACAAAGATAAATTATTTGCCTTATGGTGGAAGCACACCAACACTTCTTGAAATAATCTTCCAAAGAATTAATATGAATCTGATAGTTTTGAGAGCTAGTACAATTTACATGAAATACAGAGAAGAGATTAAAACCTAAATGATACTTTGGGGATGCAATTAACAAAATTCAGAATGTAAGAAATCTCCAGGACAAATTAACTGGTCTCTTAAATTAAAGGAAAATTAAAGTTTTTGGAAAAAAGTAGAGTTTAAGAGGCATGAAGGGTATATCATGTCATCACAATGTAAGGATCTCATTCAGAAGCTAATTTAAACTGTCAAAAACATGACATTTATAAGACAACTGGAAATTTGAGCATTATCTGTATATTTGAAGATACTAAGGAATTGTTAATTTTAGGTGTGATAATGGACTATATATGGTTATGATTCTTAAAGTTGTTAATTGTGTATAGATGCAATGATATAATTTGTTGGATTTATTTTAAAATAATATGAGAATTCATCATAAAACTAAAAAACAAACAAACAAACAAACAAGGAACATAAAAGAATTTCCTCAGCCTGATAAAGTACATTGCACACACCTTACAGCTAATATCATATTTAATGGTGAGAGACTTAACAAATTCTCCCTAAGATTAGGCGCAAAGAAAGTATACCCTCTCTCATCATTGCCATTCATCATCATACTGGAAGTCCTATCTAGTGCAATAAGAAAAGAAAAATAGATAAAAATTATACAGATTGGAAATAAAGAAAATAAACTGTCCCTATTCACAGATTATATGATTGTTTATGTGAAAAATCCCAAAGAACATACCAAAAAAGAAAAGAAAGATTCTCTTGGAACTAATAAGCAAATATATCAAGGG
This sequence comes from Manis javanica, assembly GCF_040802235.1. NCBI lineage: Eukaryota > Metazoa > Chordata > Mammalia > Pholidota > Manidae > Manis > Manis javanica. Next base: position 119,201,422 of record NC_133174.1, read on the forward strand.
TGCAGGATATAAGGCCAGTATAAAGAAGTCCATTGTTTTTCTATATATCAGAAATTAACAATGGAGATTTGAAATTTTAAAATACAATACTACTCATAATAGCAACAAAATAATGAAGTACTTAGGCATAAATCTAACAAAATATGTATATTATTTGTATGCAGAAAACTATAAAACAGTGAAAAACTAAATCAAATTAGAACTAAATAAATGGCAATATATTGTATATTCATGGATTACAAAATTCAGTATTGTTAAGATGTCATTTTTTCCAAACTAGATTTATAGGTTAGATACAGTCCCAACAAAAATCCCCGCAAGCTCTTTTGTAGATCTTGATAAACCAACCCTAAAATATGTCTGGAAAGGCTAAGGACCTAATAGCCGCCACTGTATTGAAGACTAACAGTGAAGCTGGAGGACATACATTACTAATTTCAAGACTTACTGTACAGCTACAGAAATCAGGACAGGATTGTATTGGTGAAATAATAGATGCACAGCTCAATGGAAGAGAATGGGGTACACAAGGAATAGATCCACACAAATACAGAACACTTTTTTTTTTTGACGATGGCACATGGCAATTCTATTCTCCTTTTGGTGTATCCGGATGTGTAATGAACTCTCTTTGTAATTCCAGCTCTCATAATCTCACAACAACCAGGTACAAATACTATCCAACATATATTTACAGATACAAGGTTTCCCAAGAACTGATAGCAAAAAAACATTATAAACTGTAAGTCTCATTTCAGTGTGTTTTTGTTATTATTACTTTGCTGCCCAGTTATGGCATTCCATATCAGGAAGACAAAAAGAATATTAAAACCTAACCACCAGAATCATTCTGTGCTCAGTCTGATGGTGTCACTATCTTAACCTGCTTTATTTCCTAGATTCTGTATTATTGCTTCTCAGGCAGGACTTTGGGTTTCTCCTCTCAGTTTTCCCTGTTACTGTTAAATTTAGTGTGTCTGCTATTAAAACTGCTCTGACAGAGGCTAAATAAAATTTTCGTTTTCTTCACAGACTGCATCCAGAAACTCTAATCTGTCTAAAGCTTCTCTCTTTGGATTAACCCATTTTTGCTACCGCCTAGGCTTCAGTTACCTGGAACCCCCCTCAAAACCTTTTTGAAAGTTCTTTCTCTTTCTGACAGTTCAGAAACTAATTATTTTTTTACGTAGTAGAGCAAGACCGTCTTGTTCAATACTTTGTAAATATTCAATCTTACTTTACCTATTTAGAATTCTCTTACTTCCCATTTTCTCAGGCCTGCAACTGTGTTTCTAACCCAGCTTTGCAGAGTATACTTAAATCCATGCCATGGCTCTTTGACTATGTGTAACTTTGCATTTTACCTTGCCTTAGGATTTAGCTTTATTTTCTGAACTGATCCAGGTCTGTCCCACTTTGAAGTCACCACAGAGTTATCATAGGAATGAATCAACTGACTTGACTTGCAGGCTTTAAGAGCCTAACTTCCTTTTATGGCTGATAATAACTGATTTCCTACTGTACTGAACCAACCAGGATTTTCAGATCCTGCCCTGTCTTGACATCTAGCAACATTAGGATCCTTAAATTTCAGCTCACTAGCCTACTGTTCCCAGTCTCCACTACAAGCTAACTCCTATGTACAGATACAAATATTTTATTGTTTCCAAGACAAGCAGAAGTCACTTTCCTTGCTTAATGATAATGTTACTAATAACAATATCATAAGAATAATTCAGACTACTTGATCCTCAGCCCTAAACATCTCTGGACTCATTGATTGAGTTCTTTATAGCCACACTTTCATTGACACATGATTGAGAGAACATGTTTATGTGATCTTAAGTTCTGAGGTGACATATGTCTATTCTAGATCAAAATATAGTCAATTGTAATATCTCAGAAGAATCCCATTTACATTCCTCTAAACCTACAATTAAATCACACAAAAGGTCTCTTTCACGTAGCTGAATTTGAGTGGCACAGAATATCTATGACTTGGATGGAAAGTGTAATTTCTATGTCTTTGATGACAGTGTTAATCAAAATTAAGTGGAAAGATTGACCTACATGCTCATACCACAGCCTAGTTTTATGGATTAGTTTACTTGCTTATTGCATTGGCCAAAAATATCCCCAATTGCTGTCACTTCGTGAGGAAACATTTTCAGGACTAGAAAAAAAATGACTTTTCCCCCTGAGATAACAAATTAGGGAATGCTATTTTGCCACAGATAGTTCTCAGTTTTCCATTAGCCATGAAGGGCAAAGTGCTGAAATGGGAGGCCCATGAGAATGGGTAGTAATCTGAGAATCCACAATGCCTCTACAGAAAATTTACCCACACCCCAAATTCAATGGCATATGCTCTGCCTATACGTGACAGCTGAATCATGAGATTCAAGGTACATTTTAAATAAATTGTAAACTCTCTATAATTCAGAATCTCTTCCTATGGGGCTTCCTTTAAAGAGGTGGATTTATTTGGTGCTTTTATGGGGCTCAAGTCAGGCCTGTTTAAGTAAATTAAAATTTTCTTTATGATAAAAGAAAAATAACATGGACTTAAGTGAAGTCTCTATTACTAGTATCACCAATTTACCAGTAAGAGTATAGTGTTTGTATTTTAAACTTGTAACTTAGCTTCATGCATTGTTTCTTAAGACACTTTCCTATATCCTTCTTGATAAATCAAATGGCATTCTCAATATGTGTATGCAAATTTGCCTGCATGTGTGTGTGTGTTTATGTGTGTGTGTGAAGGAGAGAGGGAGGGAGGAGGTGAGAGATGTAAGAAAGATTTAATTTAGTAATTACTATGCCAGCATTTACACTGCTATTTGTTATTTCTTTTACATATGTCTTAGGCTTTCTTTGTTTTTTTTTGTTACTCTATTACTTCTTTTTTGTGTTAAATATATTTCATTCTATACCATTTCATTCCATTCTTGTTTCCTCTCCTCTTTCGTTTTCCAAGTCATTTCTTAGTGGTTTCCCTAAGAGTTACAATTAACATATGAATGTCAGATTAATACAAATTTTATGTCAACTGTATACAAAAAATTTGCTCCAGTATAAAAACTCTCCATCCCTGATCCTTGTACTATTATAATCATACAAATAGTATCTTTTTAAATTATAAGTCCATCAAAACAATTTTACAATTTATTTTTGCTTTATGTAATTGCCTTTTAATCAGATAAGAAAATAAAAGAATTACAAATAATAATACATCTTATATTCACCTGTGTGACCTTTGTCCATGGTCTTTATTTCTTTGGGTAGATGTGAGTTATTTCTAGTGTCCTTTCTTTTCACTCTGAAAGGCTCCCTTTAACAATTCTTGTAGGGAAGATCTGCTGAAAACATTCTGTTTGTTGATCTAAGAATATCATATTGTCTCCTTAATTTTTGAAGTTTGCTTATTTAGATATAGAATTCTTGGTTTCTTTTTTCTTTCAGAGGTTTGAATATGCATCCCACTGTCTTCTGGCCTCTACCAATGAGAAGTCAGCTGTTCATTTTATTGAGGATCCCTATATGTGATGAATTACTTCTTGCTGCTTTCCATATTCTCCTTTTCTTTTTGGCTTATGACACTTTGGTTTTAATGTGTCTAGATGTGGGTCTCTTTGAGTTTTCATTCTTGGACTTCATTGAGATTCTAGTATGTGTAGGTTCTTGTCTCTTATCACATTTGAGAGGTTTCAGACATTATCTCTTCAAATATTCTTTGTACTGTGTATTACAAATTTCCTAAGTCTGCAGTAACCAAGTACCAATTGGATAGGTTAGAACAAAAGAAATTTACCGCCTCCCACTTCTGCAAGCTAAAATTGTCTGAATCTGAAATCAAGGTGTCGGTAGAATTGTACTCACTATAAAACTTGTAGAGAAAGCTTTTTCCATGCGTGTTCCAGCTTCTGGTAGCCTCAGACATTTCATGACTTCTGTCAGCATAATCCCAACCTCTGCCTCTGTTTTTACATGGAATTCCCTCAGCATCTCCAAATCATCTCCCCTGTGTCTCTTTTCAAATTTCCCCATTTTTTAAGGACACCAGTCATATAGGATTAGAGCCCACACTAATGACCTCATTTTAATTTGACTTATATCTATAAAGATCCTATCTCTAAATAAGCTCACATTCTGAGGTGCTGGGGATTAGAACCTCGACATAGTCTTTTTGAGGTAACACAATTCACCCTGTAACATGCCCCTTTCTCTATCATAACATGGATGTATGTATCAATATACACATACAACCAAGTGTATATTGGTATGCTTATTTGTGTCCCATAAGTCTCTAAGGCTTTATTCATTTTTTTTCTTTTTCTTTTCCTGTTCTCCATATTGGATAAACTCATTTGATGTATATTCAAGTTCACTGATTCTTCTGTCTGCTTAAATCTGCTATGTAGCCCCTCTCATGAATATCTCACTTATTTTTGTTTTCAACTTCAGAATTTCTATTTGATTCTTAAAATTTTCTCTTTGCTAATATTCTTTATTTTAGCAACACAGAATTTTTATACTTTCTTGTAATTCATTAAACATGGGTTTCATTTAGTTATTTGAATGAATACGTTATGAAGGAACTCTCAGTTCGGTGACTCAGAAGTTAGAATGAAGTCAAAGTCAAGAGAGCAGACAAGCAATTTTATTATGCTCTGTAATAGAGTGGGCCTTGACCTAGTGGCAGACAGGCCTGGAATATTCAGAGAAACTTCCTTTTTATGGGGTTTGCAAAGGGTTTTATGGGGGTCTTGTTATGTAAACAAGTGTTGATTGACAGGCTGGCAATGCTGTAAGCTAATTACTTTTGTGCATACTCTTTCCCAGAATTCTCTCTGATTGCCTGGTTGGGGTGGGGAGCAAAACCACAATGCAGATTTATTTTAATGACTTTATAATGAGGAAAGGTTACTTCAGGATACCCCAGGAGCATGTCCAGTTGACTCTAGCCTGTGGAATGTCTCTGTGGTTTTACTCCTCCTTCTAGGGATTTTCTCATTTGTGGAAGCTATCTATAGCTCAGCTCGCTTGTCTCAACTTCTGTGTGGTCACTTAGACCTCTCCTCCTGTTTATCTCTGGCTTCCTGCCTAACATATATATATTAGTTGACTTAATGTTTTTGTCTAGTGGGCTTCCTCAGAGACAATTTCTACTCATTGCTTTTTCCTTTGTATGGACCATACTTTCCTATTGCTTTGTGCATCTCATAATTGCTTTAAAATGGAAATTATGAATAATATAGCAACTGTAGAAATAAAATGTCTCACATTGTTTTTGTTTGTTTCTGATTTCTGTTATTGTTACTGCTGTTATTTTTTAGTGGTTTTTCTTGACTAATTATGCAACGTCTTTATTCTTTATGTGACCACCGACATCTCTTCAGAGATTAGCTAATGATTGGCTGGAGATTTCCTAAAGTGCTTTGAACCAATAAATTTTCTGATCTTTGCCAGTGGGCTTTGTGAGTGTGTTAGGGCATACCTTAAATGCTCTGGCAGCCAGTTTATAACACTGCTTTAGTCTTCATTTCCAACTTGTATAGAGTCTCAAGGTCAGTCAGATGTGAGAGATTAAGACCTTCTCAGACTTTTTGTAGGCTGATGCACAGCCCTTCTCATATGTGTGGACTTCTAAAATCTCTGGAATATGTTGAGGCTTTTCCAAGTCCCCTATATAAATCTAATTCCCTAGTTGGTCCATTCAAGTTTGTGGTCAGCGTTCCATTAGTCCAATTGGTATCACACCTCAAGCAGCTATGTTGTCAAACTGCAACTGATTGTTTTCAGCAAATGCATTAGAGCTCTTCGCAGAGTCAGATCTGAGTCAGGTCAGATAAACTCAAGCCTTGAGAATGAAGCTTTTTAGTGATCTTCCAGACAGGTCAAACAGTGACAGTTCTCTGAGAATGGGTCTTTTGGGGAGTTTAAATCCATTCTGCCCTCTTCAGTGGCTCCTGTACTTCTGATTTTCACAGCTTTTAGTATTGCAAGTCTTTTGATTTTCAGGGGTGGTAGGTGAGAAAAGACAAGTTAAAATCCACAAGGCTCACTAATTTTACTGAGATTCAGCCAAATTTCTTGAATAAAAGCTCCTGTGATTGTTGCAAGCCTTTGCTTAATTTATAGAGTTCTGGAAAAGTTTTTGACAATTTTTTACCAGTGTTCTCTTTACTCTTCTTGAAAAGCAATTTTTTGGAGGTCCTTACTCTGACATTCCAGAAGTGCTTCCTAATGAATTCTTTTCCTCAGATAATCACTTTGATGACTACTTTTTCTAGTTGCATTTCCATATGAGGATGAACTCAGGTAATTTTGACTAAAATGACATATATCCAAGGTCTCTTATCACTCATATTTATACAGTTCATTTGTGAAAAGAAAGTGTCACTAGTTTTTCATGATTTTTTTAATAGTTACTGCTTTAAGAATTGTCTTAACTTACATTTTGGGTAACTTTCTTATCTCCCACACACAGATGTTTCTGAGCTTTCAATTTGTCTGATCACATGTGTAACTTTCTGTTTTAGGTGGGAGTACATCGTATAAATAAGTGAAAGTAAATACTAACTAATGAATTCCTGAGTGAGGTTATGGCATTCCCAGTATTAGGAACAAATAAGCACTGAAATAAGATTTCTGACTTTAAGTTTCTGGGCTCAGAATTAGCCCAATCTAGAGAGACCCATGATGCAAGAATTATCTTAGAGAAAAAAGAGATTAAAATGGTGTAACTATTTGTATATCTGTGCTATGTGTTAATGGAAAGAAAAAGTCTAAGGAGATAATAAGAATCTAAAATTTAGGATAAAAACCTTCTTTACATGAATTCTATCTCAGAGCATTCAGGGAATCTTAAACCAAAATGTATCCTTTTCTCATCACTCTCACTAGTCTTTAATGTTGAAATGATTAATATCAAAATTTCACCTTTTCACTATATAATTGTTTTTATCTGTGCATTATAATTTAAGCTGTAGAAGGAGAGAGATCTTTGTTTTGTCTACTGATAAAGTCCAAATGCTTGAAACAGTGTTTGATGTGTGGTACACACTTAGTAAATACTTGCTGAATAAGTAAATGGATGAATGTTATTAAGATAAAAAACTTGGAGTGATGGTCACAGCTTAGGTATCCTTATTAAAAAGACTATTTTCTCTAAGTTTCTATGAAGGTACAAGAACTATGGGAACAAAACTCTGTCCATTACATCCTATCCTATCAAGAAATTGGTGGGATCTCTACCTTTGCCTAGATGAATTTTCATCAACAGGAGCCACTTCAGGGTGTTATCAGTACATAGTCAATGTATGATGCATGTTTGTCATTCACTAAATCTTTAACAAATGAATAGATGATAGTGATAGATAGAAATAGGAGTGCTCATCTGAGTCTAATTTGGCACATCTAAATGTATATGTCTAAAGTATCATGACAGCAGTTTTCACTGTCAGGACAGCTAGCTTATATTCTTTCTGACTGGCCTGCAGATACTGTATACTAGCTCTTAACTTAAATTTCTCATCCCCAGCCATCTGTTTTGCTTCTAATTTATGTATGATGGAACACCTATAATTCTTGAAGGCTTTCACCTTTGCCAACAGTTGTGTCTGAGTCCATACTCTTTATAAGCTCTATGGGGAAAATGGAAGTATCTTTGGCCAGTATCCTCACCTGACCCTAAACTATTTGATGATGTAATTGGGCTACTGCTAAGCTAATGCTTCTGCACCCATAGGCAATAAGCTATTATTAACTGGGTCTCTACATGAAGAGTTCTTCCCAGCACTCTGGGCAGAGACAGAGACAGAGGAGGATTATGGACCTGCAGACTACTGGATGCAGATGTGATTCCAGTGCTTGACCTACTGCCATGAGAATAAAGCCAGATATAAACCCTTTTACTCCAATAATGTTCCATCATCATTTCTGGGTTTCACCAAATCCATAATGAATTTGCCTAGAGATGAAACCCTCAGGCAAGACACCCACACAGCAAAGAATTGCTTCACATTCTGCATGATTTATAATTCTATCTATTCAGTCATTTAAGTAATAAACTGACTTAAAAGTACCTGAACCTAGAACCTGCTGACTTGAGGAGCATGGTTTTCAAATACAGAGAATTTTTAATGCAAACCACCTTAAATGAAAAAGAATAGATTAAAGTAGTGAGAAAACACTTACGACCTGAGCTGATTTGTTCTGGCATATCACAGCTTATGCTGCCTAGGTGAACTGATTTTTGGTTGAATGTAAGTTTAAAATAACAAAAATTATAAAAAATCAAACAGTATTTCAGATCTGGACATAAATAGAATGAAAAATAATAAAAGCTGGGAAATATTTCAAATAAGGGGAACCCAAATGTGTCAACTTTTTTCTCTATAGCAAATGAAGACTGCTTCAGCATTAATTCAGTTTTTGTTTCTAGGCTGATAAAATCGCCATAAAATTTTATATAAGTGATCTCTTCCATCTATCAATCCCCTTCTTTCCTATTTCCAATATCAGCTTTAACCTTTTTACTTCATAAGAATGTTAAGAAGAGAGAGGAGAAAAGATGACAGTATGAGTAGTGTGACAGAAATCTCCTCCCAAAACCACATGTATTTTGAAAATACAGCCAATGCAACTATTCCTAAAAGAGTGACCGGAAGTAAGAGTACACCAATATCATCTCACGGAAAAGGGTAAAGTAAAAAGCTGCGACCTGGAGGGACCCGAGCACCTCCCCCACCCCAGCTCACCAGTGGGAGGAAGAGAATCAGAGCAAGGAGGGAGTAGAAGCACAGGACTGCTAAATACCCAGCCCTAGAAATCTACCCCAGAGCACAGACCCACATTGCATGGTGCTCTGGAGATTAGATGGGCTGAAAACCCAAGTCACAGACTAAGACTCTGAACAGGTTCCCACAACGGCTGCCCTGGGACAAAAGAAAAGGATGCACTTTAGAAGACTTCTCAAAAGTGAGAAGGCTGCTAAAAGGGCAAGGGTTTAAGAGAAGGAACAGGTGTGTCTCCTGACACATGTAGCCCAGCAGGCTGGGAACTTTCCGGAGCTTCAGGTGCCCTAGCCCTCTCATTGGCAATGCAGCACAGAGGCCCCTCACCACAATAAGCAGCTTCCTCCTCCCTCCCAACAGGCACCTGTGTGCAAACCTGCTGTCCCTGCCATTGCTGCAGACCAGCCGGAGGGCAGCCCCACTTACAGCAACTACACAGCTAGATGCAGAGGCTTCTCCCTGAATGCAGCTAACCAGCCCAGACAGATGAGACAGGCACAGTGACCGGGAAGCACAAAAGGGCTTTGCCCTCCCTGCAAATACCTGTGAAACTTTCCAGTGACCCCTGCCATCACCCTAGGCCATCCCGAGGGCCACCCCACAAACAGAAGCTTAGAGGACTAACCCAGAGGCCACTCCCTGTGTGCGGTTAACCAGCACAGACAGCAGAGACAGGCACAGCAACTGACAAGCAGGAAGGGACTTTGTCCTCCCAGTTGACACCCGTACCACTCACCACTTCAGTTGATCCAGGACTATGAAAAGGCAGAAGAATTTTGTTCAATCCAAAATCCCTCAAACACAAGAATGAGGGCTCAGTGAGAATGAAATCACCAATCTTTCTGAAAAAGAATTCAAAATAAAAGTCATAAGCATATGAGGGGAGCTACAGAAAAATATTAAAGAGCTAAGGGATAAATTCAGAAGGGAGATAACTGAAAAGAAACAAACAATGGAAGGACTTAAAAGCAGATTAGGTAAGGTGGAGGAGACAGTAAATGGAATAGAAATTAGTGAACAGGAATACAGGGAAGCTAAGGCAGAGACAGAAAAAAGGATGTCTAGGAATGAAAGACTATTGAGAGAGAGATGTGTGACCAATCCAAGTGGAACAATATTTGCATTATAGGGGCTATGAGAAAAAGAGAAAGAAAAAGGGATAGAAAGTGTCTTTGAAGAAATAATTTCTGTAAACTTCCCCACCCTGGGGAAGGAAATAGTCTCTCAGGCCATGGAAGTCCAGAGATCTCCCTACACAAGGGACCCAAGGAAGACAATACCAAGACATAAAATAATTAAAATGGCAAAGATCAAAGAAAAGGACAGAGTATTAAAAGCAGTCAGAGAGAGAAAAAAGATCACCTACAAAGGAAAACCCATCAAGCTATCATCACACTTCACAGCAGAAACCTTACAAGCCAGAAGGTAGTGGCATGATGTATTCAATGCAATGAAACAGAAGGGCGTCAAATGAAGAATACTCTATCCAGCAAGATTATCATTTAAATTTGAAGGAGGGATTAAACAATTCCCAGAGAGGCAAAAGTTGAGGGAATTTACCCCCCACAAACCATTTCTAGAGTGTATTTTAAAGAGACTGCTCTAGATGGAAGTGTATATAAGGATAAATAGCTGTCACCAGAGAAAATCACAGCAAAAGAAGTAGACTAATTAAATATTAAACAAATGAAAATTAAATCAGCTACCCATGAAGTCAGTCAAGGGATACACAAAGAGTACAGAATATGATACCTAAAATATAAAGAGTGGAGGAGGAATAAAAAGAAGGGAGAGAAAAGAATCTTCAGACTGTGTATATAATAGTATCACAAGAGTTAAGGTAGACTGCAAATAGTAAAGAAGGCACCCTGGAGCCTTTGGTAACCATGAATCCAAAGCCTGCAATGCCAATAAGTACATATCCATTAATAATCACCCTAAATGTAAATGGACTGAATGCAGTAATCAAAAGACATGCAGTTACAGAATGGATAAAAAAGCAAAATCCATCTATATGCTGCATACAAGAGACTCACTTCAAACCCAAAGACATACACAGATGAAAAGTGAAGGGATAGAAAAAAGATATTTCATACAAACAATAGGGAGAAGAAAGCAGGAGTTGTAGCAGTTATATCAGACAAAATAGACTTTAAAACAAAGGAAGTAACAAGACACAAAGAAGGACTTACATAATGATAAAGGGGTCGGTCCAACAAGAGGGTATTACAATTATAAATATCTATGTTCCCAACATAGGAGCACCTACATATGTGAAACAAATACTAACAGAATTAAAGGGGGAAATAGAATGCAATGCATTCATTTTAGGAGACTTCAACACAACACTCACTCCAAAAGATAGATCAAACAGACAGAAAATAAGTAAGGACACATAGGCACTGAACAACATACTAGAACACATGGACCTAACAGATATCTATAGACCACTCCACCCAGAAACAGCAGGATATACATTAGTCTCAAGTGCACATGGAACATTGTCCAGAACAGAACACATACTAGGCCACATAAAGAGCCTCAGCAAATTCAAAAAGATTGAAATTGTTCCAACCAACTTCTCAGATCACAAAGGTATGAAACTAGAAATAAATTGGACAAAGGAAACAAAAAGACTCACAAACATGTGGAGGCTTAACAACATGCTCCTAAATAATCAATGGATCAATGACCAAATTAAAACAGAGATCAAGCAATATATGGAGACAAATGAAAACAACAGTTCAATGCCCCAACTTCTGTGGGATGCAACAAAGGCAGTTATAAGAGGAAAGTATATAGCAATCCAGGCCTATATAAATAAGGAAGAAAGAACAGTACCAAATGAGCAGTCTAAATTCCCAATTACTGAAACTGGCAAAAGAAAAACAAATGAGGCCAAAAGTCAGTAGAAGGAAGGACATAATAAATTTCAGAGAAAAACAAATAAAATTGAGAAGAATAAAACAATAGAAAAAATTAATGAAACTAAGAGCTGATTATTAGAGAAAAGAAACAAAATAGATAAACCCCTAGCCCTTATCAAGAAAAAAAGAGAATCTACATACATAAACAGAATCAGAAGTGAGAAAGGAAAAATGTCTATGGACACCACTGAAGTACAAAGAATTATTTGAGAATACTATGAAAAATTACATGCCAACAAACTGGATAACCTAGAAGAAAAGGACAACTTTCTAGAAAAATACAATCTTCCAAAAATGACCCAGGAAGAAACAGAAAATCTGAACAGACCAATTACCAGCAATGAAATTGAATCGGTAATAAAAAATCTACACAAGAACAAAATCACGGGACCAGATGGCTTCACCACTGAATTTTATCAGACATTTAGAGAAGACATAATACCTATTCTCCTTAAAGTTTTCCAAAAAATAGAAGAGGAGGGAATACTCCCAAACTCATTCTATGAAGCCAGTGTAACTCTAATATCAAAACCAGGCAAAGTTACCACAAAAAAAGAAAACTACATACCAATACCCCTGATGAACACAGATGCAAAAGTACTCAATAAAATATTAGCAAACTAAATTCAAAAATACATCAAGAGGATCATACATCATGATCAAGTGGGATTCATTCGAGGGATGCAAGGATGGTACAACATTTGAAAATCCATCAACATAATCCACTGTATCAATAAAAAGGAGGACAAAAATCACATGATCTTCTCCATAGATGCTGAGAAAACATTTGAGAAAATTCAACACCCATTCATGATAAAATCTCTCAACAAAATGGGTATAGAGGGCAAGTACCTCAACATAATAAAGGCCATATATGACAAGCCCACAGCCAACATCATACTTAATAGTGAAAATCTGAAAGCTTTTCCTCTAAGATCAGGAACAAGACAAGGATGCCCACTCTCCCCAGTTTTATTCAACAAAGTACTGGAGGTCCTAGCCACGGCAATCAGAAAAGACAAAGAAATAAAAGACATCCAGATTGTTAAGGAAGATGTCAAACTGTCACTGTTTGTAGATGACATGATATTTTACATAAAAACCCCTAAAGAATATACTCCAAAACTACTAGAACTAATATCTGAATTCAGCAAAGTTGCAGAATACAAAATAAATACAGAGAAATCTGTTGGATTCCTATACACTAATGACGAACTAGCAGAAAGAGAAATCAGGAAAACAATTCTATTCACAATTGCATCAAAAAGAATAACATACCTAGGAATAATAAACCTAACCAAGAAAGTGAAAAACCTATACCATGAAAACTACAAGAAACTCTTAACAGAAATTAAAGAGGACAATAATAAATAGAAATTCATCCCATGCTCTTGGGTAGGAAGAATTAATATTGTCAAAATGGCCATCCTGCCTAAAGCAATCTACATATTGAATGCAATCCCTATCAAAATACCAACAGCATTCTTCAACGAACTGGAACAAATAGTTCTAAAATTCTTATGGAACCACAAAAGACCCTGAAGAGCCAAAGCAATCCTAAGAAGGAAGAATAAAGCAGGGGAGATCTCGCTTCCAACTTCAAGCTCTACTACAGAGCCACAGTAATCAAGACAATGTGGTATTGGCACAAGAATGGAGCCACAGACCAGAGGAACAGAATAGAGAGGCCAGATATTAACCCAAGCATATATGGTCAATTAATATATGATAAAGGAGCCATGGACATACAATGGGGAAATGACAGCCACTTCAACAAATGGTGTTGGCAAGATTGGACAGCTACATGCAAAAGAATGATACTGGATTACTGTCTAACTCCATACACAAATGTAAACTGGAAATGGATCAAAGACCTGAATGTAAGTCATAAAACCATAAAACTCTTAGAAAAAAATGTAGGCAAAAATTTCTTGGACATAAACATGAGCAACTTCTTCATGAATATATCTCCCCGGGCAAGGGAAACAAAGGCATAAATGAACAAGTGGGACTATATGAAGCTGAAAAGCTTCTGTACAACAAAGACACCACTGATAGAACAAAAAGGCATCCTACAGTACGGGAGAATATATTCATAAATGACATATCCAATAAGGGGTTGACATCCAAAATATGTAAAGAGCTCACACCTCAACAACCAAAAGGCAAATAACCCAATTACAAAATAGGGAGAGGATCTGAACAGATACTTCTCCAAAGAAGAAATTCAGATGGCCAACAGGCACATGAAAAGATGCTCCACATCACTAATCATCAGAGAAATGCAAATTAAAACCACAATGAGATATCCCCTCATGCCAGTTAGGATGGGCAACATCCAGAAAACCAACAGCAACAAATGCTGGTGAGGATGTGGAGAAAGGAGAACCCTCCTACACTGCTGGTGGGAATGTAAATTAGTTCAACCACTGTGGAAAGCAGTAAGGAGGTTCCTCAAAAAACTCAAAATAGAAATACCATTTGACCCAGGAATTCCACTCCTAGGAATTTACCCTAAGAATGCAGCAGCCCAGTTTGAAAAAGACATATGCACCCATATGTTTATCACTGCACTATTTACAATAGCCAAGATACGGAAGCAACCTAAGTGTCCATCAGCAGATGAATGGATAAAGAAGACATGGTAGATATACACAATGGAATATTATTCAGCCATAAGATTAAAACAAATCCTTCCATTTGCAACAGCACAGATGGAGCTAGAGGGTATTATGCTCAGTGAAATAAGCCAGGTGGAAAAAGACAAGTATCAAATGCTTTCACTCATCTGTGGAGTATAATAACAAAGAAAAAAACTGAAGGAACGAAACAGCAGCAGACTCACATAACCCAAGAATGGATTAACAATTACTAAAGGGAAAGGGACTGGGGAGGATGGGTCAGAAGGGAGGGATATGGGGGAAAAAGGGGCGTTATGATTAGCACACATAATGTAGAGGGGGGGCACGTGGAAGGCAGTATAGCACAGAGAAGACCAGTAGTGACTCTATAGCATCTTACTATGTCTATGGACAGTGGCTATAGTGGGGTATGTGGTAAGGATGTGACAATAAGGGGAATGTAGTAACCACAATGTTGCTCATGTGAAACCCAAACATAAGATTGTATATCAATGATACCTTAATAAAAAAAAGAATGTTACAATTTTAGCCCACACTAATTTCTCCTTTTTTACCTCCCACAGCTTTTATTATTTATACCAAGTGCACTAACACTTGATTGCCTCCTGCCTTGTATTCTAATTATTCACATTTTTTAGCTCCTTTTTTTTACCTTGTGCTCAACTAAAACCCTCTTTTAAGGGCTCTTGTAACATCTATGTATATTTTCAAAGAAAATAGTGATGTTACTTTTACTATCAAGAGAGCTTAGATAGAAATGGGCATATGGATGCCAATATACAGGGCAGTCTTAATGTAACTGTGACCGTTTGGTTCCACTGCTGCCAGATTCAGCCAATACAGAAAGAGACAAAGTTTTGAGTAAAGAAAACTTTGTTTAACAAGCCAGCAAGTTGGAAGGTGAGAGGACTATTGTCCTAAAGACCCATCTTATCAGCCTACAGTAGTAAACAATTTATATAGGCTGAGTGGAATAGAGGAATGAGTGTTTTTCAGTCGTCTTATAGCTAGCAGATTTGGTGGCACTTATACAGACATCAGTCTTTTGTAATCCAGGATCTGATGCATATTCCTGAGTTGTTTCTTGATCACCAGGTACAGAGATTCCTGTAAATCTAAAAGGGAGTGTTGATTAAGGCTCTTGTGACACTTTTCAGTTCCCCTACTAAGCTTGTCTTTTATTTCTATTTCCAAATTCCAGAAACAAAACAGACACTCAAGGCACATTAGCACCTTTACTCAGTCAGTCTTCTACTATTGTTGACCTGCAAGGAGTTAGAGAGTTGCTTTTAACTCTTGTAGGCCAAGTTACACTAAGATCTAAGACGTTTGAGAAATGGGACTGGCTGCAGTTCTGTAGGAATTGTTCTGGGAAATCACCTGATTTAACCTCACCTGAGGTTAGGGAGCAGTTCTTCGGAATCCCCAAAGAATACTGCATGAAGAGAAAAGAGCAATATTAAGATGCCCGTCAGGTTTGACCTTTATTTTCTACCACTTTATGTTACTTTATTCATGGAGGCCTGAATTATATCAAGGTATTGGTGTGCTAACTCTCACATAAATGGATTATAGGTTAAAGTCTTGGAAATAAACATGTGATGATGGGTTCTGAAGAATATTACCTTCCCTCTTCTTATTTTTACTATATTTTTGGTTTATTCATTGGGATGTTGCTTTATTTCTTCACTGGTTCCTTAACCTGCTGTCCTTACTGTGTTGCCAATTATCTGTTTCTATGAAGGATATATTTGTGTTTTGATGTAGTTATCCATAAATTGAGAAAGTACACACATATATTTATCAGTATCTACTGGGAATTGTGATATAAAGCATGCATATTCATACTGAGACCACCCAAGATTCAATTCATATTGTGTTAGTGAAAAGATTTTGTGGAAATTTGTCTGAAAGCAGAAGAGTTGAGGCAGATCTGAATTTTACTTCTGATCTCTGCCTGACATTGACTCATAAGTGTCTAATAGAAACCTCAAACTCTCTGAAACTGAGCCTCTATTATTCCCCCTCAATCTCATCTCAGCTACTTTTGAGTCTTCCAGATCTCTAGGTAACAAATATTTGTGTTTTTGATGTAAGAGTACAGAAATTTAGGATGCATATAATTAATAATAGTTCCAGTGTTACTTTGTTTTTTTAGATCAAATCCTTAGTGTCCCCCTTTTCTCCTCCTGTAACACTACATACCCAAGCTCTCAGCAAATCCTGTCAGTTCCATCTTCAAAATGCATCTAGAATTTAATGATTTCTTGCCACTGACACAGCCATAAACTTGATTCAAGCAACCATAATCATTTGCTTTGGTTATTATAATGGCCTCCTAACTAGACTTCCTACATCTAACCTTGACCTCTTGCCATCTATTCTCAACACAACAACCAAAGTATTTCTGTTAAAGCCTAATTAGTTTTCTCCTCATGTTACTTTTCTCCTCAAAACTGTCCAAAGGATTTTCATCTCACTCATCTTACCCAGAGTAAAACCTAATGCCCTTACTAAGATTTATAAAGCCCTACCTGAGCTGGCTCCATCATTTCTCTGATTTTGTGTTTAACTATTCTGTTCTTACTCATGTTCAGTCACACTGGGATCCTGGCCATGCCACAAATACCCCAGACATGTATTATACCTCATCTCATAGCCATTGCACCTGCTGATCTCTCTACTAGAATGTTTTTCCCACAAATATATATATGGCTAGCACCTATATTTCTTTACTCAAAAGTCACTTTCTCATTAAGGACCACTGTGGTTATTCTATGTAAAATTTGAAACCCCTTTGACAATTCAATTCCCCTTATCAGAAAATAGGCTTAATTTTTCCTGCTCAGCACTTACCACTATCTAAAATATGATTTTTTTACTTATTTATGTTCTGAATTATCTTCCTTCCCTCTCTAAAATATTAAGCCCCCAAAGGCACAATTTTTTTCAGTACTGTATCCCCATTACCTAGAAGTTTGCCTGACTTTTGACTCAAATATTTGCTAAATGAATAAAGGAAAGGACAGCAATGGGAATGCTCATGTTTGATATGAGGAGGGAGTCTTGTCCTGGGAGAGAAGTGACTCATGTGGCATTCAGTGAAGTCTTCCATTTCCTAGAAGGAAAGATTAAACACAATGGTTTGAATTTAGGAATCCAGGTAGAAATCAGAAGAAACAGAAGATTGATGCAATCTGGCCTTCAAATATCTATAGTGGTAATAAAAAATCTTAACCAAGTTCTGTAAAATGGTAAAAGAAAAATATGTGTTAGAAAATACATCCTTTCAGCACTACAGCAACATCATTAGTTGATAATACTATTTTTTTCCACTGAACTCAGATAAAGTTTTAGAGTCCTTAACACAGCACCACAGATGGTCAGCCCTCAGCTCTCAATCATTTGAAGATAATACATGAATTAGAACTTCGTCTACTCTTGAATGTTCTTTGAATGTATTAGGGGTAACTTACCAGGTTCCTTATCAGGCTTCCTTATGTATTATAAGATTCCAGAATAACAAAAAAGGAATTATCTAACAAATATTTTGATGACTTCTCCTATGGCCAGCACTGTGGGAGTTTACAAAGCAAAGCAATATAAAAGAGAGCATCTACACTCACAAAATTTGTTTTTTGAAGAATGTATAGTAAGAGGAAATGATAATGAGATACCTTAAACAGATCCATATATCAAAACGGTCATCTCTCCCTTCCAAGACATACAGTTAACAACCCAAATACAGAAGTGAAAACTGAAATGCTGACACTTTTTTTTCCTTATGGAGCATAACCCACTACTGCCTTTTTTTTTCCTGCCATAGAACTGACTACCTCAAAAATATGTTAAATTAGGTCAAGTTAAATTTTACAAATAAATTTGAGTTTGTTACATTAAAACTTAAGGTCATAAAATGACTCCATTAAGAGGGGAAATAGAAAGCCCCAGAGTAGAAGATTTGAAATACATAAATTAATAAGATTTGAAACACATATATTAATACCAAACATGTAGAAATAACTCTAAGAAATCAGTAAGAAAATGACATGCTACCAGAAAAATGGGTAAAAGAGACTTGATCAAGCACTTTGCATAAGAAGTGGACTCTGACCCTGAAGATAGAAAATCTTGAATAAGAAACAAACACTGTTTGTTTGAATATGCTTCAGAGTTTCTGAGGCAAAAAGGACCCGAGGGGCCAAACAGGAAGGAGGCAATTTCAATGTATTGAATAAACCTTGGTACACACACTGCTTTACCCTTCTGATAATTTCCCAAATGATTGCATGGGGAAAGAGACTGAGTAGCAGTGTAGAGGTGGCAGCTAGGAGGCAGAGAAGCCTGAAGATTTCACAGTTCCAGGAAGAAAAATATTGGAATCCAGGACTGACAAGGAAGCCAGGACTTAAGAAGCCAAGATCTTTGAGGTCAGAGTAAGGAGACCAACCATCAGCACCAGTTTTCATTTTGACTCATTGCTAATGAAGTTACTGAGACAAGAGCAAAAGATAAGCAAAAAGCTGTGAGAAAGCAAGGCAAGGACTTTGAAGTCTTCCCATGCTAGAAAGAAAAAAATTAAAAGTCAAGACACACTAAGAAGGGACACATATATACAGCTCTAAGTGCAAGCCCTAGGTAGGAAGAAAGAGGTGTCAGTTGGGATGCCTGGAAGGCTAAACCTGAGGAATAGGGCCAAACTGCAGGTAGAGTAAGTCTTATAAAACTGCAAACCAGCATTGAATCAGTTCAGTCTTGGATTATTTTGAAATGATGTGTCCCTCCACTTCCTGCTAGAGCAGCAGTTCTCATACATTTTAGTCTCAGGATCCCTTTACACTCCTAAAATTACTGAAGACTCCCAGAAGTTTTTCTTTATATGAGTTGTATCTATTGATATTTGCCATATTTGGCTAAAATTGAGACATTTTAAAAACATTTATTAATTCATAAAAAAATAATTAATGCATTATATATTACATAATTAACATATTATGATGAGAAATAACTTTTTCCAAAATGACAAAAAATAATAAATGTATCACTGTTTAACATTTTTGCAAATCTCTTTCATGTCTGGATTGAGAGAAGGCAGCTGAATTCTCAGATTGACTTCTGCATTTGTTCTATTGCAATTTTTTGTTTTCATTAGAATCTTTGAAAAAAATACATTCTCATACAGATACATAGTTGGAAAAAGTAAAGAGTAATTTTATTAGCCTTCTCAGATAATTATATTTCATATTACACTAAAATTCAAATGATATTTTCTTATTTATTTTTATTTTTAATTGAAGTATGGTTAACATATAATATTAGTTTCAGGTATATAACATAATGATTTGACAATTATATACATTAGTAAATGCTCACCTTAATAAGGGTAGTTACCATCTGTCACCATACAAAGTTATTACAATATCAATGACAATATTCCCTATGTTGTTCTTCTCATCCCTGTAACTTCCTTATTTTATAACTGGAAGTTTGTACCTGTTAATCCCCTTCACCTATTTCACCCATCACCCCACCCCCAGCAACCACCAGTTTGTTCTCTTAGAGTCTGTTTCTGTTTTTGTTTATTTTTCTATTGTTTTGTTTTACAGATTCCACATATTAGTGAAATCCTATGGCATATGTCTTTAGTCTGACTTATTTCACTCAGCATAATACCCTCTAGATCCATCCATGTTCGGAATGGCAAGATTTCATTCTTTTTTTAAGGCTGAGTAATATTCCATTGTGTGTATCTACCAATCTTTATTCATTTATCTATTGATAGGTACTTACGTTGCTTCCATATCTTGGCTATTATAAATAATGTAGTGATAAACATAGGGGTACATATATATTTTAAAATTAGTATTTGTATTTTCTTCAGGTAAAAACCTAGAAGAGGAAGAAGTGGAATTACTGGATCATATGATATTTAAAAAATTTTTTTTGAGGAACCTCCATACTGTTTTTTTTATAGTGGCTGCAACAATTTACATTCCCACCAATAGCACACAAGGGTTCCCTTTTCTCCACATTCTCACCAACACTTGTTATTTCTTGTCTTTTTTGATACTAACCATTCTGACTGGGATGAGGTGCTATCTCATTGTGCTCTTGATTTGCATTTCCCTGATGATTAGTGATATTGAACATCTTTTCATGTATCTGTTGGCAATCTGTATGTCTTCTTTGGAAAAATGTCTATTCAGGACCTCTGCCCACTTTTTAATCAGATTATTTCCTTTATTGGCATTGAGTTGGATGAGTTCTTTATGAATTTTGGACATTACCCCCTTATTGGATGTATCATTTGAAAATATATTCTCCTGTTCAGTAGGTTGCCTTTTCATTTTGTTGATGGCTTCCTTCAATGTACAAAAGCTTTTTAATTTAATATAGTTCTAATTGTTTTTGTTTTTGCTTCCTTTGCTGAGGAGAAAAATCAAGAAAAAAATTACTAAGGCTGATGTCTAGCAGTTTCATGCCTATGTTTTCTTTGAGGATTTTTATGGTTTCAGGTCTTATAGTTAGGTCTTTAATTTGTGATTTTAGATTCCACATTGCAGAAGTTAGATGTAGTGTGGAATCTAAACTCATAGCAGTGAATTTTATTATTGTGTTAAATTAAAATCCCTTAATCTTTTTTGCATTTTAAATGAATCTTTTATCCATTCATAATTCTTCAATATCATGGATTGGTTATAGAAAATATAGATTAACCAAGTTTAGCACATCATCCACTTAGTGCCACCTCACATTTACCTTTCCTGTGAAAATCATGTGATATAAGAAGAAGTACATAGAGTATATTCTAAAATAACCCCCAAAATTTCTTAGAGCAAGAACAAAGCTGGAGTCATTGCACTTCCTGGTTTTGAACTATATTATAAAGCTATAGTAATCAAAACAGTATAGTACTGACATGATCTTAAACAAAGAATAAATGAAATTTCTCTAACAATAAATTATCTGAAAAAGAAATAAAGAAAAACTATTTTACTGAATTAGTTTATTAGGCTTGGGAAGTATGGACATTTTAACAATTTACTGTTAACTCTTTCAATTAACTATTGTATATTAACTCATCCAATCCATGAACACTGGATATTCCACTTCTTTGTGTCTTCTTTGACTTATTTCCTCAATGGAATAAATTTGAGAGTCCAGACATAAATCCCCACATATATGGCCAACTAAGTTGACATGGGAGTCAAAATACTCACTGGAAAAGGATAATATCTTCAATAAATGGCACTGAGAAAACTGGATAGTCACATGCAAAAGAATGGGATTAAACCTCTATCTTACACCATTCACAAAAATAACTTAGATTAAGGATTTACACATAGGACCTGAAATGGTAAACTACTGGAAGGAAGTATAGGGAAAAGGCTCCTTGATGTTGGTCTTGACAATGATTTTGGGGATATGACACCAAAAGCACAAGCAACAAAAGCAAAAGTGAACAAGCAGGACCACAGCAAACTAAAAAGCTCTGCACAGCAAAAGAGATAATCCACAAAAATATAAAGCAACCTATAGAATAAGTGAACCTATTTGCAAACCATATATTGAATAAAGGGTTAATATCTAAAATATATAAGGAACACATACAACTCAACAGCAAAAAAAAACAACAACCCAAAATCCAATTAAAAAATGGATAGAGGAACTGAATATACATTTTTCCAAAGACATAAAATGGCCAAATACATGAAAAGGTGCCCAATACCACTAATCATCAGGGAAATGCAAATCAAAACCACCACAAGGTATCACCTCACACTAGTTGGAATTGTGTTATCAAAGTGACAAGAAATAACAGATGCTGGCAAGGATGTGGAGAAAAAGGAACCTTCATGTACATTTGGTGGGAATATAAATAGGTGCAGCCACTGTGGAAAACATTATGGAAGTTCCTCAAAAAATTGAAAATAGAGTACCATTTAATTAGCTATCCCACTTCTGGGTATGTATCCAAATAAGATGAAATTAGTGTCTCAAAGAGCTATCTACACTCTTATGCTCATTGCAGCATTATTCATAATACAGCCAAGATATGGAAACAACCTGAGTGTTCATCAAAAGATGAATAAACAAAAAATGGTATATATATATATATACCATTATATATATATATATATATATATATATATATATATATATATATATGCAGCAAACATGGATGGACCTTGAAGGCATGATGAATAATAATAGGCAAATCATGCAGAGAAAGACAAGTGCATGTAATCTTATATGTAGAATCTGAAAACATTGAATTCATAGAGACAGAGAATAGAATGGTAGTTGCCCAGGGCTGAGGGGTGGGGAAATGGGGATATATTGGTCAAAGAGTACAAACTTTCAGTTATAAGGAATTTTATAATAAGTTCAGGGAATTTAATATATGTAATGGTGGCTATATGTATTGTATGTGTGTATATATATATATATAAAATGTATTATATACTTGAAGGTTGACATGAGAATAGAGTTTTAATGTTCTCACCATAACAACACATGGTAGTTATGTGAGGTGAAGGATGTGTTATCTAATCTTATTGTGGTAAACATTTCCATATATATATATATATATATATATATATATATATATATATATATGTATTGAATACATTATACACCTTAAACTTATGCAATGTTATGTGTTAGTTATATTTCAATAAAGCTGGAAAAAAATCATGAAAGCTGTGGTAGTAGGAAAAGTACAAAGCTGAACAGTGTCAAGACAACAGCTGTAAACATGACTAGTGAACTAAATTCACATGAGCAAATTCTTGAGTGAAACCATCAAAATAATTTAACAACAAAATATGAAAAGTGGGAAAAGAAGAGAAGTAAATGCTAATTTTCTTTTCCTATAAAATAGGAATGTATAGACACTTTTATTCTTGCTGTTGATAATTAAGGCTTTGAAAACTTACTTGAACTTACACCCTGTGCTCAATTAAAGCAGAATATAAATCTTATTCATAATTAAATATCTCATTCACATAATGCAGTGAAAAAACAGCAAATCCTTTGTCAGCATACTAACAAAGAAAACAAAAGAAAGGATAGAGCATAAATTTAAATTAAAAAGAAAAACAACTAAAAGTAAGTTTGAAAATATAATTTGTGATAGTGATTTAAACAGTTGAACCTTACTGTTAAAATAGAGACTTAAGTAGGGATTTAAAAAATGTGCTCCACAAAAACAATATCTAAAATGAAGTGACTCAGAATGGTTAAAATTTAAAACTGAACAAAGCAGAACCAGGGCATCATAATATTAATGTCACAGAAGGTAGAGTTTATTATTAGAAGCATTAAGTAAGACACAGGGTTATTGTTTATTAATGAAGGATCAAAATATATATATTGGAACACTGTTAAAATACAAAGATGAAGTGGCAAAAAATTTCCAGTAACAGAGGATGATTTTAATACACAGTTTAAAATTAAAATATAACATTAAGAATTAAAACTATAAAGGTGTTGGAAAATATAATTATTCACACTGTATATGTAAAATTTTTCTCTATGAGAATATACATCCTTTGCAAATACATAAGGGACATTGATATATTGATCATAAATTTCAATAAGGGGAAATTATACAGTCTCCATCAATCTACAAATAACACTATAAAATGAGAATCCAAGTCTAACAGAAACAACCACTCAGCAAAATGGATAAATATTTTTTGGATCAAACAGTAAATCAAAATTTCAATTGCCAACTCACTGAATAATATTATGAATCCTCTTCTTCCTCTTTCCCTTCCCTTCCCTTTACCTCTCTTCTCTCCCTCTCCTTCTCTCCCTTTCCCTCCATTCCTTTCCCTATATTTCCTTCTCTTCCTGTCTATTAACAATTTAGTACTAAAACTACTAGGTGGTGCACAGCAAATAGGCACAAATGGTAGTTTGTGGACCATTTCTGGGCATCAGATTATGAATGAAATGAAGCAGATATACCTATTGAGAAGTGACTTGGCATTGAGTGTAAGAGCCCAGGTGAGGAGGGCAATCATGTACAAGATGGGGAGCATCCTTGGAGAGTGAGAGTCTAAGCAAGGTTAGAAGGGTTTCCATGAGGAAGAGGAACCAAATGTAGGGTGCTAGAGATACGAAGAGCCAGGGTCAGTGTGGATTTGTGGAGGTGGAAGAGTGTGACATGTAAAAGCCTAGCAGGATGAGCAGGGTGTCCATGAGAGAGAGTGACCCAATGTTGGCTACTGGAAACCAGATAGGGTAAGAAGTGTGTACACTGGAAGAAATGTTTTAATTTGGGACATCAAAGTCCATGCAATGGTAGGAAGAATGAAAGTTGAGCATCTGCTTGGCTTGTGGAGACAACCATAACAGTATAAGGATGATATCTGAGTCAGGTGGGTGGTAAAGGAAGAAAAGAGAGATAGGTTACCTACAGAACAATAGAGCAAATAAGTAAGCATTTTAAGAATAATGGAAGCCAGAGGATTAAAGATGATGGCATGAGAGAGACAGGAACCTCCTCCCAAGACCACATACAATATAATAATATAGCAAATACATCTAATCCTGAAAGGGCAATAGGAAAGAAGGCAGTGGCAGACTGACTACACCTGGGAAAAACAGCAGACCTCATGGAAAAGGGTAAAGTACCAAAGTCATGATCCAGAGGGACCCAAGCCCTTCCCCCACCCCAGCTCACTGGAGGGGGGAAGAGAAATGAAGCAGGGAGGGGGTGGAGGCCTAAGACTGATTAACATCCAGCCCTGGAGATCTGCTCTGGAAGCACAAACCTACATTATATGGTGCTCTGGAGAATAGTGGGGTTGGAAAGCTAAAACAGGCAGACTACTTGGAGCAACTGAGATTCCATGTATCCATAACTGGCTGCTCTGGAACAAAAGAAAGGCAGGCAGTCTGAGAGACTTCCTAACAGTGACAGGGCTGCAAAAGGGACAAGGATTGCACAGAGCTTGCTGCTCAGGAGACAGGACAGGAGGACAAATTTTCTGGGCACACTCTGTCCAGCAAGTTGAGAACTTTCAGGAGCTTCAGGAGGTCCATCCATCTGGCTGGATATGCAGATATGAGGGCCCCCACTGAGATATGCAGCCAGACGCACCTTCTTCCTGGCCAGCACCAGCTTACAAACCAGCTGCCCCTGCCATTGCTCCAAGCCAGCCAGAGGGTGGCCCTGCCTATGGCAGCTACAAGTTCAAAGCATAGCAGCTTCTCCCTGCATGCTTGGCCCACTGGCCCTGGCAGTGGAGACAGGCACTGCAGCAGGGAAGCAGGAAAGAGCTCTTTGCTCCTGACAGGCACTAGCGCTGCTCACCTGCAACCCCAACAATCGCTCTAGGGGCTGAGTAGCTCCAGAGAGTAGACCTTCTGAGCACTAGAGGGTGCCACCTAGAAATATGAAATGTCAAAGGAACCTGGTTCAAACCAGAATCCCACAAACACCAGAAAGAGGGCCAAGTGAAACTGAACTCATCAATCTTCCTGAAAGAGATTTCAAAATAAAAATCATAAACATGCTCATGGAGCTACAGAAAAATATTTAAGAACTCAGGGAGGAATTCAACAATGAGATACAAATGTTGAAGAATACAGTATCTGAAATGAAGCATACAGTGGAGGGAATTAAAAGCAGATCAGATGAAATATAGGAGATGGTAAGTGAAACAGAAATTAGAGAACAGGAGTATAATGAAGCTGAGGCACAGAAAGAAAAAAGGATGTCTAAGAATGAAAGATTAAGAGAACTGTGTAACCAATACAAAAAGAACAATATTCACATTATAGGGGTACCAAAAGAAGAAGAGACAGAAAAAGGATAGAAAGTCTCTTTGAGGAGGTAATTGCTGAAAACTTTCCCAATCTGGGGAAGGAGATATTCTCTCAGGCCATGGAGGTGCACAGATCTCCCAACACAAGGGACCTAAGAAAGACAATACCAAGACATATAATAATTAAAATGTCAAAGATCAAGGATAAGGACAGACTATTAAAAGCAGCCACAGGGAGAAAAAAGGTCACATATAAAGGAAAGCCCATCAGGCTATCATCAGACTTCTCAACAGAAAACTTACAGGCCAGAAGGGATTGGCATGATATATTTAATGCAATGAAGCAGAAGGGTCTTGAATCAAGAATACTATATTATACTATATACCAGATTATCATTTAAATTTGTAGGAGGAATTAAACAATTTCCAGTTAAGCAAACGCTGAGAGAATTTACCTCCCACAAACCATCTCTACAGTGTATTTTAGAGGAATTGCTATAGATGGAAATGTTCCTAAGACTAAATAGCTGTCACCATAGGAAATAAAACCACAGTAAAGAAAGTAGAGCAATTAATTACTAAGCAGATGCCAAATTAAATGAAGTACCCCTGAAGTCAGAAAGGGGATAGACAAAGAGTATAGAATATGATACCTAATATATAAATAATGGAGATGGAAGAAAAAGGAGGGGGAAAAAAAGGAACCTTTAGATTTTGTTTGTAATAGCATATTAAGTGAGTTAAGTTAGACTGTGAGATAGTAAGGAAGTTACCCCTGAGCCTTTGGTAACCATGAATCTAAAGCCTACAATGACAATAAGTACATACCTATTGATAATCACCCTAAATGTAAATGATTTGAATGCACCAATCAAAAGACATAGAGTCACTGAATGGATAAAAACATAAGACCCATCCATATGCTGCCAAGAAGAGACTCACTGCAAACCCAAAGACATACACAGACTAGAAGTGAAGGGACAGAAAAAGATATTTCATGCAACTAACAGGGAGAAAAAATCAGGAGCTGCAGTACTTGTATCAGACAAAATAGACTTCAAGACAAAGAAGGACATTACATAACGATAAAGCGGTCAGTCCAAAAAGAGGATATTACACTTATAAATATTTATGCTCCCAACATAGGAGCACCTACATATGTGAAAAAAACACTAACAGAATTAAAGGGGGAAATAGAATGCAATGTATTAATCTTAGGAGACTTCAACACCACTCACTCCAAAGGACAGATCAACCAGACAGAAAATAAGTAAGAAGATAGAAGCACTGAACAACATTTTAGAACAGATGGACCAAACAGACATCTACAGAACACTCCACTCAAATGTAGCAGGATACACATTCTTCTCAAGTGTACATGCAATATTTTCAAGAATGGATAACATACTAGGGCACAAAAGGAGCCTCAGTATATTCAAAAAGATTGAAGTTGTACCAACCAGATTCTCACACCACAAATGTATGAAACTAGAAATAAATTATGCAAAGAAAACAAAAAAGCCCACAAAAACATGGAGGTTTAACACCATGCTCCTAAATAATCAATAGATCAGTGACCAAATAAAAACAGAGATCAAGTAATATATGGAGACAAATGACAACAACAAGTCAACATCACAAAATCTTCAGGACACAGTGAAGGCCATGCTAAGAGGGAAGTATACTGCAATACCGGCTTACCTCAGGAAAGAACAATCCCATATAAACAGTCTAAACTCACAATTAATGAAACTAGAAAAAGAAGAACAAATGAGGCCCAAAGTCAGTAGAAGGAGGGATATAATAAAAATTAGAGCAGAAATAATTAAAATAGAGAAGAATAAAACAATAGAAATAAGCAATGAAAGCAGGAGCTGGTTCTTTGAGAAAGTAAACAAAATAAGTAAACCCCTACACAGACATCAGGAAAAAAAGAGAGCACACACGTATAAACACACACAGAAATGAAGAAGGAAAAATCACATTGGAAACTACAGAAAATGAATTATTAGAGAATACTAAAAAATATTATATACTAACAAACTGGATAACCTAGAAGAAATATACAATTTTCTAGAAAAATACAACCTTCCAAGACTGACCCAGGAAGAAACAGAAAATCTAAACAGACCAATTATCAGCAATGAAATTGAATCAGTAATCAAAAACCTAACCAAGAAAAAAACCCCTGGACCAGATGGCTCCACCGCTGAATTTTATCAGACATTTAGAGAAGACCTAATACCCATCCTCCTTAAAGTTTTCCAAAAAGTAGGAGGGAATACCTCCAAACTGATTCTATGAGGCCAGCTTCACCCTAATATCAAAACCAAACAGAGACACCACAAAAAAGGAAAATCACAGACCAATATCCCTGATGAACACAGATCCAAAAATACTCAAGAAAATATTAGCAAACTGAATTCAAAAATACATCAAGAGGATCATACATCATTAATCAAGTAGGATTTATTTCAGGGATGCCAGGATGATACAACATTCGAAAATCCATCATCATCATCCACCACATCAACAAAAAGAAGGACAAAAACCACACAATCATCTCCATAGATGCTGAAAAAGCATTTGACAAAATTCAACATCCATTCAGATAAAAACTCTCAACAAAATGGGTATAGAGTGCAATTACCTCACACAATAAAGGGCATATACGACAACCCCACAGCAAACATACATCATACTTAACAGTGAAAAGCTAAAAGCTTTTCCTCTAAGATCGGGAACAAGACAAGGATGCCCACTCTCCCCGCTTTTATTCAACATAGTTCAGGAGGTCCTAGCCACAGCAATCAGATGACAGAAAGAAATAAAAGGCATCCAGATTGGTAAGGAAGATGTCAAACTGTCACTGTTTGCAGAAGACATGATATTGTACATAAAAAACCTTAAAGAATCCACTCCAAAACTACTAGAATTAATATCTGAATTCAGCAAAGTTGCAGGATACAAAATTAATACACAGAAATCTGTTGGATTCCTATACACTAATGATGAACTAGCAGAAAGAGAAATCAGGAAAACAATTCCATTCACAATTGCATCAAAAAGAATAAAATACCTAGAAATAAACCTAACCAAGGAAGTGAAAAACCTATACCCTGAAAACTGCAAGACACTCATGAGAGAAATTAAAGAAGATACCAATAAATGGAAACACATCCTGTACTCACAGATAGGTAGAATTAATATTGTCAAAATGGCCATCTTGCATGAAGCAATCTATAGATTCAATGCAATCCCTATCAAAATCCCATCAGCATTCTTCTACAAACTAGAGCAAATAGTTATAAAATTCATATGGAACCAAAGACCCTGAAGAGTCAAAGGATTCATGAGAAGGTAGAATAAAGCTGAAGAGATTACACTCCCCGACTACAAGCTCTACTACAAAGCCACAGTAATCAAGACAATTTGGTACTGGCACAAGAACAGACACATAGATCAATGGAACAGAAGAGAGAACCCATATATAAACCCAAGCATATATGATCAGTTAATATACGATAAAGGAGCCATGGATATGCAATGGGGAAAAGAGAGCCTCTTCAACAATTGGTGTTGGCAAAACTGGACTGCTCCATGTAAGAGAATGAAACTGGATTATTGTCTAACTCCTTACACAAAAGTAAAATCAGAATGGATCAAAGACCTGAATGTAAGTCATGAAACCATAAAACTCTTAGAAGAAAACGTAGACAAATATCTCTTGTATAAAAACATGAACAATTTTTTTCATTTATTCATGTGTTCTGAATGCATCTCCTTGGGCAAGAGAAACAAAAGAAAAAATGAACAAATGGGACTACATTAAGCTAAAAAGCTTCTGTACAGCAAAGGACATCACCAATAGAACAAAAAGACGTCCTACAGTATGGGAGAATATATTCATAAATGACAGATCTGATAAGAGGTTGACATCCAAAATATATAAAGAGCTCATGCACCTCAACAAACAAAAAGAAAGTAATCCAATTAAAAATGGGCAGAGGAGCTGAACTTCTCCAAAGAAGAAATTCAGATGGTCAACAGGTACATGAAAAGATGGTCCTCATCGCTAATCGTCAGGGAAATGCAAATTAAAACCACAATGAGATATCACCTCACACCAGTTAGGATGGCCAACATTGAAAAGACAAGGAACAACAAATGCTGGTGAAGATGCCAAGAAAGGGGAACCCTTCTACACTGCTGGTGGGAATGTAAATTAGTTCAACTGTTATGGAAAGGATTATGGAGGTTCTTCAAAAACTAAAAATAGAAATACTATTTGACCCAGGAATTCCACTCCTAGGAATTTACCCAAAGAAAGCAAGACCTCAGATTCAAAAAGTCATATGCACCCCTGCGTTCATCACAGCACAATTTATAATAGCCAAGATATGGAAGCAACCTAGGTGTCCATCAGTAGACGAATGGATAAAGAAGAGGTGACACATATACACAATGGAATACTATTTATCCATGAGAAGAAAACAAATCCTACCATTTGCAACAACATGGATGGAGCTAGAGGGTATTATGCTCAGTGAAATAAGCCAGGTGGAGAAAGCCATGTACCATATGATTTCACTCATTTGTGGAATATAACCACAAAGCAAAACTGAAGCAGCAAAACAGCAGCAGACTCACAGGCTCAAGAAGGGACTAATGTTTACTAGAGGGGAGCTTCGGGAGGGTGGGTGGTGAGGGAGCATAAAGGGGATTGAAGGGTATTATGATTGGTACACATGTGCTGGGGATGTCCGGGGAAGACACTGTAGCACAGAAAGACAAGTACTGACTGTGGCATCTTACTACACTGATGGACAGTGACTTCAATGGAGAATGGGGGGACTTGACAATATGGATGAATGTAGTAACCACAATGTTTTCCATGTGAAACCTTTATAGGAGTGTATATCATGATACCTTAATAAAAAAAAAAAGAAAACTTGTTACATATATACCATAATTAACAAAGTGCAGTGCTGGCATAAGTAGGCATGTAGGTCAGTGCCACAGAATTGAGAGCCCAGAAATAAAACCTTCCATTCAAGGTCAATTATTTTTAACAGGGTTTCATGACATTTCAAAGGAGAAGTATTATTATTTTTTAACAAATGCTAATGGGAAACCTGGATATCCACATGCAAAATAAAAAAATTGGACTTTTTCCTCATACCATAAAAAATTAACTCAAAATGGATAATAGAATTAGATGTAAGTGCTAAAACTGTAAAACTTATAGAAGAAAACAGTAGCTCTTCATGGTCATGGGTTAGGCAATCCTAGATAAGACATGCAAAGCACAAGCCACAAAAATATAGATAATTTAGGCTACATCAAGTGACATACATTTGTGCTGTAAATACTACCACAAAGAAAATGAAAATGCAAGTCAAAGAATGGGTAAGAATATTTTCAAATCACATATCTGATAAAAGACTTCTATTCAGAATACAGACAAAAGGCTTACAACTCAATAATATTAATATGTATAGCCTAATTTTAAAAAGGGCAAATGATCTGATAGGCACTTGTCCAAAGAAGTGATACAAATTGCTAATACAACATGAAAAGATACTTAATATAATTAGGTATTATAGATATGCAAATAAAAACCACAATGAGGTACTAATTAATGTTGATTATGATGGTTATAATAAAATAGACACTAACAGGTATTGGTTGGGATGTGGAGAAATTGGAATCTTCATAAATTGTTGGGGGGACTGTGAAGTGATGCAGCCACAGCCTGGCAGTCCCTCAGAATGTTAAAAATGGAATCACCATATGATCTAGCAATTTAACTCGTTGGTATATGAAAGCATGTCCATACAAAAACTTGTATGTAAATATTCATAGCAATATTATACATAATAGCCAAAATTTAAAAACCACTTTAAATGCAATATAACCATATAATGGAATATTAATTGGCTATAAAAATTAATGAAGTACTAATACATGTTACAATGTGGATGAACCTTGAAAACACTTCACTATTCGAAAGAAATCATAAACAGCTAATATCATATGATTCCATTTATATAACACAATTAATAGAAAATTCTATAGAGATTTTTAATTAATGTAAGATTACTGTTTGCCTCAGGCTGAGAGGGATGGGGGGATAGAATGGGGAATAGCTGCTAATGTGTACAGGGTTCCTTTTGGGAGTGATGAGAATATTCTAAAGTTAGATTTGATAATGGTTGTACAACGCTATATACTTAAAACTGTTGAATCGTACAGTTTAAGTGAGTACATTTTATGGTATGTGAATTCTCTCTCAATAAAGCTTTTTTAAAAAAATACCCATTACTATAATCTATAGTTGAAGTAATTTTACTAATACCCAATTGATCAAATAGTGCATTAATTTTGGGCACAGGATATATACATCAATCGTTGTTTGGAATTCAATTATCTATGAAATGTACAGAATTTAATGTGTCTTCTATTTAGAAACAAGATCAAGGGGGAAGTTTAGAAATTCTGAGAAGTTTGGTTAATTCCTTATTTTACTCTCACCACTACTGTGATTTAATCAAAGGCATTTCCCATTCTTTCTAAAAATTGGTGCCATAGTTGGCTAATCATCCCCTCTATACAGAGAGGCAAATTGGTTCTATGTGGTTTTCAAGTGAAGGACATCTATGATTTCTCCTAGCACAAATATAAGTCTTCCTTATGTGTTACAAAAAATAAATTGGACTACATCAAAATGAAAAATATTTGTGCTATAGACAATACTGTTGAAAGTGCTGTCAGACTAACTTCATTATTTCAGGATTTATTCTCCTAGGAAATGAACGAGAATGCCAATGATTTCTTTGCCCTTTGATTCTGGGTTTCTCTAGCTGTCTCATCTTATGGTGAACCTACTAGAGTTTCTGAGGTTTCTAATGCATCTGAAATTTTGTAGTTGGAATCCCTCCATTGTGATGACCAGTTTTGTTATGAAGTTTAACCCTGCTCTATAACAGATCCATTTAGCCAGCATCTGTAGTGGTAGAGCTCAATAATTACATATTTTTAAAAATCCCTAGGTAATTTTGATGTTTATTAATATTTAAGAAGACTGAATTTAGCCTAATTTACATATGTCCTTTGGAGTTTCTCAGGTGACTTATTCAAGAGAAATTGCATTAAAGTTTTTATCTAACTGGTTTGAAGTCATTGGTAGACTTCTCCAGTAATATTCAATTTACCTTTATGTAAGGGCAAGAATATTGTCCTTCCCCTTTCAACAATTATAATTTATGACCTCCAGTTTGCTAGTGAATTTCTGTATTTTTGTTTTACTCCAAAATAAAAACACGTTTTTCACTGGTCTGTAATCTTTAAGAGTGCATTATTGGTATATTATACTCTAAACGTGTCCTTTCCTTTCTAGTAAATTGCAGTTTTTTTGCATGTTTCTCATCTTCAACTTACTTATTTCATCAGCCATTTTCACAGTACAAGAATATGTTCCAATTGATTTTGAACCTTTGGTTTTATTTTCATTTGTCTAATACTGAGAAATTTCCCTAAATTCAAGTATCTGAAAACAAGTTGATATTTGGTATCAATATTAACATAATAGTAAAATATATGTAAACCATATATAAATAAAGCTGTATATACAATTGTGCTTTTTATAGATATACATACAGTTATTTTCAGTTAATGTGTTAAAATTTAAACATTTTTAATTCTTGTGTATATATTTTGGTGAATAGTTTAGGTATTAAAACATAGTGAGTCATATCTGATATCTCTAAGAGGTTTTATAAATCATGTTTATAATGAGCTCTACATGATTACCAAGTTGATACTCAAGTAATTTACTTTAAAAATAATGTCATATGTATATCTGACTCTACAACTCACTGTACTGCTCTAGTATGGATAATCTAGTTATTGAGTTAAAAGGACTGCTCTCTTTCCTCCATGTATAATTCTGAATTATAAGAAATGAAATAGTTCCTATGAGACTTCTTTATATGTAAATGACAGAAGTGATAAAAATTTCTCTTCTAAATTATTAGCACGATTAGCCATGTACTTCTTAATTATTCCCTTTGGGTTGCATTAAATCTTCCCAGTAGCTCATTGTGGGAATTACGCTGTAGTCTTGAATTGCTTAATCTCAACTGCTTTTCTATCACATTGAAAGGAAACCTCTGTCCTTGTTAAAAACACTGATAAAGTTCCCAATGAAGGATTATGCCCAGCAAATTCTTGACTAATTGTGGAATGTCAACAGCGGCACAGAAAAGGAACCTCATATTCCAAGCCAGTCAATAGATGTTACTTCCCCATAAGTGAAGAGCTTTTAAGAGTTCTTTTTTGATAACTGCTCTTCTTATAACATGTCTAGAAACACAACAGTCATCAATTGCTATTATTTCCATGATAGTAAAACTTATCAATAGTCTTTTTCTGATCACATTGATTCTTGGAACACTTGAACTATCTCAGTAACAATAGTTATCCTTGTGGAATGGCCCCAGGTCTGGTGACTTCTGGAAAATATCCCTATGATTTATATGTTTGTCTCAGAGCAGGCCCTCTTCTAGACAAAGTCACAGTAGTTTTCTTTTGTGTGCATGACTCCTGATATTTTTCCAGCAGTAGTTTGAAGTTTTTATATGCCCATGTTTTCCTGGAGCTTCTGTCACTATGTAATGACTGTTTTTTTGCAGAGCTTCTCCACATTCTACTCTACTCTCCCAATCCGGTAGCCTTGGTGAAAGTTATTAACTTGTATCTCTTGCCATAAAATCAATCAGAGTCCCCTGTGGAAGCATGATTGTGTAGTACTGCAGCATCATGCCCTCACCTTCTTTGAACTCCTCCAGGCCTCGAGGGAATATGAACTTTTTCCTACTCCCTTCCTACATCTTTTCTCAAGTTACAGTTATCAAGCCTTTCTGAGGATTCTTTCCTGAGGTAGATCAGATAAGGGCTTTCTTTCTGTAGTTCTTACATACTGGTAGCTTGGTAAGGCTTCCAATTTCTTCCCAGAAATAGCCCCACCTTCCATAGTCTACATTAACACAAAGGAAAATTTTAAACCTGGAAAAAATATTAATCTTACAAAAAATTCCCATGTAATGTAACAGACCCATTCAGTAAAATAAGTGATGGCACTGCTGACTAGACAGCCCTGGGCCTTTCGCTGTTTCTTGGGGAATTTTCCATGTACACCAAAGCATATCTTTGGTTTTCAAGAACAGACAACAGTAACTTTGGTACCGGTAACCCCAATATTTTAGACCTCAATTATATGGGACAAACCCAACCGCAATATTAACTTACCTGTACATAGTTTTTGGATATTATTTTACTAGATAAAGAAAATGATCCCTCTTATAAATTTGGCTCCTTATTTGGCTCAGCTGAAATAAAAAAGAGCAAAGAAACCACAATAAAAACAATTTATAGATTATACTCTGAGATCAATACTTCTTTAGGGAATTCCCGTTTTCTCTAAATCTATTCCTAGAAAATTGCTGTTGATATTAATATGATCATCTGGATTATCAAGGCAGCATTAAATGATATTCATTAGAATCTACTCACAGAGAGGAAAATTTGTTTATATAACTTAGAAACAACGGATGAGGCATAAAGAATTGAGATAAAATCCACAAATTCTGTTAACCAGCACAATCCAGTTGTTAACATTTGCACTTCTTAAAATATGATTCTAGCTCTTAAATATCAGACATCACTTCATTCATCTTATTAGAGGGAAGCATTAGACTTTTCTTGAAATTTTGTTCAGGTTTCTTATTTCTGCAATAAGAAGATAGGGAGAGGTGTGCTATGAGTGACAGGAGGGGTAACTCAAGAAGGATACAGGCCAAAATAGTCTGAGGAGCACACCTCTCCAATTAAGGGCCCAGATGTCTACCTAGGTCAGTTGAGAAATTTCTTAAAGGAAGTAGCAAAATGTCATGACTTCAGCTTTGTTTTATAGAGTATTATTTCCTGTTTCTTTAGATTCCCTTGGAAAAAGTGAATACATTTCAGTAGAATAGGCAGTTGAAATGCTCTATTTCTTTGACCTTTAGAGTATTTTCAACTGTGAACAGCTGGCCACTCTGCCCCTTTCCCAGAGGCTGCTTAGATTGTAAACAGGAGGCAAAGTCAAATTGCAGCCAATCTAATTATGGAATACTGAAAAGGTCAAAGCATTGCCCTGGGCTACAAAATAGTAAGAATCTTCATTTAAAAGAATGCCAAATGTTCTAGCCAGTAAATGGAAGAGCAGCAGCTTATATTTCTCATCGAATTAGTATTTGGAAAGTATCTCCCATACATAAATTTCTGGCCTATCAAACATGTTACAGTGTTACTCAAAACTGTCCAGAAAAGCAGTAGTAATATCGATTGTGGTAGTATCTTCTCACATTAAGGACCATGTACCTTATGTGTAACATAGTGTGTCAGTTAGGTCTCAATCAAAGATACAGAATCACTGTGAATGTTACAAAATAAGGGATTTACTTAAGAGGTTAGTTCTTATGCAACTGTAGAAATTTATAAAAACATCAATGGAAAAGACAGCCTCTTCAATAAATTGTGTTGGGAAAACAGGACAGTTACATGCAAAAGATAACAGACGATCACTGTCTTACAACATATGTAAAAATGAACTTAAAATGGACTGAAAACCTAAATGTATGACTTGAAACCATCAAACTCCTAGAAGAAAACATAGGCAAAAATCTCTTGAACATCAGCACTAGTAATTTTTTCTGGATACAGCTTCCTGGGTGAAGGAAACAAAAACAAAAATAAACAAGTAGGACTGCATCAAACTAAAAGCTTCTGCACAGCAAAAGAAACCATCAACAAAACAAAAAGACAACCTATGGTATGAGAGAATATATTTGCAAATAACATATCCAATAAGGAGCTAATATCCAAAATATATAAAGAACTCATCCAACTCAATGCCAAAAAACTGAATAGACCAATTAAAAACTGGGCAGCGGACCTGAACAGACATTTCTCTAAAGAAGACATACAGATGGCCAACAGGCACATGAAAAGACACTCCACATCACTCATCATCAGGGAAATGCAAATCAAAATCACAGTGAGATATCACCTCACACCAGTCAGAATGGCCACTATCCAAAAGACAAGAAGTAACAAGTGTTGGCAAGGATGTGGAGAAAAGGGAACCTTCCTTTTCTCCATTCCCACTGTTGGTGGGAATGTTAATAGGTGCAGCCACTGTGGGAAGCAGTATAGAGGTTCTTCAAAAAACTAAAAATAGAAGTACCATATGACCCAGCAATTTTACTTCTGGGAATTTACCTGAAGAAAACAAATTCACTGATTTGAAAAGATACATGCAGCCCTATGTTCCTTGCCACATAATTTACAATAGCCAAGATATGGAAGCATCTGAAATGTCCATCAATAGATTAATGGCTAAAGAAGATGTGGTCCATATACACAATGGAATATTATTTACTCAGCCATAAAAAACATGAAATCTTGCCATTTGCAACAACATGGATGGAGCTAGAGGGTATTATGCTAAGTGAAGTAAGCCAGGTGGAGAAAGACAAAGACTGTATGATTTCACTTATATGTTGAATCTAAAAAAAATCAACAAATGAACAAAACAGAAATAGATTTATAGACACAGAGAAGAGACTGGCTGTTGCCATGGAGGAGTGGAAGGGGAGATAGAAATAGGAGCGGAAGGGGATAAAGAGGCACAACACTTCAATTGTAATTTAAATTAGTCATGGAGATGAAAGTACAGCTTAGGGAATATAGTTAATAATATTGTAATATCTTTGTATGTTGATAGTAACAGCATTTATTGGGAGTGAGAATTTAATAATGTGGATAACTGCGGAATCACTGCATTGTACACCCGAAACCAATATAATATTGTATATCCACTATGCTTCAACAGAAGGAAAAAATGCAGAATTAAAAAAAAATAACAAAATGGCAAAAGTAAGCCCCTCCTTAAGACTATTTCTTTAAATGTAATTGTAATGTACAAAGAAATGTGTAAAACCCCCAGTCTAAAGACGCAGATTGGCAAAGAGGGCAAAAAACAAAAAACAAAACCATGATCCAGTTATGTGTGGTCTATAAGAGGATGACTTTAAATATAAAGACACAGATAGCACTGAGAGTGAAAGGATGGAAACAGATAATCCATACAGATAGTAGCCAAAAGAGGGCCGGGTTGGGAATACTAATACCAAAGTAGACTGCAAGTCAAAAACTGTTATAAGAAACAAAAAGGGACCTAATATACTGATAGAAGGGTCAATTAACCAAGAATACATAACAATTATGAACATATGTACAATAAATCTCAGTACTCCAAAATATATCATATGCATTGATAGAATGAAAGGGAGAGAAAGACATTTCTACAGTATGTCCTTAATATCCCACTTTCAATAAAAGATAAAATACTCAGATGAAGAAATAGAAGACTTGAAAAGTGCAGTTCTTTTAAGATGGATGTTTATAGCTGTAAATGCTTACATTAAAAAAGAAGAGAGACCTCAAATAAATCATCTCACTTTCCACCTTAAGGAACTAAAAAAAGAATAAACTAAACCTATAGATAGAAGAAGTAAGGAAATAATAAGGAAATAAGGATTTGAATGAAGATGGAGAGTATAAAGGCAATATAGAAAAATCAATGAAACCAAAAGTTTCTTTGTACAGATCAACAAAACTAACTAACCTTTAGCTAGATTATCTAAGAAAAAAGGACAGAACACTAGAATTACTAAAATCAGAAAAGGAATTGGGAACATTAGGACTCATTTCAAAGAAATCAAAATGATTGTAATAGAATGGCATGTATACTTATATTCCAGCAAATTGGGTAATCTAGATGAAATGGACAAAGTCCTAGAAATACACAAACTACCAAGACTGAATCTTGAAGAAATAGAAACTCTGAACAAACTATAATTAGAAAGAAATTTAATAAATAGTAAAAAGCTGTGCAACAAAAATAATCCTTGGACGACATGGCTTCAACTGACAGATTCTACCAAAAATTTAAAGAATATATCACACCAATCCTTCTTAAACTCTTCCAAAAATATTGAGGAGGGAACATATCTGAACTTTATCTATGAAACTAGCATTCCTCATACCAATGCCAGACAAAGACACCACATGAAAACTACAGACCAATATGCCTTATGAATACTGATGTGTATACTTGAAACCAATGTAAGAGTGTATATCAACTGTACTTCAATAAAAAGAAAATTCTCACCAAATTACAGTAAACCAAATTCAACATCATATAAACACATTATAACCAAGTGGAACTATTCTGATAGCTATATATATGTATTTTTCCATATCTATGATGAAAATAGCCACATGAAGATTTTCTTGGGTTAACTATAAATACTGTAAGTCCCTATTAGCAAAAGCTGTCTCACTACATAGTAGTTGGATCATTACCACAAATCATACTGCCTCTAAACAGAGGAATACCCATTGCCTCTCTACAAAACAGAAATGAATTCCCTAGAATAATTATCAATATAGAACTATAGAACATGGGTCTATGGTGATTTCCCAAATGTGAAATCAGTGTATAGAATCTTACTAATGACCACTTCAACATTTATATTAAGAATTTAGCCCTGGCTACATAATCAAAGAACAGATTCATTTATTTTTGGGTTAATGGTTTTGAATACTGATACTGTACTCCAGCTTACCTTTCATAAATGAAAATGTCTCATTGGAAATAGCCGTTTCCCAATGAGCACCCTGAATTAAAAAAAAAAAAAACTACAGAGAGATATTTCACTGTTTCTCTTCCCTCATTAATAAACATGTGGTTCAAGCCTTCACCAGATAATAAAGTAGAATTATCCTCTTCCGTATTAATATTTACCCAGGCAACTTAAACAATAGAGAATGTTACTGACTCTACCCCTACCCTCACAAAAATCAGGGAGGAAGTGAATTGGGATGAAACAATAACAATTGGTCCTTTATATGTCCATATTGTCTGAGTAAAACATGTATTATCCAAATGACGTCTGTTAATTTGGAGATTATCCTTTCCCCACTAGGTGCTCCTGGCAACCTTAACAAATATTAGTTGACCATATAAATGCTAACTTCAGTTTTTTGGGCTCAACTTGTATAGAAAACATATTTTTTTAACTCACAATATACAAGTGTCAGATTAATGATTAATCAAATGTCATAATGCATATATTCTATTTAAGCTTTGCAGATCTTTACACAATCAGATACTATAGTATTTATCCAGAGATAAAATATCCCTAAGTGTTTGTTACCTTTCCAGTGTGTCTTGAGATGATGGATACCTTTCATATAGCTTTACTGACATCTGGTATTATTAATTGCTCTGTCACCAATTGGATCTCTTATGTCCCCAAAGATCACATCTATTTAAAGCAATGGATAGAGTACCTATTAAAAGTGCATTCTTTGGGGTATTTCCTTCAGAAACTGACACTGTATTCTACAAATACTATTACTCGAGAAGGTGAAGAAAGAGAAGTTACATTGTCATAATTTATTTGTGCTCACTTGGGCTTTCAAGCATCACAAAGATATTTATTGAGTTCCTACAGGAAACATCTTGCGGAGACAAGAGTTAACAAAACAGGAAGAACCCATGATCTTTCTCTCCTGGTTCTTCCAATGCTATGGTGCAGATTCTGTGCATACCATACATGTAGTCCTAATGACAGAAAAGGTTAGCAGGGTTAAAGCAATCAGGTTCCCATTCCACAATAAAAATTTCAAGTGGATTCTTTGGCAGGATTAATTATGGGTTGACTGGCCAATGGAATCCATCAAAACAGTTGCTCCAGTAAGCCTGCTTGTGCAGAATCATAGATAAAAGTGGACATACAGCACTAATAGGGAAAGTAAAGTGTCCAGAAATGAGAAGATATGGGTTCCTTGGCTAATCACTTATTTTCTATAACTCTGTTTACACTTCAATTAAATGGAAAAAAATATTCCCTCCCTTGTGTACCACTCAAGATTGTTAAATTCATAGTAAAAATACATATGAAACAATTATGTGTACTTCTGTTTTAAAGCACTTTATAAAAATGCTGAGTTTCGCTTTTAGTTTGTTTTGCTTTACACAGCAAGTAGATGTATATACACCAATGCTTTTAAATGGAATTTTTTTCCCTGGAAATTATTTATATAAAGAATGTTGGCATCAAGGGAGAGGTGATATTTCAATCATGCTCTGTTTAGTCATTTGTTGAATAAAAGGCAAAATACTCATGCATTTATTTGATAAATATTTGTTGAGCACCTACTAAGTGCCAGATATTGTTCCATGTGCAGAGGATATAGAAATGAATAAAAGGATAGTTCCCTGTCCTTGTGGTCATCACATTCTAGTAAAGAAAGACAGATAATAAACAAAATAGACAAGTAAATTATACAGTATGTTAGTGGCTAGTGTTACAGAGAAAAAATAAATCAGGTAAGGAAATAATGAACGTTGAGGTGGATGTTTAATTTTGAATGGGATGGTCAGGGAAGATCTCAGTGAAAGCATCTGATATTGGAGCAAACACCTTAAGAAGATGAAGGAGCAAGCCATGCAGATAACTGAGTAAATAAAGTTCTAAGTATAGGAAACAAAGTGTACAAAGGCCGTTGTGTAGACAATTATCCAGAATCAGCATCAAGATAAGGGTAATTGGACTAAGAAAGCAAGGGGGATGGGGGTGGGAATGGCTAACAATGAGGTTGTAAAGATAACAGAAAGTCGTATCATTTAGGAATTTAAAGGCCATGGGACAGCTTTGTCATTTACTCTGAGTGACATGGGTTACCACTGGAGTGTTAATGCTTTTGAAGAATCTATCTAGCTACTAGGTTGTATGACTAGAGGGAAGAGTTAAAGAAGGAAGAACACTTATGATGACACTGTAATCACTCAGCGCTGATATGATGGTGACCTAGATGAGGGTGACAGCAGTGGATATGGTGAGAATGATTGCAATCAAGATATATTTTCAGAGTACAGCCAACCAGAGGATTTACTGATAGACTGGCCTATAGGGTGTGAGTGAAAGAAGAGTTAAATGTTTCCAGAATTTCTTTTCCCAAAATACATAGAAAGTGCAGATTGAAGAACAGACAGGAAAGATAGTAGTAGAAAGATTACTTTTTTAGATGAGGAAATACTTGAAATTTGGTTTTAGACACCTTCATTTTAGATGTATATAAGACACACAATCAGAAATAGCAACTTGGCAGTTGTATATATGAAACTGGAGTTCAGGGAACTGTTCCTAGCTGGACATATGGACTCAGGATTCATCAGTGTATGGATATTGTTTAAAACCATGGGACAGAATACGACTGCCAATCGAGTGATGTGCATAAGGAAGACAAGATGTTCAAGTCCTGAGCCCCGAAATACTCCAAAGTTAGGAGGTCATGGAGACAAGATAATGAGAAAAGGAGACCAAGAAGGATCAGATCATGAGAGAAAATTCAATAGCTTTTGGGATCCGCAGGTCAAATTAAGGCGTTTAGGGAGGATAGGTGTTCAACCATCTCAAATGGAATATACATTCTATACCATGTATATTATTTATATACTAAGAAGCATGGCATAAATTGCCAGAGATGATAAATTCATGATGATAATGACAATGATAAGAACAAGGACAATCTATTTTTAGAGTACTTTCTATGTAACGGACACCATAATTAGCCCTTTATATGAATAACCTACATGCATTTAATCCTTACAACATAACAATGGGGTAGATACTATTATTACTTCAATTTCACAGATAGTTAAAATTATCTCTATAGAAAGCAATATTCTCATACTTCAATCTTTATTCTAAAACAATTCCAATGAGCTTTCAGATCTAATGAACTTATTTTTAATAATAAATGTATCATGACATCTCCTTTAATATGCTGAAATTAAGTTCATGGTGAATGTAACCTATGTGCACACATAATTAAAAACTCAATATAATGACTCCTTATAACTTAAAGGAGAATTTAGAAAATATATCATAATAAAATGACAAGTGTTTCAATATGTAGGGACTTGGATTCAACTACAGAAGGTGACACAATGAAGTATGTCAGTGCTTGTACCTGTATATTGCATCACCACAAATTTGACAGCTAAAAATGTACCAATTCAGGAATTTTGAATTGCCAATTTAAATACCAATTCATTTTCTGAATGATGGGCAGGTCTTGATAAATTCTAAACAAACCAATGTACAATGTACATTATTCCCCCAATTATCCCTTCAATTTACATGCTAGGTGCATTGGTAAAAAATTGTTATTTAAATCGATCGAAATGACTTTGCATGTATCATGGAGTTACATTCTAGACTCACATAGTTTTCCAGCCTGATATGCCTTTAGCTCAGATAATACCACTTACATGAATATCTAACAGGACATTAAAAAATTGTTCAAGACACAAGACCTTTGTCTGTGGTTCCTGATCATTGCATCCCTTGCTCCTGCTCACTAAATGCCAGTAGAGCCCACTTTCCATAAGAGTTATGACTCAAAATTGTTCCCTCCGATTTCCAAAATGATTTCTAAGGGTCAGTATCAATTTTTGAGAATCCCTGGTCAGAAATGTGCTCTCCCTCTTTGTACTCTCTCCCCTGTGAATGGGTCATAGAGGTTATTAGAGCTAAAAAGACATTACATTTCAGCCAATTAAAAAGTGTTTCAATAATAAATTTCATTAGCATGGAAAAAACTCAAAATAAAGTTTTGAAACTGTTACACAAAT
The DNA here is from genome assembly GCF_040802235.1 of Manis javanica. Taxonomy (NCBI): domain Eukaryota; kingdom Metazoa; phylum Chordata; class Mammalia; order Pholidota; family Manidae; genus Manis; species Manis javanica. The sequence continues at coordinate 119,245,381 of NC_133174.1, forward strand.
GTTTATATGTCAGAACGTGAAGAGCACACCTTTCTCCCTAGCTAAGAGCTCTAAGAACTGTCTCATGAGAGCATTCCACCAAAATATTTCTTTGCCATCACACAGACCCAACATAGGCTAAACTACTAATATGAGCAAAATTATGTGATTCTTTTCTAGAACTTCAGAAATTATTTGCTAAGCACAAACAGGGAGGGAAGTACTTTACGTGACTGGTACTAACAATATTTTCATTGATTCATATACTAGAACAAAGCAAATTAATCTTATTTTAAACTCTCCTGAATTGGACATGGGGGAAAAGCTCTAACCTTATAGGTTGAATATCAGAGATAAAGTCCTAACATCATAAAGATTCACTGAATTGAAAGGCCATGCTAAATTAAAATATTTTAAGTTTGCTTTTAGATTGAGTTGGGTGGGTTTTTTTTTCATGAGTCAGCAACAGTATGGACAGTTTTGCAAAGTGCCTATTCAAATATGCCAAGGCCCATGATTATCCGGAGGAAAAAGGTATTCCAAATGAAGGCTTTTTTTTCAAGCACTCGATATCTTTTTCTTGATAATATCTTGGATCAACACACTCAACTGTCAGGATTTAGATGGTTTCAATTTGAGATATATTTCTAAAAGTGGCCACTAAATGCTGACACCACCAATAGCAAAGCACAGGTGACATTTGAGCTAGCCAACCTGGCTGTTTTTCAAGCCAGAAACTGCATGGCCCTCATCCTCAACCCCTGCCCTTTATCTTGACCCTGATTCCATGAAATTTTAGAGATGTGCCAGGTTATCATCTGTCTTCCAGGATGATCCTGGATAACTGGGAGAATGAAAGTCTTATTAATAGAACTAAGAGATTGATAAAGTGGGGCTTATTTGGGTAAAAGAAAGGTATTTTCCTTTAGATAGAATGAATGACATTGAAATAATCAAGCAATGATATCCAGTACACAGGTGGAGATGAAAAACTAAATCTTGTGAGGAAGAGCAAAGCTAGAAGCCAAAAGCACAGCTATGATAGTTGAGGCCGTGGGCATAATAAGGATGCTGAAAGAGTGTGGAATAAAGTCACAGAAGAGTTGATGCAGTTTTTGTATTTTTAAGAAGATATAAATTGTCTGAAAAATTATTTGGGAATAGTAAAAGTTGATATTTAAATCATAGTGTTAAATCCTCTGAGGAAATTTAATACAGAAATTGAATTGTTTTGTTCTGGAGAAGGGATGGCATTTCACTTAATTAAACTGAATAGCTATTGTGAGAAAAATGCTGATCAGTTTTTTTTGTATGTGATTCATGTTAGAAGAGAGCTGAAAACATGTATGTAGGATAGAACTGAAATAGTGTAAACACAAGAAGAAAGCCTTAATAATATCACCATCATAAAACATGGGAAACAAGGTATAACAGAATCCATGAAATCTGTTTCTTAGTTGGCATCAGAAAGAAAATAGCTAATGGTCTGTCCTGGGTGGCTGGAATCAGGTCCCCAGGACAAATTATGGTCCCTTCTAGCTCTAAGATTCTAGCGTTCTCTATCCTCCTTCCCTCTCTCCAAATACCCACTGTTTTTGACAGTTTTCTATGCATAGGAAAATAGTTATGTCTTCACATAAGCTTTTATCTAGTATGTATGTATGTGTGTATATATATATATATATATAATTCTTATATAGGACTATGATACAGAATTCAGAATCTGTCTTCTTTATCATGATAGATGGAAAACCAAAAGATGGGTTGACAAGAAAATTATAACGTTTTCATCTACTTGCTATGCGAATGTTCAGTTAAGGAAGAGTAACTTTTAAACGTTAACATGTTTGAATATACAAAAGTTCACTTTTTGAGGGGTCAGAAGTGTCTCCAGGATGGCTTATCAAAGTCTAATGCTTCTGCCCTAACAAATTCAAATGTGTTTCCTGAATACTTTGAATTGAATATTCAGTTAAGATTAGCTGGTTGATTTTTGCACATGAAACAGTTACTAACAGAATAAAAACATGTGCTGGGGACCTGGCAAGGGTAGCACCCTTGGACAAGCCATTTCCATATAGGGCTGCTGTATTTTAACACAAAGCATAAAAAAGCTACAGACACTGGCCTAGTTCCATTTGGTCAGCTTATAACCTTTAAGTCACCTTTAAGTTAGTGATAAGGCAACACTAGTCTAGCTTTACTAAGCGTAGATTTAATGGCAGGTAATGTTGCAATGCTCTATTTTTAGTTTCAAATAAGCAACAGGAAGTTTGCTTGTGTCTTCTGCGATGCTTTAATAAAAATTTAACACTAATTTGCTGCTTTTTTTCTCTATAATAAGGGAGACAAGACCACTTTTTGGATACCTTGTTTGTTCTCTTACATCACAAATTTGCAGCAACTAACATGAATTAGTAAACTATTCTTGAGCTTACTAAAGTATGTTCTTACCTCAAAGAGATAATTAAATCCCAAGCTAGAAATAATTCTTACTGAAAAGTTAACTCCAAGCATGAAATACGCTTCTTTAAAAAATGTGTTCAAACTGACTTTGGGAAATGTATTGGGAATGCATGTGAAAGCTTTCTATATTTTAGTTTGGTATTTTTTCCAAGATGAACCAACATCTACTCAGTTTGAATGAAAAAGTTGACTTTTTACTTTAAATGCGTTTGTCATATGGATACTTGAAGCTGCATCTCATGACATACTAAAGATACTGTTTTCCTTCAGAAAAAAAGGTCTCCTCTATCAATACCCAACCAAGAGCCATTAGAACAGGCCTTTTGTGATTATAATCATAAGCAAAATGAATCCCAGAATATTTAACAATGTATACGTGAGTAAAAGACTGAGCTTACAAAGTATTTAATTGTACCATCCAGAGTACCTTAAAGAAAAATAAACCAAACTGAAAATGCCATGTATTAACTGCAGACCTGTCTACAATCTGCAAAGGAATTACTGAGATTTATAGGAGGTGACACTTTATGGGGAGGGTGCATTGGGAATATATTTGTGCAAAGAATACAGGGCTAGTCCTATTGAATTCATATATTTCAGTTAAACCAATGACATTGCATCTATTTGAGAAGGTTTGTAAGATGATTCCCTCTAAACACTAAAGCCAAATTCAACGTAAATGATATAATTTAATACCTGTCAATGGCATAAAGTTTTACAATGCAGGTATTGATAGTCCCATTTGACTGAAACTATATTTTTTAGTGAGTCCCAAATGTGCTGTAAAAAATAATCTGTGATAAGATGAGAGTGATTGCATTTATGTTCTGGTCCATATATCCAGTGGGGCATAGTCAAATTAACTGATTATTTGACAGCCCAATTGTTCTGTTTCTCAATATGGGTTGACTCAACAGTTGGCTATGAATATCTTAAAGATTTACTCCACCTAAGGATTACACAGCTTATATGCATATAGAGTTCATGTAATTGTGTGTAAGATATTTGGGTAATAAAACAACAATTTTATTGTATTATTTCTGCCTTGGCATATAATAGAAACTTGATGGATGAAAATTAATATTGGTGCTAATATCTATTAAAATTTTGGAAGGAAAAAAGAATAGGAATTTACTTTTGCAAATATTAGAGGATGAAAGGTTTGAAAAGGGCAGGGGATAATAGCTATGACCTGCAAATAAAGTACACATGGAACGGACCTCTAGGGAGACCATGGATGATAAATGGATTTTTCTCAAAGTTTTTCCCATGTAATATATTTAAATTTATGACTCAGGAAGAAACAAAAAATCTGAACAGACCAACTACCAGTAATGAAACTAAATTGGTAATAAAAAAAACTCTCAAGAAACTAAAGTTCATAACAAGATGCCTTCACACGTGAATTCTACCAAACGTTTAAAGAAGAGCTAATAAAGTATTCCAAAAAATAGAAGAGGAGGGAATACTTCCAAACTCATTCTATGAACACAACATCACTCTAATAACAAAACCAGAAAAAGACATTACAAAAAATAAAACTACAGAACAATATCCCTATGAACATAGATGCAAAAATTCTCAATAGAATGTTAACAAACCAAATTAAAAATGTCTCAAAATGATCATCTATCACAACCAAATGGGGCTTATTTGAAGGATTCAAGGATGCTACATGATACATAAATCAATCAATGTGATACACCACATTAAGAAAAGGAAGGATAAAAACCATTTGATCATCTCAATAGATGCTGAAAAAGCATTTGACAAATTTCATTCCATTCTTGACAAAAACTCTCAACAAAATGGGTATAGAGGCAATGTACCTCAACATCATAAAGGCTATATATGACAAACCCATAGCCAACATCATACTCAATGTCCAAAAACTGAAAGCTTTTTCTTTAAGATTGGGAGTAAGACAAGTATGCGCACTCGCACCACTTTCATTCAACATAATACTGGAAGTCCTAGCCATGGCATTCAGACAGGAAAAAGAAATAAAAGGCATCCAAACTGGTAAGAAAGAAGTAAAACTGTCACTGTTTTCAAATTGCATGATGGTATATATAGAAAACCTTAAAGACTCCATCAAAAAAACATTAGAATAAATGGATTCAGCAAAGTTGTAGGATACAAAATTAATATACAGAAATCTGTTGCACTCCTATATACTTATAACAAACTAGCAGAAAGAAAAATTAAGAAAATAATTCCATTTACAAATGCATCAAAAAGAATAAAATACCTAGGAATAAACCTAATGAAGGAGGTGAAAGACCTGTAGTCTGAAAACTAAGACAATGATGAAAGAAATTGAGGAAGACAAATAAGTGGAAATCTATCCTATGCTCATGGACAGGAAAAATTAATATTGTCAAAATGGCCATCTAGCCTAAAGCAATTTACAGATTCAGTGAAATCCCTATAAAAATACCAATGGCATTTTTCAATGAACAAGGGCAAATAATCCTAAAATTCATATGGAACTACAAAAGACCCCAAATAGCCAAAGCAAAAACAAAAAGAACATAGTTGGGGATATCATGCTCCCTGACTCAAGAAATACTAGAAAGCTACAGTAATGAAAACAGTATGGTACTGGCACAAGAACAGACCCATATATCAGTGGAACAGAATAAAAATCCCAGAAATATAAACCCATGCATATATGGTCAATTTACATATGACAAAGGCAGCAAGAATATACGATGGAGAAAGGACAGTCTCTTCAATAAATGGTGTTGGGAAAACTGGACAGCTACATGTACGAGAATGAAACTGGATTACTGTCTAACTCCATTCACAAAAGTAGACCCTAAATGGATCAAAGACCTGAATGTAAGACATGAAACCCTAAAACTCTTAGAAGAAAAGATAGGCAAAAATCTCTTGAACATAAGCATGAGCAATTTTTTCCTGGACACATCTCCTTGGACAAGGGAAACTATCAAAAATGAACAAAGGGGACTACATCAAACTAAAAAGCTTCTGCACAGCAAAGGAAACCATCAACAGAACAAAAGGCAACCTAAAGTATGGGAGAACGTTTTCACAAATGATTTGCCTAATAAAGAGCTAACATCCAAAATACATAAAGAACTCACAGGACTCAATATCAAAAAAAAGCCCAAATAACCCAATTAAAAAATGGGCAGAGGACCTGAACAGACATTTCTCCCAACAAGACAACAGATGGGCAACAGGCACAAGAAAAGATGCTCCACATCACTAATCATCAGGGAAATGCAAATCAAAACCACAATGAGATATCACCTCACACCAGTCAGAATGGCCATTATTCAAAAGACAAGAAACAAGAAGTGTTGGCGATGATGTGGAGAAAAGGAAACCCTGCTACATTGTTGGTAGAAACACAAATTGGTCCAGACACTATGGAAAGCTGTATGGAGGTTCCTCACAAAACTAAAAATAGAAAATACTATACAACCCAGTAATTCCACTTCTAGGAATTTACCCAACAGAAAAAAATCCGATTCAAAAGATGGATGTACTCCTATGGTTATGGCTAATTTACAATAGCCAAGCTAGGGAAGCAACCAAAGTGTCCATCAATAGATGAATGGATAAAGAGGACGTGGTATATACATATGATGAAATATTGTTCAGCCATTAAAAAGAAAGACACCTGCCATTTGCAACAACATGGACGGACCTAGAGAGTATTATGCTAAGTGAAATAAGCCAGGCAGTGAAAGACAAACACCATATGATTTCCCTTGTATGTGGAATCTAAAAACAAAACAAAATTTCAATAGACTCAGACACTAAGAAGTAACTGTTGTTTACCAAGGGGAAGGTTTTGGGGCTGGGGATGAAAGAGGTGAAAGGGATAAAGAAGCACAAAAAGAGAAATTTTTACTAATTATCTTAGGTGTTAAATAGTACTATGGTTATGTAAGAGAATATGCTTTTTCTTAATGCATGCTAAAACATTCAAGAGTAACATTATCTCTGAATTTTGTTTTCAAATGACTCAGCAAAATGGAGATGATTGATGACTGACAGATAAATTTATCTATTTATGTAGCAGATATGGAAAATGCTAACTGTTGTCTTTAGGGTGTGATGGTGAGCATATGTGCACCACAGTATTTTTTCAACTTTCTTGTTTGAAAATTTTTGTAATAAAAATGTGGTTATAAAATAAAAAATAAAAAAATAAACCTGAAATAATTCTCATTACAAATTTTTTACTGGATTAAACTTCTAAGAAAAATAATTTTGTCTGAAATGCTCTTTGACTACATTAAAAAATTATATATTTCAGGAATTTTTAACCAAAACAATGGTATTATGCTATACACAGTTATATCACCTGGACTTTTCATATAAGTTTCTTTCTTTCATATATATATCTTTCTATGTTGATACATAAAAATAAATATCATAGTTTTTAATGGGCCCATGGCATTCAATTAAATGAATGTACCATAATTTCATTAACACCCTAATGATGAGTACATAGTTGTTTGTTTTTTTTCAGTTACAGACATTATACTTTATATCTATATTTATAATTCCAATAGTAAACTTTCTTAGATGTGGATAGACAGTACTAGGAGATATTCCCATTTAAAAAATTTTAACAATTATTGCTGAATTAACCTTCAGAAATACTGTACCAGTGTAAACCTTCACCACTGGTCTCTCAAGTACCTTATTTCTCCTCTTCCTTCTCTCCCCTAGGTATTATCATTCTTTTTAATTTTTCATAATCTGATATGTAAAATAAATGTTTTAATTTGGAATCCACTGATTTCTAGCAAGTTGGAACTCACTAGGGAACAAGAGCTCTGGAAATTCAGACTATTCTCAATGCAGCTCTATATCCCTGTTACTTTGCAACTTACTCTTAACATTTTACTGCTACTTTTCTGGAAAAAGAAATATCAGGACTTAGGACTTTTTAATTCCTTATTTTAGATTGGTCCTCCTTTGAATGTGTTCATCCTGCTTATAGAAGACCCCTGGCCTCTGCCTTCAAGCACCAGTCCTGTCACCGGTTCAGTGATAAGCCAGCCTTTGATCTCAACATTTTGATTTCTAGCAATATATGAATATAGTACTGGTCTATGTATGTTGACATGAAGCCTGGTGTGTAGTCATCATTTGCCCCTAAATAATTAATTTTATTGGAAAAGAATATTTACTGTCAGAGTCTGGATAAGGCAGAAGATAACTGTAATTCTCCTGTGGAAACACAATTCCTAGGATGACAAACTTCATTGGCTGAACTACTCACAGAAGAGACCAGTGGGATACTCATGGGAAATTCCATGTCACCAAGTTTACAGAATGAGGTGGAGTTGAATGGAAAGAGCTTTAAACAAGAGGCAACTTTGTTCATTCTCACCTTGATTCTACAAACTCACAGTGTTGATATATTCATCCTTTTCAGCCCTTCATGGAATCTTGGGCTGGCTAATGGCAACAGAACTTATTTCACAACATATTAGCATAGTATTGCAGTCTCGATTGCTACTATAGTCACTTGCTTTAGGATTTGGTGGTACTTGGTATCTACTGGACTGAGAAGCACTGAGATTAAAAGCACTTGATTTAATACACCAGAAAAAGCATTTTCAACATGGTCAAAAAATTGTAAACTCTGAGATTAAGTTATTAGTACGTTTCTGTAGGCATGGTTTTAAAATCCGATTCACCCTCTGCTGTAGAAGGGGATGGGGATATAAATAATATGCATTCTCTGTTCTGGATGAGTTTGCAATTCACTTGGAGAGACAGGCCAAGCATAGAGGATCCAATCGGAGGGTAATTCTGTGGGAGTTGGCTAAGTGAGTGTCTGTCATGATTGATTCTGGCAGCTGGAATCCTGCTAAATCTGTTGTCGGCGCTTGTTTTTGGCCTTCTCCTGTCACTTGGGGCAGTCAAACATGGCAGTCAGTTCTAGACAAGGCCAAATAAGCATCAGAAATTCTCAGATATGGCTCTACTAATTAGAATAAGAAAAATATTATATTTTAGAAGATATCAAATATGAAATCTGACCCCTGGCCACCTTTGCAGAAATCCCATAATTTCTGAAGAGAAGTCACCTTCAGTGACCTACTGAAATGCACATCTTTCATAAAGGTCACCTCATAATTATTCTATCAATTTACCATGTGGACTGTGCCTGCTATCAAAAGAGAATGATTCCTTAAAATGTACGAGCACAGTGCCTTTAGCCACACTTATGTAGTGAAAAATAGCTACCTTTGGAATTAAGAAATACTTATTTTTATGCTTCATTTCTGTCTCTTACTAGTTAAGCAAGTTTGCATTATGCTTAGGAAGACAGAGACTAGAGAGAAGCAACCTGATTTCAAACATCAGCTTTGCCACTATCTGTATGACCTTGAGCAAGTTACTAAACCTCTCCCTGTCTCAGTTACATTATCTGTAAAGTGTGAATAACAGTAGCTCCTATTTAATAAGGTATTTAGTACTAAGTAAGTTTACATAGATAAAACACTTAGAAGAATGTCTAGCACAAATTAAGCACTGTGCATGTTTTGGCCACATTGATGATAATGATGTTGAAGATGATGATGTTGGTGATGGCGATGGGAACAGGCAAAATTTACATTTTAGAGCTACAGTTTCCTCAACTACAAAACTGGAGATAGTGCTACCTATTTCCTAGGATTACTGAAGGGGTTAACGGATAAGTATATAAAGGATTTGGTATATACCACCAACTAAATAAATGTGTTGTCCACCACCCTATCCCAGTCATTCTTTCCTTTGTCTATAGAAGAATGGGAGTGATGATTCAGTAATTGGTTTATTTGCCTTTCTTTTAACATTGAGCACACAAGCATGAACATGTTCTTTCAGCACATATACTAGGCTAACTGGAGTCTTGACATGTACAGCAAAGTCTTTATGCTACCTCAGTCTCAAGATCTGTGTAATAACATAACATCTATTGGAGATATTTCAAAACCATTATCATTGTTACTCTGTGTGTCCTAATCTAGAGTACATCACAAACACTAACTTGCTTCTCGTATCTTGGAAGGGCTGTACTCCTTAGAAAAGCCATCTGACTAGCTTTCTAATAGGCCCACCCAAGCCTATTGACAGGCAAAAACTCACCCTGATTCATTCTCCTGAAAATGAGAACCACTGCAAAACCTTCTAGTATTCAATAATCATTCACGGAAATATTTTCACGCATCTGTCACTTTGTGATAGACATGGGAACATGTTGCATGTTGTCTAGTCCCTGTTCAAGTAAGGATTTGTTTGTTGACCTAGCTAGCTGCGGGAAATGCACTCATTCAGCCTGTTCAGGAAGTATCCACGATCATACCCTGTTAGCAGCAAGCTCACATAATAACGTTTTTGAGTTGGAGATTTCAAAGTCTGGCAATTTTAGCCAAGTGAGGGCGATTCTAGTTCTAGATCTCCCTGTGTGATTGGCTGAGGCCCAACCTTTCCCTCTGCTTGGTTCTACTTCCATCTCCCTTTCACAGTTGTCAATCTCAAGGGCACTTCCTAATGAACACCCAGCCCACTAAACCCCAACTAATCATCTGCTTCTCAGAGAATTCAACCTGCAACATACTGCCAGGAACTCTCTGGAGGGTCTGTGTTCAGATATAAAATGAAAAGTCCCTGTGCTCCAGGAACTTACACTCTCACTTTGGTTTTAAGATGAATCCACACAAAACAGCACCTCCAAACTTAACACTATTTGTCTCAGCAAGGAAAAAAAAGAGATTGATCACTATAAATTGATTATGTCAGAGACAGCTTCAGGAATAAAGTGGGGCTTGAGCAAGATTGTAAAAATACATTTAGATTAGTAGAAGGAAATAAGGAGAGCATCCTATGAAAGAAAGAGCATGAACAAATGCCATGACTATGGGAAAGGACCGTGGTATATTCACTGAACTATAAGGAAATCTGTGTAACTGGTTCAGACTTCTATTTGGGAAGCTCTGAGAGAGATTTTGGGTAAGAAGAGGTCAGATATTATAGGGTTTTGAAAGCTGAGCAATGTTTCTTTGACTGGATAAAGCATACGTGTCCATAACTTTTCACAATTTACCATTTGTAAGACATATCTTTTTTTCCTGCAGTTACTCAAATTGGTTTGTTCTGAACCATCCAGTCTTTTACTTCCTCCTTCTGCTTAGTTCTGAGACAGGTTTAAGAATATCCTCTCTGACTTTTAGAGAAAGAAAAGCTAACCAATTCAATCTAGGTTCAAAATTATTTCCTGGGTAAAATCAGATACTAAAAAAGTTATAAATTATGTTGGTCCTCTTATTCAACTATCCAAGATGGACAACATTGACAGTGAAATGGAATATTGATATTTAGGGCTCAGAGTTTAAGAACCTTTGCTTTGTGTATCATCCATTGTGAGTCTCAAAAACTTTGATTAAAAGCATTCTTTAGATCACTAGTTTTCAACCAGGGGTGCCATCCCTCCACTCCCACCCTCCCCCACCAGGGGACATTTGGCATATTCTGGAGGTATTTTTGCTGTTACATCTAGTGGGTAGAGGTCACAGATACTACTAAACATCCTGCTATGTACAGGACAGCTCCCCACAACAAAGAATTACCTGGAAACGTCAATAGTACTGAGGTTGAAAAATCCTGACTTAATCCACTTCTATCCTTATTTTGTATGAATGCTCATAGCCTAAGGCAGAAAACTGTACTTTTATCTTTTCCCAAATGATAGTGGAATTCAGTATTTCCATGATCATTTCCAAAAGTCTTCAGTAGAAGTTCCAGGCTTTTCTGTCCAACATAGCAGACACTATTCATATATGGCTACAAAATATTTGAAATACAGTTGATCCAAACAGGTATGTGCTGAACATATCATCTTTCAAAAACATATGATTAAAAAAGAATGAAAAATATATCACTAATATTTTTAAAAGCCTACTGCATGTTAAGATTATAATATTTGGATACATTTGGTTAAATGAAATATATTATTAAATTCATTTTGTTTATTTTTACTTTTTAAGTATACTTACTCAAAAATGTAAAATTACACATATGGCTGGCATGATATTTCTACTGGACTCTGCTGATCTGTATGACTGCTCATCTCTATCGGTTTCCATGTTATTACCTAGGAGATCCAGATCCTCATGCCAATCAATTAGCACACCTAGGATCTACTGGGAATCCTGTCCTGTTCAATCCCCTAGAGCCCCTGTTTTGAAAACTCAGCCTACTGATTACCTGAAGAATATGACACAGAGGTAACACAACTTTTCTCTTCTGTCCAGAGCTGTCCACATGCCATCCTGGTCATCAGCACAGACTACCAGTGTCTCAGTGATGAACTGCTACTTCCAGAGGATTCCTCTCATGAGCACCATAAAAAATTGTCTACAGGAGTCTCCCTATGAAGAAAGCTGTGTTTCTATCCTGGCTGGAAAAGCATAAACCTCTGACTATTGTTGAGAGTGACACAAGGCCATGATTGAAGAGACATAAGGAAATATTGAAATTAATGAAGAAAAGAGCAAAAAATCCCTAGTCTTTTTAAAGAAGGGATTTCAAAGTGATGACCTGCTCACTTTTTTCTGAGAAAAGTGATTCTTGGTTTGGTGAAATGGAGGGAGCACTGGACTGAGAGTCAGATGCCTGAATTCTAGTGGTGTGTCTGTCATGTACTAAGTGGGTGAACTTGGGTGAACCACCAAACTTCCCTGAGCATCAATTAACATATCTGTAAAATGAGGGAAAAAACCCTCAAAGATTATTCTTTAGATTATATGAGAAAATGTACATAAAATACTTTTGATGTATAGTTATATACATATAAATACATGTGTTATTAGACTGTCTCTTTAAAGGCATTGAATATGCAGAGTGTATTTGAAAATATGTACATTAAAGGTAATAAAATATAAGAGTAGTTCCAAAATTGGCAACTAACATCACTCCAAGGTTGTATATAAATAAAGTAATTTAAAGACAGTTGTCTGTTTGGAATGAAACAATGGTTGTCTTCAAAATAACTAGTTGTTTCTTTTCAACGGTATTTTGGAATGATGAAAGAACACCATTTATGCCTAAGTATTTGGTTTCCAACTAGGAAAACCTCTCACAATGTTGAGTGTTACAATAGCCTTGTATATGGAACAACTATGTGCCATGGCTGTGGTTAAATGACTCATACTATTACACTCAAAATATTTCAAGGCAAATAGGAGTCCTTGTTCAACAGTTGAGCATATTTGCTAAGAGTACAATAATCAAATAGGAAACAAACTACAGGACAATTTAAAGACCTATAAAGATTTGTGAATTTTGGTAAAACTCTGAGAAGAGTTAAAAATACCTTACCAGTTATCTTTTCTCAGGGCCAAAAAATAGCTCATTTTCAGTATTTAAACTTAACTAACTTCTCTGACTATATATGAAGGAGTGAAAACATCTTGATCGTCAAGTTAGGACTTGATCATCAAGTTATCAGAGGGGGCTTTTACAATTTTTTTGGTGGTGGCTTACCTCTTTCATAACTACAAGGCTTATTTTGTCTGCTTGGTTATCTACCTAAACTGACAGGACATAACCTAACCTTATTTCTGAGTCTTCTGCTGTTACCTTTTGGACTCATTTAAGATTGCCTACAGTTTTCTGTGAAGGTAAAAGTAGACTTTACCAAGTAGAAGGTATTAAGAACAAATGTTTGCTCAATGAATGAATGAGTAAACGAACGAATCTGTAATTATTCCATTATCATTTCTTTCCTTTCCCTTTGCTTCTAAAGACATTTTCATTGGTTTTGAGTTTTCTTTGGAGTTTTAATTTTTTTATTCTTTGTCTTGGCAGCATAGAGGAGACACTGATATTATGGTTGCCTGGTGTACTGCATACCACAAGCATGAATACTTGAGAAAAAACTTCTGTTCTGAGAGCAGTAATTTTCCTTGTTTATCAGTATTCTCCTTGTAGGTGTGTACTGATTACATTGTACCAAATTGTTCTTAACATCTATCACTCAAAGAGCAAAGGTATTTGACACCTAGACCCACTGCTTATTGTTAAAGAACTTGCAGCTACAAATTCACCCTGTACCAGGACATGATATAAAAAAAATATTTAAAAAATACATTATTTTCAAACAGAGTTATTTTTTAATAGTTGATATCTTAGGCTGTGTGGGCTGCCATAACAAAATATCATTGCCTGGGCAGTTAGAACAAAAAGAATAATTTTCATAGTTCTGGAAGCTGGAAGTCCAAGATCAGAGCACCAGCATGGTTGTTTTCTGGTGAAGACTGTTTGTCTTGTAGACTGCTTTTTTCTCACTATGTCCGCACATGACGGGAAGAGAGATAGCTCTGGTGTCTCTTTCTCTTCTTATAGGGGCAATAATCCTACTGGGAGGGTCCTAATTTCATGACCTCATCTAAACCTAATAACCTCCCAAAGACCCGCCTTTCCAAATACTACCACATGGAGGTTTAGGGTTGATGAGTCAGAGGGGAGACACAATTCAGTCCATAGCAGTTGGTAAAAACTAAAGCTTCTCCGGATACTCTGAAATTGTAGCAGAACATATACTATTAACCTGGTGCTGTTTGAAAGACAGTTACACCAATGACTCCTTGTTGCTTACATTGAGTTCCAGTTCCTTATCCTCAATACACGCATACCCAATCTGGTCTCCTATTAGTTTCCTTCATAAACTCTGCCATCAAGGTAGAGGCTTCTTTTCACTGACTCCAAAATATACATTATTCTCTTTTTGTAGCCCTAGTTCCATGTACTTGTTCATTCAATTCCATTGCTTAAAATGGTCTCCCTAATCCTTTCTCCTTGTAATAATCATTGTCAAGAATTTTGATATTAAATCACTGCATTAAGCAAATGGTAAGCACATAGTGGATTTTAGTTAAATACTTAACATGGATTATCTCCTTTAATCCTTGCAACAACCCAACAAGGCAAACAGTATTATGAACCCTATTTCCTAGATAAGAAACCTGAGATTAAAAAGATTAAGTAACTTGTTCAAAGTCACACCACTATACACTACATGATGGCATAGCCTGAATTCAAACCCAGTTTTATTCTACTATATGAGTTGAGTTTTACCCCTTGTGTTGTGCTTCCTGCCATCAGTATCCTCAAAACAATTTTGTTTCCATAATGTGCTTAAAGATAGTGAATGGCTCCAGAAAACAATTTCCACTGATAATAATACAGGGACTCTACTATATTTTAAGAATTGGAAAACATTAGCTTTTAAATCCATGGACAAAGCACATCTAAAGGGAAATACCAGCCTCAATTTACCCAACAAACATTTCATGACCAAATAAGCTCCTTTTTTACAGCATATCCTTGAAAGCTGATGGAAAGAGATTCTCAGACCTTCTTAAAGTAAGTGCCCCAGTAGGAAAGATCAGTTGATTTGTTAAAAAATTACATGTCCTATGATTAACACCACCAAGTGATCAGAAGTGAAATGTTTGTATTATTACTGACTGCCTGGGAGTCACATATCTCTCCATACTTGATCAAGATAATGAATGTACAACATGGACCTAACTTGCAGATAGGATACAATATGCTCATTCAAGCATGACATGATTTAAAGCCATGCTGTGACACTGAAATATTTTGCACCACAATACCCATTTCTACACAGGATGGGCACAGATTCCTCCCCAACTAATACAGTTTCTTAAATTAGTGAATGAATGTTGTGAGTGCCTACCATATGCCAGTCACCTGTGGGGACAAGACAGTGAACAAGACATTTTGCATGGGCAAAAGCTCCTAGTACCCAGGGAATAGAGCTAAATGTTCAGGACCCTACACAGGGCTATTTCTTACCTTCAAAGCAGAAAAAATCTTAGTATTATTTCCACAGCAAATAATCTTCTTCCTACAGTTGCTCAAAGGGCGTAGGTTCAGAAGCTCAAGTTCTTATAGTTCTCAAGTCCTTGTGCTGCCAGAGAATAAAAACAACCATAAATGATAAGAATTAGTACCTCACTAAAATAATTTTTATATGCATCCAACCCAATCCCAAATATGCTGAACAAGAAATACTTACTAAAATGGAACAAAATATCGATTTCTTCCAGTGAACAAAGGTGCCCTATCACAGAATACACTTATATAGGAAGAATTAAGCTTAATATTTGTCCCCTGAAGACCACTTCTCATAAATGAGCACACATTGCTTATTGCATTTCAGTACTTGGTTCTGAATAAATCATGGAGGGTAAACATCTCATAATTCCATGAAATGAGTAGTTACCTCCCTAGTGGACTGAGTTTTCAAAAGGATTTGTGGAAAATAGTCATTGATCTTCATTTCTTTCTGTTTCTCTTGCGTAGCCAGCATTTCCTATTCCAGGGAATATTTTGTTCCTAAGCACAGAACTTTCTGAGGTCAGTTTCTTTTCCACCCTGGATCTTTGGTAATGGCTCAGCTCCTATCACTGTCAATCACACGTACTCCAATTATGAAACACATACATAACTCATAGATATTTTAATTCATTGTATTTTCAGGTGCTAATGGCAGTCTTCATCCAACATACCTCCAAGTTATTCATAGCCAAGGGGAGCAAATGCAAAGCACTGTAGGAGTAGTAGGATCTGAGCTTTAGTCTCTATTTCACAGTTTCTAAGTTCCGTGGCCTCGAGGAAGATGTCACCTTTTAGGGTCTTACCTATCTCTTTGTGAAACAGGAATAATATTGATAATAAAATCATCGTCATCATCACCATCACCATAAAACTACAAGAAGAGGCTGAACTGGCTATCTCACAGACAGGGGGAGACATATCCACCAAACCCTTTGAATCCACTAAGACCATCAATAGGAAACCAAAGTAGTTTCCCAAGGAACAGTATTGTCAGTAGTATCAAACTCAGCTTTAGCGGGGAGTGTTTCCTGAGGAACGGATACAGGTGATTATAGAGGTAAACACACTGTGACCAGGAACGCAAATTCCTATTCTCCCTAGAGTCAGGACAGCCTAGGACTCTGAACAAACACATTTCAAAAGGATGATATCAGCCTTTTGGCACCTGATCTCATATTCTGCCAGTTACTGGAACAATCAGTGATGTTAGGAAGATGCTCATGGCTGTGATTCCTAGGACCTGGCTGCTAGTCCTATCTCTCTACTTCTTGCCTAGATGATCTTAAGTGAATTTCTTCCTTCTCTGAGACTCAGATTTATCATCTATACAGTTAGAAGATACTATTTTATTGTGTGAGTGTGATTTACTAAGCAGGATGTTGCCTGCCATTGCAAAAGGATTGGTAGCCTAAATATACTTTTTCAAGCTAAATTAAGTTCCAAGCTTTCCATACATGGTCAATATGCAGGTCAGATTATTATACTGTTAGCTTTCAGTAAAATTGCGGAGTGGGTGATTTTTAAATATTGTCATTTTCACTCTCTCTTGAAGTGTCCTAACACAAACGTGACCTTCTTCCTCTAGGTGCCATCCCAAATGACCCAATAATCATAGCCTGTCCATTCTAACCAGGGCCTATATGGGTACTTTCTCCCATTCCAAAGATTTTCAAGGTAGCCACTGGTCTATCCCATTCATTTCAGAGCTCCAGAGCTCCATTGACAGTTTATTTCAGCTGCCATTTCCTCCAAAGTCAGGGATAGATAAATATGCTGGTGGTAGTGAAGTCTCTACTCTGGATGAAAACTTACTTACAATTTGCCCTGACCCTAATCCTAAATTTGGCTGAAAATTTGTTGGGTAGAAAATGGATATGAAAACTCTAATGAATAATTGAATAGTATGCATCTTTATTATGGTCTTGAGAGCAATAAAATATTATCACTTTTGCAGTTAATAATTTACCAAAATGCTAAATAATTATGACAATAAAGATAATGATTAAGACGATGTGCATGATGAATTCTCACTGTCAGAAAGGAAGTCCATCTGAAGTCCTGCATGTTTCAGATTTTCCGAAAACCAGATGATTTATTTCCACTATACAAAGGTTACTAAACCCATAAAATTTTGTTAAACAGCTTGGACTGATAAAACTTGACACAGCATGATGATGATGTGCACCTTGGTTTAAAATGCTCATTTTTATTCTTCCTTTTTACTCGTCAGCAACCAAAGTGAATCTCCTGCCTTCAGAGCCTAAGACTTCCGGTAAGCTCTAAGTCTTCTGGAAAATTGATTTTCCTGGGCACATTGCTGCTAGTGCTTCATGCTGATGAATGACTCTGCTAGTGAAACGCAATTTCTACTAAATCAACAAATAGTTGTTATAAAAGCTCTAAGTCTTACTCTATTCCTACAACAAAAGCTTCCATCTCCTGCTCATTAATACTTGTGAGATTCAAAGGATGGGGAAAATTTCAATACACCCTCTTCTTTTCTTAACTAGTTTCTATATATTTCCTAAAATTCTGAGAAGGGGGGCTTGATTCTTAAGAAAAAATGTGGAGATTTAATGTGGGTCAGGATATTCCTTAGGGGATAGAATCATTCAAGTGCCAGTGGAAATGGCATCCCATTAGGCTTAGGTTGTCCATAAGCTTGTTAAATTTTGTTTGATAAAGGAAGGGAGGGAAGAAATGGGGAAGGGAAGGGAAGGCGCGAGGTAAAAGGAAGGAAAGGGATAAGACTAACGTTCAGGGAACGTCTTAAGATTGCTGAATTTGGACCTGCATCAAGATGAGTCATTCTTGTTGGATTCCGAGGAGAAAATTGTTTCTCTGTAATGCATTCTTACTTTGTTGTGACCATACCAGTGTTTCACTGTTTTGAGGTAATGTTAGCGAAGAATCATCGTCATTATAATTATATTATTGTAATCAGTCCAAAGAATTACACTTCGGTGTGTCTGCTCAATATTTACTTCCAGCATGTTTTCAGCAGTTAACTGGTATTTCCCACTCCTGGAGTGCTTTGGGTAGGCAAGTAATTCTTCCTAAGTAATATGAAGGGTCCACAGACAGGCTTCTGTTAACAGTGATGTAATACTATATTAGCAGGCTTTAGATCTCAATTAGCAATACATTTATCATCTTTCTCAACAGGGTGTTAGCTAAAACAGCTTTCTCCACATTCATTATGACCATGAGCTTTTAAACAGTAAGGGAGGTTTGTTACCTGCTTGAATGGTCATTTTTATGAAACAATGAAAGTACCTTTCTACCTAAAATACTTGAAAACTTTTGGTGGAGATTTACTTAACTATAATTTGTATTTTTTTGTTTCCAGATGCTGTTTTGCAAATAGGCAAGTATCTACACTGTTCTGTGCCGCTAGAGTATGCCAGCTTTCTGAAGCCACGAATGGTAGTGTTCACTGCTATGCTCTATTTTTCCCAAAGGAAAATTCTAGGCCTTATTAGAGACAATTCCACAATATTGTCACTTTTCTCTGGGATGTGGGCTGCAGTGCCTTCATTCATTCATTATATACCAATCTGGTGTGACCCAACAAAACTCCAGGGATTTCTCCCCCATTGCCCAAGGAGAAGGACTCCTGAGGGGTCCTTAAGAAAGCAGTTGTTATATGAATTACAATTAGAAGAATATTATGCTAGAGGATAGGGAACAACCAAGAGGATATAGTGTTTGTACCTCTCCACTCTAGTACTGCCTTCCATCCAGTCTTAAGCCAGAAGAAGAAACAGTAAACTAGTCAATCATTAAGGAGTATGTTCTGTGGTGCCTCTGACCTGGAGGGAAGATATTATCAGAAGATAAGCCAGAAATAACTGGCTTTTATTAACCCAAAACGCCCTTCCTGGAGATGGCTGATAGGAGTGAGTGCTGTAGTCTAGGTGCTATGACACAGAAAACTAGCCATGCTTAGTAAATATGAATCTCACTTATTTTGGGCTCTTAACCAGGCAAAGATAGGGGACAATGGATCCTGAAACAGGAACTCATGAATAATCTCTCTACTGAATGGCTACAGTACAGTGATAGTGCCTCAGGGTTTAATAGTCAACATCAACCATCAGATCAGTAAATTTATTCTCAAACATCAAATGTCAAGAGAAAAGAAGTGAGCACTGATTGTCAAAAGTATACACACACAGTATAATATGTGAAACCCTGGAATTTCAAACATGGTATGTTGGGCTCAAAGAATCATTTTTTAAAAAATGTATTTAAAAATCTACCTTCTGGCTAAGTAGAGAGAGAAATATTTTTCTTTCTGGCACCAAACTCACAAAATTATAGGTAGAAATGGCAATGTATTAAACAGGTACACACATACAAATACACATATATATATATATACACATACACACACACACATATGCATGCACATACACACGTACAGAAAGGGAATGAGGGAGAGAGACACAGACAGACAGACATTGAAAACAAAAAGAGAATCTCAGTGGACCAGAAACTGAGGGATCACTGCAAACTGGAAAGTAGACATTAAATCTCAGAGGGAAGACAGAATCTCAGAAAGAAGCTGTAGCCAAGGTGAAGTGTGAGAACATTACGCTACCAGGAAAGCTGGAACAGCACCAAAGGTGCTCCACATCTGGAGATAGAAGCCAGAATCAGCCAGGGGCTTGAGAGAAACTAACAAGGCAATTAGATAGGTATCTCTGCTCATTTATCCACACAAGTCAGTCCCCGTGCTGCAGATACTTGCTTCCCCTTTTAAGCCAAATGACAGAAACAATTAGAGATCACGGGGAAACTGCCAAAATTTGAAACCCAAAGACCATGTATCTTTATCTATTCAGGCTGCTATAACAAAGTACCACAGACTGGGTGGCTTATAAACAACGTAAATGTATTCCTCACAGTTCTGGAGGCTGGAAGTCCGACATCAGGGTGCCAGCGTGGTTATGAGGGCTCGCTTCCTACTTATAGACTGCTTTTTGTACCCTCACGTGGTAGAGAGCAGAGAGGGGGAGGAAGCTGTCTTGTGACTTTCATAAGGGCACTAATCCCAGCCATGAAGGCTCCAACTTCATGAGCTCATCTAATCCTAATTACCTCCCAAAGGTCCTACCTTCTAATACCATTACACTGGGGGATAGGGTTTCATCTATAAATTTTGGGGGAAACAAACATTCACTCCATAACATCTCACCACTCGCCCATCCAAATTCATGTCTTTCTCACAAGCAGAATACGTCCATTCCATCCCAATAGCCCCGACAATCTTAACTTGGTCCAGCATCAACTCTAGATTTCAAAGTCTCCTAAATCTCACCTAAATCAGATATGGGTGGGACTTAAGGAACAATTTATCCTGAGGCAAAATTCTTCCCCGAATATGAACTGGTGAAACCAAATGAGCTATATGTTCCCACACTACAGTTGTGGGACAGGGATAGGATAAACATTCCCATTCCAAAGGGAGAAACAGGAAAGAAGAAAGGAGTGGTGGGTCCCAAGCAAGTTCAAAAACTGGCTAGACAAACTTCATGAGACCTTAAAGTTCAAGAATATTCCTCTTTGGCTTCATACTCTGACCTCCAGGCCCACTGGGACAGCACTGTACTGTCTGGAAACACTAGGGGGGCAGTCCTGTCCCCAGCTTTGGTCTGTGGGTCTATTTTTATGCCAGTAGCATTCTGTCTTTATTACTATAGCACTGTAGAATAGTTATAAATCAGGAAGTGTGATGCCTCTAACTTTGTCCTTTTTCAGGATTGCTTTGGTGATCCAGGGTCTTGTGTAGTTCCATATAAATTTTAGGATTGTTTTTTCTATTTCTGTACAAAATGCTATTGGAATTTTGACAGGGATTGCATTGAACCTATGTCTTTGGGTAGTATGGGGATTTTAACAATGTTAAGTCTTCCAGTCCATGAACATGTAATATCTCTCCATTTGTGCTTCTTCAATTTCTTCCATCAGAGCCATTCATAAGGATGTAATCAAGCTGCAAATGGGCAGTTAGTCATCTGAGGAAGGAGGATTGTCTTGCATGCCATGGTTGTTGAAGGCCTCACTTGTTCACCTCATGAGTCTCTCTATAGGTCTCCTGAGTGTCAAGACATAGCAGCTGTTTTCCCCAAGAACATTCCTCAGTACAGATTATTTTTTAAGAGTAAACTTTTTGTATAATAATTCATATAGCATATATATATATATTCCCTTTGGGAATGAAGGATGGTGAAAATAAATAATAAATAAAGCAGTCTACTTCATTAAAAATGAACAGAGCCCATCTCTCAGGCCACATTTTTTAACACCTTTGCATGCTAAGACTAAGATAACATATTGTGGGGAAATACAGTTTATTGTATATAGTTTTCTGCTTCCCCAGCCCCATTTTACTCCTTTCCCAATTATGTGGCTGCCATGAATTTTAGGTGAGATCCATGGGTGATTCTTAATTGCTCAAAGCCAACCATTACATGGCATTATTTTAGTCATAGGGATTAATTCAGGAAAAGGCACTAAAATTAAGTTAATCCATTCAGAAAGAATATCATGGAAATTTCTTCAATGGTTGAGGAAGAGATGCTTCTACTCTCTGGATATGGAGGAGATAGTATATACACCTGGTTGATAATGGCAGTGATCTTGTAATCATTAGGGGAACACCTAGAGAATGAAGTGGATACCTCATAAGCAGAGGGAACTATCTAAAAGAAATCAGGTGCTAGGTGACATACATGAAACCAATTCTGAAGCCATGTTACCTCTGGCAATAAATTTCTTATTATTTAAGCAGGTTTGACTTGAGTTTTCTTTCATTTCTCATACAAATTGTACTAAGTGACAGATGTGGCAATAAGAAAAATTTTTCTCCTTGGAGGATTTTGGAGATAGAGAACACACATTCCTAAAGACTTAAACTCACATGTATGGGGTATAAGAAAGTGTTTGACTTAATGGCCCATACTTAGAGATACTAGTCAAGGGTCTACTGAATTTTCATTACTTTAAATATCACCCTATTCATGTAAAGAGATTAATTCTGAGGTGCCAAGTACATAAGTGCTGTGATGAAAGAGGTGCACATGTCACATGGTATAATTTCACCCATTCAGGTATACAAAATTCATTTTCTGGAGTTTTACATATATACCCATGTTCCTAATCCTGTAAGACTAAATGTTCTTTTTCCTATATCAAATAAGTAGTAATTTCATCCTTTACTACCCTGAAATTGAATTCCCCAATAATCTAGCCTACCTACATGCATATTTTTAAGAGTAAACATATTGCCTCAATTGTAATAAAAATAATAAATGCAAGACAACTAATTTATAATGAAATAATATGTACTTTGTGTACAAATACTTGGTCACAACTATACCAGAAGCTCTAACAAAGTTATCAGAAATATGTGCCTAATGTTACACATCACTAGGAAATTTTTGTGACATTTTCCATAGTGACGAACAAAGTTCAGTAACTTTATAAGGAAAACAAAGTACAGTCTTCTTTTGATTTACTTGGAGGTTTTATTCCTCAAAAAAAATCAGTGTATATTAGATATGTGAAAAAATGCTTTTCATTTGTAAGTAAAACAATTAAGTTCTAGATTCAGATTATTATTAGTTTTTTTTCCTTTAATGCTACATGAATGTTCAGTGGGAAATTTAAAAGTCATGTGGGACATAGGATTGACATTTACTATTTGGGATTGTCCTGCATTTTGTAGAGTATCTAACATTTCTCATTTCTGTTTCTGAATCATCATGAAAAAAATTATGAAACTCAGAGTGACTGGAAGGCTAAGCATTGTTTAAAAGAGACTCGACAAACCACTCCTGAACTCTCCAACACCTAGGAACTCAAATGAGTTGAATGATAGAATCAAAACTTAAGAACAATTTTTGGAAGTTTCCTCTGGACTCTGTGAGGTAATAAGGTACTAGGAGCAAGGCATCTTCATCGTGCAATGTGTTATCCTCCTTCTGCTCTTTAGGGTTTGAGAAGTTGTGCACATCTTCCCATTGGTACTATATGATACTTACTAATTTAGCTCATTAATGATTCTGCTTTGTACAATGACTAGCTCAACTCCATAAAATGTGGTCATAGAATGCTCACTGTAACCAGACCAAGGAGGAGGAGGACTCTAGAGGACGCATAAAAAAACCTTTTAAGGACCCATGTGGACATATTTGTGATAGGAAGGTGAGGAGCCAATATTTACAATTCAAATTTGAATATAACTTACTGGGGAATCAGCTGTTCATTAGTGTTTTTGCACATCAGATTGCTCACGTAGTGTGGCATTAGGAAACTCATCCTCCTGAACAATGGAGAAACAAGTACTGATGGCCCTCCCAACAGAAAGGAAGGTGAAGAAAGCTAAAAATGGAGTGACCAGCCACTTACCAAAGTAATGAGCTCAGATCACTTAGAGGTCTTTCTGATTGGTCAAATATTTTCCTGTTACTATTGAGTAGTTAAGAACTAACTGGCATCTAACCATCTGTTTTGGCTTTATTCTATCTGTATTATTCTGCTCATATCATGATTTATTACTGTTTCCACTGAATTATGAGAGCTTATTCAGCAAGTTATTATAGCAATAATAATGAATACTCTATCTCCTTTCAAACTCATAAGCTTGGGGAAAAAGTTGATTGAAAACAGAACAATAAAGCTTGATTTTTTTCTAAAATTCAATTATTTTATTTCCATTGAATATATATATAGCAATGCCATCTGCCTCAAAATGATGGCTTAATAAGTACCTGCTAAGCTAGTAAGCTATCAGAGAGAAATTAATAAAAATTCCATAAGGAGGAAACATATTTCACTGTGCTTATTTTTATTGTATCAAAATCTGAAGGAGGCCTTAGATAATGGCCCTGGACCATGATTAACTTAGTGAGAGTGGAATGATCACTGGATTGAACTGCATGTTCTTTTGGTATTGCTTCTTTCAACAATCCTGACTACTAGACTCAGACTTGATCTGGAAATTTCAAGTGTCTATGCTTAAATAGCATCATCCACTCTGATTTCTTCTATAAATAAGCTATCTTCTACAAATAGCTACTATCTAATAGAGCAGTAGAGTAGTACTAAGGATTACATTGCTATAGATCCTTTTAGAAACAGTCTGGTTACCCTAGAGTATTATGTGAACAATTCAACAGTATGTGTACAAGTCATCTATCTTGATAACTTCAGATAAATTTTTACCAACCAGATATTAATTGCCTTGGGATGAATGCCTAAAGGGAGTAGCAGGGTTTAATATCAAGGGTGAGCTGGTAAAGCACTGCAAGATTTTAGCTTCAAGTTGAAAATTTGGTTAGTTCAGTTAGCATTATGGTGTGATCCATTTCTTTGTGTCATTAATTTCACAAACAACCACAGAATTCTAGAAGGGTCAGCGCAACCATCACCCCTTTGAAAAATGCACATTAGGTCAGAAGAGAGGCATATTCTCAGCAATAGTTTTTACTGGGAGAAAACTATCCAAGAAGAAATAACACAAGAAGACTTTTTTTTTCCTTTCTCTTCTTAGCACAGAAGCATTTGTCTGATCAAAGAAAAAAATACACTGTGGAAATGGAAGAGAAAGCAGATAAGCATGGTTAAAGGGAAAGTGGAAACAGCAGTTCAAATCAAAGAAGGGGATAACTGCAGTTTGTAGCATTTGCTGATTTCCATTCTCAAGCTATCAACATGACATCACTGAATGAGTTGGGAAGAGATGCACAGCAGCACCCCACTGCAGAGTATTTCCATAGTGTTTCCACCACACAGATGCAAGAGACGTACATAATAACTACAAGGGCATAGATAACAGTAAAATATTGCAGAATAACTAGGAAATTATGAGTTTTGAGTATTTCTTTGTTTTTTATAGAATTCATTTAATTGTAAATTTGTATAGTTTATATTTTAAAATAATGACTGTGTTTCATATTTTGATTGCAAAACTATTATAAATTTAATAATAGGTTCTCCCAAACCCAAACCACTGGTTGCCATACATAAAACAGGGCTGGTGAAATGAAATAAGTGCAATACTATACTTGGGTATTGAGAAGATAGGTGATCTTCCTTAGCAAGACCATTCCCTTTACTCTCAGTATTGGGCAGTGCATTCTCAATTTTGGAAGGAAAGCTTCAGGGGAAAAAGTAAAATATAAGGTAGGCAATCCACATGGGAAGTCTGTTTTGACATACCAGTTAGGAATTGGTAACAATGTTCTCTTAGAGACTAATATTTAAAATATTGATTTCATGAAGGGTTGAAGAAATCCTAAGGTCTATTCTGGGGCATAATTTACAAAACATGGTCAGAAAACAAACTAGAGTATAAATCAGTGGTTTAAGTATTTTTTTTTAACATGTTCTGCTGCTAAAAGAACAACAGCAATATGCTTGGTAACTCTTCATTTCTTTATCTTTTAAGTTCAAAGCACGGGTATGGACATGGGTGAAGAGCCTAGAATCATACCTATCAGCCCCTGTGGCCACCCTTGAGGCATCTTCATAGAGACCAGAGCTCCACAGAACTCCTCAAACAGATGAGTAAGAAAGTTTGCCAACTTCTTTGCTAGGAGGCCTGTTGAACCTTGCATGGCATAACCTGTGACTGATAGGAGTCAAACACCACATATCCAGAAGTATTAAAGACATCATTACAGCACATAATTATCTGCATGCACATAAACATATTGCTCTTGTCACAGAACATTGATCTTCAGTAAGTCTAGCAGTAGAAAAGAGAAAATGCTTGTTTAATCAGCAGGTGATTGGTTTTACAGAAATAAACTGCTCCAGAATTCTGACAACACTTACATGTGGTTTACTCCATATACATGCCCCCATAAGAAGTGCTCGCAATAATTTAAAAATCATAGATTTGGAATCACTAGACTACACCATCCCCATATGACAGGCACTTTAGCCTGTAAGACAATCTTTCCCATTTACCTCAAGACCAACCCAGAATTTGCTCAGTAAGTTTTTTAGGCAGCTACAGACAATTAGAACTGGCACCCCAGTTAAGTCCCATGTATCCTTCATGGGCCAGGAAATCTTCAAGGTCATATTCAGGTATAATGTTTTAGGCTCAGCCCAAATGTCTACCTTGTCTTCTCAATTCTTACTAGTATTACTTTATTCTCTTTCTCTTAGCCTGAGAAACAAGCTAACAAACACAAATATTTGAATCTTTGTATTCTCACAGAAAAGACCAAAAGGAAATGAAATTGAGCCAATTCCCCAGCGGAACATAGAGACCACTTTTTATGATGCTAAGGCCTGCTCTGGATAAACAGGGAAAAAACTAAGAATAACTTCTTCTACCTGCTTCCTCTGCCAAAAAGAATAGGGTAAACTCTTTTTACTTATAGTGGTTGAGTTTCTAAACCAAATAAGGACAGATGCTGAGGACCTATGGCATACTTGGAGTAAAAATTTTTTTAGGAATGCCCTGAGCGTGGGTGATTATAAATTGGCTATGGGGTTTAATTAAGGGTTTTTAATTTCATGATCTAAACAGTGGGCTTTGGGATTAGCAGTTGCTGTCTGTTCACATCAATAACTGGCAGTGATTCTTCTAATCATATGAGGACTTATTAGCATACTGTGCACTGCAAGATGGTGCTCCCAATAAAAAGTGGCAAAAGGTTTCTGAACTCAGCATCTGTCACCCAGAATGCATGAATATCCAGAATGCATATCCAATTTATTTATTAAACATCTTCATTCTCAGGAGATCTTATTTATTTTTGTTTGAGAAGCTACTAAAATCTTAACCAACAAACCAAACTTACTTTCTCAATATCCTAAGAGAATTTCAGAAAATAATTAAATACTGTAATATGATTCATTCTTTAATCATATTACAGTGTTTTTTAACCTAGCTTGTGTCCACTTTACAACCAAAAAGTGTTTAAGAAACAGAACAAAAATTGTAATCAGTCTTCAGCTAAAATAGTCTGTTTATGCAGGACTCTCATCACTAACTTTTCTCTGAAACTTTCCTGTTATCTAAATACTTACTGTTACATCTTGATACATTCAGGCATCAGAGTAGATAATAAGACATACATTTTACCAAAATGGTAGTACTGTTTTACTGGATATAATATATAAACACAATAAAATAGCTAGCTGGCATTTGACAGAAAATATTTGCTAAATATTTCTGAAAAGTGTTTTCCATATGGAACATCAGCTCTTAAAATAGTTGCTCAATCATTTCACAAATATTTAAAGTGCCTAATAGGTGCCAGGCAAGTCAGTGGATATGGGGATATGGCAGTAAAAAACAGCCATGACCTCTGCTGCTACAGAACTTTCAGGGCCATGTGGGGAATAGATGACCTCTCTTGTAGATCCAGAATTCATATTGATACACGGAAACTTCTGAGAAGCTCTATAGAAAGAAACAAGCAAAGAACAACAGCAATACAACAATGACAAAACCTGTTGCTTACCTGAGTGTTTCCCAAGCCAATTCAAATGAAACAAGTGTTCTGGACAACTCCAGATTATCACTGGGGGGTAATACATAAAAACTACATGAAAAAAAATGGAGCTAGGTAAAAGGATCAGGAAGTTTAATCTAGTTTTAGTGGTAGGCATACTAATTCTTTAAAAAGTATAATATGAGACTCCAAATTCTATAATAATGAGAACATCTGAAAATATGGACAAGAGCGTACTCCATGTATGCACGGACACAAGCTAGAAAAGGAAGTTACTATGCACTCTCAGCTGTGAGCTCCTGGAGTCCCTAGGGCCCAACTACTTTGTATATCAATACAAATTCTGTGTAAAGGCCTTTAGCTGGACCTTTTTTGGTGGAAGGCTTGATAGATCCCCTTTCTCAACTGGTAGTCAAACACAGTCTTAGCACCCCTCTTCCTCTGTGGTTAATTAGATTTTTAACCCTGAACTGCAGATAGGCAAAGGGTAGTGAGAGAGATTTTTTGTTACCCACAAATTATGCCCTGGCTGGAAATTAATCTTATGTAAACTGAATGTCCCCAGGCTTCATGAACATAATGGTGCAAATGAGGTCACATTGACATGCATGCCCAAAATAGACTGACTCATTGCTTCTACTTGGGTATGTGGTCCATCCCATGGAGGCTTTCTTGAGGGTTCTGGGAGAGCAGTGGGACTCCATTTTTTTTTGGCAAACCAGTCAGGGTCAATGTTCGCTCCCCCACTGCTGACATTCCTGGCTTATGCCACTCACACAGCTACTTGAGCATGCCCATGCTTCGGGGCTGTCTGCAGCCGCTGCTGTCTCTTGTCCAGCCAAACTGAACTTCTTTCAGTTCCACGAATGTACTATCCTTCTTTCAACTTTAGGCCTTGTCAACTTGCTGCTTCCTCAATCTGAAACATATTTTGTTCTAATCTCATGTTAAGGGTAACTGATTCCAGGAAGCATTACTTGACTATAAGTGAGAGTTAGGCTCTTCACTATGTGTTCATGTAGCAGACTGTACTTAGTCATAGTGTAGTGTTTACCACACTGTTTTAATTGTCTGTTGGGAGAGTAACAGGTAAACAGCCAGATCTTTCTGGAAGGAGGGTATGCTTTTTTTATCTGTGTCTTGCCAATAGGTTCCAGCCCCTGGCAAGTTCACTGTGGATTCAATGTGACCAAAGAAAATGACAGCAAAATGTTCTTGGGGTGAAAGGGTTATACCCAACTTTATTTCCACAGTGGCAGGTCAATCACTAAAATCCCACTCACTCAGAGTGAGTCTGTATGCAGCAAGCCAGTCTATGCTTCTGGGCCTCTCTGCCCCCACACAGCCATCTTCTGGGCCTCTCTGCCTGCACAGCTATCCTGCACAGCCATCCTCTGGGCCTCTGTCCTCGGCTCTGCCACCATTCCAGCATCTACTCTGCTCTCCTGCAGCCTTGCAGCCATGCCACCATGTCATGCCCAGAGCACTGGGTGGAGCTCTTTATACAGAGTCAACAGCCATATATTGCCCGCACATGTGTAGTAAGGTAGCCAACCAGGCCAGGTGAGAATCCTGGCCACAGGAACTCTCATTTTATCCACAATCTGTGTGTCTTGAACGCTTGACATAAGGCCTGGCACATAACGGGTCTTTTTATAAGGTTTCCAACTGTCTTTCTACCAGTCAACAGATATTTTAGTTATAATGAGTCTCTAGATGAGCAAATCTTGATTATCAGTTTGCAAACTGAAGTTATACGTAACAACGCTGTTTCCTTATTTCTCATATTTAAAGCATCACCTCATAACCTACCCCACGCAGTTTTGTGATAGAGAATTATCTATTGACTTATTCTATTCCTTCAGGCACTCCGAGTCCTCGTTCTGAGATTTGACTGCCTGAAGCTTCCCACAACTTTACCAGCCCAGCCTAGACGTCACTTTATGCTCTGAATTTTCCTTCCCTATCAAACTTTTCTGTCCTGGGTCTTATTTACTTAGCAGTCTCTGCTAAGTCACTACTGACTCACAGTCCTTATAAAAATGCACTTTAAGTATGTTGTGGGAGGAGGAAATTTTTAAGATTCATGAATAAGGAGAGCATATGTGCCTCCTATTGTCCCCCCCCCCCCACTTTTTTTTTCCCACAGCTGGTGATAAGAAGTGAGCAGACAGGTCAATAGACTGGAAAGGGCCTTGCAGTGATCAACATATCACACTACATGGAAGGAACATGTGATCTCTCTGGAAACCCAGAGTCCTTGCCCCCATCCAGTCCTCATCAGTGCTCCTTCATTCTTCTGTGCAGAGTCAGTAAAAATCAAAGAGCCAGGCTCTCCGCATCCCCTAAAGAGGATGAGGCTTGTGATTGTGAGATACTCAGCTGTGGTTAGTGTGATATGATTGTTCCCCTGATTCAACGACCAAATCATTGTGCTAAACTGTTTATGGTGGCAGCTCAAATACTGGTGAGTCCTCTGTGCAGAAGCCCATGGGTATATACTGTTTAAAAGGCGAACTATGTTAGTCTTTCCAGAAAGGTTATAGCATACATTATGAACTCTTCCCACTGTCAAGGCTTCTTTAAATTGTGATGACCTTGATGAGACAGAATGTGGGCTGTTTAAAAGTACATTAAAAAAAAAGTACTTCTAAGTGTGCATGGGCATTTGAGTTGATTGAGATGCAAAAAAAATATCAGTAAGTCTATCTCAGCTCTGCATAGACTTCTGAATTCCGAACATTTTAAGTATTTTGCTCCTGGTGGGTATTACATATGTTGCATGTGTATGTGTGTCCATACACCCACATCAGTATCCCTTTATGTGACATGAAGCCTATATAAAAATATAAAGTGCTGTTTTAGTAGTTGGCTAGTTTGATTAGATTTGCTTAATTGTTAAAGAATAAAGCACATTTAGACTTTGATAACCAAGACTGAATGTGGGAAACATTTCAGTTTCAGAAGAGCTGTTATTTGTTTTGTTTTGTTTTTTGAGTGATTGAAGTACAGTCAGGTGGTGTACTCTGAAGGAATTGTGAACTCATTTATATCAGCTGTAACCAACAGCTGAGAAAGATCCTGCAGTTTATTCTATCATTTATATCTGCTTAGATGTCATTGATGGATTTGGATGTTTAGAATATCTTTTTGTCTTCCTTGCTGGTTCATAATGTTTTTTCTTTGTTTATTCAAATCTTATCCTTTTCCAAAAGTCAAGCATTCTTTATCAAAGGTGCCACAAATGTACAAACAAATGGACAGAAATTTAAAGAGTCAAGAAAGACAATCTATTTTTAAGCACCAGTTAAGTACTGTTAGTCAACTTACCATAAAAGGAAGTACTATAATGATATAATAATAGTAACAACAACAACAGCAGCTACTCAGAGCAGTCAGCCATGTGCTCAGATATAGAAACAGGCCTCACAGTTAAACTGAAAAATCAACTGAAAATATGATTAGAATTAGCCACCTTTACAGGCTGTTGGAGCTATTCTCGGTTTTACCATTTATGATATTTAGAAAGAAGTGTGAGGTTCATGATAATGGACAGGGACCTGCTCACAGGTCTGTGACCTTTCCTAAGTACCAGAGACAGAGTGCATTACCCCCAGTTTGAAACATTCCTCAGTTTTGTAACCATAGCAATTCAGACACTCTCATAGCTTTGCAATGTTGTACAGTACATGAAGAATCCAAAGCAATGTAACTTCACCAGAGACTGAAAATGTATTAAAATCCAGTGAAATTTCAGCTGATACCATGAGGGAGTAGATATGCTGACATGTTATTATTACCCACACCAGTGATTTTCATGCTTTTGGTCATGGAAATCTCTTGAAGAAGTCCAAAATATAAAATTGCTAA
Organism: Manis javanica; assembly: GCF_040802235.1. Lineage (NCBI taxonomy): Eukaryota > Metazoa > Chordata > Mammalia > Pholidota > Manidae > Manis > Manis javanica. Next base: position 119,277,084 of record NC_133174.1, read on the forward strand.
AGCAGATTTGATCTGGTTGAAGCAGTGGCACATAGACAACCCTCTGTCCTCATGATCCAACTTTTTCTCTTCATTCCCTTGTCCACTCCCACATTGCATTTAGCATAGTGTCTGGTACATATGATAGAAATTCAAGTAATATTTTTGAATGAATAAACAAATAATTGAATGAGACACTTACGAGGAATTAATAGGGATCTGTGAAGAATATTTTAAATCTGCTATATAACTCATTAGTTTTAAGGATGTGAAGCTTCTGGAAGATATGAGGAATACTACCTATAGACCAAATAGCATTTCATGGTTGAGGATTCAGAAGGCCCTCATGTTCCTAGCAGAGCCTTGAGGCTAAGCATCACTATTTTGTTGCTGGAATATCCCAAATGAGGTTTCTGCTATTTTGGTTGAACAAAAAAATGCATTTGATTATGATTTCATTACAAATGCATTTTATTACAAGACTCTTCACCATGAATTGCATTTTCAGAAATACGATAAAGGTCATAGCTATATGATATCACATATGTAGTCAAAATAACACAATTCAAATCACAAACTACATTTTTATCCATATATTTGGCTTCAAATGATGAAAATCTAAGAACCTTTGAAACTGAAAGTCCCTTTCACTCAAAAACAAAAGTGTTTTTAAAATAAATGATTAAGAGTAATTCTTCTGAGATATTTGTACATGGCTATGATGCTTAATTTTATGCATCAACTTGATTGGCCCAAGGGATATCAACATATTTGATTAAATATTATTTCTGCATGTGTCTGTGAGATTCTTTCTGGGTGGATGAGATAACATTTAAATTGGTGGACTGACTAAAACACATTGCCATCCGCAATGTTGGTAGGCATCATCTAATCCACTGAGCCCTTAAACAGAACAAAAAATGCAGAGGAAAGCTGAACTAAAACACATTCTCTCTCTATCTCTATTGCTGTGTCTATCTCTATCTTTCTCCCTGCCTGACTGTATGAGCTAGAATGTTTGTCTTCTCCTGTCCTTGGACTGAAATGTATATACCATCAGCATTTCTGGGTCTCAGGTCTCAGGACTCAGACTGGAACTTACAAGCACTGGCATTCTTGAGTCTCCAGCTTGCAGATGGTAGATTGTGGGACTTAGCCTCCATAATAACATGCGCCAACTCCTTATAATAAATCCCATAATTTATATATATGTAAATAAATAATGTGGTTCTGTTTCTCTGCAGAACCTTGGCTAGTACAGATTTTGGTACCAAGAATGGTTCTACAGGATCAGAATTGTAAGGATGACTGTTCTGAATTGGTTCTGGGGGTTGCTAGATTGGCGCTCTAATTTGATTAGATTTAAAACCTCTAATGATTTTATTTCCAATAGTAAAGTGAGCACTGATAGTCCATGGCATGATCTCCAACCAGAGATATGCAAAACAGCTGCATTGGCTATGGGTAATCAGCCACTTACCAGAAGCAAGGATATGGGTAACTATATATAATAGTTTCAAACTTTTTTGGAAACCAAAAAATAGGAGATTGGCCAGTTGCTCCTAATGTCACTAGAAAAAATGGTGAAAGAAAAACATGAGCTCACCTCAAGTGCCAAATAAACGACCTGAGGGCTTCTACACATGCCCTAAAGGAGACCCTGACTCCTATAGCCACAGGGCTAAGACTGCTGAAAAACAAATGCAAAAACTGGCTGAATTACAGCACAAGTTAAACTCCCAGACTCCCAGGGTGTCTACTATTAAAGTGAGGGTATTGACTGAGAAAGAATGGGATTCTGTAAGTTGGGATGGGGACATGTGGGAAGACACTGATGAAACTGGGTACACTAAGCCCCTAAATTTTGATAAGTCTTTGCCAGGGGAAGTGGCCTCTCCACTCCCAACAGAAGCAGCCTCTTCAGCCCCCTTGGTATCAGTCTATCCACCCCCAGTCTTAACTGGTCTTTCTACCCCAACTAAGGTAATTAACCCTTCATTGCCTAAGGAAAGTATAATGGCCTTCCCTGAGGCAGTTGCCATTTGAGACAATGCTGATTCTCCATAGGACCCACCCCACAATCCCTGTCTGCTTTTAGACCTGTAACTACACTCCAGTGTCAGCAGACCCCTAAAGGATGGATACAAAGTGTCACACTAGGAGGCACACTACATTCCAGAAGAAGTTCTTGAGTTTTCTAATTTACAAAGACAGAAATCCAGGGAAATGTGGGGGAATGGATACAAAGGGTGTGAAATAATGATGGAAGGAACATAAAGTTGGATCATGCTGAATTTATTCATACGATCTCACTAAGGAGAGGTTTTGCATTTAATATTCCAGATTTGGAAGTTAGAAAGGGCTATAAAATTTTGGTTGGTTGGTTGGTTGGCTGAAAAATGGATGAAAAGGTGGCCTGCAGTGAGCAAAGTGGAAATGTTGGACCTGCCTTGGTTTGATGTAGAGGAAGGGATTCAAAGGCTTACAGAGGTTGGAAAGTTAGAGTGGATTTGTCATTTAAGACCTACTCACTCACACTGAGAGGGTCCAGAAGACATACCTTTTACCATTACTATGAGAAATAAATTTGTGAGGGGAGCCCAGCACCTCTGAAGAGCTCTGTGATTGTTCTTCTCTGTAGGACAAATTTATGGTGGGAATTGCAGCCACTGAATTGGGAAACCTAAATGCAATGGGAGTAATTAGATCCTAGCTGGCAGGGATAAAGTGCTAGCACTCAACTACCACAGGCAAGGAGGGCATTACTACAATGGACAGCGGCAATCAGAGTACTCTGACTCATGCAGAGCTATGAAGTTGGCTAATGGATCATGGTTTTCCTAGAAGTGAAATAAATAAGAAGCCTTGTAAATTATTACTTGATGTGCATAGCAGCAAAGTTCTAGGTCAAATGAAAAATGTCTAAACTGAATCACAGAAACAGAGAGTCACAGCTCCTCAATTCCCAGACTTGAGAGTTTTTATAGGCTCAGAACACCCCCATGAATGAAGGGGAGGCTAGGTCCCCTTGAAGAAAGGCCCTGGTACACTACGAAAAACTTATGTCATTAATATTTTTCCAAGATTTACCCAAATGGGCTTATAGCCTTTTATCAGAATAACTGTGCACTGGAAAAAAGGAAATAATCAGACCTTTCAGGGACTGCCAGACACTCTGAACTGCCGCTAATTCTAGATGATGTAAACGGCTACTGTGATCCACTGGAGTAGTGGCTTATGGTGATCAGGTGCTCAATGGAGTTTCATCTCAGATCTGTCTCACAGTGGGTTCAGTGGGTCCCTGAATTCATCCTATGGTTATTTCTCCAGTTCTAGAATACATAATTGGGACAGATAGACTTAGCAGCTGACAGATCCTCACATTGGTTCTCTGAACTATGGAGTGAGGGCTATTATGATAGGAAAAGCCAAGTGGAAGCCACTACAATTGCCTCTACCCAAGAAAACAGTAAACAAAAAGCATTTTTGGAGGGATTGCAGAGGTTAGCACCACTATTGTGGACTTGAAGGTGGTGGTTCCCATCACATCCCCGTTTAACTCATCTTTTTGGTTTGTGCAGAAGATAGACGGGTCTTGGAGAATGATAGTGGATTATTATAAGCTTAACCAGGTAGTGCTGCCAATTTTAGCTGCTTTACTAAATGTGGTTTCATAGCTTGAACAAATTAACACATTCCATCGTACCTGATACGTAGTTATTAATTTGGTAAATGCCTTTTCTTCCATCCCTATCAATAAGACTCACCAGAGCAGTTTACTTTCAGTTGACGAGACTAGCAGTATGCCATCACTGTTCTGCCTCAGAGGTGTTATAAACTCTCCCACCCAAATTGAGTTTGCAGATATCTTGAACACCTTTCTCTTCCAAAAGGTATTACCCAGGCCCTGCATTGGTGACATTATGCTGACTAGACCTAGTGAGTGAGAAGTAGCAACTCCTCTGCACTTACTGGCAAGACATTTGTTTATCACAGGGTGGAAAGTATATCCAGCCAAAGTTCAGAGGCTTTCTACCTCAGTGAAATTTTTAGGGGTCCAGTGGTATGGGGGATGTTGCGACAGCCTTTCTAAGGTGAAGGATAAGTTGTATCTGGCCCTTCCTACAACCAGAAAGAAGACACAACACCTAGCAGGCCACTTTGGATTTTGGACGCCATGTATTCCTCATTTCGGTGTGTCACTCTGGACTATTAACCAAGCAACCTGAAAAGTGGCTAGTTTTGAGTGGGACCCAGAATAAGAGAAGGCTCTGCAATAGGTCCAGGTTGCTGCAGAAGCTGCTCTGCCATCTGAGCCATATGATCCAGTTAATCCAATGGTACTTAAAGTATCAGTGACAGATAAGGATGCTATTTGGAGCCTTTGACAAGCCCCTATAGGTGAAATACAGCACCAGCCCTTAGAATTAGGGAGCAAAGTCCTGCCATTCCTCAGATAACTACTCTCCTTTTGAGAAAGAGCTCTTGGCCTGCTCCTGGTCCTTAGTACAGATTGAATGTTTAAACAGGGGCCATCAGGTTACCATGCAAGCTTAGATGCCCATCATGAATTCTGTGTTATCTGACCCACTAAGCCATAAAGTTCGGTGCACACAATAGTACTCTATCATCAAATGGAAGTGGCATGTACATAATCAAGCCCAAGCAGGCCATGAAGGCACAAGTAAGTATATTAAGAAGTATCCCAAATGCCCACTCCTGCTACACTGCTTCTTCTTGCCCAGCCTGCACCTATGGTCTCAAGGATGTTCCCTATCATCTGTTGACAGAGAAGAGATGTCTCAGGTTTATAGGTAGTGCTACAGGATATGCAGGCATCCTCCAAAAGTGGACAGCTATAGCACTTAAGCCCTTTACTGGGACATCTTTAAAGGACAGTGGTGAAGGTAAATTTTCCCAGTGGGCAGACCTTCAAGTAGTGCACCTGGTTTTACACTTTGCTTGGAAGGAGAAATGGCCAGACAGGGAATTATATACCAATTCATGGGCTGTGGCCTATGGTTCTGCTGGATATTCAGAGACTTTAAAGGAACAATATTAGAAAATTGATGACAAAGAAGTTTAGGGAAAAGGTGTGTGAATAGAACTCTTTGAATGGTCAAAAAATATAATATTTGTGTCCAATGTGAAAACTCATAAAAGGATGACCTCAGCAGAGGAGAATTTTAATAATCAAGTGGATATGATGATCCACTCGATATATGTCAGTTAGCCTTTTGTCCCACTCACCCCTGTCATCGTCCCATGAGCAAAGTATCCATGGTGTCAGGGATGAAGGTTATATATAGCCTTAGCAACAGGCACTTTCACTTACAAGGCCAACCTGGCTATAGTCACCGCTGAGTGACCAATCCGCCTGTAGGAGAGACTAACATGGAGTTCCTCATGGGGCACCATTTCTGAGCATGATCAGTCAGTTATCTGTGGCAAGTTGATTACATTGCACTGTTTCTATCTTGGAAGGGGCAGCATTTTGTTCTGACTGGAATATAAACTTACTCTAGATGATCTGCCTTCCTTGCATGTGGTATTTATGCCACAACTACCATTCATGAATTTACAGAATGCCTTATCCATTGTCATGATATTCTGCACACATTGCTTCTGATCAATAAACTCACTTTAAAGCAAAAGAAGGGCAGCAAAGGGCTCACACTCATGGAATTCATGGTCTTACCATGTTCTCCACAATCCCAAAGCACTGGCTTGACAGAATTGTGGAAAGACCTTGTGCAGATTTGGTTACAGCGCCAGCTAGGTGATAATACCTTGGAGGGCTGGGGCAAAATTATTCAGAAGGCTGAGTATGCTCTGAATGAGTGGCCAGTATGTGGTACTGTTTCTCATATATTATTCATGGGTGCAGGATTCAAGGGGTGTAACCACTTACTATTACCCCTAGTAACTCATTAGCAAAATTTTTGCTTCCGGTTTTTATGCTCTGCTGGCTTAGAGGTCTTAGTTCCACAGGGACGAATTCTTCCACTAGGAGACACAACAATGATTCTATTAAAATGGAAGGTAAGACTGCAACTCAGCTCTTGAGCTACTAGGTCCTCTGAATCAACAGGCAAAGAAGGGAGTTACTGTGCTAGCTGGCGTGATTGATCCTGACTACCAAGGAGAAACTGGATTACTACTCTATAATGGATGTAAGGAAGACTATATCTGGAAGACAGAAGATCCCTTAGGATTTCTCTTAATATTAGTATGCCCTGTGATTAAAGTCAAAGGAAAATTATAACAACTCAATCCAGTCGGGACCACTAATGTCCCAGACCCTTCAGGAATGAGGGTTTGGGTCACCCCACCAGGTAAAGAACCACCATCAGATGAATTACTTTTTTAAGGCAAAGGGAACACAGAATGGGTAGTAGAAAAAGGAGTTATAAATACCAGCTATGACCATGTGCCCAGGCATATAAACAAGGACTATAATCGTAATGAAAATTTTATCCTTATTTTGTTATGAATATATTTATGTGTGTGTACATGTATTAGATACCTTTGTTTTCTGTCCTTTCTTACTCCCTTGTCATGTAACATAGATGTATTACTGACTTTATATTACAGTATTTAAGATTTGTTAATTTTACATCACAGTATTTAAGTTATTGGATATCAAAGAGAAAACATCACTCAAGGACTTTAACCCTTGTTCTGGGGAAGGGGTTAGTATATTTTTGGTTGTATGCAGGATAGTTATATCATGTTAGACAGAATTATGACCTTATTATTATGTGGAGATTCTACATATATACATATGTATGTATATGTATATATATATATGTATATACATTACATCCCAATAAAAATATTGCAAGTCAAAATGCACTTATTATACCTGACCTATTGAACATCATAGCTTAGGCTAACCTACCTTAAGCATCATCAGAACACTTAAATTAGCTTACATTGGTAAAATCATCTAACACATAGCCTATTTTGTAATAAAGTATTGAATGTCTCATGTAATTTATTGAATATTGTACTGAAAGTGAAGAGCGGAATGTTTGTATGGGTATAGAATGGTTGTAAGTGTATCAGTTGCTTACCCTTGTGATTGCATGGCTGACACTGCCCAGAATCACTAATACTGTGCTACTTATTGCTAGACCAGGAAAAGATCAAAATTCAAAATTCAAAGCATAGTTTCTATTGAACACATATTGCTTTTGTGCCACCGTAAGGTCAAAAAATCTTAAGTCAAACCATTGTAAGTAAGGAACAGTCTGTGTGTATGTATACACGTATATTTGTATTTTATACAACAAATATACACAAGTATTTATATATATACAAGTACATAAATATAACAAATAATATATGAAAATATAAGACTAAATATACATATAATTAAAAATAATTTTTATATAAATAATAAATATTGGTTCTGTTACTCTGGAGAACTCCAATATAATGACTGCTTTTGCATTGTTCCTTACATTTGAGGAAATAGGAGACATATATGCAAAATGAGAGGCGTCAACAATATTTCAAGCTAGAAAGTATTTAGAGATTACTCAGATTACCCTCTACATTTGACAGAAGGGAAAACTATACTCCCTGTAGGTGGAGTGACTAGCTCATTGAAAAGGCTAGGAGAACCCAGACCTTCTGACATGCAGTTTAGTAGTTCTTTGCATTACATCATTTCACAAGAAAAATAATAATGCTAATGTAATGTTATAAATTAGCATAAACCTGTGGTGTATTTCAAATAATTTTTTTTGCTTTTATTACCTTGTTTAAAGAAACAGAGAGAAATTGCATCAAACTTGTACATTTTGCCAATCATCTCTAAGGTGCCCAACTTTACAGGTGCTAATATGTTACATAATTAGGGTAATTAATAGAATTTAACAATATACAGTTTCAACTCATGTTTAAGCCATGTTGCCTGAATGAGTTTTGATTGGAGTTAGATAAGTTTCTTTTTTCCAAATCTATTGGTGAGAAAATTGGATACTAACAGCTTCTTTAACTGTTGCTTTATATTACATGGCTACATAAATGACAGGAAAGATCAGTTCCCTGGAGTCACCACAAATTGGACTAATTTGAGGAGAATAGCTTCTGATTTAGTGAAAGAGCATGTTCTTCAAAATAAATGTAACTTAAGGCATATATGGTACTTCAAACTACACTGATAAAATAATGTCATGTTCTCCAACCTCTAACCTAATTCTGTTTTAAAGAGGCATGTTTATATATTCAACATTTCCTGGACCACTTTCTCTATTCAAATTTTTTTTTACCTTAACTGGAATCTGGTTCTCTTTCATGGACACTGATTCTCTATGGCACTATCAACTGATACTTCCTCATTCTCCCACAGCGGACATATATTAGTTCCAGGGAAATGGGTTATAATAACCCTGAATTCCCTTTACTATTTTTTAGACATGGTTTCATCACCTTTGTTCAGTATTCCATACTAGCTTGAAGCCTATACCACTATGCTCTTTCTGTCCAATTTCATTTTCAGGTCACTCTTTCCACAGTCTTTAAAGATGTTGACAACAATTTTATGGTTATGTATTTTTTAATCACAACAGGAATCCTATGATATTTCAACTATAAAATAGACCGTCCATCCTTGACTCCCTTATACTTCATTGATCATCTTCCACTTTCTATTTCTGCAATTGAATCACAATGAAAATCACCAGAAACTATCACGCAGAACTATTCGACCTCTATAATATTTAACACTGAATTTCTCTCTCATCACATTCTTCTACCCTTTAGCCTCTCCTACTCTTGTATACTAAAGAGCCTAGTTTTTTGTTTCAATCCTCTGTGAAACCCCCTTTCCATAATTTCCTGTATCACCCAAATACTCATGATAATCTTATTAAAGTATATGCTCACCAGCAACTTGAATTTCTTTTTCCTCCTACAGTATCTCCTAGTCAATTAATTCTGAAACCCTTAGTCAGTGTGTCTGTTTTCTGTATGACTACTGGGCTTCTGACCATTGCCACACAAGTGTCACACAATACATGGTTATTGGCTCCATTGAAAATATATCATTTCCAGTATTTCAGACAGAGCCTCTACACCACTAAACAATTATTTCATTCATGCCTGGTGTTTCCTTTTCGAAAATAAATTCTTTTGGTCTTAAGATAGCTCAAGTTAAGTTGAAGGAATGGGGGATGGATAGAGTATTGAAAAAGTACAGAGATCTCATGGGAATCAATATATTCAGACTCAAAGAGATTCAGAGTTGATAATTAGATGCCATCATGTAGTATGGCACCAACTTTCTCCGCCTCTTCCATTCTTCTTTCTTTGGCTACTTCTCAGACTCCACATGATCTTCCTTCTCTGCTTTTTATTGTCCATTTACACTATTATCCTCTCAGATTCCCAAAACTGTGATATGGACGATGGCAGGGCCTGCTCTTTCTTATAAAAATCAGATTCAAGTTACACAGAGTAAGGACTGAACTTGGGCCCCTCACCCTAACCAAAAAAACCCCAAACCAAACAAACAAAAAAACCCCAGCATTCCCTGACTATTTCCACAAAAAAGGTTGAGCCATCTTAAAGGAAAATGTAAGCAGGATGTTACCTAGTGAGAAGAACATGGCTACTAACAGCTACAGAGACTGGTCCACGCCAGTGTGCACCAAGGTGGACTTTAGCACTGACTTTTCACCAACCTTTTTTCCCTCATTATAATACTAAAAACAACTCCCAGAGATTTAACATACTAATGAGACATGTGACACGTGAAGAAGAATGTTGGGCCAACTGCATCATAATTCCTGAAATATTCTGCCCCTCTGTGTTTACACGTCACCCTTTTCCCTCTGAACCTTCTTTAAAACTCTTCCCAGTGCCTCCTTAGAGAGCTGGCGACAGGTTCTGCCCTTTGTGCTGTCTTCCTTGTGTTTGAGCATAAGCCCCAATAAAGCCTTGTCCAAGCCTAACTTTAAGTCTGACGCTCATTTTTCTAGCATGTAGAATTCCCAGGTTGGTAACACCTGGAACAGTCTCTCAGTGTTCCAAGTCTAACTTCCTAGAGAAAAGACAGCATATTTGACTAGCTTGCCTGAGAAGCTGATCAGAAGATATTACAAACATGCCCATCTAAGCCAACTGCTTTCTTCAATAAAGGATTTGGGTAGTGTCAGTTATGAGAAAAGGCAGCTGCTGGCACGAAAGCATCATAAAAAATGTTTTCCCTACAGTAGTTCTTCCACCAACTTCATGTCTGTCCTCAAGTCCTTCAGTTGTACTATTTTCAACACTTTTCAGGCTCTATTTTAAAGAAACTAAAAGACAAACATTTTCTGCAGTGTGAGTTTCATTTATGTTTTTCACTCTTTACCTCAACACTTACACCTCTACTTTTCCTTAACTCTTCTTTGCCTGTTTCAGAAAATGAATACTCCAAATTCTTTCTAACACTAAAGTACACAGAATAATTCATAGGGACTAGTAGATTGAGATCATAGATAGAAAAAATGGGTGGGGCCAATGATGATTTCCTTTCTCCTTTTGTGTCTTCAGTCTCTTCCTTAGCATTGACGGTCCTCTCTGCTCACCATAATGATTATCTTTCCCATCCTAAATGTACATTGCTTTGATTGCACTGTCCTTAAGATCCTATCATCTCTCTTTTCCCCTTGCATGGCCGAACATGAAGAAAGTAGTCTAAAATGAATACACTTACTTCCACTTCTCAACAAATTGCTATATTTTAAGACACTGTTCTTGTCTATATGGACTAGTTGCATGCATTTTCCTTATTACTTAAACAAATTAAGACCACAACCTAGTTACAAGTTGCTTTTGCATTGTAATAATATATTTCGGATCTGGAATTAGCAAGAAATGCTTCCTTATTCTAATATTTTCTTTTATGTGAAGAGATACCTATTAGCATAACACTCCTGGTCTCTTTCCATTTATTTACTTATTTTGCCTTAGGGGATGAGGAATGATTTAATATGACTAGTGATTTTTGGAAGGAGAAAATTCTTGTGACTAGCAGAGCTTTCTCGTCTTTTTTCTCTCTTTTAAGTTGTCTGTAAGAAGCAGTTCTCTTTTGCTCCTCTAGGGGCAGCCTATCACAACTGGCATATAAGTATTAGGGCCTAAGAAACTCCTGGAGCTCTATAACCTTTAACACTAAAATTACTCATCCTGATCAGAACCATTTGCCCTTGCAGTCTAGTGTAATATTAGGAACCGTATTTACTCATAGTTATAAGCCACATTCTCCAACATGAATTTTCAGTAATTAAGGTTATATTTTGATCCCCACTCCCTTTTTTGTCTTATTTACCATAGTTCAGCCAGAAATAATGAAGAGTACACCTTTTGGGGGTAAATTAATTACTGAAGGTTAAGGCTTCTCACATGCCCTTTATGGATGACCTTAAACTTTGGTGGTTATTAAACTAAGTAAAAGACACATGAGTTTTTGATCTTGAAGTTTACAGTGATCTGTTGCACACAAAATGGCTGCTTTTTAACAGTTGTGATGACAGCATTTAACTGCTGTGACCTTGGGCTGGGTTGGGTTTTGACCTTGGCAGGTGAATATAGCTTTACAGCCTTTCAGTAAACAAATGTTTCTTTAGAGGTGCTGCATGTACCAGGCCTTAAGTAAATGCACAAACCTAAGATTTCAGGTTTCATCACAGATGTAGGTGAAAATATTTAGAGCCTTGGACCCTCAGCAAAGAAAAAGGTTACAGGGACCATAGCCATGGACTGGCCTCAGAAAATGTTGCCCACGTGGGGCTTAGCAAACAAATGCTAGCTATACTGGCACAGCAAAGATGTGTGCCTCACACTTAGTAAAATGGAGAGGAATTTAGGGTGCAGACTACAACCTGAATTTAAACTAGATAGGTACTATCTTTAGCAGCGCATGGGGCTGAAGAAGCCTCAGCAGACATTACTGGGGGCACTGAGACACAACTGAGAGGTTTCCACTGAGGCAAAGATTCAAATATGAGAAAAAGAGTCTTTCTATATATGACTCTTTTAGCCATCGATAGAAAAAATTTGTTGTTTTTAAATTAAAAGCCAACTAAATTCCCGACATTATTAAGCTCTGGGGTTTTTATATAAAAATTGTTCCAGCCTTATAAAGGCTGCCCTATATCTGCTGCATTCTGTATTAAAGAAGCAGACATTTGTGTAATAGACACAAATTTAGATTCATGCACATTGTCCACAGGCTGAAGAGTCACTGGCAAACATGTGATCTCAGCATGGATCTGGATTCTGTATTTACAGAGGAAGGGGGAAAGCCTTCTCTAGAAGACAGGTTTCAGAGGACTAAGTTATCCCAGAGCAAGCATCATCAGAAGTTACCGCTGGGACCTGGGACTGAAAATTCCTGTTTACAAAACAGTGTGCACACTACTTCGCAAGAGAAAGTCAATTGAAATACAGGTTTAAATGTAAATATGAATGAAGATTTTTTGAATAAGCAATAAAATAGTCTCAAATAAGAACTGTTGAATAGGATTGTTGATTGTACAGATTTATAAACTTCCTAAAACGGTTATAATGTAAGCGTAAGAGGGCTAGAGGAGTTTTATTAATGTCAGATAAAACATCAAGAGAAAGAAAGAGACATAAAGTGAGACACTACATAACAATAGAAAGATCAATTCACCAGGAAGACATAAAAATCATTAATGTGCATGCATTTGGCAATAGAGCTTTAAAATACATAAAGCTAAATGGGACCAGATTAAAGGGAAAAATAGCGAGTGTCTAATTATAGTTGAGGATTCTAAAACCTACCTTTCAGCAAATGGTAGAATTAGATAAAAATCAAAGAAAACATAGATAATCTGAACACTATTGATTAACACTACCTAATTGATATTTATGGAAAACAATACCCTAACACTGCAGGATATCATTATTTTCAAGTGGATACGGTGCATATGTCAAGATGTGATAGACCCTATGCTGGGATATAAGCTAAATTCCAATAAATTTAAAAGAACTGAAATACAGAGCATGTTCTCTTGCAACAATAAAATTAAATTCAAAATAACAATAAGACAGCTAGAAAACACCAAGTATTTTTAAATTAAAACACTTCTAAATAACTCTTGGCTCAAAGAAGAAATTTTAAGACAAACTAGAAAATATTCCAAATGAATCATACTGATAATAAAACAACCCAAAATTTATGAGCTATAACTAAAGCAGTGCTTAGAGGTAAATATATACCTTTAAATGCTTATATGAGAAAAGATGGTAGGTCTAAAATCTACAAGTGACCACTATTCCACTTTCTGAAGTTAGGGAAAGAAGAGAAAGTGGAAGGAAAATGATAAAGATAAGAGCAAAAAAAATCAATATAATTTAAACTAGTCAAACAATGTAAGAAATGAACAAAGCCAAACGTTGGTTCTTGGAAAAAATATACGAAATTGATATACCCCTAGGTAAGATGACTAAGAAAAGAAGACCAAGAAATCAGATTACTAATTCCAGGAATGAAAGAGCATTTATCAGTACAGATGCAACAGACATTATAATAGTAGTAAGAGAATATGATGAATAATGTTATTCCAGAAAATTCAAAACTTTAATAGATAAATTTCTAGAAAAATTACAAAGATTAACACACAATGAAACATAAAATCTGAATAGTCCTACATCAATAAAAAGAATAGAATTTACTATCAAAAACTTCCCACAATGAAAAATAAAATCCCAAATGGTTTCACTGATGAAGTCAAAGTCTATCAAACGTTTAAAGAAGAAATAATACCAAGAACACAAACATTCATTAAGTAAATAGAGTAGAAGAGAACACTTCCCATTATGTTTTATAATCTAGTATATTCATAACACCAAGATTGACAGCAATATTATTTAAAAAATACAAATCAATACCTCTTATAAACATATATGTAGAAAAATTCCTTAATGAACTGCTAGGAAATAGAATCAAACAATGTACTTTAGGGGCCCCAAGATGTGCCACTGTGACATACAGATTATTTCAGAGTTGAGAGTCATCAAGCCCCAAAAGATTCAAGAAGATACTTTGACCTCCCATCCCCCAACTGCATAACATGCTCCAGGAGGAGAAATGGCTATTTTGTAACATAAACTAGATGCGTAGACAGGGAGGGAAGTGGCTAAGTGTGTTAAAATTCCTCTCTGTGCCCTCCGCATGCCCCTGTACCCCTGCCACCAATTGTTTCTCTGTGGTCCACCAAACATTTGTTTATAGAATGTTAACACTTTTCATATTCTTGTGAATTACTTTGCTTTTCCTTTGAAGTCTCAGGCCTCTACCCTCTTCTCCTTGTTTCAGGATGACATATATACCTCATTCTCCTTATGTTTGGAACTCATGTCTATGGCTTCCCAGTATGTATGTAATTAAACTTTGTTTTTTTTTCTCCTGTTAATCTGTCTCATGTCAATTTGATTCTTAAACCAGCTAGAAGAATCTTAAGGGGTAGAGGAAATTTCTTTCTCCCCAACAGTACAAAACAGAAAATACAGCCTGACCAAGTAGAGTTTATTCCAGAAATGAAAGGGGTTTAACATTCAAATATTAATCAGTGCATTTCACCATATTAACAGGATAATGAAGAGAAAACATAATTTTAACAGAAGCAAAATAAGTTAGACAAAAGTCAGTTCAATCACAATAAAAAGAAACTCTCATTAAACTGGAATGAGGAGGTAACTTCTTCACTTTAATACAGGATATGTACAAAAAATAAAAATAAAAATGGCTACAATCATACTTTAATGGTTAAACATTGAATGGTTTTCCTCTAAGCTATCAAGAACAAGGCAAAGCTGCCCATTATCATTTCTATTCAAAACTGTACTGATTGTTCCAGCCATTGCAATATGAAAAAATAATTAGAGATAAAAAGTCAGAAAAGAAAATCTATCTACATGTCGAGATGACAGGATTTTTAAATATAGAAAAACCTAAGGAATCTATGAAACAACTTTTAGAGCTAATAAGTGAATGTAGCAAGATCTCAACACTAAAAATAACAAAATTTGTTTAGAGAGCTTAAAGAAAATCTAAATAAATGGAGAGACATGCTTTGTTGATGGATTGGAAGAATCCATTTTACAAAGAGGTCAGTTTCCCCCCAAAAGATCAATATATTCAATGCAAAATCCCAGCTGCCTTTTTTTTTAATTTACAAATTTATGCTAAATTCTTATGGAAAAACCAAGGACATAGATTATCTAAATATAATCTTGAAAAAAGAACACAGTTGGAGAAATAAAATTTTCTAATTTCAAAGTTGACTATAAATCTATACTGATTACTGTTTTATTTGAATGATGCTTGAAAAATAGATTAATGGAACACAAAAGATAGCCAAGACATGTACCAGCACTTATGTGGTCATTTGATTTTTAGCAGAAGCACAAAAGCAATCTGATGGAGAAAGGAGAATGTTTTCAACAAAATGAACTGAAATAAATATATATTGATATAGAAAAAAGAGCATAAACTCCAATCAGACCATATCCACTCAATTCAAAATTAATTGTAGGCAAACATAAAAAATTACAAAACTTTTAAAGGAAAACAGGAATACTGTTGCAACTTCAGTGTAGGCAGATTTTTAGACAAGTTGAAGAAAAGCACTAGCAATAAAGAAAAAATGATAAATTATACTTCACCAAAATCTAAAAACTCTGATCATTAAAACAACACAATTCAAAATGAATAGGCAAGCCATAGATAGATAAACCATTCTCAAAACACCTATCTGTAGAGAGAATGTTACCCAGGATATACGTAGACCTCTTATAAATCAATGATAAAATGACAAAAAGCCAATAAAAATGGGCAAAATACTTGAACAGGTACTTCTCAAAAGAAGACATACTACGGACCAATAAGCAAGTGAAAAGTCTTCAGCATCATTCGTACTCAGGTAATTTCAATTTAAAGCTACAATGAGTTGCCACTCTATACACACAATGCTGCCTAAAAATAAAATTACTAAAAGAACCAAACATTGGTAAGATTGTGAAACTGGATCCCTTATATATTGTGGGTGGGAGTATAAAATGGTACAATGACATTATCAGTTTCTTATAAAACTAACACATATATGTATCATATGAATGACACAATTCCAGTTCTAGGTATTTTTCAAAGAGAAATAATTGTATATTTCACAAAAAAAGGTTGTCCATGAATGTTCATAGCAGCTTTACTCATAATAGCCCCAAACTGAAAACAACTCATGTGTGCACCAAAATAACAAATAAAAAATAACAAATAAAAATTAAAAATTAAAAATTAACAAATTGTGCTATCCATATAAAGGAACTACACCCATTCCACTGAGAGCCCAGGTTGAAGTTGCCAAGGGAATGCTAACTCAGCAGTAAAATGGAGTAACTGCTACCCACCTGTATGAACCTTAGAAACATTGTGCTGCATAAAAGTAAAAAAGCAAGAGAGTATATACTTTATGGTTCTATTTATATGATGTTCTAGCTCAGGCAAAGCTATATATGTTTGCTTTATCTTAGGGTGGTAGGGATAGAGATAAACTGGGAAGGGCGTAAGGAAGCTTTCTGGGCTGATGTTAATGTTCTAGCTTTTGGTTTTACAGATAAGAGTACCTGTAACACCAGTGATGGTACTCTTAAAACCTGTGCCTTTCTTTGTATGTACATTTTACATCAAAAGGGAGAACTGTAGCAATGTCTGAAATCTACTTAAAAATTATACAAAAATCAGATGAATTGGTGTATGGATAGAGGAATAAATAAATGGATAGATATACTATAAATCAACTACAGTAAAGTGTTAATGATGGAATCTAGATAGTGGTTACCTGGGTGTTCATTATAAAATTCTTTCAGCTTTGCTATGTGAAAACTTTCAAAATGAAACCTTGGAAAAAAGGCTATGACATCTTAAATGATTCTCTTTGAGTGAGATGCCGATTTGTATAAGTGGTTTGTATAAGTGGGTTTTCCCCCCAGGAGCAGCTAAATATTTTAGATAGTGCCAAAATTTGCTCTTTTTTTTTTTGAGAGGGCACCTCTCATATTTATTGATCAAATGGTTGTTTACAACAATAAAATTCTGTATAGGGGACTCAATGCACAATCATTAATCAACCCCAAGCGTAACTCTCAACAGTCTCCAATCTTCTGAAGCATAACAAACAAGTTCTTACATGGTGAATAAGTTCTTACATGGTGAATAAGTCCTCACATGGTGAACAGTTTTGTAGGAAAACTTCTTCCAGTTAAGTTTAAGTTTATAGGTTGTAGATGTGGGAAATTAGCCTCCAGTTAATATGTTGGTGAAACTAAAATTAAGAATGTGTTTTAATACGACTCCTCCTTCAAATACCACTGAGTCTGTTTGGTGCTGGACACAATTAAGAACTACTACATTCAAGGAGCATGACCTTATTTGGCATAACTGTTATAAAATGGGCTTTTTAAAAAGACTAAATTCGGCATGCTTGTGGCTGGCATTCTGATAACTGTGTACATTGTAAACTTTTGAATTACAGTTGACCCTTAAGCAACAAAGAGTTTGAACTGTGTGGGTCCACTTGTATGCAGATTGTTTTCAATAAATATATTGGAAAACTTTTTGGAGACTGGCAACTATTTGAAAAGACATTTTCTTTAACTTATATTATTGTAAGAATTCAGTATATATTACATATAGCAACAATATATGTGTTAATTGACTGTTTACGTTATCAGTAAGGTTTCCGGTCATCTGTAAGCTATTAAAAGTTAAGTCTTCGGCGAGTCAAATGTTTTACATGGATTTTAGACTGCACAGGGGTGGGTGCCCCAACCCTGGCATCATTCAAGGGTCAACTGTATTTAAAAACCAAGGCTCAAGAAAGACTTGGCAAAGATGTAACTGAGGATCTGAAGGAATTACACCCATCTGAAGGAACTGAGAACCCAGGTTGAAAGTGCTAAAGGAATGCTGATTCTATCCAGGTATTGATGAGCTCTCTGTCTGAGATTCACAGAGTAAGAAATTGGAGAAATTTTTAATTTGGACTTTGAACCAGCAAGAGGAAAATAATTTAGTTTAGGGTCTTAAGTGCTTATTTTGGACTTTTAATATCTTTGGATGTTAACTTTCTAGAATTAATTTTTGGTCTTTTATTTCTCCATGGGAATTTGATAATGGGGTGACATATTCAAGTGTGGGTGATCTTTATTGGCATTTTATTGTTGGAACATTTTAATGATGCTCTTTATTCTTGCTGCAGAAACTCTTAGAGGGTATGTTGAACATAGTGACTGGACATAACTTCACCTGGGAAATAGAGTAAGGAACACATTTTGGTCTGGCTTCTGATTTATTTCAGAACTTTCTAAAGGCAAAATCTGTACTGACTAACTGTGGTCCCAGACAAGTATCAAAAGAACTGGTTAGTAGTTGGTATAGGAAAGTCAACCTCAAGAAGGTGGGAGCACGACTGTCCTGAAAGACTACTCTTTTCCCCTGAGGTAAACAGCTAAACCACTGGTAGAACACAGATTTAGTAGCTAACGTTAGTGGGTTAAAATTATAAGTCAGGAGACTGAAGGAGAACACATTTTTTCCAGCTCTGACACTTTCTTCCATGTGGAGGGACATTAATCAGTATCACAGATCTTTTTTCCACCTCCTCATGGGCTTGAAGTGCCGTATGTGTTTGGTAAGTTTGGGAAGAATTCATTGGCCATATTTGCTTAGTCCCTTCAACTTCCCTTTCCATTGAGGTAAGAATGCACAAAGAGAACATACAATCTGCTAATGTGTTCGATCAGCACTTTCAAGTAACTATTTAATTTTGCCTTATTCTTTTATTTCTCAATTTATACAGAAATTATGGAGGATTGAGAAGTGATATCTAGTGGGTCTTCTCTCAAAGAGTGAGAAACAGAATGGTTTCAGAATTCAATTATTTGCTGATTTTAATGTGAAATTCTTACATTGTAAGGGTGGTACACTCAATGTACTTTACTGGCTATATTTATTTCTTTTGTTGTGTACTCATCCTTCATATACTCTGCCCATTTTTCTATTGGCTACTTCATCATTTTCTCATTAATTTATATAACCTATATTTAGGAATTAATTATTTAGTAGTGCAAAATTTATTTCTGCAAAATTTATTCAGTTTATCTTCTGTCTTCTGACTTTACGGTATTTTTTGGAATTTGTTTACATAAAAAAGGATTGATGTTTTCTTTCATGGATTTATGGTTTCCATGTCTTATTTTGAAATGCCTTTCCCCATCTGAGATGATAAAAAATATGATTTCAGCATCATATGTAATCATATAGTATTTTAGCACTTACTATTATTTTACCCTACTGAAATTCATCTCAGTGTAAAGTTTGAGATAGAAATCCAAGTTTATTAATTTTTCCCAAATAGCTAGTAAGTCGATTATCCCAACAAAATTTATTGAATGATCCATTTTTTCCCTACTTACTTAGAATGTACCTAATCCTCATGGATTTAGTTTTGGTTTCTCTATTTACTTTTCTATTGTTTGATCTATTCTTGGAGTGTTATCTAACTGATATATAATAGAGTTAGTCTTGCCTCATTACACATCTTTTTATCCTCATTAATTTCACATATTTATTTTACAAGATAATTTCATACTCATCTTGTCTTGACAAAAACACAATGAAAACTGAAAAATCTTACTAATATGTTAATAGGATTATACTAGATTCAAAATTAAATATTAAATACTCTAAATATTTGGAATGAAATATTTTTTTAGACAAGAACAAAATAGCTTTTTTATGTAATGTACTAAAGTTTTATAGATTTTCTTATCAGTCATGGACAGTCCATGCTAAATATATACATAGACTTTGTTGATGCTGTGCTATTGTTAATGAGATGCTTCCTTCCATAGTCTTTTCCAAGTAGTTTTACTTATTTATAGAAATGATAACTGACTTTTGTATATTAATTAAACAGCCAGTTGCCTTACTGAATACTCCTAAGAATTTTTCAGTTTATTTTCTTGTATTTTAAGAACATACAATCCTATCATTTATAAATAATGACAATTTTGCTTCCACTGTTCATTTGTCAATGTGATTTATGTTAGTCTGGTTTACATTCGTTAGTATTTCCAAAACCTATCAAATTGATACAGTGCTAATAAACAGACTTCTTTTGTTTCATATTTTAATGGAAAAGCTTCTAGTACATCACCACTGATAATAAGTAAATATTTCTATAAGGTCTGTTTTTAAAATTAGTAATGGATATTGGATTATATTAAATGCTACTTTGTAACTCCCTGAGATAATTATGTTTTTCCTCCTTGGCCTTATTGATATGGTAAATAAAATAATGATTACCTAATATGAAACAATGCTTATATTTGTTATAAATGTTCCATTTTATCACAGTTTAATGTATGCTTAATTAACTGCCTGATTCCATTTGCTGCTGTTATATTTAAGATATAATATTTGCATCAAAAATTTTAGACTGGTCTGTAGGGTGTTTTGGGTGCCCTTTTGTAAGGGTTTGTTGTCAGCCATATGATGATTTTGTAAATTTTATTTTGAATTTTTCTGGTTTTTGGTCTTAGAAAAGTTCATACAGCAGTCACATTTTGTATTTCTTAAAGGTTCACAATAATTCACCTGTTTAATCATTTTGGCTGCATGTGTTAATGGGATGACCTAAAGTAGATACATGGAAAGATGCTCAGCACCAACTAATCATCAGACAAATGGAGATCAAAACCACAGTATCACCTCCCACCTGTTAGAATGGCTATCCTCAAGAAGAGAAGTGATAATAAGCATTGGTAAGCATGGAGAAAAGGGAAACTGTGCACTGTCGGTGGGAATGTAGATTGGCGCAGCCATCATGGCAAATGGCATGGAGGTTCCTCAAAAAATTAAAAATAAAACTACTATATGATCCAGCAATCCCACTTCTGAGTATATATTCAAAGGAAAGGTAGCAGGATCTGAAAGAGCTATCTGCACTCCCACATTTATTGCAGCATTATTCAGGATAGTCAAAATACAGAAATAACCTAAGTGTCTGTCAACAGATGAATGGATAAAGCTGTGGTACATATATACAATGGAAGTTTATTTAGCCATGAGAAAGTAGGGAATCCTACCTTTTGCAACAATATAGATTGAGGACATTATACTAAGTGAAATAAGTTAGAGAAAGGGAAATCTTTTATGATATCCTTCATATGTGCAATCTATAAAAGCCCAACTCATAGAAGCAGAGACTAGAAGAATGGTGGAGGGTAGGGAAATGTTGGTCAAAGAGTACAAATCTCCAGTCAAAAGATGAGTAAGTTCTGGATATCTGGTACACAACACTGTGGTTATAGATAACCATATTGTACTATATACCTGAAAGTTCCTAAGGGTAGATCTTAAATGTTGTCACCACAAAATAGAAATGTAACCATTTGATGTGATGGAGACGTTAGCTAATGCTATGATGGTAATCATATTACAATTTGTAAGTGTTTCAAATCAACATGTTGTACACCTTCAAGGTATGTCAATTATATCTCAAAGAAATTGCAGGGAAAAGAAGGGAATGGCCTGTAATGGAAGGCAGTGAGCATTAGAGGTTATTTTTTTTTGTTTCAGATTTTTTAAAATGTATTTTAATGCTAAATTATTTTGTTGCATAAAGATCCATGCTAGAACTTTATTGTAGAATACACTCTCTACATCACTGAAAATGCTATCAATAATCAACTTTGCTAGTAATATCATAGTTTTTGCACTTGCTTATGCATAAGGTTTGTGTGAGTTTGATTTCCCCCTGATCTCATACTTTGAAAGAAATATAGCCTCGAAAATTTAAATAATACCTGCCAACTTCTATTTACTGATCTGTCAGCTTTAAATGGTATTAACTGATTCTTTGTTAGTCATTCAATAAATATTTATTGAGTGGCTACTATATATCAGGCACTATTTTAGGTGCTATTCTAGGCAGGGGCAAACAAAACAAATAACTGTCCTTGTAAAACTCAACTCTAGCTGTAAAAGGTGAGTGAAATTGTAATTTGTAAGTCTATCTCATTCCTTAACCGCTCAGTTTTTGTTAGATACATTCTACATTTACATGGCCAATTACTATCATGTTATATTCTGTTCTTTAATAATACTCACAATTGCTTGCCCTTAATGCTATAATCATTTTCCTCAGTGATTCCTGTAGATTCTTTCATACCCTAATCTCTACATTTCCAAGATCTGACTTCTTTAATTTGAGCCATTGACTAGTTCAAGAAAATATTTCAAAACATGCCTGTATGTACTATGAATTCTCAGTTCTTTTCAAGTTGACAGTATCTCTTATCTAACTTTTGATATTAGAAAATTAACTTGGTGAGGTATGAGTCTTGAGTTACACATCCTGTCTCTCTCCACCTTCCCATTACACTGTAGTTTAATTTGGCACCAGATATTTCTGTGAAGTTCTAAAGCTAGCCTGAGTTTCTGTCCTTCTGGGTGGAGTTTTTATTGTGCCTGGTATATGTGAGGACTCTTGATTTATACTTGAAGCTTCAGTAAATTGTGAAGAACATATCTAACTTTTAATCAATCTTCACGTTTTCAAATAGATTTTATATGTTAAAGCTTTAGCTTATAGAAAAATGGAGATCGTACAGTTACCATGTACCCCATGCACAGTTTCCCCTATTATGAACAACTTGCCTTATTATGGTAATTTAGCATAATTAATTAGTTATAGTACTTGCATTTATTTAATTTATATTATATATAAATACAGTATTATCAAAGTTCATAGTTTATTCAGATTTCCTTAGTATTTACCGAATGCAAATACTTTTTATATTTTAGGACCTTACCCAGTATGCTACATTAAGTCTAGTCATCATGTCTCCTTTGCTTCTCTTGGCCATGACAACTTTTCAGAATTCCCTTGTGCTTGGTGGCCTTGATAGTTTTGATAAGTATAGGTCAGGTATTTTGTACAATGTCTCTCAACCGGAATTTGTCTGATGTTTTCCCCATGATTAGATTGTGGTTATGTCTTCTTGCAAGGAACGCCACAGAAGTACAGTGCCATTTTCATTGCATCATATCAAGGGTACATACTATTAACATGATTTGTCACTGTTGATGTTGATTTTGATAACCTGGCTGATGTAATCTGTCAGATTCCTGCACTGTAGAGTTACTCTTCTTTCCTTCTTTCCATTCTATACTTTTTGGAAAGAAGTCATTATGCCCAGCCTACATTGAGAGTGGGGAGTTGTGTTTCAACTCCTTGAGGACAGATTATCTACATAAATTACTCAGCATTCTGTGTGGGAGATTTGTCTATTCTACCACAATTACTTATTTACTCAATACTTAAGAAGTATGGACTTGTGGATATTTACTTTATATGATGGCTTATAACCCAATACTACTTTATTTTGTTGCTCAAATATTTTCCAGCTTTGGCCATTGGAAGCTTGGTTCTTATATCTTTTTGACATACTCCAATCAAAGTGGGCATTTCCTTTTTGAAAACCTGTTCACTTTTTGATATTACAGGATGCTCTAGACTTGTTCTGTGTATTTCCTATAGCAGTTCTAGAATCAGTTATTTCTCCAAAAAGTCTTGGTTCCATTTTTTGGAGAATGGCCTTGGAAACCAATACCTGGGCACTAGGTGTGCTTGTTCCTAAGTGGGTGCCATTTCTTCTAGGATCTTTCCAATGACAAAGCAAAAAACTATGTATGTATAAACCTGTGTACACACACATATCTACAATGTTCATGTGTGTAATCATCTTGTGTATATAATAAGCTGAAATGAATTCATACTGATGCCTCCAACTCAAATCCATCACCACATGGATCATGCTACCTTCCTACTCTTACTGATAATGTAAATTCTCACTCCAACAGTGAAGAACTTGGCTCATACCACCCATCATTCATTTAATAAATTATTAAAACAGTACATTGTAAAGCAATGTGAAAATTGTTAATCTTTACCCTTATGGCAAAGAACTTTACCAACGAGAATGGAGTGAAGTTCCTTTGTGTTTTCTTTTAGACTCCACTCATTTCCAAAGCTATTTAGGGCAGTGCATATCCTCTAAAACCCTTCAGTGAGATTGTTTCAAACATTTATAATACTGTTAGATTTTTTGTCACAGTCTGCATTCTATCAGGGGACTTCCAAATTTCCTAAAAATATTTTTAAATTTTCATACACTAAGGTTCACTCTTCATGCTATGAAGTTCTATAGGTTTTGACATATGCATAATGTCACCTATGCATAATCAAGGTATCATACAGAATAGCTTCACTACCATAAAAATTCCTTGCGTTTCACCTATTAACCCCTCCCTCCCATTCCCCAATTCCCTGGCAACCACTGATCTTATTGTCCTTATATTGTTGCTTTGCCCAGAATATCATGTAATTGAATCACATAGTATGTAGGCTTCTCAGAAAGGCTTCTCTAAACTTAGCAATATGCATTTAAGGTTTATCCATGTGTTTTTGTGGCTTGATAGGTTATTTTTTTCCAATTGAGCTGTACTTGAATTTATTTGTTGCTGCCATAGTTGTTAGGCATCACTAATTATATTTAACTTAAAATTTTTTAAACATGTAAATGGGTTAATCTGTTTAAGTGAATGATATACCATAAAGTTTTGTCTTTAAAGAAGTAAGCAGAGATCACCATCTGTAGCTGACAAAGATTCTGAATCTTAATTACCAGCACTTAGCAAAGTTTGACACATACTAAATGTACAGTAAGTATTTGTTGAAGGAAAGTTTTGGTATTTTTGACTGCTTTATTAAATATAATAATATTAATGAGAATTGTTAATGTTTACTAAGCATTTGAATTGTGCCATGCAAGGTACTAAACACCTTACTTACATTATCTCAGTTAATCTTAACATCAACATTATGAAGTTATTACCCTCACTTTTCAGATGAGAAAAGTCAAAGCTCACGAAGTTAAGTCACTTGCCTCAGGTCACATAAGAAATCAATAGCAAATAGTTTTTTTCTTTTTAATGCTCGATGATCCACTGTGTAAAAAGTACCATAGTTTGTCCATTCAGCTTTGAAAGACATCTTGGTGCTTCAGGTTTTTGGTGATTATAAATAAAGCTGCTTTAAATATTCACAGGTAAGTATTTTTATGGGTATAAGTTTTCAAATAAGTTGATGAACATCTAGGAACAGGACTGCTGGGTCATATGGTAAGACTATGCTCAGCATTATAAGAAACTACCAAACTATCTTCTAAAGTGACTCTCACTATTTTGTATTCCCGCCAGGCATGAATGACAGTTCTTACTGTAATACACCATAGACACCATCAGGTATTGTCAGGCTTTTTGAGCATTTTTAGTTGTTTTTTTGTTTGTTTATTAAGTTTTCTTTGGACATGTTGTATACAAGTCCTATATTAGATAGGTGTTTTACAGATATTTTCTACCAGTCTGTAGCTTGTTTCATTCATTTAACAGCCTTTTGGAGAGCAGAAGTTTATTACCTCTGTCTATCTAGTTCCAAGATATTTCTATCATTTCCAAAAGAAAACTGTAACCATTATCAGTCAGTCACTCCTCATTCCCTCTTCCCCTTAGCCATTAGCAATCAATAATCTGCTTTATGTCTCTAGAGATTTGTATAATTTGGATATTCTATTTATATGGTATTAGTATACTTTATTTTTATTTAGTATAATGTTTCTGAGGTTTACCAGTATTGAACCATATCCTTGTATTTCACAACTTTTTATAGCTGAATAATAATCCATTTTAATAGTTTACCACACTTTGTTTATCTATTCACTATATAAAGGACATTTGGGTTGTTTCCATGTTTTGGCTATTGAGAACAGTACTTTTATAAATATGCATATACATGTGTTTGTTTGAATACTTCTTTTCAAATCTGGGTGTGTATCTAGGAGTGGAATTGCTGGGTCTTACGGTAATTCTATGTTTACCAAACTGTTTTTCTTCAGTGACTGCACCACTTTACCATTCCATTCTAATTTCTGTACTTCTTCAGCATAACTTGTTATTTCCCCTTTTAAAAAAAAATTATAGCCAAAACAGTGGATACAAAGTGGCATCTCATTATGGTTTTACTTGCCTTTTCCTAAGGATTAATGATGTTGAACATTGTTTCATGTGCATGTTGGCCATTAGTATGTCTTTGGAGAATGTCTATTGAAATCCTTTGCTCATCGTTTAATTGGGTTGTTTGATTTTTTGTTGTTTTAAGGGTCCTTTATATGTTCTGGAACTAAAATCTTACCAGATATGTGATTTGCAAATATTTTCTCTCGTTCTTTAAATTGTCTTTTCACTTTCTTAATAATGTTCTTTATGAACAAAAGTTTTTAGTTTCAATGAAATCTAATTAACTATTCTTTTGTTGCTTGAGATTTTGTGTTCCATTTAAGATTCCATTAATAGTCTAAAGTAGTGAAGATTTACCTACATGTTTCTTTTTAAGAGTAGAATAGTTTTAACTCTTATTTTTAGGCCCTTAATCCATTTTTAGATAATTCTTATTTATTGTGTGAGATAAGAGTCCAACTTCATTCTTTTACAAGTATGTATCCAGTTCTCCCATTTATTGAAGAGAATTTTCCCTTCCCCATTGAATGTCTTGGCATCCTCCTCAAAAATCAATTGGCCGTAAATGTATAGCTTTATTTCTGGAATGTAAAATTTATTCCATTATTTATATTTTTACTCTGATGCCAGTATCACACTGTTTTGATTACTATAGTTTTGTACTAAAATTTGAAATCAGGAAATGTGAGTCCTTCAGCTTTGTACATTTTATCAATACTGTTTTGACTATTTGGCATTCCTTGCACTTCATGTGAGTTTTGAGATCTGCTTTTCTGTTTCTGAAAAAAAAAGTCATTGGGATTTTGAATGGAATTTCACTGATTGTGTAGATCATTTTGGGGAGTACTGTCATGTTCATACTATTAAGTGTTGCAATCTATAGATACATGGTGTCTTTCTATTTATTAAGGTCTTTTAAATTTTATTTCAGCAATGTTTTGTAGCTTTCAGTGTCTTGCACCTCAGTCTTAATCCATTCAGGCTGCTATGTCAGAAATACTATAGACTGGGTAGCTTGTAAACAATAACCATTTCTCACAGTCCTGGAGGTTGAGAAATCCCAGAACCCTCATGAATTAATAACCTCCCAAAGTCCCACCCCCTAATACCATTACCTTAGGGGTTAATGCTTTCAACATACAGTCTTTAACATATGGTTTTCATACATAAAGATTTCAACATATATAGTGTGAATATTTTCAGACAGTAGAAACCTCTTTGGTTAAATTTATTTCTAATGATTTTATTCTTCTGATGTTACTTAATAAAAAGTTGTTTAAAATTTACTTTTTAGATTGTTCATTACTAGTGCACAGAAATAAAATTGATTTTTGTGTGTTGATGTCATCTTGCAGTTTTGCTGAATTCATTTATACTAATTTAAAAATAATTCTTTAGGATTTTCTGATATATGAGACAATGCCATCTGCAAATAAAGGTAATTTTACCCCTTTCTTTGCACTTTAGATATTTTTCCCTCCCTACTCTGGTTGGAACTACCAGTAAAATTTTATATAGAAGTGGCGAGAGCAGGCATCCTTTTCTTCCTTATTTAAAGTGGAAAGCTTTCAGTCTTTCACCACTGAGTATAATGCATTTATAACATTTATAACAGACATTATAAAGAAATAGATCTTTCATAAATACCCTATTATACTGAGGTTAATTCCTTTCTATTAGTTAGCACACTAGTATTTTTTAATCATGAAAGTGTGTTGGATTTTCTGAAATACTTTTACTGATCACTTCAGATGATCATTTAACTTTTTTCTTCGTCTTATTGATGTAGTTTATATCACTGATTAATTTTCATGTTGAACCATACTTGCATTCCTGGGAAAAGTCCCACCAGGTCATGGTGTATAACTGTTTCAGTTTGTTTCTGGATTCAGTGTACTAGATTTTGATGATTTTTGCATCAATATTCTTGAGGGTTTTGGTCAGTAGTTGACTTGAGTTTTCAAGTTTTTTTGGCTTTGCTATAAGGGACTTTTTATCCTCATAACATAACTTAGGGAATGTTCCTTACTTTAAGTTTTTGGAAGTATTGGTATTAATTTTTCTTTAAATGTTTGATAAAATTCACCAGTGAAGTCATCTGGTTATGACATTTTCTTTGGGAGTTTTTGACTACTGATTCAACTTTTTTACTTGTTGTAAGTTTCTCTTTTTGTTTATTTCAAAACTGTTTTCATTTTTCTTGGAACTTATTGGACCTAATGCTATTTAGAAGTGTGTTGCATAATCTCCATGCATTTACGGATTTTACAGAGATACTTCTCCTATGGAGTTCTAGTTTATTGTATTGTGGCCTGAGAACATATTTGTATGACTGCTATTGTTATAAATGTTAGGGTGTTTTTTATGGCCTCAGATGTGGTCTGTTTTTGGGTATGTTTCATATGAGCTTGAGAAGAATGTGTATTCTGCTACTGTTTGATGAAGTATTTAGAAATGCCAATTAGATCAAGTTGATTGGTAGTGCTGTAGAGGTCAACTATATCCTTAAAGATTTATTGTCTGATCTATTAACTACTGAAAGAGTTGACGTCTCCAATTAATTGATTTGTCTTCTCCTTCTTGCTATTTTATGTGATTTTGCTTCACATATATTAGTGTTCTCTTGTTAGGTGCATACAAGTTAGGGATTATTATGCCTTCTTGCATGTTACACATTTTATAACGGTCCCACAATAATTGTCCGCTCTTTTAAAATTTTGTTTTCTCTTTGCCTTTCAATTAGGAAGCTTCTGTTGAGAAATCTATAAGCTTACTGGTTGGTTTCTCAGGTGTCTATTCAACTCATGAGCCCAACAAAGATATTCTTCATTTTTGTTACTATAGTTTTGATTTGTAGTACTCCCTTTGATACTTAAGTTTTCATCTCTCTTCTTACATTACTCATCTGATCTTGCATATTACCTACTTCTTCCATTAGATCCCATAACACATTAATCATAATCATTTAAAATTATCTATCTGATGATTTAAAAACTTGTTTAATTTCAGTCTGGTACTTAGGCTTGTTTTTGTCTCTTCAGACCATGTATTTTTTGCTTGCTTTTCACATGCCTTATATTTTGTTGAAAGCCAGATGTGATGCATTGGGTTATAGTAACTGAGGCAAGAGACCTTTAGTGTGAGGTTAATCTGGCTAGGAGTTCGGTTGTGTTTAGTGTTTTCTTTAGTTGGAGATGCCAGGTCTCAAATTCCAGGTTTTTCTTTCTCCTTTCTGAGTCCCCATAGGAACCCCTCCTTAATAGAGTTCAGGTCTTTCTGTTCTTTCTATTGTGACTCATGTTATTATACCAGAGCCTGTTAATATGTTGGCAAGGTGTGAAGGAGAAGAATCATCCTTGAATCTTATTACCAAATCTCAGTCTTTTAGTGAGCCTGAGTTTTTGGAAGGTGATCTTTTGAAGTGTTTCTCAGCCATTTTTTTTCTCCTTTTATGTGAGAGAAGAAGGCTGGGGCAGGGCAGGGGATGGGGGTTGGAGTTGGCTAATTGTCCTTCCTGTGGGTAAGATAAACCTATGGTAAAGATTTTTTCCTCATTGAGATGGCTTTTGTTATGGTGAACACTATTGGTATATTTCAAAATGGTTATTTTTTTCCTTTCCCAGCCAGAAATGCAAGGGGATTTTTCTTTGACCTCCGCCATGCAAACCCAGCAGAATTCCCGGAGATCAAACCCATAAAATGTAGGGACATCCTCAAGACTGAGCGCTGAGAAGTTCTTCATCTTCAGCTGGTCCACACTCAGACTTCAGCTATTTCTCAAAATTGCCACTTCAATTTTCCTACCAGATAATGACTCCAGCAGCTTCTTCTCCAGGGAAGCTGATGTCTGTATTTGGCTGTTTCTCCAGATTTGGGGAGGGCAATTTGCCCTGTGACTTCAATTCTCTGATGGGTCCAAGAAAAGCAGTTTATTTTAGGTTTGTTCAGCTTTTTCCTTCCTGTAATGGTTGTAGTGATGACTTTCAAGGTCTTTACATGTCAGAACTAAAACTGACTTTCATCACTTTTTTATTGCAAAGTGTTACCTTCTGATCTGAAAACTGAAGTCTAAATTTTTCTTATATCACATATGTGAATATGTTTTTACATTTTTTTTCCTTGGGAACATTACAGGCATTTTGGACATCTTAAATTGCTTCAATCTTATTTTTCTTTGAAATCTGTGTGATTTTCTCAAGTCCTTTAATTGTGTCAACAATTCTCTTTGTAGTAGAATATATTATAATTCTCGATGTGTTTAATATGCCCTTAATGTTGATGGTGAGTTATTTTCTTCATGTTTCCCATGAGAAACAGATGATCACCTGACTTTTCCTGTATTTCCATTTCTTTATATCACTATTCTGAGATCTTATACCATTTTGCTCATTAGTTTCCATATACTGTTTAATGATAAAATATTTGCATATACATATTCTTCAAACGTTCAGTTTTCTTATGTAACTGTTTTTGTGAAGTGAATTTTCCATATACTCTTGTTTACTGTGTTCTTTTCCTTAATTCCTCACATTTCCTGCCTGCTAATAGTTCAATATAAAAATGGGGAAGAGCAAGAAGAGCAAAGTATGTCAGCCACAATTTCAATTTGAGCATGTTGTCTCTTTTCATATCAGGTGTAGGTGACCATCTTCTATTAGATTATGTCACTTTCTTCTTTGGAATAAATAAATTATTCTTGTAGGAGGGGAGCACAACTCACAGCAAAGCTTCAGATGTTATAGATTCTCCATGACACTTACCATGGAGAAAAGTTTGAAGGAAGTAAGTATGGTGTTTGTATACAAATATTTATATCCTTCTGTCCTCTTTATCCCACTACCATTCTGTGTGGATTTGAATTTTTATGGGGATAGACTCTGTTTTCCTTGAAGACATCCATAGCCCTAGTCCTTGCCTTAGAAATTAAATAATCACTAATTACTTGTTTCAGCATCCATAACTTATTTTAGAGAAACCATTACTTTTATGACATCTATAAAATATATGGCTATTAGCTTTCTAATTTGGTCCAAATTTTTCTCTCTCACACACACATTTTCTTCATTTCTCTTGTTTTCAGGTTTTAGCTGTAACATAAGTATTAGTTTTCTTTTCTACTTCCCATTCATTATTGGCTTTGGTGTGTTTTAGAGAAAGGAGTAAAATAGGGGTGTGTGTGCTTGTGTGTGTATAATACAATTTACATAAAATATACTAATTCAGTAAATGTTCAGTGAATTTTGGTAATTCATACACCCATGTAAACACTACCACAATTAAGATAGAAAATTTCCATCATCCCAAAAGCTTCCATTGTGTCCTTTCCAGACAACTTTTATCCCCAGCCCTTGTCCCAGGAAAACTCATCTTTTTCCTACAACTATAGATTAGATATATCCAATTGATAATTCCATGTAAGTGGAACTATACAGTATGTATTCTTTTGTATCTGGCTTTTTTCATTCAGTATGATGTTTCTGAGATTTTGGCCATATTAGTACATGCATCAGCAGTATGTATATTCCTTCTATTTCTGAGTAGCATTCCATTTTAAAGATTTGCTACAATTTGTTTATCATGCTGTTGATGATCATTTATTTTGTTTCCAGATTTTTACTATTATGAATTAATCTGCTGTTAACATCTATAGACAAATCAGTGTAGATATACACTTTCATTTCTCTTAGATAAACACTTAAGAGTGGAAATATGGGTTATACAGTAAGTATAAACAACTCTAAAGGAACTGCCAAACTGTTTTCAAAAATTGTTGTACTTTTTTACACTTTTACCAGCAATATATGAGAACTCCAGTTGTTCCACATTATTGTCAACACTTATTATTTTCAGTCTTTTAAATGTTAGCCATTCATATTGTGCCAGTAATTTGCATTTCCTTTATTATGAATGGTGGTGATTATCTTGCAGTGTGTTGATTTATCATTTAAATGACTCCCTTGTGAAGTGTCTGTCCAAATGGTTTGCTAATTTTTAGTTGGGCTGTTTATATCCTTACTGACTTATAAAAGTTCTTTATATATTCTTCATCTGAGTCATCTGTCAAATATATGAATTCATGGAGTAACCCTTTTTCTGAAGTATATTTTTCACATATGCTTTTCCCCCTTATTATGCTCCTTTTCTTACATCAATTTATGTCCTTCTCTGATCTTTCCTCAACATAAAAAGGGGAAAAGCAAGAGCATTGAACAAGGTTAGCCAGAATTTCAATTTGAGCATGTTGTCATAGGTTTTTACATATTATCTTATAGTTTATTGTATATCCATCTCACTCATTAAATTGAGTTTCTTGTAAGTATGATAAAAAAAATTATTCAGTCAGACCTCTTCCTGGCATCCATTTCCTGCCAATTGGAAGAAAGTGGTTTACTCAACAGGAGACATTAAGCAACTATAACTTGGACTTCAAATCCACACAGTTTAAGATCACTCCTGCCACAGAAATTCTACCTGTTGGATTTATCATGGATGTCTATTGTACCTGCAGAAATTTTGGGTGACAGAAATTGCTTTAAAAAGCCATATTTTCCAAGGAGATATTTGGGCCACCTCCTCGGAGAAATCTCATAGCATAAATTAACATGATTTTAAAAAAAATCCTTCTAGCATTCTGCATATCACTAAACAACATATTTAAATCTGATCATTGTATTTGAAAAATCTGGAAGACATTTAAGTAAATTTTGATGGTGGTCATGTTGATAAATATTACTAATTGAACTGTTTGTATTTATACCATCTGATTATACAGCAAGTGATTCTAGAACTCAATTGTAAATGGTAAACTCAACAGTACTGCAAACGATATTCATAGCATTTGTAATAAATCACAAGTATTTAAGTTACAATAAGGACAATTTTGTCAATTAGCTATTAAATTTATATATCCAGAAGAAATGAATTTGCTTTTGAATCCAAAACTTTGTTCTGAAAATTGCTCTTCATTCCAATAATAACAATAATCCACTGCAAATTATGGTCCACTGTCACCCAAGGCTGCAAAGCTAGAGAACATAATGCAGTGGGAAGAGGTCTGAGATTTCTGTGACAAAAATAAATGCTATAGCACTTCAACAGCAATTGGAACATTTCTTAAAGTCCAGAAAATATGAACTGGCTATTAGTGTCTACACTGTGTCAAGTGGTCAAATAACATGATTTCTAGGAGAAAGAGGCTGGCAGAATTGAATAGGCTCTTTGCAGGCCATTGAACCTCTATTGTATTACAAGGACTAATATCATCTTTGCTTCCAAATATTGCTCATCTAAACAGTTACAAAGAAACCCAAGAATCTCTTCACATCTAATTCAAGATGTGCCAAGAGGGAAAATATTTAAATATCTCAGTGAGGCTTTGCATACCCCCTGGAATACTTCACCCACACCTCTCCACCTTGCCTCAAATGTTAAACATGATCAAAAGCTAAATAAAGAATATTATTTTAGTGGAAATGAAGCTAGATAAAATGGTAGGCCAGAGTTCATCAAATCATATAATTTGATTTGTTCCTCAAATCATGTAACTATAAGTAGTTACGTGGAAATGTGTGGACTAAATAAACACCAAGCAGAATGACTGGATTTTTACCCTTTCATTGAGCATATTGGCATTGTAAAGTCACAGGCTCGGTACAAAGGCTTTCTTTATTTTCTAACACCAGAGCAGAGTATGTAGTCAACAAATTACAGCTACTATTAATAAAATGAGGTCTAAGAGGTATATGGTAGCTATACTTATTAATCCCAAATCCTCATTTATCGTGGTCTCTAGCCCAGATATTAGAAAGACTGCATTTAATCATTCAGTAGAAACTTCCTTAATGCCTCATATGTGCTAGAAAATGAACTGGGCACTGGGGATGAAATAATGACATAATTTGTCACTCAAGGCAATCACAGTCTATTATAATCTCTCATTTACTTTTATAAGTACAGTACTATGGTTAAACACATTATGCTATGGGGACAATAGGTGGGGTCGTGAGAAAGAACGGGAGGTTTTCTAAATGAGGCAATGGGGATATAATGCAGAGTTTTAAGTAGAAGAAAATGATTACATTTGTGTTTTAGAAAAATCATTCCATTGGTAATATGGGGTATTAATTGGTTAGATTACAGGCAGGGATGGGTATTACAAAGCTTCAGAAAAGAGAGGGCATTAGCGTAGCGTGAAGAAGTGACTCTGGGAAAGTATATATAGGGATAAAGATGAAAAAAATATTCAGGAGGCAGAATTAAAGGATTTAGTGGTTAACTGGAGACACAGAATTTGAGAGTGACTTCTTAGTTTCTGACAGGTGGACTTCAGAAATTTTACTCTGAGCTAATCCTCTATCACATCTAACTCAAGTTTGTTTCTTTGAAGAGGGCATACACTAGGGTGAACGTAAATGTCAGTGTTAATATGGGGAAAGCAACCCTCTTCCTTTTGTGACCAACTAAAGAATATTTATTCATAAATAGGTTCAAGGTAAATTAAGATTGTTTCCCTTTTGGATATTTTACAATATATAATATCTTCCATTTTGGTTTATTATGTTGGCCTCTATTTATTTGGACTGATTTTTTTTTTGGGTAGAGTTTATTCTAGCTTGTTGGATTCATTCTAAATGATTAAGAAATTTGGCATCAGAAGGATATATTGATATTTGTTAGAAAGGGATCCTTTCCCCATACTGCCTGTTAGTGTCTGCTTGCTTTTCTCTTAGAATAATTACAGCTCTAATGGAAGCACAATAGAGGGAAGCATGAAGAAGTATGCACTACAGAGGAGACAAAACATACTTAACAATATTGCCTCCTTCTCTAGTAAAGACATTATTAGTGCTACTGATACAGCTTCAGGTAAATTTTTCAAAAAACAGAATATTTTATAGTATTAAATGTATACCAGAGTCTGGCTTAATACATAACAAAATACACAGGCACTCTCAATGCTCAGTGAAAAATTATGGAGCCTCTTTGCATCACTGATAGACAAGTCATGATTATGAGGCTAAATTAATGTTCATTAATTAGTAGCATTTTCAATACAAACAGTGAAAATGTTGACTGTAGTAAATATTGTGCATAGCAGCCTTGGGTGCTTGAGGATCAGCTCACAGGAGAATGGTTATAGCAAAGCAGAGCAATCTCATTTCAATCTGGGAGAGGAACAGAATTCCCAAATGTGGTAGAAAGGTTGTCATGGTCTCTATTGGGGTACCACAGAAGAATCTCAAACCCTTCACAGGTCCATTTCAGTCTGGACATGACTCATGTCTGAAGTTCTAGAACAGGGTTCTAGAAATAAAGATGGCCCATTTCAACCTTTTGCCAGGCCTTATACCCACCCTATGAAGTAGAGACCATGTCGATCCCTATTTTGTAGATGAGGAAGTTAAGTGCAAAATCTGAGGTCTTACCACTAGTTACTCTTACCACTAGTAACTATTATAATAAGATTTCAACTTTGGTTGTCTGACTTCCATGTCTGTGTTCTCAAACACCACACTACAGTGCATTAGATGTCAGGCTACAATTTTATGTTATGTTAGTATTCTGGAGTGATTCTCTCATTTTTTAACATGATATGGGGAAAAGAGGAGAGAGGTGATTCCACTTTACTTTTCAGTGGTTTAACTGAGGCATTTGCTCATTTACTTAATAAGCAACTTTTGGATGTCTGCTCTGTGGCAGTTGCATTGGGAAATTTGAGAAGATGAATTCTTACAGAGCATACCATTTAACAGATAAGATAGGATTTATCATTTTCTACTTTTTACTATAGGTTTATTCTACCTTTCTGATGTACATAAATTGTTGAGGAGGATCTGAACATGTGAAGAGACTTCAGGTTTGGTATGCCAGAAAATATAGCCACAGAAAAGTTTTAAAAACCCTGAAGCAGTAAAATTGTATTAGGTGCAGTGGAAGTATTAAGAATAGTAAACATTTTGGTTTGCATGACATACACAATTTATAAATGGGATCAATAAAAAAAGGTGGGAAAGCAGAGGGCATTGAACTCTAGACTAAGGAATGCACACTGTATCCTGAGGCCGCTGCAAAAATAAATAGTTTTTCAAAAAAGTGAAACATTGGGAATTTGGCATTTCATTGTTTTTTAGTTTTTTATATCAGTCTGACTGACTGTATAAGGCTGGAAGTGGTTGGGGAAATGGGAAACTTCCGAGACTACTGAAGAGGTGAAATGATATGAACCTAGAACAGATGGTAACAAAAAATGGGAAGGCAAAGTTAGATGTGGAAGAATGGTAAAGATATTAAAGCTCTTTTAAGATACTACCTATTCCGAGGCAGCCTGTGGATTGGGAAACATGACAGATGCTGCGGTCTGGCAGCCCCAGTTTTGTTCTCCTCCCAGTTACGTAATTTTTACAAGTTATCTAAACTCTCATACTTCTGAAATGGACATGATTATATACACCTTTTAATTTTTACAAAACATCTGCAAAATACTGGGTACATAGGAGATTCTCGATGCATGTTAATTTCCTTCTCCCTTCCCTTTGTCTTCTGATTCCAAAGATAACAAGACAGTAGAATATTAGTATTATACTCTATGTTTTTAATATAAATATGACAGAAGTTTAGAGTTAAGAGAGTTCTAAGGCACAGGGTAACCATTCCATGGACAATATAATCAAGAAAGAGTTTTAAACATTCAATATGTATAGAGAGTTTTCTAGGTGCTGGTGATACAACAGAAACCTGGAAACATATTACTGAATAATAAAAGTTATGGTACTAGGCCTTGTAGGACATGTAAGATGCAAATTGCTAGAGAATGAAGACAATATTCTATGCTGGGATATAAACAGTATTGAACCAGGGGAGGTAGGCACAGGGGAATAGTAGACTGGAGATAGATGTGCCAATCATTCTGTTTAATATTTTGGTAGGTATAATGTAATTAACAATTCCTAGCAAAATATCATAGAAAAGGCTAAAAGAAAAGGAAGAGTCAACACTGATGAGAAGTTTTCCAACTGGTATGAGTGGATTATAATTTGTTCTCCCTTAGGAACCAAGAAAGCTAGGAAAAGTCACCAATTGAAGGGAAAATTGATTAATTCATTTATATAGATATATATTAAGAACGAGGTGTTTGTAAGTCCAATTCAACTCAGTAACAGGTTATAAATTTTTTTTAGGCTTTTTAGTAAGTTTTCATCAAAATAGTCATAAAAATATATAAAGACAGAAAATCTCATAACCAACACCTTTTGTAAGGTAAAGGTGGACCGTATGGAGCAAGTGGACTAGGAAGCTCCAAGGTCTCATTCCTTCACAATATTGAAAAAAAAAAGCCATAAACTGTCTGAATCAACTTTGCTGGAATTCTAGAAAACAAAGTTTTACTGTCACCAAGCAAATGAAAGAGCCGTCTTCAGAGTGGTAAAAAAATACGTTTGTGGCATTTTCACTTGCCTTTGCCTTACCACCTCCCCAGCGTACAATGGTATCAGTTTTGAAGTGCCACCAGCCTGGTTCTCTGTTTCTTCCCAAGAACCACAACACTCAAAGCAGACCTTATCTGCAAATTATTGTGTACATCTGTTTCCAACCTATCTGAGGGTTAGATACCTTGAAAGACTGATGCAAGATGCTTGACTCTGTTTTGTCTGCCTCGGAACTCAGGCAGACAGGCACTAAACACTGTTGATAAAAACTTCAAGGTGAACTGTAGAAGCCCAGATGCTTGGGATAAGAAATTACTGGTGAACACATAATAGAGATCATTTAAGGCCTGGAGGAGAAGCTGGGGTGAGACTCTTTGGGAAATTACAACAATCAAAAACAGCAGTGTGTAAGATGAAGTTGAGAAAGCCACACACATGCTCAGACAATATGCATGCTCAGAAAAGACATGAGAAGGCCTGAAGATTTCACTTTGAGCAGGCCCCTACTCTCAGAGCAAGCCCAGCTAAGTGCTGAAAGACTGTACTGCACC
Source organism: Manis javanica (assembly GCF_040802235.1). Lineage (NCBI taxonomy): Eukaryota > Metazoa > Chordata > Mammalia > Pholidota > Manidae > Manis > Manis javanica. Next base: position 119,315,201 of record NC_133174.1, read on the forward strand.
AGCACAGAGCCACGCCGCAAAGATTGGGAGAGATTGTTTTTCCTTCTTCTGTTTGTCTGTCCCCTTTCTTTTTTATTTTATGTTTTTAAGTTTTGGTGTGTTTTTTTATATTCTGCCATTCAAGGAAATATCTATCAAAAGACTAATTAAATATGAGCTAAAGGAAGAGAGACTTCAGTGATCACACGCATCAAACAATACTTTTGCCAAATAGTTTGGAAAAGTCACAAAACAAACGGCCTACTACTACTTTCAACAATCAAAAATAAATTAATTTTAAAAACAGCAACCCCTGGGGAAAGGAAAGAATCTGATTTCTGGAGTTATTTGTGAAAATAGCTAAATACCCAATTTTCATACAGAGAAATAAGAGAATATGGCTCAATTAAAGGAACAGAATAAATTGAGAGAAACCGTCCCATTTCAATCACTCAATATGTATTTCTTAAATGAAATAAATGACTTAATACATAAAGTAAGAAATTTAAATATACAATGAATAACTAGCTATGATGACTATCATGCCACAAACATGACAAAGAAAAATGTGAAAACCAGAGTGAAACAGGTGCTTTTTATAATTGGAAAACGTATTTTATCAAAAACTATTGACCAAAGGTTTCCACAGTTTCTCGACTATGTCTATATTATCTGGTCTGTTATGGTACTGTAAGAGCTAACATATCCCCCTCCCCAACTGATCTAGTATGTGAATTCTGTCAAACTTTCAAGAAGCAGAAAATCCCAGTGCAATTAGATTTTAAGAGAACAGAGAAAAATAAAAAGAAGGGCATCCCAATGATATTTTCATTTTTATCTATATCTATGAAACACAATTAAAATAGGAGACTAATTTGCAATACAAATATTGATGCAAAAAATCATGAATAAGCTAAAAGTAAATATAATTCAATTTAACTGTAGTGAATAATTCACCAAAACCAAGTGATTTCCTTTGTATTATAGAAATGTAAAAGCAGCCCCAAATTTTAAATATATTAATATAATTCACCATATTAAGCACGAAGAAGGAAAAAGCACATTAATTTCAATAAATTTGGAAGTGCTATTCAGTAAGAGCTAAACTTCATTCATGAGTTGAATGCAAAAATTGAAGAGAGAAAGAGGGTAGGAAGGCCAGAAGGCTGGCAAGTCGAAGGAAGAGTATCTTTAGTAAACAGTAAAACTGTAATAGATATATATCTTAATTATATATACACACATATTATATATGTACATGTACATAATACATATGTATATCATATTCTCAATATGTATACATATGCATATCAAATCATGCTTAATGATGAAAGACTAGAATTGCATTGTAGTGAAGAGAATAATTAGGCAGGAGGATTAACATCATTATTACTTAAATGTCTTCTGGAAGTTTGGCTAAAATAATTATTCAAGAGAAAAGGTAAGTGACACAAATGTAATATAAGAGTAGATAGACATGACAATGTATAATTTTGTAATTGTGTTCTTGGATTAGCCATGTGTTATGGGCTGAATTGTATCCCCTCAAATTTCCTGTGTAAGCCTTAAGCCCCAAGGTGACTATTTGGAGATAGGGCCTTTAAAAAAAGAGAGAACCAGTCTTATTCAAACCTTGGTTTTTATCTATAAGATTCATTTAATATTTGACCTCCAGATTTCTATAAGAGAATAAATGTGTGTTGTTTTAAAGCATTAAGTTTGTACTAATTTGCTGTAACACCAGTAAGGAACCCTAATACATATGTCTATGTTGATACCATATATTTTTTCCATTCAAAGATCCACAAATCTAGAAATTTATTGTTTGTAATGTAGATATTGGATACATCAAAGGACACCTCAAAGGTTGTACACTTAAAGCTATATTTAATATGATAAATGGCAGTCAGCACTAAGCTTTGTAGTTGAAGAGACAATAGGAAGTGATAAAGATGGCGGAAGAGTGGGGAGTGCTTGCCTCTCTTAAAGGCCATTACTCATTCCCAACCAATGTTGTGCAGGAATGCAGGTCCAATATACCACATCTTAACATTTTTCTTGTTTAAAAGAAGCTATTTATGTGGATTATTACATGAATTTCCTGATTGTAAATAGAAATAGAAATTAACTAAATAGAAATTAAAACACTGCACAGACTAGCAGTGTGAACCAAGCAAAACATACCTGTAACCAGCTGTTTTGTTTGCTTCTCTATAGCTGGCCTTTAACCTCCACACTAGGCCTTGGGAACTCTTCATCAAGCAAATAACACAATACTTCAAAAAGGCCTGCTTTGGGGAAGTAAACTACTCCATCTATGACCACTTTCAAATCAATTTTTTTCACTAGATTAAGGATAGGGATGGTGAATTTCAGTGTTCAATTATAAAAACAATATAATTAGTCCCATAGTTTTACTATTTTAACAAGCAACTGTAAAATCCTCAAACTGCTTTTAAAACCACGTCCTTTTGGTTGCATACAGTGTGCCAAAGAAGACCACCATATATTATCAACCAGGGAGGCACAGACATTTTAGAATGGCCATGTATTCTGACTCATGTAATTCCCCACAGAAGACAATCCTGTGACATTTCAGAACACAAGAAACTGAAAGTCTGCCTCCTGGAGAGGGAGAGGGGGAGAAAGAGAAGAGCTAATTGGTGATGGCACCACAGCAGGTGTTCTCCCTCAAGGACAATGATGACACTGCTCATATATTTGGAGACAGACTCATGTGCTCCTTGGCAAGCTTACACGGATTCCTTTTTGTAAACAAGTCGAGTGTCTACATCTGCAACAAACAAATTCATGGTTTAAAGAGGGCTTCACAGCTTAAGGGCCCTAGTAACAAAGCCGGAATAAAAGTTTGTCAAGTTGGTAACACTCATTTTGTGCCAAGTAGGCTTACAAGCTTAGGTGAGGTCAGACATCAGGAAAGATGGAAATGAGTCAGAGGCATTAAAAGAGGAATATTGGCAGCTACTGAATTTCACAATCAAAAACTGAGGAATACCTTTTATGGCTGAATATTATTCATTGCATGCTTGCTCTCTGGACGGTTCAGAAAGTCTACACTACCTGCTGTCAGTGTCTGAGACCATGGTTATGCACCATATCTTCCCTTCCTCTTCAAGGAAAATTATTTCACTATGGACGGCTAAAGAATTGAAAGGACTAGGATTTAAAAGGAGAAGAAAAAGTTTTTTCCTCATTTTGGTTAGGGCCTCACTCATTCACAATTTTTTTTTTTTCTCACAAGTAAATCCTTTGTCTTTCCCTGGAACTACTTGCCATGATATTGTTGGAAAGAGGCAAATCTTGAACATAAATGTTAGAGTCATAAATTCCTTCATTTGTGACTGATATTTTGGGGCAAGGGACTATGCTTGAACTTAAAATATCCTCAAAATATTACAGAAGTGCTCGTCTAAAAGTTACAGAATAAGGTCATTAATTAGGGGATTGACTCGGGCATTTGGCAAACATGTAATTCCTGTGCAAGGTGATATGGGAGACATTAAAAAAAAAGGCTTGGTTCTAAATGTAGACTCTTAAAGTCTAGGAAAACCAATAACAAAAGGTACAATCAGAGTTTGTTATTTATAATGTAGCATTTATTACACACATTACATACATATTCACATTTAATCATTGAAGTGATCCTAAAATAGGTAATTATCATGTTCCTTTAACAGATTCTGAATTTGATGCTCCCAAGGAATCAGCGATTTACCCAAGTTCATACAGTTGGTGAATGGCAGAGCTTGATTCAAACCTATGTTTATATGACCACACAGCCCATCAGAGAGCTCTCTAGTTGTTTCTGGTGAGGGAATTAGTGCTGGAATCTCCTACTCTGCCATCTTGCTGACATCATCCAAAACCATTTTTTTAAGGTATTCTCACATAAGCTAAAATGGAACTATGTACTCAAAGGGAAAGAAACATCTTCAATCCTTAGAGGAACAAGTTATTAAAACATACCCAAGACACGAAGCTCTAAATCTACAACATAGGGATCTTGATTTCCATATTAGTTGGAAATATTCTCCCTGAGATAAACAAATTGAAGATAATGTAGTTGAATGGTTGGGTTGGCCCTTTGATATTTCTCTGACTATACAGCACAATTCTTTGAGGAATTAAAAACAATTGTCTTTCTCTTTCCAAGAACAAAAATGAAGCTCTAGAAAGAATTCAAAGCCTATCTGTCTTTTTTACCAAAATCCAAACCGCCTCTATTGATCTCAAATGCTTATAGATATTATAAAAGATCAGCACATTTGAAACAGAACTGATTTGCGTTTAAGAAAAAACAAGGGATAAGCTTAACTAACCCAGATCAGGTATCTATTTAAAAATGTAAAGTTTCTTCTACAACTATGTCACTGTTTTTATTTGCCCTTGAAATCTCTTGTGACTTTGATTAAATGGATAACTAAATATTTTTTCACAGTAAGCTGTGATCTTATTTAAACAAGTATCTTAAAACTTTTGACATCTTTAACAACCTCTCCAAACCAAAATCTAAATGAATTTTTTTTGACCTTGAACTAACTTTGGGAGTTTTCAAAGGGACCCTGGAAAATATCAAAAGAATGTATTCTCTGTCCTTATAAAAAGAGTGATGTTAAACTAATTATGCTTACCTGATATGTTAAATATCATGGTAAGTATTTTGAATAAGAAATTATGTTAAACCTTCTTTAGGTTATATTTGTATGGTTATATTTGTATTAATGTGTTCCAGAAATTAAATAAAGCTCCTACAAGTTTGTCAATGCCCCTACTATCTATATAATAGGCCATAATTCCAAGTATTATCCTAAAATGTTATATCACAGAAACAACTAAATATCCTTGTTAATTACATGGTAATTAACTCATCAGATCATTATGTTACTCTGATGCTTTCCTGAAAGCTGTTATCAACTACAAATAAAATGGTTCATCCTCAAAGAGACTGATGGAGAAGACCTTGATAAGCACAGGATTAAGATAACTTTAAGATCATACCATTGAACTGGGTAAGAATTTCCAATAGTCTAATGGAGAAACTGATTCATACAGCTGCTAACTCAAGATCAAGCCTAACAAAAATTAATTAAATTGGACTAAATGAGTTGATGAGAATGATTACATGTTTATGACTTATTTTTGAAACATTATTGGTTACTTAATGTTTTGTTTTCAAAATGTAAGGAAATGTTATTTTCTTATATTTCTTAAGCTATTACTTACAGGTATTTAGTAAATTATACCTTTGTAAACAAGATTGAAACATTTTTTTGCCCTACCTGATCCTTCAAGAATTAAGAAGCTCTTATTAAACATTCTTATTTGCATGGTAATGTCCTTATTTAAACAAATTCAATAAGAATCTTTTCACATTATAATCGGGATATAATTGGTAACAGTGTCTATTTTATTAAGAGTTTGACCAGAATGTAGTACTTGAGAATGCACATAGAGTCAGATACAACCAGATAATTTTAATGAACTAAGACTGGCTTCATGGAGCTAATAAAGCCTCTTGGGGAAGAAAAATGGATGGTTACCTGGTATACAGGTTTCCCACCCTTTCAGGAAAGAACGGAAAATCACTTCCTGACAGTCCCAGGAACCTCAGGATATTTTCAGGATCCTCAAGAAGGAAGAATTCACCCAATTCTATAGGTATTGGAAGTGAAGTCTGATGGCAAATCCTTAGCTTGACATACTAGACATGAGAAAACATTAAAAAGTCTAATCTGAGATTCCCTAATTAAATCCCCCAGCAAATTAGACTTTGCTATATGGTCTATCATTATTCTTGAATGTGCTATGTAAATAATCAAAGTTTAATGAGATTGGACTTATTTTGCAAACAAATTAAACAGTATTACTGTGATTATTTTTGGTAAAAAATGGTGAGTGTAGGGAAAAATTGTTTGTCTCAACAGAAAACTATAGCACACACTTAAGGATATCAAATTCAAGTCCTGCTCATTGTCTTTAAGGTTTATTATCTCTCTGTAAACTGAACTGGATCCTGAATTCTTCTAGTTTCCTCCAACATCTGTCTATAACTTCCCAGACTAATGTTTCCAATTTTCTTCCACTCATCTGACTTGGAATCATTAAAAACTAAAACTGCCCTTTTCCCAAAGCCCTTCGAACTGAAGCTACACAACTTACATAAACTTCAGAGAAATCACCACACCAGCTCCTGTGTGGACAACCTTCATGCCAGTTACTGTATGAGCCACTCAGGTAGTTTACGAGAACACCTGAAGACACCATCAAAGACATTCAAACTGCAAAAGATGCTTTGAGCTCAAATCTAGAAATCTCAGCTGGCTGCTCTTCAGTCTCAGAAAGTATGTTTCCATCTACTAACCTTTGTTTTTCTTTTTTTCCATAGAAATGCCGCTTTTGAAATACCTGATTGCTTGTACCATATATAGATGCCTAACTTTTTCAGGAGTGTGCCTACAACATCGCCTTGAGATGAGACAACTGAACTGCCATGTTCTCAGGTCTAAGAGACTAGTTCAGTGAGATATGGAGCAACTTATCAACTCACTCTCTGCACTGTCAAACTTCTTAGGGTAGTTAAAGGCAGGGAATAAAGGGTGGCAGAATATGTCACTCTAGAACATGCCTCTTTAGCATAAGGATAACTTTGAGCTGAATATTTTGAGAAACAGCAGACACAGAAGTTCTGAAAACAGAGTGTAATTTACTCTTTCTTAGGGGACATTTACAATTATGAAGGAAATGTCCACTTGCAAGGCTGTCACCTCTCTGAGCCTGTAAGAGAATGACTAAATCACAAGAGATTCTTGTCAATGGAAAAGGGACCAGTGTAAATCTGCATAACAAGCTGTATTTTTTTCTAGCATATTTTTGCTGTTAGCTTCTATAACTTGCACCTCTCACACCCTTTTTACTGTTTTCTGCTTCAGATGATATTTAAACCTAAATTCTAACCCATCTCTTGAAGAGTTTCTCATTTTTCCCTGTGTAGCTCCCATGTAAATATGAGATATACACATTAAAAAACTTATGTTTGTTTTAAAAATATAGAAATAAATTCCATTTACTATAGCATCAAAATACTAAAATATTTCAGAATAATTTCAAAGGAACTATAATAGAGAATAAAAACTACAAAATATTGTTGAAATAAATTAAAGAAGTCTTAAATAAATGGAAAGAAATGCTCAGTTAATGACTGGATAACAGTTTTGTTAATAAGCAAATACTCTCAAAAACTGTTCCAGAGTCAATGCAATCCCAATCAATATCACAACTGGCTTTTTATTTTACAGAAATTGAAATGCTAATCCTAAATTTCACACGTGAAGACAAGGGATCCAGAACAGTGAAAACAATTTTGCAAAAGAATAAAGCTGAAAAACTTATTTTTCTAAATTACAAAACTTACTAAAATGCTACAGTAATCAAAAAATTGTGATACTGGTATAAAGATAGACTTTTTAAAAATATATGTCCTGGCCCTTTCTCACTTCTCATTCACTGATTCCATGATGTATGTACTGGGTCCCTTGATTGTATCACATAAGTTTTACAGTCTTTCCTCATTCTTTTTTCTCCTCTTCATCCACCTTTGCTTCTTTTACCGCTTTCTCAATACTTTTTTTGTTCCTATTACTGTATAACTTCAAATGACTTAACCCTCAAGTGTGCTGATTCTTTCTTCTGCATGATTAATCAGCTATTGAAACACTACTGAATTTTTCAATTCAGTTATTGTATTCTTGGCTCTATTTTATGAATTCATTCCTTTTGCTGATATTCTTATTTTATTCAAGGAACAGTAGTAAAGGTAACTACTTTAAAAAATATAAAATGCTATAAGAGTCCAATGGTGGTATATAAATCACAGTAAATTTCAGCATAAAAGTTAAGACAAAAAGATTAAAATGACTAAAATCACAAAAAACATTGTTAATGGATTCACACCATAAAAAGTTGCAAATTGTGACAATAACAACACAAAATTGGGTGGGAGGGGAAGAACTAAAAGGGTAGAGCTTTTGTATGTGATTGAAATTAAGTTGCTATCAGCTTAAAATATTACTTAAGATATTTTACATAAGGCTCATGGTGTCAATAGAAGAAATGCATACAGAAGATACACAAAAGAAAAAAATGAATTAAAGAACATCACTACAAAGAAATCAAAACACAAAGATAGCAAGAGAAAAGAAGAGGGACAAAAGCAAGAAAGAGGCAGAAAACTATGAATGAAATGGCAAAATTGAGTCCATTCCCAACAGTAATTACTTTAAAAATAAGTGGATTAAAAGTCCCAATCAAGAGACACAGATTTGCTGAATGAATAATAAAACAATACCCAACTATACACTGTCTACAAGAGACTCACTTTATACTTAAGGATACACATAGGCTGAAAATGGAGAGATGAAAAAAGATATGTCATGCAAATGGTACCTAAATGTCAGACAAAATGGAATTTAAGTCAAAAACTGTTAAAAGGAACAAAGAAGAGCATTATGTAATTATAGAAGGATAAATTAACCAGGAAGATATACCAATTATATGTGCACACGACATCAGAACACCTGAATATACTAAAAGGAGAAATAGCAATAGAATATTGCTAGGGGACTTCAATAATTTGCTTTCAAAAATGGATATATCACCTAAAGAGAAAATCAAAAAGGAAACAGCAAACTTAAACATTTTAGGCCAAACAGACCTGACAGACACAAAAAGCATGCCACCTAACAGCACCAGAATATACATTCTTCTCAAGGGCACACAGAACATCCTTGAGAAGAGATCATATTTTAGGCTACAAATTAAGTCTTGACAAATTTAATAAGGTTGAAGTCATATCAACTATTTTTCCCACCAGAAATCATGAATAGGAGGAAATTTGGAAAATCCATAAAATGTGGATATTACACTTACACAGTCCTGAACAGGAAAAGAGAAAAAGAAAAAATCAAAAAGGAAATCAGAAAATATCTTGAGAAAAAGAAAACAAAAATATGACTTACCAAACTTATGGGTAGAAGCAAAAGCAAAACTAAGAGGGAAGATTATAGCAATAAATGCCTACATTAAAAAAGACAAAAGAGATGTCAATTAAACAATCTAACTTTACAATTAAAGGAACTAGGAAAAGAGGAACAAATTAAGCCCAAAGTTCACAGAAGGAAGAAATAATAAAAATTACAACAGAAATAAATGAACTTAGAGAAACAATAGGAAAAAAACTGACAAACCTAGGAGATGTTTTCTTGAAAAAGTAAAAAAAAAAGACAAATCCTTAGCTAAGACTAAGAAAAAATGAGAGAAGATTCAAATTAATAAAATCAGGAGTGAAAGAAGGGAAATTACAATGGATGCTACAAAAATAAAAAGAATCATAGGAGACTACTGTGAACAACTATATGCCAACAATTTGGATAACCCAGAAGAAATGGCTGAATTCCTAGCGACATCCTATCTACTAAGAATTAATCAAGAAGAAATAGAAAGCCACCTTAGCATCAAAAGCTACTCATCTGAGAAAGCACACATGGCTCTTGCATGTGCTGACATAGCACAGATAGAGCCAAAAATTCCCACCAAGCTTCAAATAAACAAAAGGAGAAATGACACTACTGTTCATATTCTTACAGCAACCAGAAGAATCTCTCTTTGATACTAGTCTATACCAAGTTCCTCAGCTCTCCAGCTCTTATTTCTTTTGGAAATTATGTGGTAAATGTTGGTTCTTAGAACCAAAATTGCCTTTTCACCTTTACCAAGGAAAATGATCTTGATTTATTAAAATGGATTTCTGTAGTCTAAAGAGAAGAAAACCCACTTGAGAATATAAGGCAGGAGTGGGATAGGCCCATGAGCAACTGGACAAGCCTCTCAGGTAAACCGGCTATCTGTACTCAAGAACTGACAATATATTCATGGACTGAAAAAGGGCCACATGCACCCATGGGTACCAGTATGTGTGTGCAATACATACAAAGATGAATAAAACTGGAGTACACAGAGAAGACAAAGGAGTTTAGTGGGGCAAATTTTAAAAGGCCTTATAAAAAGGAAGAGCTTATTTCCAGGTTTTGTGAGACATAAAATACGTGAATTGCTAAGGTGGTTCTTCCTGGATACCCCAGAGTGAGACAAAATATTTGCAATACTTCTAAGAGGAGAATAGGACAACCAAGCTAAATCTCTGCTATCAGACCATGAAGAAAGTGGACAGGAATGGAGATGGTCTCATCTTGTTATCACAAATCCAAGAAGATATGGATCAAACTTTATTTAATTCAGGTAGCTTTCAACATCTGAAAGGTCTGATATGAAAGAGGTTAGGCTAGATTCATAATTCAACAAATGTTAATTTAATACTTATTATATACCAGGTAGCGTTCTAGGTTCTGGGAATGTATCTCTGCTCTCCTAAAGTTCACATGTTAGTGTTAGGGGGAGCCAGTAAACATAGCAGGTACATTAGAGTATATGTTAAAAGGTGATAAATGCTATTGTGAAAAATAAGCAGGAAGTCATCATAGAGAAAATGGCACTTTAGTGAAGTCTTGAAGGAGATATGGGCTAGGTGCAACATTAGAAGATCTGACAGTGATAGACTGTGAAAAATAGGTGAAAAATAGGTTACTATCCATAGACATCTGATTAAAGGAGTTGATGACTGAGAAAGAGTTTCATCAATAAAACTGCCTTTGTCTACCCTGACTCTGGCCCGCTCTTCCCTTGGAGTGTATTCAAATAAAACTTTCACTCTACTTCACTATTGTGCCTCTGCCTTTAAATTCTTTGTTGCAGTGGGGACAAAGGACTGAGGAGAACAAACTCAACCCATAACAGACTGAATAAATGACATGATTCTCAGGGCCCTGTCTATACCCTTGTCCAGCTGGTGTTAAGCATCTGAGGACTACATCCAGATCCCACTTGCTAGTTTGGAGGAAACATCTTAAGAGCTTTTCCTGCATTACTCAATAATAATAGGTAAGTAGCTAAGCCTGTGGGTTTCTGTATCCATGTCCTGGGTACTCAGAGTTCTTTTGAGCTTCTCTCTCTTGCTTATCCATCAAATTCAAATGGATGTATGTGAAGGAAAGAGTCAATTCTCTTCCATGTTCTGTTTTTAAGAAGAGAATTGGACTAACGACATACATATCTTCAATCCTAATTATCTGACACTATTTCCTTCTAGATCAAAGAAAACATTTGAGGTCTTCTCTTTTTTGCTTTTTTTCCTTAATTTTATTAATGTCACTTACTGCATTTAAAAAGTTACTTGAAAGGAATTGCAAATATCATGCTAATTCTCCCATTATCTTTTAAAATAGTCAACAGTATAAACATATTTGTGGAGGTCTTAATGTGTATATATGCCCCATTTAATCAATCAGATTAACTGAAGCAATTTTGTATATATTTACTGAAAAAATTGGATATTAGAGTAATTGTCAAATTAGTAAAGCATTGCTTAAAGCCTTGAGATTTTTCAAACTGGAGCACATATAAATCTTTGCTAGATATTAGACTGCAAGTATTAAATTAAGTTACTCCATGAGCTTTGTAATAGGTTTGTTATGGAATAGAATTAGGCAAAGAAAAACTAACTTGCACTCTTTTCTAAGTTACCAAAGAATTTCAGAGAATCATAGACTATTAAAAATAAATCGGGCATTAAAAGCCATTATCTCCATTTACAAATTATACAACATAGACCTAGGGAGGAAATAACTGGTTTAAGGTGACACAAGCTAGTAGTGGAAATAGGGCTAGAACCCAGGTTGCTTAATATCTACCTCACTTTGGTCTAGCATACATGTTCTCACCCTTAAAGGATGGCTCTTTTAAGGTGCTGGGGTGGGGAAGGGAAGCATCAATCTTATATGGTATATTACTATAGACTAGGGAAATGGATATTATTTAACAGTGCTTAAATATTCAAAAACTTTGAGTGGGGTCATTAGTAATCTAAAATAACAGCTGATCTTCATATCAGTGCATCACTTTGGGGAGGCATTATTTGATTTTGTGGGTAGATGGTAGATTCAACTTTTTATTATTTTTAGCTTATGCCTATTTCTTGCAGAGGAGTGGAAACTTCTGGCTTTCAAATTAACCTTTAAAATAAGCTAGTATTACATAGTATTTTTTAAAAAGTGGCCGATGCAGGGCCATTGTGAAGTGAGAGCTACTCAAATATAATACGGATAACCATGAAGAACCCAGACCAGCAAGGAAACCAGCACAATATGCAAAACTGTGGAAAAGCAATTTGAGCAACAGGCTTCCCTGGTGCTGTCCATTAGTCTTTACCTAAACTCCATGACCTAGCACAAATCCTCCTTAGGATTGCAATACTTCTAAGAGGAGAATAGGACAACCAAGCTAAATCTCTGCTATCAGACCATGAAGAAAGTGGACAGGAATGGAGATGGTCTCATCTTGTTATCACAAATCCAAGAAGATATGCTCTTCCTATGTTCCTTAGTCACTCACCTTCCAGAGGCATGGGAACCTAACAGAATAGGAAAGGGGTGTGTGTGTGTGTGTGTGTGTGTGTGTGTAGTGGGGGCAAGGAGGGTGATGAAAGAAAGTGTCTAGGTATTGTTGGGCAGATTTTCATTATCTCGATTGACAGCAAAAATACAGACATTTGATATAAATATCTTCTATTGTCTCCATTAATCCTATGTTCCAATCCTTTAAACACAGCTGATGGGCCATTACCCATCATCATCATCATCATCATCATCATCATCAATAACAGTATGATTGAAAAAGGCAACTAACCACTACCCATCATAACCAAGCTGGAGGGTCTCGTTCCATTCAGTTTATAAGCATGCCTCATTTTACTGCACTTCACTTAATTGCATTTCTCAGGCACTGCATTTTTTACAAATTGGAGGTTTGTGACAACCTTGCATCGAGTAAGTCATTCTTCCACAGGATTTTCTCACATGTGTCTCTGAGTCACATTGGTAATGCTCACATTTCAAACTGTTTCATTATTATTTATATTAGTTGTGGTGATCTATGATCAGTGATAATGACTTGCTGAAAGCTCAGATGATGGTTAGCACTTTTTGGCAATTAAATATTTTTAATTAAGGTATGTACATTGGTTTTGACAACATGATGCCTCTGCATGTTTAAAAGACTACAGAACAGTGTCAACATAATTTTTATATGCACTGGGAAACCAAAAGTTCATTTGACTCGCTTTATTGCAGTATTTGCTTTATTTAGGTGTTCTGGAACCCAACCTGCAATATCTCCAAGGTAGACCTTCCAAATTATTTCAACATACAGCAAAGGAGTCATTTCATGAGGAGAATGTATTAATTAATGAGAGACTGAATCTTTGAAAACGTGGCAGGGCAGGACAAATTGCCTTATATCACTGAAGGTGGTTTCTATAAAACAGCAGACATCAAATACTGGAGAGGAGTAGCAGCATTATACTATAATCACAGTCCAAAAATCAGTTTGAAAAAAATTGGTTCCCTGTATGTTAACTCATATTCTGGAACAGTGGATCTCTATGTGTGAGGGATAATCAATGGGCCTCATTCATCTATTAAACAAATATGTGCTGATGGTCTACTCTATGAGAAGGCACTGATCCAGGCACTGGACGTACAACAATGAACAATGTAGATATAATTCCTGTTCTTATGAAATCTACTTTCTAACAAGGGAGATAAAAAAGAAACAACTTGTACACACACATACACAATTTTAGCAGAGACGTGAATGAAGGGTGCTGATAATAATTGTGACTAGCATGTCTTGAACACTGTATGTCAGACACTTGCTATAGGCCAATAGCCATAATTTTCATTTATTCAGTCCTCATAAATAACTCTGAAGGCCATGCTATTCATCCCTATTTTGCAGATGGAGAAATTAATGTTCAGAGAGGCAAAGTAATGTGCCCAAAGTTTCAAAGCATATGGCGCAGTTACGATTTTAATCTTGATCATCTTTGAAACAGTGAAGTCTAAATCTTAAGCACAATGCTAGGATTTATTCAAAAAATTTTCCTGTCTCACTGAAGATGGGTGCCAGATAAAATTTTCCCTTCTTAGGCAAACTATGTCTTTGGGTAGTGGGTTCTTCTGCCTACTTAAAATACACTGTTTAGGGGCTCTGTCTACCTGGGATCTAGGGAAGTTGTGGTGGATTGTAGGTCAATGTTAACACAATTTTTAAATGGCAGATGGTAGCAGTTATGTGTTATAATCCAAGTAAAGCTTCCTGGGGTTTAGCAAAGAGAAAACACCGATGTATGAGTGAGGTCAACTGAAAAGCTCTGGACTGGAATTCAGGGGCCTTGAATTATAAACCTGACTTTGTCACATATATATATCAGACATTGAGCATCATTTCACCTTGCTGGAGATTCAGTTTCTGCACATGCTCCATGCCTCTAAAGAGCTATTTCTCTGAAAAATACAAAAAACAAACCAGACAGCTTTCTTCCCTTATAATCTTCTAGTTGTCAATCACATAAGAGAAGTTAGCAAGACTGTGCCCTTACGTCCTGCTCCAGTTGTTTCCTTTAAAGACGCAGTTTGTTCCTTCTCTAAGTTTTCCTTTCAGCAGTTTCTGGGTGTGTCAGGGGAGGAAGCAGGTCTGAGGGGAGGAAAAATCCAACCATTTCTGCATATGGATGAGCTGACTGAATATACCTGGGCATTTCTTTCTTCAATTCTCACAATAGGGAAAAAAAATCCTCCTCCAGTTAAACTTGTGGAAATGGGCATTTAGGTGAATCTCAGGCCAAATATTGAGTCATGCACTTTGGTGGTGCCCCAGAGCAAGGTGGGGATTTGGCGTCTGACCCATTGATTAGCAGATACCTGTTCAGCTGTGATTTCTTGATTGTTTCTTTTTAATTCACTAGCATTGCTGCTGGCCTCAACATGGGGACCCATTACAAACGAGGTAAATTCTGTGATAAAATGAATGGGAAAGCATTTAGCTCATAAATTTCAGGAATAAGAAACAATTCTCATTATCGGTCATGTGTCTTACAAAAGAAAAATTAGGTGATATATGTCAAACAAAATGAAAGGCTGGGAAACAGAAAGGCCTCCACAGCTGGCAAGGAAGTCATGAGGTTGCTTCCTGAAGAAAAGGAAAAACTACCATCTGAAACAAATGGAGGGAGAGGCTAAATTATAAACTCCCTAGGTCAAAAGATGGACATCAATTTCTCTTTACACACCAAGAGAAACGGGAGAATCTATTTTTTCCAAGAACAATTTTCACTACAAAAAACATTACTATAGGTGGAGATTTTCACAAAGAATTTCCATGTGGAAAAGACAAGAGATCCCAAAACTATGGACAGCGTAAGCTACAGATAGGGCATCTGCTCAAGTCCACCTACTACACTGCACATACATGGACAAGTATTCCCCAAAAGGTGAAGGGACTTGCACTGGATGGCATAGCTACTAAGTGGTAGTCAGGCCAAAAATCCAGACAGTGATTTCCAGTTTAGTGTTCTTTACACTATATCATAACGCTTTGTTCCCTATGGAAAGGTATGGAAAGGGGAAGGGGAAATTGCGTTTACCCTTGTGGATGCCTGTATGTCTGGTTTTATTCCTTCTAGAACAAATGATCTGATTCAAGTCCACCATGTTGCAAAGATGGTAGAGGGAGGTGATAAAATATTCAAATGCTCAATGTGATTCCTACCATACAGGAGTATGCATCTTACTCCGAGGCCTGCAGGCTCCTTGAGGGCAGTCAGGTCCTTCTCTTTTTTTGCCTTCACTGCCTCGATCACTACCACAGCATGAAATATTTGAGTACAGCAAATTTAGATGAGTAAATTATGTATCGTTTTGCAGACATATATTTTACAAAATGTGAAATGTAAGATAGGTGTGACTTTCAGAGAACTCCTACTACAGTCTTAGTAATTCTTGCATTCTTAATGGTTAGTTGTGGAATATTCTAATATTTGGTGGAATCATGACACATAATTATATTTCATAAGGAATGGCAGCAAGAAAGTTAAAAATTTCAAACTTCATAGAAATGAAGTTTAAGAAAAGACCATATAAAATCTGACCAATTATTGGTTAGGCTATATTGAGCAGGCTATATATGTAACTGTGAAAGTTTGTGAACAATAAATTAGAATTTACTGTTAGAATTATCTATAAATTAACTTTTTTGGCTAACACTTATTTAACGTGGCTCCATTCATTTACACTAATATATATTCAAATAATTTATTACTATCTACCTTTATTATATGTTCCTTTTGAATTATCTTGTTAAATTCCCAAATGACAAAAGTAGTCATTGGTGCAAAGCTTGTACATCAAATCATGAAAGTAATGGTAAAGATAATGATATAAATACGACAGCTCAGAACAGTCATAAATGCAAATCGTGATTTTATAGATACATTATAAAATTAGGTAATGTATATGATAATACACATGACATTGCAAGTGTTATGATTTTAGGAAACAGAAATGATGGGGCAGGTTGGAGATGAATTTCTATGATTTTAAACAACTTGCTCAACAGGTGTACTCAGAAGTGATCCATTTTCACAAATTTCTTATATATAACCTATCATTTCAGGGATAAGATTCTTACTGTTTTTATGTTGAAGAGAAAATGGCAGAATTATATAGGAAGACTCAACTGTGATGCAAACAGCTTGATTACTAAGAGTTTGACTCTTGGAAAACTTGGTAATATTCTTTTACTCATCAGAGAAAGAAATCCAAAACATTTCTTTGGGCATATTTAAAAACCATGTCTAAATGTTGCAAGAGTATTGAGACATATTTCTTAGAATTGAAAGAAACCAGAGAGCAGATTAGGAATCATTTTATATATATCAGGCAGCATGAACATGCAACATTCCAACTTTTACATATAATATGTTCATCAACTTAGGTGCTTACAAAGTGTTGAAAGCATTCTTAAATGACAAGTACTTTAATTTTGGGGTGTGAATTTGATACAATTATCTACCAATATTTGGTGGAATCATGACACATAATTATATTTCATAAGGAATGGCAGCAAGAAAGTTAAAATTTTCAAACTTCATAGAAATGAAGTTTAAGAAAAGAGAATATAAAATCTGACCAATTATATTGGTTAGGCTATATTGAGCAGGCTATATATGTAACTGTGAAAGTTTGTGAACAATAAATTACTTTAAAATATTATACTATTATTTTTGGTTATTAGTCAGTTTTTACACTTAACTGTAAATGGTAGTCCTATGTGTAGTAAATGTCCTGTAACTGTCGACTATGCCTAAATTTCAGCAGATGGTTAGATGAATCTCTTTTTCAATCAAACTCACAGAGTTGGTTTCTTTCACTCTTTCTAAGCCTTTCTCAATAAGTTTTATTGTATTTCCTTTGCTTCTTTTGTTTCTTCCATGTTAAAATCCTGCTTCTCTAGAATCATTTTTCCTGAATCCTTCCCCTTTTACTCTAAGCTAGGACATCTCAAATTATTGAAAGTCAATTTTCTATTGCAAGTCTCAAGCTTTCTTCAATTCATACTCATATACTCTCTGCATACAGACATATAACCTTGTTAGATATGAGGAATCTAAAGCATATAGCGACATATTCCATCATATAGCTACACCTTCCATACTTTTCTTTTTAAAGCTCTCTCTACCCCTTTATTCTAGTTAAATTTGAGTTCAACATAGTGTGTGTTCAAGTAATGGTGTCGACTGTCTTATAACAAATACTTTGGGCTATCATATTTAGGTAATCCTGGATAAAAACATGACAAATTCAAGCTTCATTTGGGTCAGTGAATTTCACAGAGAGAAAATCTATTCCTCTGCCTCATATTATGCCCCTAAGCTAGATCAGCTGTCTCATCAATGCCCTAAATTTCACTCTGCCCTTATCTTCCTACAGACATGACTTTATATACCTTTAAGACTAGCATCATCTTAGGTAAAATGGGATTTCATCCAGCTTTCTACTCTCATACACTTTTTCTCATACTACTCTGTATTTTCTCACTGCCCACTTGATCCCCAGCAATTTTCACTGTAATCTCTTAGACAACTATTAAGCAATAAGCCAATCCTGCTACAGCTTTAACCTCTTCCTGAACACTCCCCACACCTTCTTAAAGTAACTAGAATCAAACTCTCCCCCCAAACACCTATGGTCTATTCCAATAAATGCTTTTCTATCCTCAACTCTCTTTGAACATTACATAATGTTCACTACTCCTTCTTTCTACTGTTGCTCTTGTGGTTTCCATGATAATACTTCTTATCTTAAAGGATACAGAGTATCTAATACAAAAGTTAGATGGTTTATGATCACAGATGCACCTTTTAGTACTTTATTATTCCTCCACTCTTACTATGCCAAGTAATGCTGCTTGCTCATGAAAATGTCATTGACTGGCTAAAAGTACTCACACTTTAACCATTGCTTGTCCCCAGAGTTCTCTCCTTGGCTTTTATTCCCCTCTCATTCCTCACTCTCTCCCTCAGCCATCTCATTCATTTCTAAGAATTCTGTGATCACCCATAGACTAATGACTCTGACAACTTCATCTCCAGTCCAGCCCACTTGCCAGAAGTCTACTATTTAACAGTATTTTCAGGATGGCCCATACATAACTCAAGCTCAACATGTTTAAAACTAAACTCATAATAATTTCCTCCATCCCTAGCCAGGCTAGACCCACTCCTATATTTACAGTCATGATGAACATACTACCACTGACTCAGGAATCTACATAAGAATCTAATGTTTATCCTACACTCCTTTCTTTATCACCCATAGGCTCAACTGACCAGTAATTCTAGCCACTTTAACATCAAAAAATTTAGTTATTGGCCTCATACATTCTACTCCCAGCACCCCCTATTTATTTCTCCTTGTGACTATTAAAATAACCTTCCTTTCGATTATCTGCCTATAGGAACTTCTATTTTAAATCTGTATCTGTCACTGTCTCTGGAGACCACTGGTCTTTCTAACACATGTATATGACCATGTGATTCCTTTACTCATAATTGCTTCATTTCTTCCTATTAGGTACAGGACAATGTTCAAAGCAAAGTCTTTAACATAGCAAAGAAAGGTCTTCATACCATGCTGCCTGCCTACATGTTCAGCCTCATTTCCCACTACTCAGCATAGCCATCTTATGTGCTGTATCTGCCTATTCACGGTCAAAACTATACACGGTAGAGTTGTACACTCAAACAATTAGTTTGGAACAAGCACTGCAGTTGCTCTGGGGTAGAACTAGAGTGGTATAAGCTCCTCATATTCTCTAACTCCTTATATCCTGGAAAATCCTATTACGACTGAGGAGTCACTTGAGACTGCTTCTCATTCCACAACAGCAATACTAAGAAAGCTGGTAATAAGGAAAAGATTTATTAAATTCACCACTCACTTAAGCTTTACAAGCGACTTAAAAGAAGGTTTATGCAGCCTCCTTAGTTTCATGGGAGCACTAGTTTACAGCTGAGTAAGATAACATTTCAGGGTCTAACCATTGGTCTGAAGTCAGAAAATGTTAGGTCAAAACCTTTCTTCTGTTACTTGACTTTTTTGAGTTTCCATATCAGTAAAATCAGGACAACAACTAGTTTGTGAGTTGTTTGGAGAATTAAATGAGATAAAGTATCTCATATAGTGCCTGGAATGTAATATGTGCATTTACTTATGGCCATTATATAATAACAGTATTAACAAATTGGAGATGTGATTTTGGAGGACAATGTTGGCACATAACTCATTTTTCATATAACAGACAAATGCATTTTTTCATAATAAATACGCTTGGGTCTTTATAAGCTACCAATCAGTGAATATGTATTGATTTGTGTCTGGCTTTAGGCTCTGAGTGGCAATTACAAAACAATAAAACACATGTATGGTCTCTACTTGATAGAGACCTGTCGAGGAGAGAAGATAAACCCATGAAGCAAGACTCCCATGCCACTACTCCTGCATATAGGAAACAGCAGCTCCTGCTTCCCAATTCAATATTTCCTATCTCAGGACTTTGCTGTGTACACAGTTCCAGAGTACAGCCAATTGAAAGTTTCTATTTCTGGTTACTTGCTCCAATCAGTAAGGAGTAGAAAGGCTGTGGGCAGATATCCTGAATGATTCATATAGGCTGATAATAGATGATTATTTTCTTTGTGATGAATATCCTTTTGCTGAATAACGTGGGAATATAAAGCTGACAGGGAAAGAAACAAAGAGGAGTGCACACACACACACACAGGAATTAAATGTAGAGGGAATTTCTTCACTCTGGGGCCTCTACAAAATTTCTGTAGACCTTTCCCAAACAGTGGAAGTAGTCACTGCTACTAAATAACCATAAAGTATTGTGAACAATCTTGGCAGGAAATGATCTTTACTTTTAGGCATGGAAGTTCCACATTCAGGAGAAAGGGGTTAAGACCTTTGGGAAACTAAAAGAATATCAAGGAACAAAGCTCATGGGCTTGCTATTGCCCTCAGCCTTACAGAACATCCTGAGGAGTTGCATTTGACCATTTGTTCCCCTAACCAGCCCAGCTGCTCTCACCAGGATATTGTTCTGTCCTAGGAAACTGCCTGGTGTGTATTCTATTTTAGAAGTACACTTATCATTGCTCCTGAAATGCCATTTTGCCTTTGGAAACACTCAAAGGAACTAGCATTCAGAAGGTCAAAAGATTTTTGAAAGCTTGAAAATTTCCCAGTAGGAGTTCCATTTCTCAGAAAGCCATAAAAAAAACACGGGCTAGGCCATAGTTAATTAAACATCAAAAAAATGAAAATATAATCCAAGCCATAATATTATGGAAGGAATGTTATTATGATAAATAATAATTGTTAATATTACCTGCCATGCATTCTTTTCTACCTTTGGTAGTGCTTCACATTGAATATCTTAATTAATATATCAGCCTGTATAAATGTAGGAACTAAGGCTCAGAGAGGTTAATTTGCCAAAGGTTACCCAATTAATAAGTTGGTCAAGATGGGATTTGAACTCCAAGTGTCTGCTCTTCCCACCACTCCAATCCATTTGAGTCCCACCCAGGAATGGAGTCTAACCCTTGAAACAGGTAGAAATGTGATGGACCCTTCAAGTAAGTATAAGCTGACCTCTGCATTTATATGGTGAGGAAAGTGGTTTCTTCTGACATTTTGTATCTCCTATATTTTATCTACAGACATCTTTTGTTTTCAGGGCTTCAAGAGAAAATGGTACAAAGTTATAGAATTATGAAAGATATTAATAATTGATTTGTACCTGCTATATGTCAAATACTTTAGATATATTACTTCTTATTTTCAGAACAGCCGTTCAACTAATACATTTCCATTTAATATAGGAGAAAACTAATGCTTAGAAAGATGGTTCTTGAACTGGAACCTGAGTTCCTATATTCCAAAGATTCGTAATATTTTTGGTGTTTCAGCAATTGAAGGCATTCCATTGCTGATGCCTTCCCCAACCATCTCCTCTTCTAAAGTGTGTTTTGTCAAGAATAATTTTTAAGTTAAAATTAAATAAAGACTATTTTGTAAGACCCTTTTCATAATTATTAGGGGAAAGGTAGAATTATGAGAGTTTACCTTTGGTCAGGCTTTGGTTGTCCCAAATTAAATTTTTACTAAATGAAACATATCATTCACTTTAATAAAATCCAAACCATAGTTTCTCTGATAATAGCTGGATTATTGAAAATGTACCCATAAAAAATATAGTAGCTAAGGAAAAAGAGGACTCTTCATTATCTATTGGCATCAATTGTCAAAGGATACAGATTTGTCCCTCCATCCCTCCCTTGATTATATACTACCATGTTTCCTGAAGTTATTTATTGCCATGACAATTGCATGTAACAAACCACCCCAATACTCAGTGGCTTTAAAATAACAATCTTTCCTTTAGGTCAGGTGGGCTGGCAATTTAAGCTGTGCTCAGATAGATGGTTCTTCTGGTCTTAGATTGGCTTACTCACTTGTGTGGTGCTTGGTGGTTGATAGCTGGTGATAGTGGGTGTCAGGGCTGCATGTCTTTTCATCATGCAGCAGTCTAAACTATGCCTGGTCTCATGTTGAAGGGTGAGTAGCAAGAAAAGAGACAGAAACAGGCAAGTATTTTTAAAGCTTTTGCTTGCGTTAGGTTTTCGACTCTCTTGTTAGCCAAAGCAAGTCATAAGGCCAAGCCCAGAGTATACAAAGAGCAATGATACAGGAAGGCTTGGTACACATGGCCATTAATGCAGTCTGTATATCATACTCCACCCTTTTCATAATTATTCACATCCTTTCTACATGCAAAATATACTTCCCTTTAACCCAGAATCTCCAAAGTCTCATTCTGTCACATCATCAGGCCTAAAATCCAGCATCTCCCGATCTATCATCTGATTGATCTATCATCAGGTATCATCAGGTATTGCTCTATCATCAATGCAGATGAGGATCCAAAGAACAATGAACTAAAATGACAACTTACTGGCCATCCACATACCCAACATTCAGTACTAATAGAGGGAATGGATAATTTATAAAAAAAAAAAAACCCTCTTTCAGAAAAAGGAAAAAAAAGAAATAGAAGTACCCAGCCCTGGTATACACATATAGTAATTCCCACTGGATAAATGTGGCCAGGGCCCTACAAAGTAGGGGTGGGGAATGTTTCTTACTTACATCCCATTATGCTTCGTGATAGTAGCTCACCTGTCCTCTGTTCTCCATGGCCCTTAACTTTATTCTCTGAAATATTACCCTTTTTCCATTCTGTTTGGTTACTTCTGACAAGAGCTTTTGAAAATATGATTTCTGAACAACTTTCAGCCTGCTTCATGCTCAAAGCATACCAAAGGCCCAGTGCTTTTCTGAGTTTTATGCAATCTTTCTCCTTTAATCTTGGCTGTTAGCACTTCTTCCTGTACCACTCCCTTAAAATGTTTAGGGTTTCATACAAATACAGTTCAAGTCCACTCCATGGGCAAAAGCCACAGTCATAATTCTTTTTGAGAAAGGACTCTCTTTCCCTAGATTTTATCAGTGTTTCCTTGGGCATGTTAGCCTGCTATAAGACAATGCCCTTAAGAGTCTAGAAATAATTTTGTCAAGTTGAAAGGCTTTACTTAACAACACCTTAATTCTTTCAAAGGTATTAACAGAGTCTTACAAACTGCTTTGGTCTTCAGTATTAAGACCACAGGTTTCTGGCAGCTTCCTGGATTTGATGCCTGAGAGGCTAGAGATGAGAAAAAGTTTATTTTCTAATCTAGTGAGTTCTGGTATTTTCTAAATTTTACTCACAAACTGGCTAGTTCTAGTTCTTTCTTTAACTCATCTCCTTCTTGTTGTATTTTACCATATACAGCTAGTAAGAGCCAGGTGACATTTCCAACATTCTGTCTGGCAATATCTTTACTCAAGTATAAAAATTAATTTGGTTATTTTCTATATTTTAAGTTACTATATTTTACCAAATGTTTCATCACAGATATTCACACTGGCTAGCCATTGATCCAGACTGGTGTAGCAGTTTCCTCACCATTTCTCCAGCCTCTCCTCTTTGATGATATTTTTCCAGTTTCTACCCATTGCCTTTCCCAAGGACAATGACACATATTTTAGATTTTTATTACAACAGTTTGTTTCTAAGAACAAATTTCTGTCTTTGTTATCTACTGCTACAATAAGGCTACATAATAGAACTGCAACTCAGGGATTTAAATCACTAAGTACTTATTTAGCTCACAAGAATGGACTTATCTGGGCCTTTCGTCAGGTTTTTGTTGAGCTCACTCACATGTTTGATGGTTGGCTGGCTATCAACCAGAATAGCCATGACTGGGTCATGTGTCCCACCTTACCCAGCAGGATAGCCTGGGAATTTTATCATGATGAAGGGAAAGAAAGAAGAGAAGTGGAAATACCAAGGACTTTTTCAAGCCACTGATTACATCAGATTTTCTAATGTTTCATTGGCTGAAACAAGTTTCATGGTCAAACTCAAGAGTTGGGAAGAACTCATGTGAGTTCAGAGTCGAAGTCATGTGAGAAGGCACTGCAAAATGATGTTGACATAGGAGACATGAAAACTGGGGCCATTAATTCATTCAGTCTAAAATTGATATTTTTTATTTGTTTTGTAATTGCCTCAAATGTGTTAACATTTTGTCTTCCCAAAGAGATGACAGATATATCTAGAGAAACTGCTTTGCTTTTTTTGTTTTTGCCTAGAATGCTAAGAAAACACGTAGTTTTTGATATGGAATATACGGAAAGCAGAGACTAGTTCAAAGAAATAAGGATTTAGATAAGAATTTTCACTATCCAATGCCTACAGGGGTCAGAAAGTAGCCAGTGAGGTCAGGGAACAATGGGCTGTGGCAGGGATTGTGGTGAACTATAAAGCCCCATATAAATGCAGCAGATACTCTTCAATTCCAGCAGATCATCGTCATAAACATGCACAAAGTATTATCAGATGTTACAATATTTCAAAAGAACCTGGAAATCTACATTCTTATGTGTAAATCTCCTGCTTTTCAATTATTGGCAGCTAATTCAATGATAAATAAAACTGAGATCATTATTATATGGATTCTCAAACAAATGTCCACTGCAACCTAAGTCTGACCCACAGTTACCAGTTTGAGACCTTTGCTTTAGACCTCTGTACATGGATGATTGTTAACTATTTTTCCAGCTTTATTGAGATACAATTGACAAAATGTTTAGAGATTTAAATTGTACAATGTGATTCATTGATACATTGTATATGTATGTATTGTGAAAGGATTTCTCCCCATTGAGTTAGTTAACACATCCATCACCTCTATTTGTTTTTTGTTTTTTTTTGGTGAGAACATTTGAATTCTACTCTCTTAGTACATTTTAGTTATATAATACAATGTTATTAATTATAGTACCATGTTATACATTACATCCCCAGACCTTATTCACCTTATAACTGAAAGTTTATCTCCTTTTACCAACCTCTCCCTATTTCCCTAGCATCTGGCAAGCATTTTTCTACTGTTTCTATGAGTGACTATTTTTTTATGATTCCTCATATGAGTTGTGCCATGTAGCATTTGTCTTTCTCTGTCTGGCTTATTTCACTTAGCATACGGCTCTCCAGTTTCACATTTTATTTATCCATTGATTTTTCAAAAGATACTTACACTGTTTCCAAATCCTGGCTATTTGTGAATAATGCTGTTATAAACATGAGAGTATAAATGGAAGATGGTTTTCAATTTCAAGTTCAATACATCACAAATAACTCTAATCTGGCAGTGAGTTGGAAATTAGTACATAATGCAGGACTTCAACTTTCAACAATATTACACTTGCATCTAGGTATTTCTCTTATTTCATGACAACCATCCAAATAAACAGTTCATAAAGGTTTAACCTGGTCAAAACCCAGCTTAAACTGGTATAGGTCTTAATAAGAATCTGGCATAAGACCTGAATTTTCTTTCTAGTGTTTCTCATATATGTTGGTCTTCATAGAAATCTACACTTTTTTCCTAAATATACATACATACAATATTCTGAAAGAAGTCATTACAGAAAAGGCTAAGCTTGATCCAGAAGACACAAATTTGAAAGTTCAAAGTAACTACCCAGCACCAAATATCAAGCTAAAAATAGCCAGTGTTTTGATAAAACTCTTAGATTCATTTTTCCCAGTATTATGTGGAAACAAAAGAATGTGTTAGGAGGCTTATTTAGAATGTATTGAGGAAATAATATACAGCATAGAGAATATAGTCAATATTATGACTGTTAGGGAGAGTTCAGTTAGGAAATGGAAGTCAGAGTACAAGGTGAGGAAGGAATTCATTAAAGTGAGAGTGTTAGGGAATGACAGAATAGAATAATAAAGGAAGTTCATTGAACAGCTACTGAGCATGCAGCATAACCGCTGCTAACTCCTCAAGCCAGTGTCACCTGGCGTCCAGCTTCTGCTTGGATCTGCATGGCATGGGAACTGATTCCCTACCACCCCAGGCTTTGGGGGAGCCGCAGAACGCTGGATGGAGTGAGATTATGTTCTGAGAACTTCCTATAGGTAAAAAAGGGAGACTTTCTGGCAGGTTATTAAAGAGCATGACTGTACACTGCAGTTCCTGGTCACCTAGGTGATGGTAATTTGAAAACCCAGGTCTGGGCTCTCAGGAGCCCCTCCCTACTTGTCTGAGATAGGATACAGAGTGAAGCTTTGGGACGAAATCCAGAGGATTAGAATGACTAAGCAAAGTAACAAAACACCACTGGAAAGGTGCAGAGACAAGGCGTTTAAGTGAGAAGTTTATTTAAGGCAAAAAGGAACACACTTGGAGAAAGGGGAGTGTGGGCTGCCCTAGAGAAGAGGCACACCTGAATGGTTGGGAAAAGGTTAAGATTAAAAGGTTACGCCCCTAGACAGTGCAGGTGACCTCAGAGAGATGAACACCCCGAAACGTTGGGGGTTCCCCTTTTAAGAATTCTTCAGGAATGTGACTAAGGACTGGGGATACAGACTTGTTAAGTGGTCTTTGAATATTTAAATTAACACACGGAACTTTACTGCTCTGATTTCTCGTCTTGGTTTGGGAGGATATCAAACAAGACTGCCTGCTCAGCCCCCAAGGTAGGCTGAGTTATTGTCTGTTTGCTAAAGAGTAAGTTAAGAATCTTAATTCTTAACTTCCTGGTTATTAAATTGCAATCTTATTTTTAACATGGAACCCTTCCTGCCTTTTACTATGTTGTTTATGGCTGGGCCTGCATGATTAACACAATAAAGACATGGGCTATGCTGAGGCACCTTTCTTTATCTGGGGAACATTCAAACATTCCAGGCTAAATTGTTCTGGGCTTTTTGAGCTTTAACTAATTAACTCTTGGTCTTTTTAGCGGGCTTTTTCCTGGCCTTATTCTCTTTCCATTCCGCTCATATCTATTTTCCTGCCTAACATAACTACTTTGTATGGTAACAGATGGTATCTAGACTTAGTATGGTGACATTTTATAATGTATATAAATATTGAATCACTATGTTGCATGCCTGAAACTAATGCAGTATTGGATGTCAACTACTCTTCAATAAAAAATGTCTTGCAAATATAAATTCAGCTGCTTAGATAGATTTCAGCAGTCATCACATTCTTTGATATCCTGAAGTAAGATAATTTACGAATCAACGAGTATTGTGGGACTCCGACTAAAAAAATAGGTCCTTTTGGCAATCCACTGGACAAACATCTCAGATAATGCGAACTTTTGCTCCACAGTGAGTTGTGTTGTATCTACTTCTGGGTACTGAATTTGAGAAGAGTAGCGCTATGTTAGTGTATATTCAGAGTAGAGTGACCAGGATAGTGAGAAAACTAAATGACCTATTGTCACAGTTTGCTGGGGACTGGGAGAGTTCTGGGATGCAGGACTTTTAGTACTAAAACCAGGAAAACAAATCAAGACAAGTTGTCACCCTAGGGAAAACCTGAATCCACATTGTAGAAAGAATGTGAAAGGGTTTCAGCGCATTTATCTTAGAGAAGGTATGATAAAATCTTCTGTGTATACTTACAGGCTGCTATCATTTTCTTCTGTATAGCCCCAAGAAGTTATAAGGACCAATAGGTAAAATTACAGATTTTGATTCAATATAAGAATAGCACCTTAAAGATGGAATGGAATACATCAAGAAGTAGACTGATGAAAATCCTCAAGTAATGGGAATCATTCACTGTAAAGATATATCAGAAATGCTGCAGAGAAAATTCAAACTTTTGAAGAAGGGGTTTAGATTATGTGGCCTTTAAGGTCCCTTGTGATTCTGCTTTTAATATCTATGATTCCATTACGATCATAGGATATTTTAAGTAAGATAACCAATGTAAGTTTGAGAAATCTCATATTCTTTAGGAAAAAAATAATAGAAGAATTTAAATATAGTAAAATAAGAAAAACCATACAGCAGGAGAGAAACCAAAATTAATCTAAAGTTAGTATAACAAGTGATTCAAGCTGTCAAGTCACTTTTGAAGCAGCCTCGGATAAGAGATCAGCCATGGATGAAGAAAGACCATTTGAGAAGAGAATGAGAAACAGTCACTGAGGATAGTAAAGTAATTCAAGCATTAAATTAATTCTTACATGTTTACCAAAGGGATGACGAAAAATATGCCTACTCTTCTGTGTCTCAAGAAAAGTGTTTAAGTCACCAGGGTGACTGAAATGCCAAGTATCCAGACAAGACCAGGGCCAAGTATTAACCCTAAGCTTGCCTGCACTCAATTTCTGTATCATCCAAGAGAGAAACTTTAAGCCTGTCCTTGACTCCTTGCATTTGGGGTAAGAAGAACCAGGAACTGGCAGAATGGATGTCAGAGTCACGCCCCGTGGACTTCCATCTGTCTGGGACCAACCAGTTCTAGTGCTCACAGGGCAGAACAGCCCTTCACAAGATTGAATGAAAAAGAAATGGCTCAACTCCAGAACCTGAGGCACAAATACAAATGTGAGTTTCATTTTCAAAGCCTTGCTTTCGTAACACAGTCTATGTGTGTTTGTTAATTTGTAAAACTTCCGCACCCATATTTCCCTATCTATATTAAGGCTGAGTTTTGTGTTCAAATAATTGAGGTATGAGAGTGAACTGTAGATTGCTTTAAAAAAATTACAAAGACAGAACAAAAGTTACACTTACTGGATTCCCATAGAATACACAATTCTGTACTAATTATTGCAGGGCTAAAAAGAAAAGATATATGTATTCCCTAACTTCAATGACTGTGCAATTCCTGGTACAAGACAAAAATATTCAATTCTGACAAATGCTAATTAAGCACTCGTTAATGGCTTAGGTACTTTTACACAGCTGTCTAAAAGTGGAAACTGTCCATATTTTATGGGTAAAGAAATGTGAATTGCCCATATGGTAACCGTATGTACCTTTTTCCCCAGCTGGTCCCAGTTTATATCTCTTGTATTGGTGTAATTTTTAATAGCATCTTTTTTCACTTTCCAAAGTGCCCCCATTTCGATTATAAATTACATGGTCACCTCAATTATCACAGCAGTAGATAGCAGAACTGAGATTAAAATAATGCTCTGATTTCTTGTGCCCTTTTGAACATGGTCTTAAATGAGATGTACTATAGTGAGAATAAGACAACTCAATTGCTATCTTCTAAAAGTCCATTGCTAACATTACCACTTCCAGACAATTCCTTACTCATCCTCATGTAGGCACTCTTATCCCTTTGTGGCCCATTTTACCTGCTTGGTCAACCTCATCTGTTCTTTCCTACCTATATCATAGCCACTACCACACATTCCAATTTAGAACTGTAGAGCTTCAATATTTGCATTGGTCATGCACCTAAAACCCCATCCTCAGGCTTTCTTGACTCCTTAAAATCACAATCACTGCAAATGGAATACCAGTTCCATGACCATTTATTGGATACCAAATGAGTATCATGAACTATTCTACCTCTAAAAACTAAAACTCCAACACCACTCATATTTTCTTCCTGCTTTCTACATATCATTCCTATCTAACCTACTGCCTTCAGTCTCATTCACAGTTACTTTTTGCTTGCTGACCCCTATGTTTTCTGCCAGATAGTCAAACTATTTCTGCCCTCACTTTCTTTTCCACTCAGCCTGAATTCCATGACAATTTCTTTTTTATGATTTCTTAAAAATATTTATATAACATGAAAACGGAGTCCTATGTTTATAGGCATAGCACCTCACATAAAAACTTGGGTTATAATGAGTACTCAATTCATATATGTTGGATAAAGAAATTATGATGGGGGGTTGCCTGCTGTATTTTTACATTTTATTTTTAATCATTAAGTTGTTAAAAATAATTTTATTTTTAAATTATTTAAAAAAATTTTATCCTTCCAGTTGTCATAAGAGAGCTATTAACAGTCTGAAAGGGCTAGCTGGTATAGCATTGGTCTAATTAGAGGTTGTAGTGATTAGTCAAATCCTCAGGTGAACCAGCTTGCTTTGATCTACTACATGAGAATAAAATCATACCAAAATAATCTTTGATCAGCTATGCTACAATTACTTTTATGGTTGTGTTTTGTAAAATTAGTATTTGTTTATTCCCTCTGAAGTACTCAGCAACTTATTTTAATTGTTGGCCAGTAGGTATGCAATGGCTCCTAGTCTATGGCTTATGCTCTAAATAGTGGAATGTCAATTTGTTAAGCACAGCTAGCATTACATGTTGTAACAAACAGGTGCTCCATAACTCACTGACTGATAAGCATATTTTCTCACTTAATCATATGTACTAAAAAAATTAAAGTGTAGTTATATAAAAACAGCAAAGTGGAAACATTAAAAAAATTGTGTTAAGAACTATATACAATTCATCAACCCTTATTTTCAAAATATAAACACCTTCATATAATTAAATACCTTATTTATAAAAATTTGAATATTTAAAATAACTGTAATAAAAGTAGGCCTTCATGAAATTAATTTTTTTACTGATCCTGAAATTTTCTTTAAGTCCAGCTTTGTGTATAGTTATACAACCTCTATCCAGCTTTGTTTCATTAGTCTTTGGCAAACTTATGTTTCTGACAATGGCAGACTAATCACTTACAAATCAATCCATCCCCTGAGGACACCAAGAAAATATGGACAAAACAAAAATAACACTTTGATATAAAATAATATAATATAAATTACACACAGAGAGTATATATTCTATATATTATATGTGTATACACATATAGCTACATATATACATGCAAATATAGTTATTATATTCCATACTACAAATTGTGTTTCAGGATTCATAAAATAAGCATATTCCTATTAAACATCTCAGGTGTTCAGTTGGGAATTTGAAGGGCTACACTCCAGAGTAAGGATAGAGTAAATAAACCCTCATAAGGACACTCAAACCTTCATAGATTAAGGAAATCGGAATTGCTGCCACCTTCTCTTAGCTGTTCGCCAGAATGAAAACAATCATTTCTGGAGGAAGATAACAGTATCTAGAACCTCAAGTTTGTCTATAATTATATATAAAATCCTTCGGCTTTAAATAAAAATACAACCAGTTATGTACAAATAAAGGATTTTAGAAACTAAAGAAAAAGTAAGTGCCACAAATAGACAAATAAGAGATTCATATATCAGAGTTATCAGATAAGGACTATAGAATAATTATAATTACTATAGTTAAAGAATTTAAAGAAAATAATAATTTGACAGAGAGCTAGAAACTAAATATTACAAATCATATGTAAATTCTAGAATTTAGAGATACACTAATTAAAAGTAAGAACTCAAAAAATAGGTTTAACAGCAGAGTAGACACAATTGAAGAAAGGTAATATTAAGTGGGTATCGGTCAGGAAAAAATATTCTTCCTGAAGCACAGAGAAACAAAAACATATGAGTGTGAGTAAAGGCTAAACATCAGGCTGGGGTTTTGGAAATTACTGAACTATATAAATGCTGTATCTACATGTCTTATTTGCTATGTGAGACTTACACTTGGATAGAAAGAGATGTGAGTTGGCATTTAGAATTTGAGTCTATGCGAAAAGGATGATACTCGAAGGTTAAAAACTAAGGCAATAATAATCTTTGTATCAAAGTGATCTACACACGTTAGCTCTTATCTTTAGAAGTTGTACTTGCCCTAAGTGCATAACAGACCAACTGACCCTGTATATACTTAGGTACTCTTGGGCCCCACAGTATGATGAAGTTGCTATATCTGCTGGATTTCTTGTTTTTAAACCTATATCCACAATTGTGCTTCAGTTGAAAATACGGCAAATAACATAACCAAATTATTGGATATGATGAAACAATTATGTATATGATTATTTATATACATACATATATATGATTATATGATATGAATCAGATGACATATAATATATAACATGTATATGATATATATACCCAACATGCATGATACATGATATATAATAATCATGTATATGTGTGTGTGAATACATGTATTATTGTAGAGAAGAAAAAAATGTCAGAAATAATATTAAAGAGATAATGTCTGAAAATATTACAAATTGATAAAAGACATTAAGCTCCAGATTCAAGAACTACTATAAACCCCAGGAATATGAATACAAATAAAACAACACCTAGATACTTCATAGTAGAACTATTAAAAACCAAATACAAGGTGACAATATTAAATCCAGCCAGGAAAAATGGTGCATTAGCTTCAGAGGAGCAACAATATGGCTATGGATAACTTATAACACAAACAGTGTTATGATACTTTTAAAGTTCTAAAAGAAAATAGTTGTTAACCTCTACTTCTACAAACAGCAAGAAGCGACATCAAAATGAAGGCATCAAAAGTCTACTTCTGACTTAGATGCAATGGTGGGTATCAGACAATACCTCTTACCAAGGAAAACAACAATGTCATATAAAAAACAAAAGCAGTGGTTTGAATGCACAAAAGCATAGCCAAGGCAGACAAGACTTGAGGAGTAAAGCTCACAGAGAGAACAGAGACAAATCTGAATATATAAGACACAATAAGAGTTATTTGAAGACATCAGAGTATACCCAAGGCAGCCAGAACTTGAGGTATCAAGGACAAGGTAGAATGATGACACATTGAAGCACACCATGCAATTGTGGCTACTTTCCCTCTTAGGACATTTGCCAATTCTTGCAAGGAACATGGAAGCTATCAGAATGCAGACTTCTTGAGACTGCAGCAGTATCACTGCGATTAGAAGACAAATAATTAGTGTTCAGGACTACCAAAAGCCATAATCTAAGGGCCAGTATTTCAGAGAAAAGAGAACCACAGAGAAGTGAGCCTAACATTCTACATGCAATTTTCCCTTGAAGTATTTTTATGAATCCTAAGTTATATTTGTATGGAGAGAGATGCTATTATTATCCTATGGAGAGAAATCAAATTAAAAGTTTCTTCAAGAGGTGAAACGGCCAAGCAGAGATTCCAACAGTGACATGGCACTGAAGAGACAAAATATAAAATTCACAGTCCACACCAGGAATACCTGTGGTGGACTGGGGAACTGTTAAAGAAATGTGGATAAAATGAGAATTCCTTCACAGGGACCATTGTAGAGGACTAAGGGCACATAGATTGAGAGGAGAGAATCCTGGAGGGGTGGAGTGTGGATAAAATGAGAGTTCCTGTAGCCAGGATTCATACCTGGCCCTGGTTGACTAGCTCATTGCACAACTGTGGGCGATACATGGCTTTTGACTCTATAAAAAGAGCTCCACCCAGTGCTCTGGGTGCGACATGGTGGCAGGGCTGCAAGGCTGCAGGAGAGCAGAGCAGAGACCAGAGTGGTGGCAGCACCAAGGACAGAGGCCCAGAGGACGGCTGTGCAGGATGACTGTGCAGAGAGGCCCGGAGGACGGCTGTGCAGGACGGCTATGCTGAGAAGCCCAGAGGACGGCTGTGCGGACAGAGGGGCCCGGAGGCAGAGAGGCTTGCTGCATGCAGACTCGCTCTGAGTGAATGGGATTTTAGTGACTGGTCTGCTACTGTGAGAATAAAGTTGGGTATAACCCTTTCACCCAAGAACGTTTTGCTGTCATTTTCTTTGGTCACACTGAATCCATAGTGAACTTGCCCAGGGCTGAAACCCATTGGCAAGACAGGAAAGATGGAGCTTATTTATGCAAGTCATCTCTGAAGAAAAGTTAAAAAAAAAACAACAAAAAACCCCAAAATCTTCTTTAGCATTATCCCAACCAAGAGGTAAGAGAACTGGAATATTTAATCACCTACCCTCAAGAGTCACCAGTTAAGTAAGGGCTGCTCTCCAGGGGTATAAATGCTCCAGCACTTCTGGTCTACAATATGTACTTGGGCTGCATGACCTTCCACCTTTCTGGAAAAAGCCTTCAGAGTTGCAAGTCAAAGATGCAAGCTGCAGCCAATGTGAAGTAAACCAGAGCACCTGATATGAGTGAGACACTGACAGCATCTGCTGTAACAATTAACCAAAATAACCTAATTGACATTTATAGAACACTGAGCTGAAAAACGGTAGCCTACACATTATTTCTAAGTGCACATGGAACATTTATCAAAACAGACCATATGCTGGGCCATAAAGCAAATCTCAACAAATTTTAAATGATTAAAATCATACTGAATGTGTTCACTGACCACAGTGAAATTAAACTAAAATGTAATGACAAAATGATAGCCAGAGAGGTTTACCAATGTTAGTGTATTAAGTACCATATTTCTAAATAACCCACAGCTCCACTCTCAAGAAAAACTGACATTGTCCAGTGTGTCAGGGATGGCCTCCCTGAGGAAGAACAATGTATGCCAACACATGGGAATCAGAGAAGAAGGGTCATAAAAAAACCATCATGTTCCATACAGAGGGACTAAAATGTGTGAGGGATATAGAAGTCAGGGAAGGTTTCTTGGAGAGGATGCCTTTAAATGGTCCTTAAAAGATTACTAAGATTTGGCTGAGCAGAGAAAGAGTAAAGAAAAGGCATTGCAGGCAGAAAGAACAAAATGAGTAAAAACAGGAATGAACACATGTTGGTGTCCGTGAACCTTAATGCAACTAGATCTTTTCTTGTGTAGCTGTGGAGAATTAAGTTAGATAAGTAGGATAGGACCAGATAATGCTGCAGAGGGCAAAGACTTTACTTATGGCCCAAAATACAAGAGGTGCCTATTTATATATACTTATGTAGCAAGTTTCCTTTATAAGGGAAGCTTCAGTAGAACATTATTTAAAATCCTAATTTTCCCCATAGAGATATTAAAAGCCACTGAGTAAAAATATCCTTTTAATAGCACATGTAAATTGGTCCACCTTCTGTTCCAGAGAAGACATTCTTCTGTATAGTATATATTGTTAACAGCGGGTTGCTATTAAGCCCAGTATTATATAGTAACACATTGCTATAGTAGAACAGTCTAATTCAGCCCATTCTTGATTCTCCAGCAGTCCAGCAGTAATGGACTATTTTAGTTATTTGAATATTCTGTACATATACCGTGTGAACACACAGGGTTTAACAACATTTATAAAATTTGAGCACGATTCAATTCACTTAATACAGATTAAGAACTCAAAATTCATGTGATTAAATTCTCTTTCAGTTCATTTCAGTTCAGTTTATCTTTCTTGGATGATTCAGAGAGCTCTTTAGGATCTTACATGTAGAGTCTCAGGGTCATCTACAGAAACAGTGATTCTTCACAGACTATGTATTCAGAAATACTGAGCCTAGAAGTATCCAATCAGGGGTTGCTGAAGAAAATAATTTCTTATAAGGTGATATTCTAAACCAGTATGGGCAGAAGTATGATGCGGTATTGGCAAAACCTTGGAGAACATCCTGCTAAAAGTTGCACAGTTCTGTAAAAAGAGAGTGTCTCCTGTGCCGGGCATGAGGCATGTAGGATCATGTATTCCCCATTAGAATCCCCAAGGAAGATAATGTTTTGGTTCTATGTCAAAGTGGATATATTCTATAGCTCTGTTCATTCACAATGACTGCCCTTTAAGCCCCTAGTCTAGCCTCTCATTCCAACATGCGAATGCATCACTGCCCTTGGATTCTGTTCCTTTAAGTGCAAGATCCCCAGAGTTCTGCAACCCAGGATACTGTAAATGGAAGAATTAAGGTAGGACAGCATAGTGGGAATCTGCAGGGATTAGGAGGTATTACAATATATGCAGGATGGTATGGAGACCTCAGAAAATAAAAAAAAGTATATTCTACTGTTTGAACTATTTTGAGGTCCAGAGAGTACTGGGGAGGGAATAAACATTTAGTAAGATTGAATCTTCACAATAATATTATTAACCATATTATGATTATATTATTAATAATGTAATATTATATTTATAAAATTACCCCCAATTTACAGACAGGGAAATGGAAGTTCAGTGAGATTGACTAAGCTAATGTATGTAACCTAATCATACTCACACAGTAGTTAAAGTTTTTGGATCAGTATTTAAACTTAGATTCAGCTGATTCCAAAAACTGCTTCCTTTTCACCACTGAACACACTCTCACGTTCTTTTTGGAAATGGCTCAGGAAAGTAAAGAGGAAAATAGTAATAGTTAATATGTGTTGAATGCTATATGTCAGGTAGTGAATTAAGCATGTCCCACACATTATCTTAAAGTTTTCAAAACTGAGGTCCAGAGAGTTCAGGTAACATGTCCAAAGTCACATAGTAAATGGGGTGGGGGAAACAAGATTTGAACGTAGGCTCTGTGATTTCAGAGTCTACTTTCTAAATCACTATGATATATTTGATTAAATGTGTACCACATACATCCTAACCTAATCTTTGGAACTCAAAGTCCTAAGATGTTGAGAGTTTCTCATTCAACTAGGATTAAAATACCAAATTAGAAGTTGCATTCACATTTTAAATTTGTTATCTTGGTTTTGCTCCTAATGCTCCATGAGAAGATGATGCAGTATCTAGCAAATCATGGATAATGCCACTTGGCAAAGGGCTATCTCCAGCAGCATGCTGTGACTATTTTGGAGGGGCAATGTCTGGCTTAGAGTCCAGCGTAATATTATGGACTCAATTACATCAACTTATGCCACCTGGGCCCAAATAAACTCAACTGCTTCTTCTAAAATGATTCATCTTCTGTAATCTTCCCTAGCATGCACTTTTATTCTCAGAGAGCTCCCTCCAAACTGGACAATTCCATATCCTTTCCTCTCCTCTTGGATTCATCAGGAAAGAAATGCAGTAGTAAATTGCATATATCTGTTCTCAAACTTGTTATATGCCTGTGGAATTTCAAGTCCCGTTTGGTTCTCTAGAAATCCAATTCACAAAAAGTGAGATAGGAAAGATCAAATCCCTTTCTCTATTAATGGAGCACTGTGTTACTCGTAATTACACTAGCTATAGAAAGGTCAGGGTTTGAAGTGGTACAAATAGATTAACCCTCCTCCTACAAATAGATTAACCACTCGTCTTACTCACATACTACTCATTTATAATACTGGTGCTGAAGGGGAAGAAAGGCCTGATGGTTGTGTTCAATGTGTCCTGTGTTCCATCAGACCTTTCCACTAAGGAACCCTTCCTCACAGAATACCTTCTAATCTGAGGAATGCCCAAATCAAGTATGAGGTGATGAGGCAAGGCATCCTGCCTCTAGCCAGTAGCTCTCTAGACACAGGAGTGATAAAACTGTGGCCTGTGGGCTAAATCCAGATTGTTGTCAATTTTTTCCAATAAAGTTTTACTGAAACACAGCCACACTTATTCACTGAGATATTGTCTGTGACTGCTTTGCCATTAAAACAGCAGAATTGAGTAGTTGTACCAAAGAACACATAGACCACAAAGTTGAAAAAGTAAACTACACAGTTCTTTACAGAAAGTTTGTCAACCCCAGGTCCCTTAGGTTTGGGTAAGGAAATGGGTAGAGAATCAAGGGGTAAAAAACAAACAAATCAACTAAACACAAATAATGGAAGTAAGGTAGGAAATGAGGGACAAAAAAAACCCAGAATGAGACATACTGAAAAAAAAAGTAAAATCACAGCACTAAGTCCATTTTTATCAGTAATTACTCTAAATGTAAATGGCTTAAACACCTATCAAAATACAAAGATTAGCAGAATGAGAAAAAAGAAACATGATTCAACTATGTGCTGCCTACAAGACGTCCAAATACACAAATATCTTGAAAGTGAAATAATGAAA
Organism: Manis javanica; assembly: GCF_040802235.1. Classification (NCBI taxonomy): domain Eukaryota; kingdom Metazoa; phylum Chordata; class Mammalia; order Pholidota; family Manidae; genus Manis; species Manis javanica. The sequence goes on from NC_133174.1 coordinate 119,352,975, forward strand.
AAATATTTCCCCTGCAAACAGTAACCAAAAGAGAGCTATGGTACCTATACTAATATCACACAAATAGACTTCAAGTTCAAAACTGTTATAAGAGATGAATAAGGATATTATATATTTATATACGGCAAACTTCATCAAGAAGATATAACAATTATAAACACATATATTTATATGTTTTTAAAACATCTTGTTATGAAACAAGAGCCCCAAAACATATGAAGTAAACATTGATAGAACTGAAGGGAAAAATAGATAGTTCTATAATAATAGTTGGAGACTTCAAAATACAATATACAATAATGGATAGAATGAATGGACAGAGATCAATAAGGAAATAGAGGTCTTAAAGAACAATATTAACCAATGACACATAATCATATACAGCTGACCTTTGAACAATGCAGGGGTTAGGGATGCCAACTCTTGTGCAGTTGGAAAGCAACATATAACTTTTGATTCCCCTAAAACTTAACTACTAATAGCCTACTATTGACTGGAAGCCTCAACAATAATATAAACAATTGGTTAATGTATATTTTGTATGTTATATGTATTATATATTGCTGTAATCATAATAAAGTAAGCTAGAGAAGAGAAAATGTTTTTTCAAATTGTTGTCAATCTCCAAAAAAAATTACAATATATTTACTGAAAAAAATCCACATATAAGTGAACCTGCACAGTTCACACCTGTGTTGTTAACGGGTCAACTGTATAAACCATCCCACACAACAAAGCAAAATACACATTCTTCTCGTGAACATGTAACACTCTACAGGAATGACCCTATGTTAAGCTACAACACACGTTCCATGAAATTTTAAAGACTGAAATCATACAAAGTATCTTTCCTGATAACAGTGGGATGGAGCTAGTTCAGTAAAGAAGGAAAACTGGCAAATTCACAAATATGTGGAAAATAAACAACAAATTCTTAAACGATCAGTGGGTCAGAGAAAAAATCACAAAGGATATCAGATAACACTAAGAGATAAATTAACATGAAAACATATCACAAGTTATGGAATGCAGCAAAGGCAGTGCCCAGAGGGAAATTTTTACTTGCTAAATCTTCACCAAAAAGGGATATAAAACAGATTAACTTTGTACCTTAAGGAATTAGAAAAAGTAGAGCAATTTAAAACTAAACCTAGCAGAACGAAGGGAGTAATATTGGAGCAGAAATAAAATAGAGAAGAGAAAAATACACTTTTTAAAAAAAAATTGGTTCTTTAAAGGATAACAAAATTGACAAACCTTTAGCTAGACTGACAAGGAAAAGAATGACACACAACTAAAATTAGAAATGAAAGTATAAGGGATATTATTTCCAACAAAATAAATAAGATTGTTAAGATAATGCTATGAACAACTGTACACCAGGAAAAATTCCTAAATACAGAAAAATTACCTACAGTGACTTACAAAGAAATAGAACAACTCAGTTCTTTAACAAGGAGATTAAATCAGTAACCAAAAGTCCCCCAAAAGAGAAAAGAACTACACCAGATGGTTTCATAGGTAATTTCTACCAAATATTTAACGAAGAAATAACCCAATCCTCATTAAACTGTTCCAAAATATGAAAGAGAAGGGACCACTTGCTAACTCATTTTATGATGCCAAAATCAGAAAAAGACATAACAAAAGAAGTCACAGACCAATATTCCTTATGAATACAGATGCAAAATTCCTCAGAAAAAAATACTAACAAACTGATTCCAACAGTATATTTAAAGGATTATATACCACCACCAAGTGGTATTTCTCACAGGAATACAAGGGTGGCTCAACATAAGAATATCAAGGCAATGCACTACATTATAGAACAAAGGGGAAAAAAACCGTATGATTTTCTCAATTGATGAAAAAAGCATTTGACCCAACCCAACACTCTGTCATGATAAAAACACACATAAAACTAGAAGATAGTGATGACTGTTTCACAACATTATGAACATAATACCACTGAACAGTACTATACACATGTAAAATTATAAATCTTATGCAATATATATATACATATATATCAAAAATTTCAAAATAAAAAGATTACACTTGATTGAAATCTATTATGTTAAATCCCTGAGTTCATAATATTAAACTCGAAATAAATTGTTCACCTATGTAAGTTCACCTTTTTTTATACTGAAACAGAAAAATAAAATAAAAGATGAAGCATTTACTTTGCCCTTTCTATGTGAACTTTACCCTTTACTAATCAATTGGCAGATGAGAGGATGCCACCCTAAGTGAACTATCTACACGTAATAATAAAATAAGATTTTGTACCATTTTCAATCCCCAATTAATTACTTGACTTAGGCATTGAACAGTAATGATTTCTAACACCACAAAAGAGATAGAAACATTTATGTGCCTCATGACTAAAGAACACAATCATGCCTATAGTTTTACTAAACAGAACAAACTTGAGTCTGACGCAGGCTTCAGGTCCAGCTGCTAATTCACAGGATGTACTAAGGACAGAGGAAAAGAACATGCTTATTTACACCATGAGTATGCAGCATATTGTTTGGGTTCTTCATCAGGTAAATTTTAATAAGAGCAAAGGGTTGGAAGGGGAATCTGTAGATTAGAAGACATTTTTAAAATATAACAAGTTTTGTAAAAGTGGACAAAATAAATACAAGGCAATGTTGCTTTAAAACTTTGATAGAAGTTATTTTATGGGGAAGAGGGAGAGATTTTTGACTCAACATGGAACCAGCACTGCTTCTGGGGTAGCTGGTACAATTTTGTTTTTCTCATTTTTTTAACTTTTGTAAGCTTAGATTTTTTCTAGCATCTCATTTACTCCTTAATTTTTAAAATTTCTTTTAATAATTACTCATTGTGTTTTTTTATTGAAGTATAGTTGATATTCAATATTATATTGGTTTCAGATGTACAACATAATTATCTGACAGTTATCTGCATTATTAAATGCTGACTCCAATAAGTGTAGTTAGTATCTGTCAACATACAAAGATATTACAATATTATCGACTATGTTCCCTATGCTGTATTTACATGCCCATGACTAATCAATAATTGGATTTTGTGCCTCTTTTTCCCCTTCATCTATTTTGTCCATCCATCCCAATTCATTCCTCCATGGCAACCACCAGTCTCTTCTCTGTGTCTGTAAGTCTATTTGTTTTGTTCATTCGTTTTCTTTTTTAGATTACACATATAAGTGAAATCATATGGTATTTGTCTTTCTCTGTTCCCATATTTCACTTAGCATAATATCCTCTAGGTCCATCCATGCATCTGCAAATGGCAAGGTATCCTTCTTTCTTATGGCTGAGTAATATTCCACTGTGTATATGTACCATTTTGTTTATCCACTCATGTATTGATGGACACATTCGTTGTTTCCATATCCTGGCTACTGTAAATAATGCAGCAATAAACATAGGAGTGCATATATCTTTTCAAATAAGAGATTTTGTTTTCTTCAGGTAAATTACAGAAGTGGAACTGCTGGGTCATACAGTATTTCTATTTTTAGTTTTGTGAGGAATCTCTGTACTGCTTCCCATAGTGGCTGCACAAATTTACATTCCCACCAACAGTGTAGGAGGGTTCCCTTTTCTCCATATCCTTGCCAACACTTGTTATTTCTTGTCTTTTGCATGGTGGCCATTGTGACTGGTGTGAGTTGTTATCTCATTGTGGTTTTGATTTGCATTTTCCTGATGATTAGTGATGTAGAGTGTCTTTTCATGTGCCTGTTGGAATCTGTATGTCTTCTTCGGAAAAATGTCTTTTCAAGTACTCTGTCACTTTTTAATTGGGTTATTTGGTTTTTGTGATATACAGTCATATGAATTTTTCATATATTTTGGATATAATAGCCCCTTATTGGATATATCACTTGAAAATATATTGTCCCATATAGTAGGTTGTCTTTTCATTTTGCTGATGGTTTCATTTGCTGTGCAGAAGTTGTTTAGTTTGATATAGTCCCACTTCTTTATTTTTGCTTTTGTTTCCCTTGCCTGGGGAGACATATCCAGAAAAAATTATTAATGCTGATGTTTAGGATATTACTGGCTAAGTTTCCTTCTAGGAGTTTTATGGACTCATGTCTTACATTGAGGTCTTTAATTCATTTCAAGTTTATTTTTGTGCATGTTGTAACACAGTGATCCAGTTTCATTCTTTTCCAAGTAGCTGTGCAGTTTTCCCAACACCATATGTTGAAGAGATTGTCTTTCCTCACTGTACATTCATGGGTCTTTTACCATATATTAATTGACCATACATGCATGGCTTTTTTTCTGGGCTCTCTATTCTGTTCCATTGGTCTATGGGTCTGTTCTTGTGCCAGTACCATACTGTTTTGATTACCATATATCTTTGTGGTATAACTTGAAGTCAGGGAGCATAATACCCCCAGCTTTGTTCTTCTTAATACTGATTTGGCTATTCAGGGTCTTTTGTGGTTTCATATGAATTTTAGGATTATTTGCTGTGGTTCATTGAAAAATGCCACTGGTATTTTGATAAGGATTGCACTGAATCTGTAGATTGCTTTGGGCAGGATGGCCATTTTGACAATATCAATTCTTCCAATCTATGAGCATGGAATATCTTTCCATTTATTTGTGTCTTCTTCAATTTTTTCATCAGTTTCTAATAGTTTTCTTGACCTGAGTTGGATACTCATGTGTTTGCCTTGTAGTAAGTCATTATACCTCATATTTGTGTAGTGTGTTTTCAAAATCTATGTTTCATTTTATAAAAATATTAAGAAATTCATTAAGAGATAAATTCATTCAAAAAATTTTTAAATGGCAACAATAGCAGTAATAATTTAAGACGGAAATCATAAAAGTTAAGTGAAAAGTGTATGTTAAGCACTTATATATACCTGTCATATCTAATATTCTATTATTATTAGGGTATATTTTATATTTGATCCCAAAACTAATTTTTAAATCTACAAAGTTATACCAATTTAAAAAATTTTTTCTCATGATTATCACCATAGAAGTATTTATTTTTTATTTCAGTGATATAACTAGCCTTTGCCCTAATATACAAGGGTTAAAGTATCTGTTTAGAAATAATGGTAAATTGGAAAATTAATTCAATTATGAGGCGAATGACTTTGAGTAAGGTACTCTGACATTAACAAGCTGTGCAAAATTTTGTGGGCAGGAAGTAAACTTCTGTTAAGCCCTGAGCTTTGGGGGAACTTATTAATATTCTAACACATGGAATTACCTTAACAAACACATTTGGTCCAATTACTTAAAATCTTTGTTTTGCTTTACTCCTCTATAAAATGGATAATAGTGTTTACCTCATAGAGTTACTGTAGGTCATCTTTATAAGAGTTTTGCACAATGCATTGTACCTAAGGATGTCACTATTATTAATGACTTTCTGCCTGCTTTTGTCAGAACTGGCTCAAGGACTGGACACTGCTGATTCTGTTGGTGGAAAATTCTCAGGACAGAAGCTGACAGGGCTTGGGGCAGGCAAAGATGGGTACACACAGGTTTTATCTTTTTATATTGCTTAATTTATCTCTGTGCTGACCACACATTCAAAACACCCCAAACTCTTTTCTTTCCTTGGTCCAATCCTTAATCATGTGTGCTGCATGGTAATTTATTGGCTTCTCTTTCCGGTTAACCACTGGGGTCCTGTCATGTGCAAAGTAGCTCCTCCTAGAAGCATTTCAGAAGTTAATAATTCCAATAATATTAACCCGAGAGAGTGCAGTGTTTGACTGAGACTGTGTGGCTATTCCCTTAAGTGTCACTTGCTGCTTGCAATATGCTGGGAACGATGCCTTGTTATAACTTGGCCTGCTTTCTCCTTTTTCTTTGTAGTTCCTCAGGTGAAATAGGTAATACTCTCAAAGTAATTAATTACAGCTAAAATAAAAAGCTGTATTTTCTCAGCCTGTACTCCTAGAGAACAGGAATATGAGGACATTGTCCTCTCTGGACAAATTTGATTATGCTTATACATTTTTAAAACTGCTTATCCCTGAAGAAAAGAAATTAATCTTCACAGCTATGGATTGGCGAGTCATGAGGCCTTTCCGTTTTGAAAATAAACAAAGGTCAAGAGGAGTGGCTAGAACTAAATGCCCAAACTTTTCTTATCACTGCAGTTTTCAGAGGGCAGGAGTAATATCCACCTCAGTAGTCATCTAGGGTTGAGCAGGCTCTTGCTACACAATGTAATGTTGTAGTGGTTCAAAACATGACCTTTAGAATAGGCCTTGTCCTACTGTAAAGTGGCTAGAAACCAAGATCACAGGCATAAAATGAGGGTCATAATCCAGTCTTCTCCAATACTAGCTGTGTATTTCGGGGCATTTTACTTAGAATTCTCTACATATAACAGCTTCACAGACATATATTGAACACCAACTCTGGAAGGCATTATTATGCCAGGTGTTCAAGTGACAAAGGTAAATAAGAAATGGTCCTTCTCTTTCCCTTATTACACAAACAAGGAAATTGAAGCCATTGGACTATGTGATGTCTAAGGCTCTTTTCAGTTGAGAAAATCATTGATTCAACCATATCCTATATTTCATATATTTTAATTACTATATGTTCCAAATTTAGTATTTTGGGGTTATAGTAGTTTGGATAGGTTTTCCTATTCCCAATGATCTGTTACTTCTGAAATGTAATGGGAAAGGCAGTAGAGTTAGCTCTTTCCCAAATTTGACCTGCAGACCCCTGTCCTGCCCTGTGCTGTTTTAGCTGTGACAGAGGATAAATGGTTTCTCTCAGTTCCTAATCTGAAAGGTCATCTTCTATCTTCACATGGGCATTGTTGTTAGTAGGGTTTATGACCTTCTTAAAAGCTATGAGACTTTGCTAAGCAGGAACTACTTGCTAAGGTAACATTTGGAGATGTACCAAGTGAAGAATCGGTGAACCTGTGGTGAAATATTCCTTCACCTGGGTGCTTCGGTGTGCAAAGGTGTGTACTATACCAACCTGCACAAGAAAATAGAAGAGAGAACATCTTTCATATGCTCTCTCCTCTCAGAGGAAGAGGAAAGATGAAAAATAGGTTCTGTCACGAAGGGAAGAAGTGAACTTGACTTTGAAAATACTTGATGGGAAGTGAAACAGTACTTATGAAAGGCAAGGAAATACAAAGTTAGCTAATAGCTAGGTCCACCCCATCCCTGTTGATTGAGAAAGGCTCTTTCCCAAGGAAGAGCCCAAATGATATCCTAAACACCCCAAGAGTTGTTATTACAGTAACTGAAGTATGAGGATGACTGAGTAGAACCTCAAAGATGAACATCCTGATACAATGATGTTTGTTCATCTCTTAAATGGATCATAGTATTTACTTCATAGGATTTTTGTGAAGAGAAAATGAGTTTCTGCATGGAAGTGGGCATGGTACTTAATAAGCAGTACAATTGTTTGTGCAGTACTAATACTGTTTGTGCAACAACAAAAAAAGTGGGGGGAAGAATCCCACAAGTTGAGAATTGAATCAGATCATTGTTTCACAGTTTTCTTTTCAGAAGTGATTTCAAACATGCTGTCACACAAACTTGTGTAAGCATGTACATGTTCAGACTTTACAGTATGCTTGAGGTGATGGGAGTGCAGATGCACATGTGTATGTGGGTGGGGAGGAGCTAGTGTATATATACATGTATAGAAGGGAAGTGTGTATATACTTGGTACCAAGTCACATTGTACTTGTATATGAATGAGAATTATATTGCATGGCTTTGCTTAATATTCCTGGTTCAATACAGCCCCCCTTTTTTGCAATGTCTTTACATGCATATCCAGCTGACATCTATTCCACCTACTTGACTCCTTTAATACACTTCCCAATATACCAATATCCTCATCATTTTGTGTAATCCTAAAGCATTTGCTACATAAAAGACTGCCTACTTTAGTTCCTATGTAGTAAAGTTTTTAAGTCTCCTAAAAGTGGCTGGCTTCCAGGTTGATTTTTCTCACTAGGACAAATCAATGTCCTAAAGATACCTTTCTACTGTGCTGGCTAAAACATAACAGGGGCTTTTAATACCTTCTTTCATGCTAATCTGGTTCTCTACCAAACTTAAAGTTACCTTTGCTGTTCATCAGGAAATCACATGGGATCAAGATATGAATCTAATAAACATTTCTATTATCCTGGGATTTATACATGACAATGAAACCCTATGTCAAAATGAAAATCAAAGCAACCAAGATAATCATGTATGAGTTAGCTTCCTTACCCTTTATGATAGCTGTCTCCATCTGTACAAGGATATGTTAATGTTCCACCAACTCAGGGAAACATCTCCATAGCCATTCAGATTATTTTTAGGAGACTGAAAATAAGGATACAGTTTTTTTAGCTTGGTCATTACTGACTGATTAAATCTTCACATTTCCCATTCTAATTAATGTAGTTACATTGTAACAGAGGGCTTTGATGTGTTTGTTTTTTAACATCAGAGTAATCCCTGCAAGATTCATGGCACCATGATGATCTATTATAGGTTCTTACAAGTCCCTCACATCATACCATTTACAGTTAGGTGTATTTACGTATAACAATGGTAGTAAAATTTAATGACAGGACTCAGAAAAGGCAAGTTGGAGGCATTTCAAGCAATTGTTTTGTTAGTATGAATACATGCCATTTAAGAAAAATACATCTCTGTGTACAGAAGACCAAGATAAGTTTAGAAACCCTTTATGAATACTTTCAGCCAATTTACATCTACATAAACATAAGTATTTATATAACTATATTTATGTAAATATATAAGTATATTTAGGTATATATTTATCACATGTAAATAAATACAAACATATAAACATATAAGTATATTTATAATGAATATGTATATAATATACAGATTTTAAAAGAAACATGCACATATAAATACACTGACATGTTTTATAATATGTATATATATGCAAATTTATATAAACATAAATATTTATATAAATAAGCTTATATAAGTATATGTATATAAATATGTGAAGTGTGGCAACCAACACACACTGTACTCACTCAATCATTTGGCCATATTAAAGGTCAGAATTGGCAAAGATAATATGAATAAGTCTTCTTCTATGTATTTTTTCCTTTTTTACTCCCCTCCTCTCTTCCTCCCTTCCTCCTTTCATTAAATATTTACTGGGCACTGCTATGTGCTAGGCATGGTGCTAGTTGTCATCTATGGGGTATACAATGAGGAGTAATTACAATCCTTACACTCAAGGAGGTCACGGTGTATTGTCCACGCATCTCCTCAGCATCTCTATTAACTGATTGTTAGGCAAGTTTATTACAGCAGCAAGCACTGGTTGGTAAGAGGGAACAGGGAAGTAACACAGAATGCAAATTAAAAAGACAACCAGAAAAGTACAGAATATTCTACTATTTTTTGTCTCTCTGTAAAGTCAAACCATCACTCAGAGTTCAAATACTGATTTCACCTCAATAGAGTCAAGAACTTTGTTCTGCTCAGTTTTCTGAAAATAGAATGGGCAAACTTGAATAGTTGTGATTCCCTATCACTTTGAATAATCAAATATAGCTTTGCATCTGCTTGCTTACAGCCTAAACAGCATGGGATTGCACTACGTGGTGTCTAATGCTCATTCAAAGTCTATATAGTGATGATAATTTAATAAAATAACATGGAGCCATTGTCTGTCTTCCTCCCTCATCCAGTTTGAACAGAGCAGTGCACATCTTTTTGGGTCAGGGCCCAGGAAACAAACAGCAGCACCAACCCCCATATCAAGTGTGAGTGTGCAGTACCATTAGGCTATTTCTCCTCCAATGTGTTCAGTCCCAAAGCTTCAAGTATATCCAATCTGTGATTCGGGATGGGAGTGGGATGCTGTTCAAATACCCTGAATGTGATATCTGGCAAGGACTCTGGGGCTTTGAAATAGAATTAAAGTATGATGAAAACAAATAACAGTCACAGCAAAATCACTGTAAAATATATTATTTTACACCCTGATGAGAACCATTTAAGGAAAATAAACTCCTTGATATAACATTACCACTATTGCACTTGCTTCATTTGAAACACAGAAAAAGTTTTCAGTTGAATCAAAACTACGTTTTTCTGCTGATGCAAGCACACACTTCTGTATTTTTACTTGCTGTGGCTTGTTGTTGTTGTTTATTTGTTTTTGGCAGCCCTTCTTAATGTAGCATCCAGTCAGAGGAATGCTCTTCCTTCAGACTTTATGCCATTATTTCCAATAGGATAAATCAAATAAAAAGAAATAAAAGATTCTATAGTCACTATGAGCACACAAATATAAGCTTTCAGCTGCAGATATCACAACATTCACATACACACAAACACACACACACGGAGAGAAAAAGAGTTAAAATCTGTTTTGAAAATAGACATTTAGCACATAGTTTTAAAATCTGGATATTACTGCCCAACTTTAGTCTTCATTATAGTATCCATTCCTTTACACACCCGTCTACCTTGGTTATCTCATCCACTTTTACCACTTCAACCATTACTCCTAGTAAATAATGCTATAGTCTTAAACCTCTATATCCATCTTTTTTATAAATCATCTCCAACTGTCTTCTGCATATGTCTGCCCTGATGTCTCACTAACATAGCAAACATATTCAAAGGTATGACTCCTCCCTCTCCCCTCAGTCATCCTTATTTCTTTATGTTAAAGGAAAATCATTTTCCAGTCACTCAAGTTGTAAACATGTGGTTTGACTCTTGCCGGTGCCTTTTGGTTGTTTCACATGCAGCCAATCATCCCATTATGCTGACTCTGCCTTCACACCGGCTATCATCTTTCTTCTCTTGCCATGGTTTCTACTCTATTTTAGATTTATCATCTTTAGTCTTAAGTATGGCAATAATCTCCTAAGTGTGCTCTATCCAGGCTCCCAATCTACTTCACAAAACACTACCAGACAAAATCCTTCAGTGGCACCCCCAATTATTTTAAAGACAATGCCTGAAATCTGTAGCCCAGAACTCAAGTTCCTCCATGTTCAGCCTCAACTATACTTCTTTTATTCTTTTACATTAATCAAAGAGACACATTGTTTGCTGTCCCTTAACACATTGTAAGAGGAGAATGAAATAGAAGAAAGAAATGACATTGCACAATAAACAAAAAGATAGGATTTCAGGCTAGGTCTGTACCTCTCTGTCTGTGTCTCTACTTACACCATTCTGTCTCCCAGCAAAACTACCACTGATCCATTCCTAGCCCAGCATATGCCTACCCATCCATATTAAGTGCTCATGTCCACAGTGCTCACTCTATTTGATCTTCTCTAGCTCTCTTGTCTCTATTGCTTATTTTCATTGAAAGTCCTCTGCTTTGTATTGAAATGATCCCTCTCTGCATATAATTTCACTCCCCATTTAGACTGTCAGCTCACTGAGGTCATGACAAGGCCTGGCACTTCCTTGTGGCTCTCATGAGCACTAATGAAGTGCCTGACACACGCTGGTGCTTGATTATTGAGAATTCACTAAAATTTTCCCTTTGTCTGGTTTAGAATAAAAAGACTTCATTGGATCCAATTCTTTATTTTATTGATGTCAATCTGTATGTCTGTGAGCAGACCTGACCCAAATTAGCCTGCTTTTCCTATAAATTATAACCTCCAGGGCCATACACCTAGCATCTCTCTGCAGATTGAGTTTCAAACTGTGACTGTTTCTTTTAAGAACATCAGTCAAAATCCTGGTTCAGAGTTACTTAAAGTGGTTTGTATTTTATGGTCCTATGAAGGCTTCACATTGCAACTGCTGAGCTTTAAAAACACAGAAACTAGAAAGAGGGTACAAGGAACTGCCATCTGTCCCTATAAGCAATTATCAGCCGGCCATCTGCCCATATACTGGGTAATGATTTTAATGCTGGTAATATCTGACTGAAATACTTTCTCTCCATGGAACCAAAGAAAGAGAACCCATTAAAAAGTGCTGATCCTTCTATTTGTTGTTTGTGAATGTTTCCTCCCATATAAGAGCCTATCATTTAATTTGTATCCCTGTGCTTTTCACTATGTATTGAAAAGTTATTATTCTTTATGACCTATCTGCAAATACCTGCATCTTTGCACATAGGTACTTCTATCAATAAATTACCAGAAAGAGTTTGCACAGCTGTGGCATATCATTTAGACCCATCCAAAATGAACCAAGGTGTCCAACATTACAAAAGAGAGCTAATAGTGGAGGGATTAGCAATTGACCTCAGGCTCAAGTTAGACAGAATACAGAAACCTGCAGCTAAACGAAAACCAGTTCACTTGGCCTTTCAAAATAAACTCTGCACAAGTTCACAATCCAATGTAATCCATCTAATAGGTTCATTGGTTTATTTTTCTGTGATCAAAATTGAGGTAAATTAGCATTACAGTGGCAGTGAATTAATTATTTTTTTGAATTTGGGGATAATTCATCCAGTCTTTTAAGGCAGGGTATGGCTATATGACAATGCATCGATTTCTACATGTGTGCCTTAATATATAAAATCAAGACCTTACTTGTAGTATTAAGTCTGAGTCATGGTTCATTCAGCCCAGATTCCTTAAAACACAGCTCTTCTAAAAGATATGGTACAGTAGTTTACAGTGATTATCAATCTCAAGGTTAGGAATATTACCAAAATGGACAATGTGGATTTTCAGCCAGTGCTATTTCTTTAGAGACACACATTAACTTTCAATCCGTGGTGCCCTCTACTTACTTATTTGTCCTGAAATTACCTTTTATTCAAGTGTAGACTCCATTTTTTTAAATAAAAATAGGGTTCAATATATTTGCCGTTTTATAAGTTCCCTGTAAGAGATCTTGCCAACATGTTTCACATCTAAACTAGTTCCAACAATTTAAAGAATGCAATTATATTTATCAACTGTTTGCATTGCCCTTAGTTATTTATAGTCTCTTTCTTCTTTTCTCTAAACAGCGCAGCTTCTTAGAAATCTTGCTTAAGTAATGGGCAATTAGCTCCTACAATATTGCATAATCCACTGGAGTTACCTCAGAAATTTTCGGAGAGCTGACAGAAGGTGTGAAGAAAGCAATTCTCACACATTCTACATAATATGACCTTCGGTTCTGGCATGTGAGAACTTACACTGCAATTTTGGATCTGGATCTACAACTAAGCATCACAGACAGAAACTTCAGAGGTTTAGTGTTTTAATAACTATGGAGAATGCATGTTCACCTATAAACGGGCAGCTTCTTTGACCTGGCAAATGATGCTAGACAATGCATAAAGTAAAACTGCAATTTAGAGCTAATAACTATTTATGAAGTGAGGTTTCATTAAAAATTTGAAACAAACAAATTAAAAAGAAAAAAGATGAATGACAAGCTATCAGGGAAACAAATTAAAATGACAGACATTTTTATTATTGTTGCTTTAAAATACATATAACAATTTCTTTTTTCCCCTGCACCTGACATTTTAAACACATGGACAGTGCCACTTACACTGTAATGATCGTAACAATGTTGTTCATGAATGAAAGCAAAGGATAAAATCTCCTTGTCATTCAGACTTATTTGAAATCTTTGGTTCCTCTTTTTTCTAAATTTTTCCTGGAAATAAAAGAAATTCATTTGTGATTATCTTGAATACTTCAGGTGTGCAAAGGACATTAATAAGGCAGATAGTACTATCACTGACCCACTGTGTATACGGAAAGATAATGAGTGAAAATGCTAAAAAAGAAAAAAAGGCGGGTGGAACAAAAGAGTATCTATTGGTGGCAATTACTTTATTCACCAATGTCAACTGATGACTCATTCTGCAGCCTGCCAAGGAACTTTGCTGGAGAAAGGACTCCTTCTGGGCTCTGTTACTGCAGTGCGTTTTGGCTTGCTGGCGTCAGATTCCTGCAGCTGTTGCTCTTTCATGCAGAGGGGCTGCCTTCTATAAAAGCTCAAATGCTACTGCAGTAACAGTACATGTTGGATACTCGGAAAGTCCTTGGTAAAACAGTGGCGGGAGTGAAGTACATGCCCAAGAGTCAGGAAGACCTGAGTTCTTGTACCGGATTTTCTGCAAATGAGAAGTGTGAGCCTCCCTCCTTTAAGTATCACCCTCTTCACCTGTAAACTGAAATTTGGATTCAACTATATCCTCCATACCATTTCTCCTACTTTATGACCCTAGGATTATCTTCTCTTTTCCTCTGACTTCATGCTTTCCATCTTCATCCCTCTTTGACTCATTACTTCTCTTTTAATTCTTAGATTTTTTTTCCTTACCTTCTGAGGGAACAAAATACAAGAGACCTCTGAATAAAGAATCCTCTAGTTGCAAAAAATTAAGACAGAGAGAGCAATGCAATGCCAAGGAAAGCCTGCGAGGAAGGGATTCTGAGGGATAAAGGGATTTACAGAAGTCAAATATACATGAAAATGCTTATTATTTCGAGGAAGGCCATCCTAAACGGTGCTTGTGCTAACTTTCTAGAAACAAGGGAATTTCACTTTCTCCTCTTACAGCCTATATATTTAATATTTGAAATCAGTATTGAATGGCTACCCCACTGCTAGATAGGTAGTTTATTATCTTAAAAAAAAAAAGATATGGTAGTGGTGAGAACAAGAAAGAAAAATAAAAGAGAATAAACAGTGATACAGCAGTTTTTGTCTTTTTTCTGTATTTCTATTTCCAACTGCTTGAGCACAAACCATGCTTTTGACCTAATGACAAATCCAGTGATCACATTTAAATTTTTTGACATCACACTGATTTCATTTATGCTAAAAACAAAATCCAGACTAATTTCAATCCTGTCAATAAACTAATCAATCAATCAAAAAAGTAATTTGAAAAAATGCCCACTGGAACTGACAGACATCACTAAGGTTAAAACATATAAACCATTCCATTTCATCCTTCATCAACTCTAAATACCAGCATTTATATTCACTAAAATGGAGAATTCCTTTTAAGATATTTAAAGAGGCATATCTTTTTCTTTTTGGCTTAGGTACTTTAATAACTGATGGACTTGTGCCTTAAAAATTTTTCAGACAGAACCACACAAATATAAATACTATGCTGGCCTGAGGGCATTTCTTTAAAAACAGAACTAATGGCTTCAATAAAACTTCTGATACCACATGCACTACTTATGTACTTCTACTTATCTTATTGTTTGCCTACCCAGCAACCATTCTCTCCGTATTCCTTTCTACACATATCCCAAATCTGTTCAGTTATTGTGTGGTCAAACGCTACAAGGATCTGTTCTCTCCTGTCTCAGGAGGTAAACTGTGGTTGGTTTAAGCCAACCAAGGTAACCCCTTTTGTCTTCCTAGAGAAATGTTAAGAGTAGGTGTTCTGTGAGGTTTACTTGCTCACAAAAAAGGATTTGTGAAACTCAATATGTGAGAATGTTATGCCTACATCACAAAATGCTGCAACCACTTTGCTAACATGAGTAATCAATTTGCTTAGATTGGCAGAATAGGAGTGAACTTGGATCCTTGTTGACAATAAATAGAGTCTCTTAATTAACCAACCCTTGGTGTCTCATACTTTGTTTCTTAAGTGGGACAGCAAAATGCCCTTAATATTTTAGCTACTTATAGTATCTTTTTGTAATTGCAGCTACAGACATCCTCATAAACACATTTAATTAAAAGAAGATAGCAAAAATCAAATTGGATATATTATAGATTCTATCCTTAAAAAGATACATTTCTACTTGAAAGTTTGGGAATCTTTGTTTCTTCTCTATTATAGCATGTAAAGGACACTAAAATTTTCTAATTTGCTTATGTATATTGCTAGTTCAAGAGATATCTGCATTGTGTTTGATGTTAAAGCACCTGTTAACTTTTAACCAAAATTTAATTATTTGATTGAACGTTTTGTCTGTATCATCCCACATATTATGAAATTTTATATGCAGTTTATTAAAATGACCAGCTATCTTGGAGTTCTGTATTTTTTATCATGGAGACACAGCTCTAAAAGACTTTGTATCAATTTATATTTAATTCACAGAAACTAAAAACAGTAATATATTATGTTAACAGATAAGAACATCGTAAGTTATGAACAGAGAATGACAGGTTCCCCAAACAACAACCCATCCATTGAATTTTTTTTCATGGGAGTTAGATGTGGGTGTCACTCTCACCAAGGGGCACAGTTAGATCATTCTATGTTCCCCAGTAGGAGGCATCTTCAGAAATGAGACCCGAACTGTCATGTGAATCAAAGTCATCATTGTTCAAAGCTCTGGAATTTCCCTTTGATCTTCTTGTCTCCATTTTTTTCATTTGACAAGTCTCAAATCTAGTCAGCCTTCACATTCATTTTTGCATAGATTATGTGCTGGATGCCTGCTTTTCAGTAGTGAACAAGGTACAATCCTGGTCTCCTGAAGTTTATAGTCTGTTGCTGTCACTCTGTCTCGTGTCATACTCTATACCATCATTTTACTCGAGACACTTTTGAGCCCTCCACACAGTCTCTCACTTATCCAATATATTCAGGAGACATGTTTTTGACAAACATTTAACAGGGTAGAGTTTGGCCTTTTAGAAGATGAATTTACCAGCAAATTTCTTGGTCTCAGCTTCAAGACTCTCCAAAATTTCACCCATTTCTACAAGTTCAATATTTTTCCCTGACATTCTCTTACATAAGCCATGGCACTAGTCAGGCTGGGCTATTTTTTATTTTCAGAGTTGCCCACAAGCATTTGTGATATCCTAAAATGCAATTCCAACTGCATTTACCCACAGAAATAAATCATACTGGCAGGTATTGTTGAAATATTGCTTTAAGTAGACATTTCAAGTATATTGCTGGTTAAATCTTAAAAACCTAAGCACCAAGCATTTAGAACATTGGAACGCAGAACTCATTTTGCCACAGAAACAAACCATTCTATTACAAATGAATTGTTGGAGCACAAGTCATTTGTAAGTCAGGTATTAAATGCTTGTTTATTTAAAATGTCACATTCTGATTTTTGAAAAGAAGATTAAATATCACTATTTGTATTTTGACTACATTTTTGCAAAATCACATGTTACCACTAAGCCTGGACAAATGCTCAGTAGTGTTCTGGAATAGTCTCCTATGAGCTTGTTTATTATGCTCTGCCTTCTCCTTTCAAAGTTTAAAATGCTCTAAAATTTAGTTAACTAAAATGTTCTATTAATTGCCTACTGGGTAATTAGAATTTTACTATCTTTGCAACGGCTAGATTAAACTGATTTATTCAGAAAGAAGACCATCCTTTCACTGAATGTTACAACCATTTCCCACCAGCTGTTTTGATAAAAATGTTTCCATACTTATTTCTTTTCTATGCCGCATTTTTTTTGCCATAGTTTAATTTCTGAGCAGAGAATAACTTAGGGTATTTGAATAAAGAAGAGGTACTCACCCTTGGGTAACAGAAAACGGGAAATGGGTTTTTTTTACAAGGAGGACAACCAGGGATCTTTAAAAACAAAAAAAATGGACAAAAAAGCTCTTTGTTTGTGACCCTAGTAAAGTTCAAAGCCATAGAAAACTCCAAGGATATCAAACACAACTCTATTTGAACACTTAAATATAAAAATTAAGTGAAAAGAAGTGGGAATCTTCCTGGTCATCTCTATTCACTAATCCCTCAGGAAGACGTATAAAATTCTCAGCCTGGTTTTGCTTGATAAAGGCAGCAGATTCACTTAGACTGAGTAGTCCCATCTGTAAAACTACATTTGCTTCCAGTCCCAATCCTGCTAGCATCCTGCAGAAGTTTCTAGCTCTCATGAACTTGGAGTTTGTCCTTAACATTCCCACCCCTCTCTCACTAAAGACTCAAATAAGAACCAGGAAGCACTTATGCAAATAGCAACTCATGGGATTCCATCTTAAAACAGAATTCTTATGACTCCAAATCCATTTTCCTGCCCACCTCCTAACATATGTCTTTAAATTCACTTATCTGAGAGCACCATGAGTAAGCATGCTGTTTCGCAGATAAA
Organism: Manis javanica; assembly: GCF_040802235.1. Taxonomy (NCBI): domain Eukaryota; kingdom Metazoa; phylum Chordata; class Mammalia; order Pholidota; family Manidae; genus Manis; species Manis javanica. The sequence goes on from NC_133174.1 coordinate 119,370,979, forward strand.
CTTGTGTAAGAAGATTAGGAAATCTTAACATTTTGTCTCATAGCAGTTCAAAGTCAGAGGAAAGACTTGCCTCAAATTTTCAAATAAATTCATATTTTCTGCCCTTTTCCAATTCATCTCAACAATGGTTAAATAATATTTATTTGTATCATTTTGTTTTAACCCATTTCATACAATTTCCTTTATGATAGCTCAGAATAAGGAAATAAGGAAATTTTAGTAAATTCTGTCTCATTCATTAAGGGAGAGCCTTATTATAAATGTCTAATTTCTTCCTAAATCAAGATCTCTCACTAAACTCAGATGGATTATAGGCATTTTCATGTGACAACACTTCCATTGGCCAAAAATGGAAAAAAAAAATCAGTACATTCACTGATTGCTTTATATACAAAAGGCCAAGTGGTCTGTTAGATAGAAAAGAATGAGTGATATGAATATCTGTATTTTAGAAAACAGGTATGTGAGAAATGTGAGATGAACAATTGAAAGCAGATGAAAAGTTCCAAGGAATGGGTTGAAAAAAGCAAAAGGAATACCTACTTTTTCAACTAATCTGCTTAGTAGTAAATTTTTTTAAATTTTATTTTATTGTGCTAAGAACACTTAATATGAGCACTACCATCCCAATGGACTTTTAAGGGTACAATATAGTATTATTATCTAACTGAAAATTTTAATTGGAGAAACCTACTATATACAGTGAATAAAGGGGAGAGTGAACCCATCATGCACCTGTGTCACAAGTATGGCGTGAGCCTGTAAGTCTATGCAGAGACTTTTTAACAGGCCTACTGACTGCAGTGGACAGATGTCTAAATGATGGAAATTCTTAAAGTACTTTTTTAAGCCTCATTTCTCACTGCAGTCAAAAGTGTTAGATTTTAGATCTGATACTCACTAGAAAAAAACGTACTACTTGTTAGTGTGTTAAGATAATTATTTATTGGTAATTTCTATACTCATAATAAAAAGTGTTTGAGGAAAAACATAATTTTCTGGCCATCAACCCAGTTTCAGTGTATACCCATTGTGATTTTAATTCATAAGTTAAATACAAGTCCATAAGAATGTAGTAAGTCCCTATTTATGTACAAATATGTACTAAGTAATGCTGGTGAGTGAAAGAAAGCATGCAGAGGTGGCAAGTCATAGTTTTGCCCTCCAGGGGCTCGCAGTCTATTGGAAGAGACAGTCAACTCACTGTCCTTGAAGGCAGAATAAAAGAAATGGCTGTGAAAGAGTAAGAAACATGATACGGGATTAGCTTCTCTTCTGTGGACTTACTATGTACATCTTATTCACTCCACATAGAACTACATTTTAGATCCTTTGGAGGGCAGAAGCTCGGTATTATACTTGTTTTGGATTTCCAACAGTGCCTTTGTCATAGCTGGTTGTTAATAAATGTCCACTGAGTTATAAACTGGACTCTAATTATGTCCTCTTAAAGAGAAGCCCATGGAAGACTGCTTTACTCCTTAGAGTGATGCTATTATATGTAGTGTAGCTTAAATCTGAGTTTGTAGAAACACAAGTAAATATATTAACTTTGTAAATTTTGTTCAAGAAATAAGTAGGAAGGAAATCAACAGTAAATAATAAATTTTACTGTTGCCATGCATTTCTGAGTCAGTCACTTTCCCTACCTTGACCTCAGTTTATCCACTTGGGTCCATCCATTTCCTACATCCTGTGATCCCTCCATTGACTGCAAATTCTCCTCAAGCTCACTCCCCATTCCCTGCTTCTCAGCAAATTTTCTCAAAATTAAACTAATATTCATTATATTCTTAAAGTGGTAGCTAATATTCCTCACCTCCCAGTCTTTCACCAACTCACTTCAATTGATGTTTTCTTCCCACCAGTCCAGTGAATCTACTCTTGTCAAAATCAAGTGACCTTCATTTTATGAAATCCAATGGCTACCTCTCTGTCCTTACCTTCTACACCTCTCAGCAGCATTAAACAGTCGATCATTATGTCATTTTTGAAATTCAGTCTTCATTTTTCTCCAAGACACCACACTCTTCCGTTTTTTTTTCTAGGTTCTCTGGCTTCTCAGATTTCTTTGCTTGCCCTGCCTCCTCTAGTTGAGTGTCCTGCATTCATTCCTGAAATGTCTGCTCATTTACATCTATACTGACATATCATGGGATTTTAACAGACCCGATGGCTATAAATACCACTATACACCAAGGACTCTTCCTTTTATATCTCCATCTCCGAACACCTGACATATACTTTTACAGAAAACTCCATATTTGACATCTCCAGTCCAATGCCTAATAGGCCATTGCAAGTTAATTTGTCCAAAACTGAAGCCTGATCCAGAAAATTCTCTCAAACTTGAATTACCTGTCTCCTTAATGTTCATCTCCACAGTGTTGATGGTTAAATTACTAAAATGTTTTTCTACAAACACTGAAAATTTTGAAAATGGAATTTGCCATAAAAAATTTCCTAAGCATATTGCTGAGAAACTTATTTTTTCCTAGTAAGTAACAGATCTGTTTTCAGCTGTGAAATTCCCATCTTATTATAGTTTATAATTCTCTGCTGAGAACTACTCTCTTTCCATTCATCTTAAGAATATTCACCTTTTCCTCATACAGCAAAATTATAATAGCTGATTTGAAGGCTTAATTTTATAATCGCATCATCTGGGTCATTTTAGGGTTAGCATCTGTTGATTTCTTTTCCCTTGAGAGTTGGCCACATTTTCCTGGTTCTTTATATGACAAGTAATTTGGGACTATGTCTTGGATTTTGAATATTACATTGTAAGGTTCTGAGTCCTGTTGAAATTCTCTGGAGAATGTTGACGTTGGTTTTGTTTTTCTGTTAGCAGGCAATCAACCTGGTTATGTTTAGACCACAAGGTGTTTCTCACTGCATGTAGGCAGTAGTTCCAATGTCTCTTCAGTTTTCAAAGCTTTTGTTGTATACTTCAGATCCATCCTGCACATGAACATCCAGGTGGTTAGCCTGGGATTTGGGTGCCATTTTGTGTTACAGTTTCGTGCTCAAAGCATTTGTTATATTTCTTTGGCTCTGTTCCATGTATGCATAGCTTGGATATGGTCCTTGGATTTAACTGATTTAGGTGCAGAAGTGGGAGAGCCATTCTTTAGCTGTTCTCTTTTTCAGGAAACTTCCTTGGATCACAGGGGCTCCTTTTCTAGGTTCCTCCAGCCAGAGAGACAGGTTTTCTCTTAGGACTTCATGTTGCCCCCTTTACTGTCACTACAACTGTGTAGCTTATTATTTGGGACTTGCCTCAGGGCAAGGCCAAGCAAGGGTAAAGAGAAAAAGAAAGAAAAAGAAGGGCAGGGAAGGGAGGGAAGGGGAAGAGAAGGGAAAAGAAGGGGGGAGGGAAGGAAAGGGAAAGAGGAAGGAAGGATGGATGGATAAAAGAACTCAGGGATTTTTCATATACTTTCTTATGTGGTCCCCTCTCCCTAGTCCTCTGCCTAGAAAGAGATGGTTTCTCTCAAAATTTTTATTTTGTGAACTCAAAATGCAGCTCTGGGACTTGGTTCACCCATGGGTTAAAGCTGGGCAATAAAGAAGGGAAACATTAAAAAAAGAAAAAAAGAAAAGGCAACCTTCCTGTCATTGTTGACTTTTCAGGGTCTTCAGGCAGTTGCTTATTATATTTTGCACAGTAGTTTTAGCTCTCATCAATTGGAGAAATGGACTGAAATGACTTATTTTAGCCAGCACAAGAGGTCTATCTTCATTATTCTGTTTTACTTGTTAGTTTTTGTCTCTGCCTATTAACATAGAACATCCAAGTATTCTCTCATATTCACTGCTGAATTCCAGTGCCAAGAACAGTGCTTAGCAAACAGTGAGTTCCCAATATATATTTGCTGAATGTATTAATTAGATAATCAATGAATATTTTTCTTTTCTTCCATCGACTTTCTTCTAGGAAGATGCCAACTGTGGGAATATTGTCTCCAGGATCTTTCAAGATTTTAGCTCATGTAATACTGCTGTTTCCCTTCACATGGGCCTTCCATGATACTCAATTTATTTTAGGAGGATAGAGGGCAGAGGTAGAGGGTAACTTGAGGAATTTTTATAGAAGGGTTACAAAAGTGAAAGAAAACTGAGAGCTGCTAGCTGGTCTAGGCCTCAAATCAACTTCACTCTGCCTCTATTAGCACTACCACATCTTGTGAATCTTTATGGAAGTAACTCAAGAACCCTAGAGAACTTCAAAAGTTCTAAACAAACATTTAAAAAAAAATAAGTTCTCAGAAGACAGCATCTATCTTAACACAATACTCTTTAATAACTTAAACATTATGTAAGTTGCTGTCTACCAGTTTTGAGTTTTCTTCCTTTCTGGAGATAAGGTGTTAAAATGACCTGGAAGTTAAAGAACACTCTGCCTATGTTTGCCCTTGTTATTCACTGAGGCAATTGAATTGACGTTCCAGGGGCACACTGATCATTAGACTAGCAGTAGAGCAAGAACAAAATGATCTGAATTTAATGAATAGCTGGGCATTTGAGAAATGCAGCACTTCTAATAGCACGTATCACAGCAACAGTATCAACAAATCTTTTCCAGTATATGATGAATAAACATATCATCCAAGCAGGCCTAAAAACACTGAGAGTCCAGAGGCTGAAAGGATCTCAGAGCACCTCCCTGGAAACATAGTATATGGTCCTTTACTTCTTCAGCTGTCTGTCTTGGGGTTTGTGTTATCCATATGAACGATTTCTGGAGTTCTATGGAGAAGTTTAAGATAAAGAGCTAAAGCAGTGCTGCCCATAATATAAGGTGACCACATAATTTATAGTCTAAATTAGGACATATTTAAAAAAGAAAGGAGGTGCTATTGACAATTATGGTAGGAAAACAGGAATAAACTGGAATTTTCCTGGACAAACCAGGGTTGTACAGTTAATCTATATAACATAGAATATATGATGTGTCATCTATAATACCTAATTCAGTTAAATTCAGTGAACTTCAGCAAGTACATACTAAAACTCATTAATAGTACAAAAATTATATTAAATATATTAAAAGCCACAATCCTAATGATACTCAAAATAGAAAAAGCAAAAAATAAGTCAGTTATTATTGTAGGTAGGGAACCAAATTTTACTTTCATGACAGAGAACTAAAAATTATTATTCTTGACTTAATACTATGAATTGTTTTTCAGGTTAACCAAATAGCCTTCCTTTATGGGTAAAAGTTCTTCCTCTCATATTTTTTGGCATACATGTGGAAGAAATGGTAGCATTAGAAAAAAAACAATTATGTTGCGACCCCTAATGAATTAATTTATTCAAACAATAATCATCAATGAATGAAACCATTACTGAAAGATTTTGAATAAGTTCTCTAATAGAGAAATTACAGTGTATCATCTGAACCTACTAAATACTCAGTATCGGAAAACAAGGCATTATCTGCCTCTTGAGGTGATACAGTATAAATTGTAAACCACCACCTATACTGTATTATTACCAAAGAAAAGCTGAATCTAAAGTTAATCAAGCCTTAATAGATGATCTTACTTATAGGAAATAAAGGCGTAGAGGAAAGAGAAAACACCATGGAGAAGCAAACACATCTAGGTTATGAGCTGTATAAGACACCTGATCTTGATTTCTCCAGTCAGTAGGATTAAGAAAGGAAAGAAGAAAAAAAAAACAAGAAAGGAGGAACATTCTGGATTTAAAATGTAGGAGACATTAAACCAAATGCAATGTGTTGTGTTCTGATTCAAGAGAACAAATTCAAATAGATATTCTTTTAAACAACCAGGTATTTGAAAAATGATCAATATGAGGTAAACACATTTGTGCTGATATATTTTATCTACCTCTGCTAATTCATTCTCCACTCATTTTCTGCCCATGGAGGCTGACCTGGTATGGCTTCCATGAAAGGGTACCGCTGCGCGCAGTTGCCAGTTTGGTTTGTCCAGTGGGATGGGCCAGCAGGAAACAAGCAGTTGCATCCCTCTCTTGTTGTTTGTCCTAATCTTTGCCAATGCTTTATAAATAACCTTCTACTAAAGTTTGTTTAGCCATTTTTGAGGGTGCTATTTATTTTCTGCCAGTACCCTTGGAGTAAAATAAGAAATTTTATCAATCTTCAAATGTATGACAATGACACTTTGCTTATGTGAAGAAATATCCATAGTTTCGAAGATGTATGGTGAAGCACATTGGAGTGAAATTACAAGATGTTTGGGATTTTCTTTAAAATATTTCACTGAAATAAGGGGAGAGTGGTGTGTAGATAATGCAAGCATGAGTATCAGAACTTCATAATTCTACAATGTGTATGTTGGGTAGTTAAAGGCTTATTTTACTACACTTTACACATGTTTCAATTTTTAAAAGGAATTTAAAAAGAAGCAATTCATGACATTTGAGTTGCATGACGACAGTTACTACATAAATATATAGTCATATTTTAAGGAAAATTAAGCCTAAAATGATCATGAACATATGAAGTTACTTCTAGCCTTGGAAAAAGATTATACTGAATTAATCCAATTTTCTCCAACTTCCTCTTAAGACCAGTGAGAAATATGTACAGAAATATTGGTCAGGAATAGAGATTCAGACCTGAAGAGAATGAAGGTCTACAGGCAATGTATCAATGCCAGGTAAAGAGTCTGACTGGACCTGCTTGAGTAATGTACTCACTCCTTAAACCCATCAGTCTTGCTTAGGGAATGAGAGACTTTTATATTTTGGCCTCTGTTCTTAATAACAGGAATAACTGATACTGAGTCATAGATATTTTTCATATACCTCAGGGAAAAAAAGCACTTCAAAGGCAGTAGATATCCTTTGTTTAAAATTGGGAAATCACAAAGTACTATAAGAAAAAATAATTCTCTCATAGGTCTATGTAATATTAGTTGTTAATTTGTCAGTGTAATGCTATCTAGTCTTTTCTTAAAAGATTTTTATGTGTATATACACAACAAAACATATATGTTAAACTCCTATGTTATCATAGTATAGTTATAGTTTTACTATTTAAACTCCAAATCTCATGTAATATGAATGTTAAAAATGATCAAATGCAAATATGTTAAAAAGAGTTTAAATGACATATATTCTATTACACAGATATTCCATATTTTATTTAAACATTGCCCTTATCTTGGGCAGTAAGATTGCTTCCAATTTTTCTTTGCTGTCTGTTATACTGCACTAAATATGCTTTTACATAAACCTTTGTCTACCTGTCTGATTATTTCCTTAAGATAAATTCCCAGAAATGCAATTTCTAGATCATAAACATAAACATATTTAAGATTGTTGATACATCTTAGAAAGCAGCTTTCCAAAAGGTTTATAACTTTATCCACCAGTAATAGGAAAACATACCACTCTTAGTCTGATATAGAACATTTGGAGAACTATTGTTACGTTGTGTTTTCTACACAGTACTATTTCTTATCCTGTTTCTTCTGATTAGGCCAGGCCAATAATAACAGTTCATCTCCCTAAAAACAATGATTCGTTCAAATAATAGTTACATGGGAAATCAGGATTCTTCCTATGGTTGATATAAATACACTGGGTGAAACAAGCTTTCAATTTTGAGTAGAGTTGCTAAGCTGGAGTTTCTGGCATTCAAAATCAATGCAACGTCAAGAGGTCCCAGGTATAGTAGGAAAAACTGTGGGAAGTACACAAAGCAGAGACATGAAACACAATAGGGAAGACAATAAGAAATAAAAAGTCCAATAACAAAGGAAAAGAATCAATGTCATCAGGGCACAGGCCTTAGTTTCCTCACTACTCAAAATAATCAAACTGTGTGCAAGTAAGTTAAAGTTTGTCATAGAAAATTTAAATGATAAAGAAATGCAGTAATACATGCAACAAGATGAGTTTCACAATGTCTTGCATATAATAAAAAAATCACCAGTCATTCAAAGTTTGAGGAAAAAATATTAATCCATTAATTTAAATCAACACAGAAATGACAGAGATGATGACTGACTTAGTAGATAGGGACATTAAGCCAGTTACTATAATTATATTCCTGTATTTGAGAAAGTAGAGAGAAACAAAAAAAGTTAAGTCAGTAATTACACAAAAAGACCTGAAATGAATTTATGAAAAAATACAATGGCTGAGAAGAAAAATTCCTAAAATGGGATTAATGGTGGATTAGACATTGCAGAATAAAAGATTAGTGAACTTGAAGGTAAAGCAATAGAAATGATACAAAATGAACCGCAAAGTGAAAAATAGTTGGGTAAAAAATGAACAGAGCATCAATCTACCATGATTTCAGTGATATGGAAATCACTGAAGGAGAAAAATCAGAGAAAAATCAGAGAAAACATTTTAAATAAATAATAATATTTAAATACATAGCAAATTAAAAAAATTTAATGACAATCATAAAACCCTATAGACCAACAACTTCAAGAACTCTAAGCAAAAGAATTATGAAAAAAATTACATTAAGTCACATAAATTGTTTTTAAAATTTGATAAAGAAAAAAAATTTGAAAGCACCCAGTTAAAAAAAAAGTATAAAAGAACAAAGACAATAATGACACTACACTTAAAATCATTAAATACCTCAAAGACTCCTACCTGACCACAATGGATTTATATTAGAAACCTATATCCAAATATGCAGAAAAATCCCTCAGTATTTAGATATCAAGGAAATATTTCTAAATAACACTTCCAAATAAACCAGGCATCAAAGAAGTAATCAAAAATAGGATTAGAATACATTTTGAATAGAATGGAAATAAAAACACAGCATATCAATATTTGTGTGATGCAGCTAAAGCAATGTTGAGAGGAAAATTATATCAATTTATACCTATATTAGTCATAAACAAATTCTGAAAGCTAGAAAAAACAGAAACCAAAAAAGAAAAGCAAACTAAATCCAGAAGGAAAATAAACAATGATCCAAAAAACAGAAAAAACAAGAGATAAAATCAATAAACCCAAAAATTGATTATTTGAGATCAATAAAATTGATTACACTCCTGCTAGGCTACTGAGTTAAAAATAAGAAAATTACGAATTACCAATATCAAGAATAAGAGAGAGAACATCATTACATATACCAAAGACAAAGATAATAAGAAATATTATAATTTTATGCAAATTGAGTTGCCAATGTAGGTAAAATTGATAAACTTCTTAAAAGGCACAAACTACCAAGGATCACCCAAGAAGAAACAAATAACATATATTGTAATGATATCTGTGAAAAATGTCAAATTGTTTTAAAATTATCACATGTACACACACACTCAAATTCCAGATAGTTTCACTGTGGAATTCTATCACACATTTAAAGAAAAAATAATACCAATTCTATAGAAATATATCTTACTAAAAATTGCAGAGGAGACTATACTTCAGAACTCATTCTATGAAGCCAGCATTAAAAGACAAATTCATTATGAGAAAATATAACTGTAGATCATTTATTCCCCATGACCATAGATGCAAATATTCTTTTTTTTAAATTAAGGTATCATTGATATAAAATCTTATGAAGGTTTTGCATGAGGAACATTGTGGTTGCAACATTCACCCATATTATCAAGTCCTCCCCCACTGCAATCACTGTCCATCAACATAGTAAGATGCTATAGAGTCATTACTTGTCTTCTCCATGCTATACTACCTTCCCTGTGACCTATCTGTATTGTGTGTGTAATTATAATGCCCCTTAATCCCCTTCTGCCTCCCTCACCACCCAAACTCCCCAACCTTTTCCCTTTGGTAACTACTAGTCCCTTTTTGGAGTCTGTGAATCTGCTGTTTTGTTCCTTCAGTTTTGCTTTGTTGTTATACTACACAAATGAGGGAAATGACTTGGTAGTTGTCTTTCTCTGCTTGGCTTATTTGACTGAGCATAATACTTTCTAGCTCCATCCATGCTGTTGCAAATGGAAGGATTTGTTTTCTTCTCATGGCTGAATAGTATTCCACTGTGTATATGTTCCACCTTTTCTTTACCCATTCATCTAATGATATGGATTTGTAGGTTGCTTCCATATCTTGGCATTTGTAAATAATGTTGCAATAAATATAGGGGCACATGTCTTTTTGAATCAGGAATCTTTTTTTCTTTGGGTAAATTCCTAAGAATGTAATTCCTGGGTCAAATGGTATTTCTATTTTTAGTTTTTTGAGGAACTTGCATATTGCTTTCCACAATGGTTAAACTACTTTACATTCCCACCAGCAGTGTTAGGAGTGTTATTCTTTCTCTGCATCCTCACCAGCATTTGTTTTTTCTTGTCTTCTGGACGTTGGCCATACTAACTGGTGTGAGGTGATACCTCATTGTGGTTTTAATTTGCATTTCCCTGATGATTCATGTGCCTGTTGGCCATCTGAAATTCTTCATTGGAGAAGTGTCTGTTCAGGTCCTCTGCCCATTTTTTAATCAGGTGGTTTTTGGGTGTTGAGGTATATAAATTCTTTATATATTTTGGGTGTTAACACTTTATGAGATGAGTCATTTATGAATATATTTTCCCATATTATAGGATGCCTTTTTGTTCTGCTGATGGTGTCCTTTGCTGTACAGAAGCTTTTTAGTTTCATGTAGTATAATTTGTTCATTTTTGCTTTTGTTTCCCTTGCCTGAGGAGATGTGTTCAGGAAAAAGTTTCTCATATTTATATTCAAGAGATTTTTACCTGTTTTCTTCTTTGAGTTTGATGGTTTTATGACTTACATTCAGGTCTTCAATCCATTTTGAGTTTACTTTTGTATATGGAGCTAGACAATAATCCAGTTTAATTCTCTTACATGCAGCTGTCCAGTTTTGCCAATACCAGTTGTTGAAGAGGCTCTTATCTCCCCACTGTATAGATACAAATATTCTTAACAATATTTTAGCATATTCAAACCAACAGTATACAAAATAAATAATATATCATGATAAATACGGGGCTTTCCTGGGACTGCAAGTCTCACTTAACACTCAGAAATCAACCAATGCAGTTCACCATATCAATACAGTAATGGAGGAAAAAACTGCTTTTCTTAGAATAGAAAGGAAAAAAGCATTTGACAAAATTCAAAATTCATTCATGGTAAAAACTCTCAGAAAATTATAAATAGAAAGGAAATTCAACTTGACAAATGTCATCTGCAATAAAACATCTTACATTACACTTGGAGAAAGTCTGACTTTCCTCTAAGATTGTACAGGTAATATCTGCTCTCCATTTACTCAACATCATATTGGAGGGGCCTAGCCAGTACTTTAATGCAAGAAAAAGAAAAGTTATATGGATCAGAAATGAAGACAGAAAACATGCTATGTTCACAGACAACATGACTCTAGTAGAAAGTCCCAAACAATTAACAAACACAACAAAAAACTAGTAGAACTAGTGAGGTCACAGGATACAGATACATATAGAAAAAAAAATCAATCTTATTTCTATAGAATCTAGTAAGGATCCACTAGAAATCTGTTTTTTAAAGTACAGTTTATGGCATCACAAAAATACCCACAAAATACTCAGGAAATAATCTAACAAAATATGTCAGGCTCTGTACATAAAAACATACAAAACACTGATGAATGAAATCAAGAAGATCTAAATAAAGAATGAGATACAGTCTGTTTATAAATTTGAAGATGTCTATTCTATCCAAATGTATTTACACATAATTCCAACAGGACTCTTGTAGAAATCAGCAAGATAATTCTAAAATACATATGAAAATGCAGAGGAAGTAGAATTGCCAAAACAATTATAATAAAGAACAAAACTGTAGGGCTTACAATACCAAATTCAAGACTCACTGTACAACAATATCCCACATAGTGTTATAGCAGAAGAGTATATTTCAGTGGAAAAATATACAGTACTGAAACAGACCAACAGATATATGGTCAACTGATTTTTTAAATTTTCAATTACATTTTACATTAGTTCATTCTTGTTCTATAAATTCAAACAACACAGATAAATCAAAAGTCCTTCTCAAAATTTAGTCCTTAATACCACTGACTTTACTTCATATGTGGGTCAGCAGTACACCAGGTAGAAAGAGCCAGACTCCACTACTGGTTGTGGTGTAAACTTGATGTTCTATTTTGAGCCCTTGTGGGTTCAAGAAAGAAAGGCACACACAGATGAGTATGATTCACATTAGGAACACTGAAAGGAGCACAAAAGGACAGGAAAGTATCTGAATGTTATTATCAGTCTCACAGAGAACTGGAATATAATGTGGAACACAGTTCAGTGGTAGCAACTCAGTCCTACTTTGGTGTCCTGAACAGTAGGGGTCCATTGCTCCCAACTCTAGTGCTCTTCACTATGACATAATATTTTGTTTTGGCTTTCAATTTTCCTGATATTTTCTTAATTCCCACCTCTCTTCTTATATACCCTGCCTTCTGTAGCCCTTCCCTCTGCACTTTCTAATTTCCCCATAGTGTCTGTCCTTTCTGTAAGAGCTCTCATGTTGGCTCCTATAAAGAAAGTTTTCTACTGGCTATTATATAGCATGAAACCTTGTTTGGCAAAGCCATCATACCAGAAGAACTCATAGGCTGCTGGAAAAGCCACAGGTAGCTACTGTGCTGAACTGATTTTTGACAAAGGTATGTAAAGGAAATTAAATAGATTGTATATTCTTTACAACAAATTTTGCAGGAACAACTGAATACCCAAACTCACAAAATCAAGACAAACAATAAAAAATGACCCAACAATGCCACTTCTGGGTATATAGCCAAAGAAAATGAAATTGCTATCTCAAATAGTATCTGCACCCCATGTTTATTGAAGCATTATTCATAATAGTCAATATATGGAAACAGCCTAATTGTCCATCGATGGATGAATGGGTAACAAAATGTAATATTATGAATATTATTCATTCATAAAAAAGAAGGAAGTCCTACCATTTGTGACAATATAGATTAATTAGGAAGGCATTATGCGATGTAAAATAAGCCACAGAAAGACAAACACTGTATGGTATAACTCATATGTGGTAACTAAAAAAATCAAACTCAGGAAAAAAAAACCCTTAATCCATTCCTCATACTACATACAAATATAATTCAAAATACATCATGGGCTTAAATGTAAAACCTAAAACAATAAAACTTCCAGAAGAAAACATACTGTAAACTTTTGTGAACTTGGATTAGGCAGAAGTTTTTTAAACATGGCCCAAAAGCATGAAATAAATCTATATAAATTGAACTTCACTGAAATTAAGAAATTTTACCCTTCAAAAGACAGAGAAATGGAAGAAAACCTGTAAATTAAATATATATATAAAAGAGTATATTTGCAAATCACATATAAGACAAAGGACCTGAATCCAAAAAACTTACTTAAAAAATCCCAAAACTCAGTAATATTAAAACAAGCAGACCAATAAAAGAAAATGGTCAAAACATTAGCACAGATATATCAGTAAAGAAAATGTACAAATTTAAAGTGACCCATGAAATGTTGCTCAATGTTACTAGTCATGAAAATAAAGCTATGAGATACCACTAAACATCAACTAAATGGGTTTTTTTAAAAAGCCACTGACAATACAAAGTGTTGGCAATTCTAACTCTCCTAAATTTCTGTTGGGAATGCAAAGTGCTACAGTCACTTTGCAGAACTGTTCGGCAGTTTCTTATAAAGTTAAACATTCACTAACCATTTGGCCCAGAAACCCTACTCCTACTAATTTATACAAACAAACAAAAAACTTCTATTCACAGAAAATCATGCATGCAAATACTGATTGCAGCTTTATTCATAATAGCCCCAAATTGGAGGGGAAAAACTCAAATATCCATCAGTTGGTCAATGTACATATAAAGGAATACTAAGTAACGAGAAGAAGCAAACTACTAATACGTACAACAAGGTGGATTAACTTTAAAGGCATTATGCTCAGTGAGAGAAGCCAGATTTAAAAGGTCACATACTGTTGATTTTCATGTGATATTCTGGAAAAAGAAAAAAACTAGAGCTCACAAGCATATTAGTGATTGCCAGGTATGGGGTAGGAAATTAAGTAGGAAATGTCATGGGAGAGATAGCGGCATGAGTAGGGTGGCTGAAATCCCCTCCCGAAACCATATATACTTTTGAAAATACAGCAAATACAACTATTCCTAAAAGAGAGACCTGAAGATACAGTACAACAGCCAGGCTAAATCTACATCTGTGAGAACTCAGCATCTCACGATAAAGATAAGATACAAAGCCATGACCCAGTGGGACCCAAGCACTCCCCCTACCCCAGCTCACTGGTGGGAGGAAAAGAATCAGAGAGGGGAGGGAGTGGAAGCACAGGACTGTTAAATAACCAGCCTTAGTAATCTGCACCGGAAGCACAGACACACATTGCATGGTGTAATAGATATTAGAGAAACTGAAAAGTAAGATATGAGATGGAGACTGTGAGTGGTTCCCCACATCCAGCTTCCCTGGGACAAAAGAAAACCTGGTGCTTTAAAAGTCTTAAAGGGATAAGGGTTTAACAGGCCGACAAAATCGTTCTGGCACACTCAGCCCAGCAGGCTGGGAATCTAAGGAACTTCAGGCACGCTAAAACCCCCTGGGTGGCAACACAACTCAGAAGCCACTCATGGCAATAAACAGCCTGCTGTTCATTCCCCAGGCCAGCACTGCAAGAAAACCATCTGACCTGCCACAGCTGTAGACCACCTGGGAAGCAGCCCTGCCCACAGCAACCACACAGAGTCTCCTCCCAGTGTGCAGATAACCAGGACAGATCCAGAGGCTACCCCCGCATGCCACTGCCCAGCACAGGCAAAGAAAGCTGGGGCAAGGTCTGGAAGGCACAAAAGGTCACTCCTCTCACAGGAGAACACACCTAGTGCATCTGAGAACCCCCACAGTGCCCTAGGCTATCCTGAGGGATGCTCCACCCACAGCAGCTCAGGGAATTAACCCAGAGATTGCTTCCAGTGTGCAGGTAAAATGCACAGGCAGCAGAGAAGGGCAAGGTGACCAGCAATCAGGAAGGGACTTTGTTTTCCCAGATGACACACACGCCACCTGCTGGCAATCACTTCTATCACCATGAAAAGGCAGAACTTGGTCCAGTCAAAAATAAATGAGACAACACCAGAGAGAGTGTCTTGTGAGACAGATATAACCAATCTTCCTGAAAAAGAATTCAAAATAAAAGTCAAAACATGCTGATGGACTTGCAGAGAAACATGCAAGAGCTAAGGGACTAAGTCTGGAGGGAAATAACAGAAATAAAACAATCAATAGAAGGACTTAAGAACAGAGGTGATGAGGTGCAAGACACTGTTAATGGAATAGAAATCAGAGAACAGGAATACAGAGAAGCTGAGACAGAGAGAGATAAAAGGATCTCTAGGAATGAAAGAATATTAAGAGAACTGTGTGACCAATCCAAATGGAACAATATTTGCATTATAGGGGTACCAGAAGAAGAAGAGAGAGAAAAAGGGATAGAAAGTGTCTTTGAAGAAATAACTGCTGAAAACATCCCCAAGCTGGGGAAGGAAATAGTCTCTCGGACCATGGAAGCCCACAATCTCCCAACACAAGGGAACAAAGGACAACATCAATACATATAATAATTAAAATGGCAAAGATCAAAGATAAGGACAGGGTATTAAAGGCAGCCAGAGAGAGAAAAGAGATTACCTACAAAGGAAAACCCGTGAAGCTATCATCAGACTTCTCAACAGAAACTTTACAGGCCAACAGACAATGGCATGATAGATTTAATGCCAGAACCAAGAATACTGTAACCAACAAGATAATCACTTAAATTTGAAGGCAGGATTAAACAATTTACAGATAAGCAAAAGTTGAGGGAATTTGCCTCCCATAAATATTTTAAAGGATATTTTAAAGGAACTGGTTTGGATGGAAGAATTTCTAAGGCTAAACAGATGTCACCAGAGAAAATAAAATCACAGCAAAGATAGAAGACCAACCAAATACTAACTACAGGCAAAAAATAAAATAACTATGCACAAAAGCAGTCAAAGGAAACACAAAAGAATATAGAATAAAACACCTAACATATAAAGAATGGACGAGGAAGAATAGGAAGGGAGAGAAATAAAGAATCATCAGACTATGTTTATAATAGAGTAAAAAGAGAGTGAAAGTTAGACTGTTAGATAGTAAAGAAGCTACCCTTGAACCTTTGGTAACCATGAATCCAAAGCCTGCAATGGCAATAAGTATATATCTATCAATAATAAACCCTAAATGTAAATGGACTGGATGCACCAATCAAAAGACACACAGTAAAAGAATGAATAAAAAAGCAAGACCCATCTATATCCTGCTTACAAGAGACTCACCTCAAACCCAAAGACATACACAGACTAAAAGTGAAGGGATGAAAAAAGATAATTCATGCAAACAATAGAGAGAAAAAAGTAGTTGTTGCAGTACTTGTATCATACAAAACAGACTTCAAAACAAAGAAAGTAACAAGAGATAAAGAAGGACATTCCATAATGATAAAGGGCTCAGACCAACAAGAGGATATAACCATTTTAAGTATCGATGCACCCAACACAGGAGCACCGACATATTTGAAACAAATATGAACAGAATTAAAGGAGGAAATAGAATGCAATGCATTCATTTTAGGAGACTTCAACACACCACTCACTCCAAAGGACAGATCAATCAGACAGAAAATAAGTAAGGACAGATAGGCACTGTAAAACACACTAGAACAGATGGACGTAACAGACATCTACAGAACTCTACACCCAAAAGCAGCAGGATACACATTCTTCTCAAGTGTACAAGGAACATTTTCCAGAATAGACACATACTAGGCCATAAAAAGACCCTCAGTAAATTCAAAAAGATTGAAATTCTACCAACCAACATCTCAGACCACAAAGGTATAAAACTAAAAATAAATTGTACAAAGAAAACAAAAAGCTCACAAACACATGGAGGCTTAACAACATGCTGCTAAATAATCAGTGGATCAATGACTAACTTAAAACAGAGATCAACAATATATGGAGACAAATAACAACAACAGCACAAAGCCCCAACTTCTGTGGGACACCATGAAGGAAGTTCTAAGAGGAAAGTATATAGCAATCCAGGCCAAATTAAAGAAGGAAGAACAATCCCAAATAACTAGTCTAAAGTCACAATTACTGAATATGGAAAAAGAAAAACAATTGAAGCCCAAAATCAGCAGAAGTAGGGACATACATAATAAAGATCAGAGAAGAAATAAATAAAATTGAGAAGAATAAAACAATAGAAAAAAATCAATGAAACCAA
This sequence comes from Manis javanica, assembly GCF_040802235.1. Lineage (NCBI taxonomy): Eukaryota > Metazoa > Chordata > Mammalia > Pholidota > Manidae > Manis > Manis javanica. Next base: position 119,388,291 of record NC_133174.1, read on the forward strand.
GAGCTGGTTCTTTGAGAAAATAAACAAAATAGATAAACCCCTAGCCAGACTTATTAAGAGAAGAAGAGAATCTACACACATAAACAGAATCAGAAATGAGAAAGGAAAAATCATGACGGACCCCAAAGATATACAAAAAATTATTAGAAAATACTATGAAAATCTATATGCTAACAAACTGGATAAGCTAGAGGAAATGGACAACTTTCTAGAGAAATACAATCTTCCAAGACTTACCAAGGAAGAAAAAGAAAATCTTAACATACCAATTACCAGCAATGAAATTGAATCGGTAATCAAAAAACTGCCCAAGAACAAAATCCCTGGACCAGGTGGTTTCATTGTTGAATTTTATCAAACATTTAGTGAAGACCTAATACCCATCCTCCTTAAACTTTTCCAAAAAGTAGAAGAGGAGGGAATACTCCAAAACTCATTCTATGAGACCAAGATCACTCTAATACCAAAACCAGGCAAAGGCCCCACCAAAAAAGAAAATTACAGACAAATATCCCTGATGAACATAGATACAAAAATACTCAACAAAATATTAGCAACTGAATTCAAAAATACATCAAGAGGATTATACACCATGATCAAGTGGGATTCATCGCAGGGATGCAAGGATGGTACAACATTCGAAAATCCATCAACATCATCCACCACATAAACAAAAAGAAGGACAAAACCACATGATCATAGACACTGAAAAAGCATTTGAAAAAATTCAACATCCATTCATGATAAAAACTCTCAACAAAAGGTGTATAGAGGGCAAGTACCTCAACATAATAAAGGCCATATATGACAAACCCACAGCCAACATCATACTTAACAACAAGAAGTTGAAAGCTTTTCACCTAAGATTGGGAATAAGACAGGGATGCCCACCCTCCCCACTGTTATTTAACATAGTACTGGAGGTACTAGCCATGGCAATAAGACAAAACAAAGATATACAAGGCATCCAGATGGTAAGAAAGAAGTCAAACTGTCACTATTTGCAGGTGACATGATATTGTACATAAAAAACCCTAAAGACTCCATTCCAAAACTACTAGATATAATATGTGAATTCAGCAAAGTTGCAGGATACAAAATTAATACACATAAATCTGTTGCTTTCCTATTTACTAACAATGAACTAGCAGAAAGAGAAATCAGGAAAACAATTCCATTCACAATGGCAACAAAGAGAATAAAATACCTAGGAATAAACCTCACCAAGAAAGTGAAAGACCTATAACCTGAAAACTATAAGACACTCTCAACATAAGTTAAAGAGAACACTAACAAATGGAAATGCATCCCATGCTCTTGGCTAGGAAGAATTAATATTGTCAAAATGGCCATCCTGCCTAAAGCAATCTACAGATTCAATGCAATCCCCATCAAAATACCAACAGCATTCTTCAACAAACTGGAACAAACAGTTCTAAAATTCATATGGAATCACAAAATACCCCGAATAGCCAAAACAATCCTGAGAAAGAAGAATAAAGCTGTGGGGATCTCGCTTCCCAACTTCAAGCTCTACCTCAAAGCTACAGTAATTAAGACAATTGGTACTGGTACAAGAACAGACCCCCAGACTAGTGGAACAGAATAGAGAGTCCAGATACTAACTCAAATATATATAGTCAATTAATATACAATAAAGGAGCCATGGATATACAATGGGGAAATGACAGTCTCTTCAACAGCTGGTGTTGCCAAAACTGGACAGCTATATGTAAGAGAATGAACCTGGATCATTGTCTAACCCCATACACAAAAGTAAATTCAAAATGTATCAAAGACTTGAATGTAAGTAGAATGTAAGTCATGAAACAATAAAACTCTTAGAAAAAAACAAAGGCAAAAATCTCTTGGACATAAACGTGAGCAACTTCTTCATGAACATATCTCCCCAGGCAAGGGAAACAAAAGCAAAAATGAACAAGTGGGACTATATCAAACGGAAAAGCTTCTATCACCATCAATAGAACAAAGAGGCATCCTAAAGTATGGGAGAATATATTCATAAATGACAGATCCAATAAAGGGTTGACATCCAAAATATATAAAGAGCTCACACACCTCAACAAACAAAAAGCAAATAATCCAATTAAAAATGGGCAGAGGATTTGAACACATACTTCTCCAGTGAAGAAATTCCGATGGCCAACAGGCACATGAAAAGATGCTCCACATCGGTAATCATCAGAGAAATGCAAATTAAAACCACAATGAGATATCACCTCACACCACTTAGGATGGCCAACATCCAAAAAACAAACAACAACAAATGTTGGTGTGGATGTGGAGAAAGGAAAACCCTCGTAAACTGCTGGTAGGAATGTAAATTAGTTCAACCATTGTGGAAAGCAGTATAGAGTTTCCTCAAAAAACTCAAAATAGAAATACCATTTGACCCAGGAATTCCACTCCTAGGAATTTACTCTAAAAATGAAGGAGCCCAGTTTAAAAAGGACATATGCACCCCTATGTTTATCACAGCACTATTTACAATAGCCAAGAAATGGAAGCAACCAAAGTGTCTGTCAGTAGATGAATGGATAAAGAAGATGTGGTACATATAAACAATGGAATATTATTCAGCCATAAGAAGAAAACAAATCCTACCATTTGCAATAACATGGATGGAGCTAGAGGGTATTATGCTCAGTGAAATAAGCCAGGTGGAGAGAGACAAGCAAATGATTCCACTAATCTGTGGAGTATAAGAACAAAGAAAAAACTGAAGGAACAAAACAGTAGCAGAAACACAGAACCCAAGAATGGACTAACAGTTACCAAAGGGAAAGGGACTGGGGAGGATGGGTGGGAAGGGAGGGATAAGGGGGAAAAAGAGGCCTTACGATCAGCAGGCATAACATGTGTGGGGGGGCACGGGGAAGGAGGTACAACACAGAAAAGACAAGTAGTGATTCTATAGCATCTTACTATGCTGATGGACAGTGACTGTAATGGGGACTTGTGGGGGGGACTTGATAATGGGGGGAGTCCAGTAACCATTATGTTGCTCATATAATTGTAGATTAATGATAACAAAATAAAAATAAAAATAAAGGTCATGGGAGAACTTAAGGGGTGCTGGAACCCTTCCATATATTGTCTTTTTTGTTGGTTTTATGACTATGCATTTGTCAAAATCTATGGAACTATTTAAAATGGTAAATTTTAGTGTTTTATAACACATATTAATAAAAATGGTGGTGAATAAGTACTGCCTGTTTGGGCAATATAGAGAAATTCGGTCTGTAAGTAAAATTTGTATGAAGCTAAAAGTAAGCATATTGACATTATTTCCATAACCTTTCAACTGTAGACAAAATTTATTTTTAGCTTTGATAGTTTTATAACCTGTTTTACCACTTTCTGTATTGTTACACACATATCTTTTGGGAGAAAACAAGCCATTGACTGCAAGTATCTAAAATTTCATCATATGAGATGTTATAGTGATAGAAAGTAGTAATTTTCATGGGCTTGGCATGTGCTTAATTTTATATAATAATTGAACAATGAGCACATTAAGACTTACCATACCATGTGAGTTACTCAATTATTTAAAAATTATTTAAAATTTGATATCTCAGTTTTCATTCACCAGCATCCCACTCTCTTCTTCAGAAGTAGAACAAAGTGCACTGAAGTGCTTTCTGGTGTCAAAATTTCTCTTAACCCATTGGTAGACCTTAGACTAGTTTGTTCCTTAATATTCTAATCTGTAAGATGAAAATTTGTAAAACTGTTCTTCATAGAATTCTCAAAACTCAGTAAACTTTACAAGTCGTGTATGTAAGGAGGGTGACTGGCAGAAATCCAAATTCCCAACCGTTGGCTCAAGGTAGCTCTACATCAATCTACATTGCACATCATTATGGTATGTAAGAAAGGGGCTACTGGTGAAATGTTCTTGAAAAACAGTTATCTAGATGTTCCTTTCCAACTCCATATTTCTAAATGCAAATATTTAATAGTCTGCAGCAATATTCACATCCACGTGTTAGATACCAAAGAGAAATAAAACAAAATGTTCCCATAGCCCTCTCCCCCAAATAAAACAATAAGAAATGATTGCGTTGGAAATCCATAAACCATTATCTTGGACTTTCTCTTCTCAGGTGATATACTAAGATTGTTGGTAGAGATGACATGTATCCACTTACCAGTGGCCTCTTCTACACAAATGGTGAGTGCTCAGCATCTCAATAGTCTCCTCACATAGTGTGGGCAGGTAATCAGGAGAAACACACTGCTGACAGAAACATAAATTAAGTGAGCCATTTTGCACTGATTTGCACTCCAACAAAGGTGAACTTACAAAGTGCATCTTGGTTCAGAATGCTTATAACATTCTAGTGTTTAATACTTTCTGGAGTGGAACAAAGAAGTTATTCAAAGGCCAGCATACCCAGTCCATGAAAAGAGAGCTGGCCAATATCTGTCTGTAGATGAAGGTAATTTCACCCACAGCCTTCAGTCCATATTCAGATGCAGCACACTGTGCAGATTTCACCCTTGCCATGTCACTTTCTCCAAATAAAATCTATTGGCCAAATTAAGGGAAGCAAAATGGTGCAAAAGAAGAGCTATTAAATTGGGTTCAATTCTTGGCTATGCCACCAAAAACTGTATGTGTTAGCAAGTCATTTTCTGTCTCTGGGCTTCAGTTCCCTCAATCTGCAAAATGAAGGAGTATAAAGAATCTCCAAATTCCCTCCTTTATCTAAAAACATTCTGCAATCTGAGAAAGGAAAACAACTTAATAAATAAGGGCAACTAATTCTCTCCATCCTGCTATCTTCAAACAAATACATTATTTGTCAAGAATCAAAGCCTGATGGTAAAATAATCTTCATGTGTCAAATGGTCAATTGCTCCCAGATGCTGCTTGAGGCAAACCACCTCTCTGTGGGCACAACCACAAATCAAATTCTATGACCTCATTACCAGCTCAGGACCAATTATTTAGAAGTATTTAATCAATAGCCTGATTGCTACCATTTCCCTCCACATCTATGCTCAATATTTCCAAAATTTGCTATAGAAAGGACAAATGTGTGCTTAGTAATTCAGAAGGATGTGTCTGTACTACAAATCTTCAGTAATTTTGCTCAAGATTTTACCAAGCACAGGCCCACCTCAGTATAACGTTTAAGTCACAGAAACCTCCAGAAATCTTAAAGATGCCAATTATTCTGGTCAATTCTTCACAAATGATGTTTTAACCTACTTTCAATTTGCCTAAATTTTCCATCAAGTTGGGAAAAGATGCATTATTCTTACCTAGATAACATATTATTCTGCTTTGTGGAGCAGTACTTTTTTTTCCTTACCAAACCAAACAAAAAAGTTACATGTGGGGGAGGGAGGTATTTCTAAATTCTAAATGTATTGAAAACAATAAGTGTGTTGAGAAATATGGTTAGATTGAGTTAAAGCTCAGTGATAAGGAGAAAAGCCACTAACCTGAATCTCTACACCAGGTCACCAGGCAATTAAATGCACAAGACAAGGAGACTATGCTTACTTTAGTGAAACTACTTTCCACACTGAGGAACCATGTCATGTATTCTTGTGCTACCACAAGCAGGAACAATCAGTATAGGTGAGATTTGGGGAGATGGCAGTCACCTACACATTTAGTTATAGTCAATGGGGCAATGGGGCAAACACACTAACTTTTAAATTAATTCTTGATTTAAAGTCTCTGGGAATATTATTTACTTATGATAAAGGCAAGATTGTCTACTGTGGAAATTTTATACAATCCATTCATTGTTAGAATTTCTATTAGGATACAAATATGGTTCATCACAGAATGACTAAGATATTTGTAATGATAAATTACTCATACAACTCAAATCATGCTTATAATTCAATAAGGTGCTTCAAGTTGCTACTGGTTGATCCTTGATACTCCATTCCCAGGATCAATGGCAGGGAAGACAGAGGGTGGAGATTGATACTCATCTGCGAGAATGGTGAAAAGGGGATACATGTATGCCCAGTACCTATGAGGATCAGGCCCCTATATTTTTAGATCTCAGTTTTAACTGGACTCTTAAAGTACATGTAACTCCACATCTACTATAGTCCTAAAACTTGCCATATTGGAGATACGTATATGAGAGTCACTGGTATACCAGCTCAAAAAGAAATTTTTTTCCAGTCTCACTTCAATCTTCCCTGCTCTCTCCCAGAAAGAGGTAGTAAGAAGGGCCCAGAGAACTTTGAACATAGTTGACTTCAACTGAAATGAGCAGACCAGAATGAGATAAGGTTTGGAAGATCTATCCATTGAGACTTGCAGGTCACTGGATAGTGGGGTCTGAGAGGATAGAATAGACACAGACACAGGATATGGGAGGAAGCCTAATTCCACAGGCAGAACTCACTTAAATGGGAGTTAAAAATGCAGACTGTGTCCCAGGCAAGCAGAAAGCATGGAAAGAGAGAAATTAACATAAGGTGATGGGGTGTCTTGCCTATGTCAGAGTTAAATACAGTTAGTGGGAATCTAGTGACAGGTGACAGATTTTTAAGTTATAGCAAGCAAGCCAGCATATGGGCTGACATAAGGAAAATCTCTTTTTTGGGCTGCAGCATCCCAGCTACTGTGCTAGGCTTAAGGTAAGATTCAAGTACCAGAACACATATACTGGAAGAGCAAACATGAGTACAGTCCTAGAGTAAGCGTCAGCAAACATTTTCTATAAAGGGCCAAACAGTAAATACTTTTGGCTTTCCAGGCTATACTGTTTCTGTTACAACCACTTGACTCTGCTTTTGTAGCACTAAAACAGTCACATACGATTTGTAAACAAATGGCCATAGCTGTGTTTCCAAAAAAACTTTATTCACAAAAGTAGGCTGACCACTGTCCTAGGATGTTGGAAGTACTTGGCAGATTATCTAACAGTCAAAACTAGAGAATGATGGGAGTAGGTAAGTCTCAGGACAAAAACCCAGTTCACAATTATGACATGAGATCAGGCTGACAGAGCAACAAGGGCAACAGGATAATCCCAGAATGTTGGCCTGTAGCTACGGAAACCCCTCTGTCCTGTGGGTTCGAGTTCAGGGCAATGCTGAACGTGTGGTTTTGCAAAGCCAGGTGTCACCCAATGCAGAAGCAGGAAGGAAACACTTGGAACCAGACAAGGTCTGCTAGAAAGAGCCTGAGATAGATCTCTGAATTCTTCAATCTGCTCTTTGTTCAGATTTTGCCTAGTGCCAGAAGAGCCACATATAAAGTGTGTCTCTTAGAAAAGGACAGCATAACTGCTGGAAATACTAAAGGGACTAAATCATGGGGACACTGAATCCAAATCCTGTCATCTACTTTTCTATCATTGTGCTGCACTGTAAAATGAGGATCATATTCATCCCTGAGACCAATCTGTCTCATGGTGTTCTTATAACGATTCAATGAAATCATAGAGGTGAACATTCTTTGTTAACTGTGAAAGTGCTCTACATAGCCTGGCGATGCTGGTCAGATACATGATAAGTAACGCTCTGGGTTAGTCATGAATTGCTCCCATGTCTACACTTTTCTTAAATAACAAATGTCCAATCTGCTGCAAAACTAAATTGCATTGTGTAATCAGGCAATAAGGGGGTAGCTTGATAAACTCATTTTAAAGAGTAAGCTTCCCCTCTTAACTAATCCAATCACTTTTCAAATACAAGCTAAGGGAGTAGAAGGGCCCTTGCCCACTATTGTATTAATTATAGTCAGTTGGTCACTTTTCTGGCATCTTTGTAAGTGTGTAGCAATAAGGGTGTGTGTGGCAATATATAATTTAACACAAGTAAATAAAATTAATTAGTAAAGGGAAGTAAGAATGAACAGGAATAATTTAACCTAAATACATAATTGAGAAATTTTAACTGACAAAGACCTTTCTTGCATCATTAATACTTGTTACTTCCATTCCCAGAAACAATGGCAGGGAAGACGGAGGGTGGAGACAGATACTCATCCACGAGAATGGGTGAAAAGGGGATACATGTATGCTCAGTACCTATGAGGATCAGGCCCCTATATTTTTAGATCTCAATTTTAACTGAACTCTTAAAGTACATGTAACTCCACATCTACTATAGTCCTAAAAATTGCCATATTTAAATTTGGGGAGGAGTTAGCTGTATTTGCAAGGAGATATCCTACTCTATGTATCTAAAGTAAACTTTGTACTAAACTTAAATTTGGGGAGGATTTGGCTGTATTTTCTGTCTGATGTCACTTTTCTCCTAACAAGAGGATAGCCTCTATTTCTTCCTGATCTTGAAATGGTGGCAAATGGGAGACTGTGGTCTGTTGTGCTGTAATTTCAAGACCTCTCCAGTTTTGCCAGCCCCCAGAGCTGAAGAAATCCTAAAAAATATCTGTTTCTACATCTCCTTGGTGCCAGTCCTCATGCTTTCAGGCTGTTGAGGTAGGTGTTGAAACATAGAGGCAGTGATTGCTGCCTTGGGCAGCCAGAACTCTCCAGGACCTGAGCAATTGTAAAGACAGTCTGGGACTAGCGAATTAAAGCCATTCGTCAGGCTCCTTGCACCACCCTGATCAGCTGCTTCTGCTAACAGTGAGAATTGAGCTCTATCAATGGGAATGGAAAAGCAAAAGTTAGAGACTTCAAGTCAGGAACCATTCCAGGAAACAGACTGGTAAAGAGGAGAACCATTATTCTATCAGATTTTGAAGCCACCCTTAAGCTTTGAGACACAGCCTCATTTGTCAGGGGAAGTATTCCTAGCCTATGAGATTATTGGGGTGGTGGAACAGGTAAAGGCTTTTAATGTTTTAGGTAAACTCAAAAGAACTAATCAGGCTATCCTTGTTACTTCTTTCCAGTACTAAGCAGGTTGCTTTGATTACCTAAAGCAGCCGTCTTGTTTCCCTACTTGCTGTGCTGTTTAATCTACAATCTCAGGTGTCCCAGCCTCTCTACTTGTCATCCAGTTCCACTTTTATGGAGAGGCAAAAGATGTCACTGGGGCCAAGTAGTGATCTCTCTATTTCCCAACTCAGCTGGTCTCAGTACATTTATTATTTCATTACAAGGAGAATCAAACAATAATCCTAGGAAATTAATTAACACAAAGCAATGTGGATGCTTAGCCACAATGCTTGCCTCGTAAGCCTTGTTTCTGCCCCATCTAGTAAATTGAATCTGATACATCTTCAGACCCAGCAGGAAAAGAACTGGATTATGCCTTTCCTCCCAGAGGCTAAATCAGTTACACTTCACTTCTATACTTGTCTGTCAGACTTCCTGGAAGGCTTCATCTCTAGTATGGTTATGATTGTAAATCCCTTCATACAGAGGGACACTCTACCTACTCCACACTGCCACTCCACTCAAACCCAATTCTGAAGGCACTTGCAGCAAACAAAACATACTAAGTTTTCATGAAATATGTTTCATGAAGTTATTCATGAAATACGTTATTTGAGAAGAGGAACTAACAGACTATCGTATTTAAAAGTGTCCCATGCCATGCCCCAGCTAATGAATGATCTATTAGAATGCTGCTTTGATACCTCATTCATTTATCCAACAAAATTCACCGAGGAGCTACTCTGGAAGTTCCTTTGTGCCACCCACTGTGCTAGATGCTGGGGATACAATACAGTGAAGGGGAAGGACTTCAATGTTGCAATGGTGTCATAAGTGCCCCAAAAGCAATAAGCAGAGAGGGCTGGGGGTACACAGAGCAGAGAGACGTGCAGCATGAGAGCATGAGTGAGAAAGCAAGCACTGACTTGGCAGAAAATGCAGGCTGTTGACGCTAAATACAGGTTTTCCTACTTCAGAATTCAATGAAGTCCAGTACTAGCAGAAATTATGCTCTCCGTAATCACATTTTAGGCTACTACCTAGCTATATGAGTTTTATACCTAAATCAGTTTTCTAATACAACTGCCTCCACATATAGAAATAGTCTCTCTGCACTGTCCAATATAGTAGCCACTAGCCACATGTGGAGATTTGAGTGTTTGAAATACTAGTGCTGCTGAGGAACTGAATTTCTACTTTTTTCTTAATTTTAGTTAATTTAAAGGTTAATTGTCACATGTGACTTCTGGTTACCATATCACCTAGTACATGTCTAGCATGTCTAGATAGTGTGTGTGTGTGTGTTAAGACGGGAAAAGTAAAAGGTATATGGATCCTCAATAGGCAATTATACTTGCCATTACAAAAGCTAAAATGAAACCCTTCTTTTTTGGTCTTATTGCTACTAGCAAATTTAGGTCCCTCACCATGTTACACCTAAACTTCAGAGTTTATTGATCATTCTGTCATCATTTTCTTCTCTCCCCCAATCTATCATATCACTACCAGATTACTTTCTAAAATGAGAAGTTATATAGAAAATGGGAGACAATCGAATGCTTCTGAATGGGTAAATGGAATGATCAAAATCCAAAATCTTTATTATGGGATTCAAAATCTTCTTAATCTGATTTCAACCTACTTTCTCAGCATTCTCTTCCATTACAACTTGCCTGGATCCTGCACTCCAACCTAATGCATCCTAACTTCAAACCTAATGGGATCACTCACCATATTTCAAATATGTCCAGCATTTTATCTTCCTATACATCTAAGTTGTCTACTTTTGCTGGAATGTTCTTTCTTTATCATCTTTGACATTTGAAATGCTCAACACCAAACATAAAGGCCATCTTCCCCAATTAGGCCTTCCCAGGTTTTTGTCATCCAATTCCAATTAATTTCTTACTAATCTGTGTTATATATCCTACAGGAGTAGAAACATGAATAACCAATAGTTTAAGCTTCAGCTCAGAAAAATACAAATACTAACATTGATCTCTTGAAGACTGTGTATGGACTTCTATCTATTAACCTCTAAACTAAGCATTTTGAGTTCAGCTATTACATTTCTTTGGTTTTATTTATTTACTTTTTGGAGGCCTATTCTTATAATGCATCATGTAAATAAAAAAGTGTTCTGTGGTCAAATAAAGTTTAGAAGCCCTTCACGGGAAATGAAAATCTCTCTTGGAAGTCCCAATGTGCTATACTCCACGGTTTCTCAGACCTTTAACAAATTAATCAAATTTACTTAACCCAGACATTTTAAAATTTGAGTAACCATGGAGTTTTATTTTTTACAGTCTATTTAATAACATCTTATGGCATACTATAGTATTATGGAATATAGTGTGGGAAACATAGTCATTAAAAAATTAATACTCATTTGAAAATATTTCTGAAGACAATTGATATTTAGGCTTAGAGTTACTATTTTGAGCATTGTTATATTATATTAAGTGGCTGGAAACAGTTGTAGATGAAATTACTGTGTAGTGTCAGGTGGAAAAATTTTCCCTTCTTCTCTTCTAGGTTGTTTGGCTGATGTAATAATTAAATTGGCATAAAACAGATTAATAGGAGAAAAACAAATTCAATTTCATATGTATGGGAGCTCCAAAGATATGAGACTCAAGGGCAAGTCATGTGCTGGAGGCTTATATGCCATCCTGAGCAAAGGGGTGGGATAGGGTCCTGGGACTTCAAGAGGAAGGAGGGTAACTCACAGGACAAGAAGGAGGGCAGATATTTTGTAATTAGATGCTTACCTTGCCATACAGACAGGTCTTTCAGATAAAAGTAATCTCTGGTCATTCTCTGAGCCAGGCCGCCTATCTAAATTCTTTTAGGTAGTTAAGGGAGAGGTAGAAGTTTCTCTTGAGTCTACTGGGTCTTGACTGCCTTCAGGTCAAAATAGTCTACATGCCAAAGTGGCACATTTGGGGATGATATATTCTGCTTAGAATAGGATGAGTTGGGAATATGGACAAAAATGAGATATAGACAAAGACTGCCAAAATATGGTCCCTCTAGATTCTGGATATCTACAAATTTCCCTCTAAGTTTTCCAAAAGCAATGAAAATACAACACATACTGCAATTAAATGTTGAAAAAAAAAAAGACCCAGAATGTTGGCTCAGTACAGTGCTGTGTTGGTTTTTGTGGTGGTGGTTGTTTGCTGACAGTGTTCTTAGTGTGATTATATGGTTCAATGGACATAACTGGGGGGGGGGCAGGGATAGAAGAATCTATAACTTAGTACTGTGAAAAGAGAGGGGATATTGACATGGCATGGAGAAGAGGATGGATGAGATAACTATACCCCTGAGAATTACAAAGCCTCAGAGTGTATGAAGCATTTAATGCCTCCAAAACGTGATTATCTTTTGGTAACCACACCACCTGGAATTGCCTAATTGCTATTCTCCAAATCTCAAAGAAAAAAAAATGTGTATGCAAAGACAAACAAGTTGGCAGGGCAGTTTGGAAAGCATGATGGCTCTGCTTGAACAACAGTCAGAGCTGAGCCATGTAATTTGGAAAGGAAGCCTGTGTTGAATAAACACAATAAACACACAGTTTATTTATTGTTCCGATGTTTCATAAATATTATTTATTTTGGAAGGGGAGCACAGAGGCAAGTAATAGGGAGCGATTAGCACTGCTGGCGAAATAAAATGGAGCCTTCCTGAGAAGGGCTGGGTAAGGAGGGGTCTGGTTACATTCCTTTGTAGCATTTAAGTTTCAACTTCCATCAAAGGCAGCAGGGAATCAGTCAGGTGAGGGCAACTCATCGTAATACCCAGCTACCTCTGGGACATTGTCCATTTTAAAAAGACAGGTTGAGTTTGTATTTCCAGAAAGTTTCCTTTGGCCCATATTTCTCTTACTATAAACAAGTCTTCCAGAAGTAGCAACAGAGGCAGGTTTGTCCACAGGATTGAGGAGGGCTTAACATTTTTTTAGGCAAAGCTAAGGGCTCAAAATTATGTTTTACTAATGACAACCTTATTTTAGAAACACAACCTTTGTATCTTTTTTTCTAGTTACCCAAGCAAATGAAGCAGCTTTGGGTGCCATAAAATTATGACTGTGCTTACGTCACTAAAAGTAGAGCATGTCATCTTTGAACAAACTGTATGTTATAATTTACCACAGATTAATTGTCACTTAGTTATTAGTCTAGGGACTTGTTTCACTCAAAACATTTTGTGACTTTCATGAAGGCACTTGGGAGATTTGTGAGCAGACTGTCCTCCCTGGGAAAGAGGTACACCTGATGAGTGCTGAGAGTAAGCAATGACTTTCAAAGTGAAAACAGAAGGAATGCCACATGATGCAAGTAGTGAAATAAACTACCCTATGGATTTGGCCTAAGATAAATGGGTGACAGTGCCTACAGGAAATAAGCATATTTTGAGGCATTACAATGCCAGGCAGCTTTTAATATACACATTCACTTATCTTATGTCTCTATGTATATGAATTGAAACCTCATGGAACTTCACAATTTATAGACAAAGATTTGAGAGATTTTAAGGTTAAATAAATACCAGAATGCCTGTAGAAGAACAAACTAAATGTAGCACAGTTTTAATAGTACCATTTACATTACATCCTGACCTCAAGAATGTTCCAAAGCCAGAGATTTCTACAGACTTCCTTTCAGATCGCACCTTTGAAGGAAACTTCGATAATGCCATAACTGTTGGCCAAGATTACACTTCAAAACTTCCTAGAAAATGGCTGTACTGACTGTTTTCAAAAGGAGCTTAGGTTTTGTCAAAATAACAAGGTATTGTAATTAAATTGATCTTGCATTTAAAAAATTTTTATAATTATATATAATACTTATAATTAGGAGTATTAGCGTAATCATATATATTATTTAAAGATATTTTTATATGTTAGTATAGTAAGTATAAGTATGATTACGATACTTATAATTACTTATAAGACTAATAACTTAGCTTAAAACTTCATCCAAGAGACAACAGCAATAGAAGGTGACCTTCTCCTGGTTTCCATGGAAGTAACATCAAAGAAAATAACTTTATCTGTTTTTTAATGGACTTCTGATTCTACCAAAGTATTTAAAAATATAAAACTAGATAATAAATTTAATGGCTGAAAGAGGAAACATGGCATTATTTTCTCTATAAGCAGTAGTTCTCAGAAGGAGGGGTTATTTTAACCTCCTTCCCAGCAGACATTTAAAACTATCTGGAGACATTTTGAACTGTTATAACTAGGAGTGGGGTGGGCTCGCCACTTGCATCTAGTGGTTGGAACCACGGATACTGCTGAACATCTCACAACGTACAATATAGTCCACCTCTGCTGATGCTCCCCCCTCAGAAATTATCTAGCCCAAAATATCAATAGAGATCAGGCTAAGGAACCCTGGTTTAGAGCTTTCTGTATTACTTTTGCTTCTTCATAACTAATGGTATATTAAAAATATGGTATTTTGGTTCGGATAGATTTTAATAATGAGGAAAATAACAGAAAACAGTGGCAAAAATTCACTTAAAGATTCAGATAATAGGTTCATATAATTGCTTTGCCTTTTACTAATACATGGCCTTAATTAGGTTATAGAACTTCTCCCTGTCTTCATTTCCACTTTTAAAAACGCTTTTGTGAGAATTAGGAAATGATGCAAATGAAAAGATTTAGCATAGTGCTTGGCAAGTGTAAAGCACTCAGTGCATATTGTGAATAAATGAAATAAGTACTAATTTATTTCTAAAACAAACACTACTTTATTCAAAGGTTATATCACACAAGCTAAAAAAGAAAGTATGTTAGTCAATTTAAAGCTAATATCTTTGACACCTTAAGGGAGACCTGTGGTATATAATGGTGATCATAGCAAAGGTCAAGTCTTTCTAGTCATCAGTTATATGGACTGTGGCATTTCTTATTAACAATGAAGAAAATGCCCCTTTTCAGAGGAAGAAGTGGCCTATATACAGGTCATAATTCAAACAACAGTTCAAGCAGATTATTATTTCTCTCTATAATGTAACAAGAAAGCTAAGCTAAAGAACAAGACAATGTTTGATACATAGGTTCATTTGTTTTGAAACCTAGTTGTTTAGGATCAAATCACAAGTGAAATATTCTCAGGCAGGGGTGCTTTTAATTACATAGAGAGTGCTTGAGATACATAAGCTTATTCCCACATAATTTATTGCCTTTAGAGTATCATGGAATCGATCAACAGCTACGGGCAAACACATTGTGGTAGTTTTCGCTCAATAGTAGATCTAACTCTTTTTATCAGTTGTATTGCCTACCCTTTTGTTCCTCTGCCTTTGTATTCTGGGTCCCTTCAACTTCAGTGCACATGTTTTGGGCTTCCTATCTATCAGGAACTACAAATTCCACCAATATGTCTATTGCAAAACATTTTAACACTATCACCTAAACAATGCTTTGTAGCCCATGTCTTCTAGTTTGTGTTAGGTAATGTCATTAATATACCTTAACAAGTCATAGAAAAAGAAAAATCTAAATCATCCAGGTGGTCTGATAACTTTTATATAATACAGTGATATTTATAATTGAATTACTTGAGTCAGATGGTTATTTGATTTACTTTGAGTGAGGTTGAAAAGAAATATGCTGTCTAGCTTGGTTAGAGAATTATATGATAACATTAACAAACTGTTTTGGAAAGTATCTTCACAAGAAATATTTTCTATACCCAATCTGCTCTTCATTTCTTTGGCAACATCTACATAATAACTGCCAAACTTATTGGGATAGAAAGAAAAGTAATGCCAATCATTCTTTGGTCATTAAAACAACATGCTTTAACCAAATTTTCATTTGTACCTGTTAAAATTCACTGCTCATGTACTTCCTCTTTGGTCTAACCTCACATGACTATAACGTAATTCACTCTCTGGAATTACCCCAAACTATATGAGACACATTTTGTACCACAGGAATTGATGACTATGTAGATTCTATGGTTAATCTTAATTAGCACTATGATGCCACAAAACTTCAGATCCCCAGGAAAAAGGATCATTACATTGCCCACTCCACCCTTGAACAAATTTTGTTTGGGAGACTTCTGAATAGGAGCAGTTATATGTGACTCAGGCATTTGATCAAGTGTTCAAGCTCCACTGAGCCAAAATATTCTTTCTGTTTGTTCCTATAGCCACCTGATATCATAAACCATTCATACTTTTTATTTTCCAGTGCATTTTGAGGTGAACCTGTAGACTTGGAAATATTGGTCTATAGTAGTTTTGTGATCGTTCTTGCTTGCTTAAAGAAATACAGACAAGATTTGGATGAGATTTCAGAATAAACAGTAGAAATACCTTCTAGCACTGACTCTCTCTTCTTGGGCCATATGCTCTCATGTTTAAAAGCAAATTGCTTTACACTAAAGTACTGCCTGCAATTATAGCTTGGAGAATGACTGCATTGTATGCTCCTTTGACATGTTGCTAAAGTACCATGTATTATTATTTTCAAATCAGTGAATAAACGGAAATTTTTTGTGCATCAATGAATTTTAGTTGCAACAAGAACTACATACCTAAAAATAAAGCTTATGCCAGACAATTGGTACATTTTGGCAAGTCTCTGAATAAAAATAATAGTGACAGGAGTGATTGGAAAAGGGAAGGGAAAAACTAAAGTTATTTTTAGACTTTTATATATAGTATATAAATTAATCTGCTTAGTATAAGTTTTGAAATCATATGAAAGCCTAAACTTGGCTCTATGGTAAGTGGCTTTGATCTTACATAATTTTTTTTCTATTGTACTGTCTAGTTCATAGGGGAACCAAAAGTAGTGCATAATCAATTTGGTCTAACCTCACATAACTACATTTTCAATGGCTAATTCATTATATCTAATTCAAACTCAGCTCAAGAATCATTTCCTCCTGTTATTTAAAATATAGCACTGAAATGTGAACAGTAGAGGAGGGACAGTTTTGCTTTTTCCTGTAACTTGTAGAGAAATTTATACAGCAGATTGTAAGTGTTTCTTTTACAAATCAAAGAACTTTATTTTTCAAACAACAATAAATAAATTAACCTTATAAATCACCCATTATAAGCTACTTGTATTTTGGCAGGATCAGGCACCAATTCATACAATATATAACAAACTTTATTAAACCTTCTTCTTGACTGAAAATTGCACTAGGGTATATTTTCAGCCATTTAAGAATGGTTAATTTAAGACATGATATAAAAGCAGAGCTAATAGATTCCAGTAAGGGTACAAATTCTGGGAGAAAAGTAAGTATGATACTACAAAGGATTATGTGACCAGAGGATTAGCAGCATCCACATAAGTATTGGAAAAAAAAGGGAGGGAATCATTTATATTCTTATAGTGGAGAGACAAAGCCATGATTAGGAAGAGATGACAGAGCCATTCCACACACACACGAAACAAACTAACAATATGACCAGGGACCAGAATGCTATGATCAAGAAAATATCAAGGTGGTTTAAAAAATATCAAAACCAGACCTAATGTCCTGAAAATGTCTCTTTAATGCATAAATTACAGTGTCCTACTTGGAGTAACTTTCTTAATAATAGAAATCCTTTGAAGGCAAGGGCCATGGTTTTGCTTGTACAGCATGATATAATTCAAAGTATTGATAATACAACTATAAATAAGTTTAAACTCAGAGATAAGCTAGAACTAGTTCAAATCAGCTCATGAGGATTGAATGGTAAATATTCATGCAATTTGTGAACATGTTCCAATTATATAAAATTAAGTTAGTCATCAGTTGTATGTAGGAGTGACATCAGCAAAATGGCAGAGTAGATGGTGCCAAGCTCTAATCCCCCCACAGCAATACCAAAAAACAAGCATAATCAGAACTAACTTTGTCTTAATTCTGGAAAAGAGTCAAAAGTTTCTAGTAACCAAACATTGAATAAGGAATAAAGCGACTTAAAAATGATAGGAAATCTTTGTTGCATTTTAGTTGCTGTTTTCCCATACATTCTCTGGTTCAACAGCACTCTTGAAGATGATAGCCTGCTTCCCAAATTGGGACCTTCTCTAAGTTACAGAGGGAACAGAGCAGGCCTTACTCAAATTATTGTGCATGTTGGCTTTAACCTGTCTGGAGGCTACCTGAAGTACTAATACAAGGCATTTGTACCTGTTTCACCAAACTCAGATTAACACACAAGCCAGAAAAGTGACAGTCATTTCTTGAAAACTTTGCAAGGTAAATAAACAACCCTCAGAAGCCTGGGACAAAGACTGAAGTCCAGATGTATAACAGACCACTAAAACTCTGGAAAGGCAGTTTTTGAAAAATTTGGTCACTCAAAAGCACCTATATTTATAAGGGAATTTACAAAGCCACAAATAAGAACACTGTAGGACACATGTGCACATAACACCTGAGGAGACCCTATAACTTAGCCTTGAGCTTGTGACAAGGATCAGCACAAACTGGCATAAATGCTGGAGAGATCTAGTACAATGAAAAACTTCAAAGAATGAGATAGGAGTTATTCAGTTTTTGTGTCTCCATTTTCATTTCCTAGCATTCAAGCAAATTTCTGTAAATACTAGCAGGACATAAGCTAAATGAACAGACACTTTAGCAATCACACATGACAAGTAACACAGACTTTGCAAAAACACTATTGGAAGGACATTGATCAAATAGATGAATAAAATCCTCAGCAATTAAAAAACCTGGTAAATTTGAAGGATGAAGAAAATTTTGATTTTCAGATTTGCCATATTATTATATTCAAATGTCCAGTTTTCAACAAAAAATAACAAGGCAAACAAAGATTCAAGAATGTATAGCCCACTCAAAGGAACAAAATAAATTATAAGAAACCATCCCTAAGAAAACCCACACACTAGAATTACTAGACAAAGATTTTATTACAACTGTTTTAAATATGCGCAAATAGCCAGATGAAAATAAGGACAAACAATTCAATGAAATCAGGAAAGTTACGCAAAAACAAAGACTATCAATAAAGAGATTCAAAGTATAAAACTAACCTAACAGACATTCTGCAGCTGAAAAATACAATGACTGAAATAAAAAAAAAAATCACTAGAGATGTTTCTGGCTTTCATCAGGCAGGAAAAAGAACTGGCTACCCTGAAGATAGAATAGTTGAAATTATTGGGACTGAGGAGCAGAAAGAGAAAAAAAAAATGAAAAGTGAAAGAGCCTAAGAGAACTGTAGAACACCAAATGGAACATCATATGCATTACAGAAGTCCCCAAAGAAGAGAGGGAGAAAGAAGAATATTTAGGGTACAATGGATGAAAACATCCCAAATTTGATGAAATACATTAAGTCTACATATCCAAGAAGCGCAGCAAAACTTCAAGATAAACTCAGGGATCCAGAAAGAGAAACAATATCATACTGTCAAAAGACAGAAACACAGGAAGCTCTGTTGAAGACAAACTACAAAATAGAAAAAAAACATTTTCAGAGCATTTAATTTTTAGGTTTTAATATCCAGAATACATAAACTCCTACAACTCAACAACAAAAAGACAAACAGCGTAATTGAAAAATGGGCAAAGGGCTTGAGCAGGTGTTTCTCCAAAGGGGATACACAAATGCCCAATAAGCATAACAAAAGATTAATCACATCATTAGCCATTAGGTAAATACAAATCAAAATTATAAGCATATTAATACCTATCACATAGTATGATGGCTATGATTAAAAAAACAAGTGTTGGGCAGAGCCAAGATGGCTGCGTGAGTAGGGCAGCAGAAATCTCCTCCCAAAACCACATATATCTATGAAAATATAACAAAGACAACTCTTCCTAAAATAGAGACCAGAGGACACAGGACAACATCCAGACTACATCCACACATGAGAGAAACCAGTGCCTCGCGAAGGGGGTAAGATACAAATGCTGGCCTGGCGGGTCCCGAGTGCCCCTCCCCCAACTACCAATGGGAAGAGAGAGATCTGAGTGGGAGGGAGAAGGAGCCCAGGACTGCTGAACACCCAGCTCCAGCCATCTGGACCAGAGCGCAGACAGTGCATGTGCGGGGTCCTGGATACTAGGGAAACAGGGCAGCATGACCGGTGAGTGGGTGCCTGAGGCCGATGCTGGAGAAAAAAGAAACGGAAGCGGCCTTTATATTTTTTTGGGGGGCAAGTGCTTTTTGGAAGCCTTAAAGGGACAGGGACCCCAATACTAGGGGAACAAGGCAGCAAGACCAGTGAGCGGGTGCCTGAGATCGGCGCCTGAGGACGAAGAAAATCGTGCATTTTTCTTTTATATATATATTTATTTATTTTTTGGTTGCTGTTGTTGTTTTGGTTTGGACAGTGCTTTTTGGAAGACTTAAAGGGGCAGGGCAGGACACTTAGTCCAGAGGCAGGGAATCTGGGGATCTCTGGGCACTCTAACCCCCTGGAGAGCAGGGAGCACAGAGGCCCCTTATGGAGATAAATAGCCTCCCGGCCGCTTCCCCTACAATGTGGCTCCACCATTTTGGAACAGCAGCCCAAGCCAGGCCACGCCCACAGCAAGGGTGGAGATAAACAACGTAGCAGCTGGGCAGGAAGCAGAAGCCCTGTCTGTGCACAGCTGCCCAGCACAAGCCACTAGAGGTCGCTATTCTCCCAGGAGAGGAAGGCAACAAACCAAGAAGGGAAGCTCTTCCAGCCGTCACTCGTACCAGCTCTGCAAACTATCTCTATCACCATGAAAAGACAAAACTACAGGCAGACAAAGACCACAGAGTCAACACCTGAGAAGGAGACAGACCTAACCAGTCTTTCTGAAAAAGAATTTAAAATAAAAATCATGAACATGCTGACAGAGATACAGAGAAAAATGCAAGAGCAATAGGATAAAGTCCGGAGGGAGATCACAGATGTCAGGAAGGAGATCACAGAAGTGAAACAAACCCTGGAAGGATTTATAAGCAGAATGGATAAGATGCAAGAGGCCACTGAAGGAATAGAAACCAGAGAACAGGAACGTATAGAAGCTGACAAAGAGAGAGATAAAAGGATCTCCAGGAACGAAACAATACTAAGAAAACTATGTGACCAATCCAAAAGGAATAATATCCGTGTTATAGGGGTACCAGAAGAAGAGAGAGGAAAAGGGATAGAAAGTGTCTATGAAGAAATAATTGCTGAAAACTTCCCCAAACTGGGGGAGGAAATAATCGAACAGACCACGGAAATACACAGAACCCCAAACAGAAAGGACCCAAGGAGGACAACACCAAGACACATAATAATTAAAATGGCAAGGATCAAGGACAAGGAGAGTTTTAAAGGCAGCTAGAGAGAAAAAGGTCACCTATAAAGGAAAACCCATCAGGCTATCATCAGACTTCTCGACAGAAACCCTACAGGCAAGAAGAGAATGGCATGATATATTTAATACAATGAAACAGAAGGGCCGTGAACCAAGGATACTGTATCGAGCACTACTACCATTAAATATGATGGTGGGATTAAACAATTCCCAGACAAGCAAAAGCTGAGGGAATTTGCTTCCCACAAACCACCACTACAGGGCATCCTACAGGGACTGCTCTAGATGGGAGCACTCCTAAAAAGAGCACAGAACAAAACACACAACATAAGAAGAAAGGAGGAGGAGGAATAAGAAGGGAGAGAAGAAAAGAATCTCCAGACAGTGTATAGAACAGCTCAATCAGCGAACTAAGTTAGGCAGTAAGATACTAAAGAGGCTAACCTTGAACCTTTGGTAACCACGAATCTAAAGCCTGCAATGGCAATAAGTACATATCTCGCAATAGTCACCCTAAATGTAAATGGACTTAATGCAGCAATCAAAAGACACAGAGTAATAGAATGGATAAAAAAGCAAGACCCATCTATATGCTGCTTACAAGAAACACACCTTAAACCAAAAGAGAAGCATAGACTAAAAGTCAAGGGATGGAAAAACATATTTCAGGCAAACGACAGTAAGAAGAAGGCAGGGGTTGCACTACTAATATCAGACAAAATAGACTTCAAAACAAAGAAAGTAACAAGAGATAAAGAAGGACACTACATAATGATAAAAGGCTCAGTCCAACAAGAGGATATAACCATTCTAAATATATATGCACCCAACACAGGAACAGCAGCATATGTGAAACAAATACTAACAGAACTAAAGAGGGAACTAGACTGCAATGCATTCATTTTAGGAGACTTCAATACAGCACTCACCACAAAGGATAGATCCACCGGGCAGAAAATAAGTAAGGACACACAGGCACTGAACAACACACTAGAACAGATGGACCTAATAGACATCTATAGAACTCTACATCCAAAAGCAACAGGATATACATTCTTCTCAAGTGCACATGGAACATTCTTCAGAATAGACCACATACTAGCTCACAAAAAGAGCCTCAGTAATATCCATAATATTGAAATTCTACCAACCGATTTTGCAGACCACAAAGGTATAAAACTAGAAATAAATTCTACAAAGAAAACAAAAAGGCTCACAAACACATGGAGGCTTAACAACATGCTTCTAAATAATCAATGGATCAACAAACAAATCAAAATAGAGATCAAGGAATATATAGAAACAAATGACAACAACAACACAAAGCCCCAACTTCTGTGGGATGCAGCGAAAGCAGTCTTAAGAGGAAAGTATATAGCAATCCAGGCACATTTGAAGAAGAAAGAACAATCCAAAATGAATAGTCTAACATCACAATTATCAAAACTGGAAAAAGAAGAACAAATGGGACCTAAAGTCAGCAGAAGGAGGGACATAATAAAGATCAGAGAAGAAATAAATAAAATTGAGAAGGATAAAACAATAGCAAAAATCAATGAAACCAAGAGCTGGTTCTTTGAGAAAATAAACAAAACAGATAAGACTCTAGCCCAACTTATTAAGAGAAAAACAGAATCAACACAAATCAACAAAACCAGAAATGAGAATGGAAAAATAACGACAGACTCCACAGAAATACAAAGAATTATTAAAGATTACTATGAAAACCTATATGCCAACAAGCTGGAAAACCTAGAAAAAATGGACAACTTCCTAGAAAAATACAACCTCCCAATACTGACCAAGGAAGAAACACAAAAGTTAAACAAACCAATTACGAGCAAAGAAATTGAAATGGTAATCAAAAAACTACCCAAGAAAAAAACCCCGGGGCTGGACAGATTTACCTCGGAATTTTATCAGACACACAGAGAAGACATAATAGCCATTCTCCTTAAAGTGTTCCAAAAAATAGAAGAGGAGGGAATACTTCCAAACTCATTCTATGAAGCCAACATCACCCTAATACCAAAACCAGGCAAAGACACCACCAAAAAAGAAAATTACAGACCAATATCCCTGATGAATGTAGATGCAAAAATACTCAATAAAATATTAGCAAACAGAATTCAACAGCATATCAAAAGGATCATACACCATGACCAAGTGGGATTCATCCCAGGGATGCAAGGATGGTACAACATTCGAAAATCCATCAACATCAACCACCACATCAACAAAAAGAAAGACAAAAACCACATGATCATCCCCATAGATGCTGCAAAAGCAGTTGATAAAATTCAACATCCATTCATGATAAAAACTCTCAGCAAAATGGGAATAGAGGGCAAGTACCTCAACATAATAAAGTCCATATATGATAAACGCACAGCCAACATTATACTAAACAGCGAGAAGCTGAAAGCTTTTCCTCTGAGATCGGGAATTAGACAGGGATGCCCACTCTCTCCACTGTTATTTAACATAGTATTAGAGGTCCTAGCCATGGCTATCAGACAAAACAAAGAAATACAAGGAATCCAGACTGTTAAAAAGAAGTTTAACTGTCACTATTTGCAGATGATATGATATTGTACATAAAAAACCCTAAAGACTCCACTCCAAAACTACTAGAACTGATATCGGAATACAGCAAAGTTGCAGGATACAAAATTAACACACAGAAATCTGTAGCTTTCCTATACACTAACAATGAACCAATAGAAAGAGCAATCAGGAAAACAATTCTATTCACTATTGCATCAAAAAGAATAAAATACCTGGGAATAAACCTAACCAAAGAAGTGAAAGACCTATACCCTGAATACTACAAGTCACTCTTAAGAGAAATTAAAGGGGACACTATCAAATGGAAACTCATCCCATGCTCATGGCTAGGAAGAACTAATATAATCAAAATGGCCATTCTGCCCAAAGCAATATACAGATTTGATGCAATCCCTATCAAATTACCAGCAACATTCTTCAATGAACTGGAACAAATAATTCAAAAATTCATATGGAAACACCAAAGACCCCAAATAGCCAAAGCAATCCTGAAAAAGAAGAATAAAGTAGGGGGGATCTCACTCCTCAACTTTAAGCTCTACTACAAAGTCATAGTAATCAAGACAATTTGGTACTGGCACAAGAACAGAGCCACAGACCAGTGGAACAGAATAGAGACTCCAGACATTAACCCAAACATATATGGTCAATTAATATTTGATAAAGGAGCCATGGACATACAATGGCAAAATGACAGTCTCTTCAACAGATGGTGCTGGCAAAACTGGACAGCCACATGTAGGAGAATGAAACTGGACCATTGTCTAACCCCATACACAAAAGTAAATTCAAAATGGATCAAAGACCTGAATGTAAGTCATGAAACCATAAAACTCTTAGAGAAAAACATAGGCAAAAACCTTTTAGACATAAACATGAGTGACCTCTTCTTGAACATATCTCCCTGGGCAAGGGAAACAACAGCAAAAATGAACAAGTGGGACTATATTAAGCTGACAAGCTTCTATACAGCAAAAGACACCATCAATAAAACAAAAAGGAACCCTACAGTATGGGAGAATATATTTGTAAATAACAGATCCGATAAAGGCTTGACGTCCAAAATATATAAAGAGCTCACATGCCTAAACCAACAAAAAACAAATAACCCAATTAAAAAATGGACAGAGGAACTGAACAGACAGTTCTCAAAAAAAGAAATACAGATGGCCAACAGACACATGAAAAGATGCTCCACATCGCTAATTATCAGAGAAATGCAAATTAAATCTACAATGAGATATCACCTCACACCAGTAAGGATGGCTGCCATCCAAAAGACAAACAACAACAAATGTTGGCGAGGCTGTGGAGAAAGGGGAACCCTCCTACACTGCTGGTGGGAATGTAAATTAGTTCAACCATTGTGGAAAGCAGTATGGAGGTTCATCAAAATGCTCAAAACAGAACTATCATTTGACCCAGGAATTCCACTCCTAGGAATTTACCCTAAGAACACAACAATCAAGTTTGAGAAAGACAGATGCACCCCTATGTTTCTCGCAGCACTATTTACAATAGCCAAGAATTGGAAGCAACCTAAATGTCCATCAGTAGATGAATGGATAAAGAAGATGTGGTACATATACACAATGGAATACTACTCAGCCATAAGAAGAGGGAAAATCCTACCATTTGCAGCAACATGGATGGAGCTGGAGGGTATTATGCTCAGTGAAATAAGCCAAGCGGAGAAAGAGAAATACCAAATGATTTCACTCATCCGTGGAGTATAAGAACAAAGGAAAAACTGAAGGAACAAAACAGCAGCAGAATTACAGAACCCAAAAATGGACTAACAGGTACCAAAGGGAAAGGGACTGGGGAGGATGGGTGGATAGGGAGGGATAAGGGGGGGAAGAAGAAAGGGGGTATTAAGATTAGCATGCATGGGGGGGAGGGAGAAAGGGGAGGGCTGTACAACACAGAGAAGACAAGTAGTGATTCTACAACATTTTGCTATGCTGATGGACAGTGACTGTAAAGCGGTTTATAGGGGGGACCTGGTATAGGGCAGAGCCTAGTAAACATAATATTCTTCATGTAAGTGTAGATTAAAAATAAAAAAAAAAGAAAGAAAGAAAAGGGGGATTACTCCTTGATAGGATAAAACTAACTGTAAATCATTGATTAATGCATGCTTTAAATATCCTTAATTTTGATCACTTAAAGGGTATCAGATGGAGGTACACTTTTCTGATAATATTCCTTTCTTTAAAAAAAAAGAAAAAAAAAAGCAGTTCCTGTGTGGTGATCTCCAATGAGTTCTACACAATGGTATAAAGGGCATATCAAAGTGTGGGCAAAGGGTCTGTTTGTGTTTATACAGAGGATCAAAGCCTAATTTGGCTACCCAGAAAATGAACTAAGATACGATATGAAGAAGAACTTCCAACATCAGCACTCTCTGGAAGAGTCATACCAGAAGATGATCATCAAAAAACCTCAACAAAGATCCAGGCAATGCTGCAGTTGTAGCTGCATCCATTCTACCAGTTCCTGGACTTGCCATTGGAATGAAGAAGGAGATATCTAAGTTGGCCTGTGCTTTCAGTAATACAACAAATTTGACTGGATCTATACTGTTGGAACTCAACCAAGAATTAGGAGAAGTGCAAGTTGTAGCGCTTCAAAATCTTATGACTACAGACTATCTACTGTTAAGAGAACATATGGGATGTGAAGAGTTCCCAGGAATGGATTGTTTTAGTTTGTCTGATTTCTCTCAGACTGTTCAAGTACAGTTGGACAATATCCATCATATCATAGACAAATTTTCACAAATGCCTAGGGTGCCTAACTGGTTTTCTTGGCTTCACTGGAGATGGCTGGTAATTATAGATCTGCTTTGGTGATGTAACTGTATTCCTATTATGTTAATGTGTGTGCACAATTTAATTAGTAGTTTAAAACCTATACATGCTTAAGTTAGTCTACAAGAAGATATGTCAAATAAATAATCAATCCTCCCATGTTTTCTTCCGTCTGCTACCTCTATAGCTTTTCTTCTTCCTTTTCTAATTACAACCCTTAAATAGAATTCATGCCTCATATCAAATTTACCGAGTATCATAATTCCTCCAAGTGGTAAAGATACCTCAAGACAAATGCTGGGCATAGAAGCCACAGGGCATAAATCTGCAAAGAAGTAAAAAGCTAACCTTTTCAAACAATATGGCTTCTCTCTCACTTACTGACTTTACATTTCCCTGTATGGCCCCGGAAGATGACTGGTTAGCCAGAGACGGGTAAGATTCTTCAAGGGAGGAACAACCTAAGACAGGCACATTCGCAGGGGGGCCATCAGGTGAGAAATTGGGGATCAACAGTGGTGAGGCTTAGAACCTCACCCCCCCTGTTTTGAGAGAAATCTTCTGCATCTGTGGATGTTTTAATGCCCTTGTCTAGCTTGGATTAACACATAGTCTACAGGCACACACCTGATCATCTACATTTGCTCTCTTACAACACTTAACTATGTTTTCTACCTTTATCTTGCATCTACCTACCACTTCAGCATTTTATTAAAAATAAAAATAATAATAATAATAAAGGTTGAACTGTGGGATCCACATATAAATCAAGTATAAAAATCAAACGAATATTCATATTTGACCTGATTGTTTATAGGTCATAATGCGTGATCAAAACTGAAAGTTTCTGTGATGAATGCCCTTGTACTGTTCACCATGTAAGAACTTATTCACTATGTAAGAATTTGTTCACCATGCAAGAACTTGTTCATTATGCTTCAGAAGATTGGAGACTGATGAGAATTAGGCTTGGGGTGGATTAATGATTGTGCAGTGAGCATTGACTCCCCTATATAGAATTTTATTGTTGTTAACAACGATTTGATAAATAAATATGAGAGATTCCCTCAAAAAATATATATATATATTTTTTTAAATTCTTAATTGTTAGTTTTAAGTTGAAAAAATTTTCACCTCTCTTAAGACCACAATCCAAGTGGCCTTGTGTGCAAAGCCCAGAACACTTCACAGTTTCCCTTTAGGGCTGAGAAGAAATAAGAGGAGTGTGCAGGGCATGTTTCCTAGACCTAGTGGTAAATGGTACATGTTTCCAAAGGTCATTGAGGTGAACATAGTTTTCCACTGTTCTGGTAGTTTGAATGTTGTACTTGTGCAATAGGGCAGGTGAAGGCGGGAGTAGGTTTGGTCATACGGGTAGGCTGTCTTGATACCAGCAAACTTGTGTTGACTGTTATCTTTCTACAGATCCATCCCACTTTGTTCAATAATAATGAGACTGAGACTTCTCAAAGCTTTAAGGATAAAGAGAACCAGAACCACATAATGCTGGAACTTTTTTAAGTGTTTATATGAGTTAACCATCCACCCCATTCAGCCCTTTGGAAGAATTCCTTCAAACCGTCTTCCATGAACCAGTTGCATCAGAATTCCCTGAGGTGCTTATTTAAATTACAGATTTCTCACACCATACTTTTCCAAATCAGAATGTGCTGGGAATGAAGCCTGGAAATCTGTGCTTTAATAAGGAGTCCAGGTGATAAATTGCATGGTAAGATTTACAAAAAAAAGACTGTAAAGTTTTTACCTAGGGTTATCTAATATGTGTTTCTTTATTTCTAGTGATTATTTTGAAAGTATGATGCATGAAGTTTATTTTATATCAATTAACTTTCAATCATCATTTTTTCTCTCCTTTTTGAAATTTGAAAATACTGCTATTTCTAGATAAGCTGGAAAGAGATGAATTTTACCCATTTGTTAGCTCAAGGTTTCTCAGCCTCTAAACTTTTGTTATTTCAGGACGTGTAACTCTATGTTGTGGGATGCTGTCCTGTGCACTGTATGATATTTACTATCATCCCTGGCCTTTATGCACTACATGCCAGGGTATTATTAATATACCCATTTTATGGATGAAGAAGCTAAGCCCGAGATAAGTGAAATCACTTTCACAAGTTATTAACCAAATCTAAGTAGAGGAGACCTGTTTCAAATCGAGTCTGTCCAATTCCAAAGCCAGTAGGTTTTGCCACCAGGATTCACATCTGAGTATGCACATTTGATGTGGTTAGTAATACATTTCATGATTCTAATTGTAAATTTAAATAATAATCTTGACAAAGTTACTTGAAATCACCTTACTATTCTTGAAATGAAATGTCAATAGATCTCTTTTAATGTTTTCTTTTTACTCTTGCCCTGAATAATGTTCTAAATACATAAACTTGTGACATTTCTAAATGCTTCCTACTTTTAAGTTCCTTATTTCATTTATCCATCCTTTTTAAAAAATTATTCATGGCCGTTGTGTCATAAAAATGCATCACTGACTTTTCCTAACTATTTTAGAATAAAATCCACCAATATTTTCAGAAAAAAAAACAAGTGTTGACAAGGATTCATAGAAATTGGATTCCTCATGTATTTCTAACTAGAATGCAAATGTTTCAACCACTGTAGAAAAAATTTTGGCAGTTACTCAAAAATTTAAACATATATTTATCATATGACCTACCAGTTCTACACCTAGGTATCCACACAAAAGAACTGAAGAAAGGAAGTCAGATACCTGTACACCAATGCTCATTACAGCATTATTAACAATAGTCAAAAGGGAGAAACAACCCACGTGTTCATCAACAGACGAATGGATAAATATAACATGTTATATACATACAATGGAATATCATCCATCAA
Source organism: Manis javanica (assembly GCF_040802235.1). NCBI lineage: Eukaryota > Metazoa > Chordata > Mammalia > Pholidota > Manidae > Manis > Manis javanica. The sequence goes on from NC_133174.1 coordinate 119,417,700, forward strand.
TAAAAAGAAATAAACTTCTGGTATATGCTAGAGCATGGATGAACCTGAAAATATTATGCTATGTGAAATAGACCAGATACAAAAGGAAAGATATTCTATAATTTCACCTATTCGAAGTATCTAGAAAAAATTCAGAGAAAGAAATAACAGAGGTTATTAGGAGCTGGGGAGGGGGAATGTGGAATTATTGCTTAATGGGTATAAAAAGTTTTTCTTTCAGCTGATGAAAAAGTTTTGGAAATATTTTCAGACAGTGGTATGATGGTTACAACATTGTAAGTGTAAATAATATCAGTGAATCACACACTTAAAGTGGTTAAAATATTAACATTTATGTATATATGTATATTCACACACATATATATCACAATAAAAATGATATCAATAAAACCCACAATCAATCAATAAAAATGAAAGCCATTCAATTACATAAACTTACATTAAAACTAAAGGTAAAACTTGGCATTTAGTTCCGATGTATAAACAGCTAGGGAATTGTCTTCCCATTCTTACAAGAATAAGCTGAAAATCTTAAAATCAACTTTTCTTGGGCATAATCAGTGAACTGAGCTGGCAGGAAAAAACTCTACCCTGAAATCTGGAGTCAAACCCAGAAAGTCAAAACCAAAATATGTCACTTGATGCAAAAGCTGCTGGAGCCATAATTGGTAGGAACACCTCAGTGGTAATTTTGACAAATTGTTGGAGGTTGTGTATTGACCAGTTGGGCAGTGAGAAATTCCTGGGGGGCCACAGTCCAAAGAGGAGCCCCAAGTTTCATTGCATTTATTTCTATTAATCCTACCAGGTTCTCATGGTGAAATTGCAGAGAGATTCCCCAGTGCTTCTGACAAGGAGAGGGGAAGATTGTGTAATACATTCAGAGACTTTTCCATAACAAATGTTATTTTCATGGAAAAAGACTTTACCAGAACCTTATCCTAGGAAAAGGCATTCATTCTTTCCACTCCAGCCCTCTGTAACTTTCCTGTGTTATCTACAAAGAAGAGAACAGTAACAGTAAAGAACACATGTGAAGGTTACAGTCTAGAGACATGGGCTCATAAAATATTGAGGTATACAGAACATTTTCCTTCTCCCGCAATTTACCCCCACACCAGCGGGGCTCTAGTTTAATAATGGTGGATTGCAGATGAACAGGTTGAAAGATACAGACTCTGTAAGAGTACTTGGGGAATTCTGAAGTAATCAGGGGAGACCAAAACAAGAGTACTAGAGGAATGTGTAGCCCATAGCACATACAGCTAGAAAAAACACTGAAAACATTTTGAAAGTCCAATAATTAGCCAAGTGAACATAAATCTTCACACTAAAAACCGATTTACAGCAATTCTTACTACTTAATAGAACATGTCCAATCTTTAACAAAAAAATTAAAAGGTATTCCAAAAAGAAAGAAAAAACAGTCTTAAAAGACAAAGCAAACACCAAACTAGACTCAGTAGGACACAGATTATTAAATTATCAGATAGGGAACTTAAAATAATGATGATAAATATGTGAAAGTCTCTAATGGAAAAAGCTGACAGCACACAAGAACAGATGGGTAATATAAGCAGAAGATGGAAACTCTAGGTATGAAACAAAATAAAAAGCTAGGAATCAAACACTGTGTCAGAAAAGAAAAATGTCTTTGATGAACTAGCTAATCAGTAGACTGGACATGGTTGAAGATGATAAGTGAGCTTAAATATATGTCAATAGAAAATTTAAAAAATGAAATAAAAAGAGTTAAGAGAGAAACAAGACAAAATATAACAAAAGAACAGAACACCCATGATAAGTGGAATAAATTTTAGAAAGTGTAACATTTGTATGCTTGAAATGAGAGAAAGAAAGAATGGAAGAAATACTCAAAGTAATAATGACTGATAATTTTATGAAACTGATAAACACCAAACCACAGATCCAAAAGTTCAGAAAAGACCAAGCAGGATAAACACAAAAAAACCTGACACCTACATATATTATATTCAAACTGTATAAAACCAGAGACAAAGACAAAACCTTGAAAGAAGTCAGAGTGGGACTGGGGACATTACCTATAGAGGAACAAGGATAAGAATTACAACAGACTTCAGAAACCATGCAAGCAAGAAATGAATGTTGTGAAATACTTTATAAGTGTTGAAAGAAAAAAAAATACACCAATCTAGAAAATCCAGAGAAATTATCCTTCAAATATTAAGAAGAAAAAAGTCTGTCTCAGACAAGCAAAAACTGAGTGACCTGTGAGTAATAAACCTCTATTTCAGTTTCTCCTGTGGACCGTTGTGGAATCACAGCTCATCATTCAGCAATCTCTGATCCACTTAACAAATGTTAATTTAATATTGCTATAGCATGCAGTGAATTTTTAAGATGGTGAATCTATTCTGTATGATACTGCAATGGTACCACTGATTTGTCAAAATTTTAGAATTTTACATCCCAAAGAATGAAACTTAATGTAGCAATTAAAATAATCATTCAGGAGGTTTGGAAATCTGGGACAAAATGCAGAATGTGAAGAAGAATCTAACTGTATGAAACCTCACTTAAAGCAATGGGGAATAAGGTACTGCCCTAAGCAAGTCTGAAAATGAGTGGATTTTGTAAGTCTAAAATCAAAAGAAACTGTGCATAAGCACTGTGCTCAAGTTGATAAGAAATGTCCCCCCACAGGGGAATGGTTTCATGATCAGTAGTTTCAATTCTGAAACTACTATACACATATATAGCAATTGTACAATTCAATTAATGAATGATAGGTGGTGGATGCCAAGTTTCTCATTATTGTAGTGGGAAGTTGCAGATAAGCAATGAGAGGAGACTAGAATCATTTATAAGGTCATGGACTAGAGAATGAGACATTGTTATGAACTTATATTTAGCTTACTACAGAAACAGTTAAAAATAGAAACATTATAGATTTTTGTATATATACAGTTAACAAACATGTATTTCCTTAATCTATCAGCTGAGAGGACCTAGATATCACAGTAGTAATGAGCACACCGATAGCCCAGATATTAGTTTTAATACTAATCTCCAACAAAATGAACCAGGACTCCTTACAGCAATGGGTGATTCTAGGACTAGGACAGGAAATATACATGATGAATCTGGGACAGCTTGTGTACTAGAAAGTTAGAAAGTGCTGAACAAACAAAACCCCATATTAAGTTAAAAGGTGAGAAATCAACTGAAAGGCCTCAGTTGGCCAACTAGAACAATTTGAGCAATGAAATAAAATAATGTTGAATTATAATTCAGTGTAAATATATGTGTAAATAAATGTAAAATATATATAAATCCATACTTATATAAACCAGTGATTGAATAAATAAATTGGAGAAAAGAGACAAATCTTCCATGTAGCAGAATTTCAAGCAATTTTTGTATATACTTCCTCCTAAAGGAAAGGGAGCATCACTCCTCACTTTTAAGCCTGGGTGACTTATTTCCAGAGTACAATATGGAAAAGAGTAATTTTGCAGTGAAGAAATCTGATAAACACTATCTTAGCCAGGTGAGCAAGGTGAATACCACTAGTAATAAGTCATATTGGTAGTATATTTTCTTGATATTACATGATAGAATGGTACTTTATGCCCATGGTCTTAGCAGAAACACATAATCCTGGTCTAACTGAGAAAAAAATAAAACAAACCCAAGTAAGGGACATTATTGATTTCCTTTACTTAATTAATTATTTTCTTATCCCCTTTGGATGCCAGGGATTATTTATACTTACAGTACAACAAATTCATCAGGTTTTGACATATAGGGATCATTCTTGCTTATTTTTTTCTGGTACTTGGAGATATATCTCAGTCTAAAGATTCAAGACTTCTTTTATTTCAGAAGAGTTCCATTCTTTCATAGAATTAAATATGCAGATTTTTTTTCTATTTCACCTATTCAGAAAAACCAATGATCCATTTTGAGGCCTTCAGCTTTTGCCTTTCATATCTAACTTCTTCTAATTAGTTGCCTCTCTGTGTAGCTTTTCAAAGCATTGCCTATAAATTTCATAGGCCTCCTTCTTCATGTTTCTGATTTGGTACTTGACACATGTTGAGTCTACAACTCACTGAATATAAACCAACATGGGCAAAAATTTTCTTTTGGTTTCATGATCTCTTTCAATACCACTGAAACATAAGTAGGCACTTGGATATTTTACGCTTTACCTACCACTTTGACACTGCATATCATCTGCAAAGCTGAAACTCAGGCACCTCCTCCTACCTTCTAACCTGTTTAGCTGTGCTTCCACATCATTTCTCTTGTGTAAGAGACTGAGCAGTTAAAAAAACAACATTCATTTAAACCCACTGGCTTTCCTGTTCTTGTGCATTTGTCACCCTCCAAGAGATGCTCTTCTCTTCTTTCTTTGCTTTCCATACTCTGAAGCATCATCTATATGATTTAAAGGTAATTAACAATTAAAGGTGTTCCTACTTTTCCAAAACTCTTCATGGCTTTATTTTAAAAGTAATATGTGACAGATCATTGGATTGTCCTTTGATTTGATCCTACACTTCTAAAATCTGTGTTTTGGGGTTGTGATCTTTCCCTAATTACACTGTAATGTTGTTTCTTTGCTTTTAGCTCTTTCCATGAGAAGTCATGAAATCATCCCCATACTCTACTGTTTTCTCAGATATGCATGTCTGTGAAATATAGGTATATAGATTATACATGTATATTTTTCCATACATGCATATATATTTCATAAGATTTCTTTTTAACTGATTATTTCCTTATCATACATAATTGTTAGACATTCAAGATACATTAGTAAATGAAATAAGTAGGCTACAAAATAGCATAGATAAACAGACTACAATGAATTTTGTTGCCATTTTAACAGTTGTTTTTTTGTTGGTGGTGAAGTTATTTGTGATTAATAACTTATAATATTGTCTAAATTTTATGAAAATTTATAACAAATGCATGTCTGTTTTTAAACATATTTTCCTTTACAATAATTAAACAAATTCTTGTTAACATGAAGCTCATAGAAAAATTTTTTGTTAAGAACAAATTGGTAAACAACTAACTTTCTTACATGTCAGAACGCAAGTATTACAAGAAAATTACGAAGACATATCAAGGTTCAAAACAGGATTATTTCTGAGAAGTTGTTTAACAACTTTAAATGTATGTATATATGTGCGTGTGTGTGTGTGTGTGTGTGTGTGTGTGTGTGTATAAATTAATAAAGGGAAACCTCACTGGCATGGCATTGCAGGGGCCTGCAGGGCACGTTCTCATATGCTCACCACTCCTCATGAATCTCAGACACCATGCTACTTTAGCTACTTTCCTATCCAGCAGGAAGAAGAAAGGTTTTTGCCTTCTACTTCCCTGCAACAGCCCAGCCAATGAGAGACTGTCATAACTCAGCCAATGAGAAGTCATGATACATGGGACTCCCAGTTTATTCCAATGGACTTTTTGCTTAGAATAGCTCACCCACCTGGGCCCTTTCCTTTATAAAAGAGTGTTCCTCTCTTTTGTTCTATGGACTTGCCTATGATTTTACCATGGCTTTGCTAAGGCTTGCTTTTCCCAGATTGCAATTCTTCCCGTTCCTAAATAAACCTGATTTTGTTAGTAAATTAAATCAAACATTTTATTTTTAATGTTTATAAACATTACAAGTAATAAAATTAACATTTTATCTTTAAGGTTAACAATATACATGATTCAAATGAGTCCTGTGGTAAATTTTGTAAAGAAAAGGGAAAAAAAATCCTTTGTGTGATGGCAACCGTTATCCCATAGATTGTTAGGAAAGTTTATGATTTTGAATGTTAGTATTTTTCCAATATGAAGACAAAAGCGATACCTACCTCTCTTTAAAAGGCCCAGGTGTAGCCTTAACCCTTTGCCACAGTAACCCTACCTCATCCACAGTGTGAAGTATCACCTGATCCTGAGCCAGTTTGATGGAGCTTAATTTTGTGGGTATATAAGGACCGGCAAATGTGTTTATTATATGCCTCCTGTGCAGGTCCCTGAGCTGCTGGATTTGAAACTGACCCTACCTGTTTCTATAAGCGTGTTTTTAACTAAGGTTCTTAACACAACTCGACACCTTCTGCCCAGGTAACCACTTGGAATCCTGGGAGCAATCATGACTTATTGTAACTAAACATCTGCTTGGCTGCAGCCTCAGTGTGCTGTGACTATGGCCACCCACACTTCATCCCCGCTCTTTGACACCCACACACAACCTCTGTATACATAAACACATCTAAATGTGTTGCCCACAGTCAGTTTTAGTTTCTAAAAGTGAACCCAAGACTATCTGCTCAGAATCCCAGTCCTGATTTTGTTTTCCAGATGCCTTGGTCTTTTACAACACCATCAAAACCTGTAGTAACTAAACCTAATTATCCCCCTATCTCTTGAAAGTGACCTGTCAGCCCTGTGCTCTACTCTGGTTCGTAGAGCCTGGTCCCCGGATGATTTTAACATTGTTTATTCTTTGACTATGTCTATGTACTCATTTGAAAATATTTTAAGGATCGTTTGAGCCTTAAAGCAGTGAGCCTTGTCTCTAAGCCACTATTTACAATACAACAGCCTTTCTGCAGTTTTTATTTGAAGCAAAGAGACCTTGGATGCTCTGCATGTTTGTCTGACTTACCCTGAAAGTGTGCGTTGGAAGGCAGAAATAAATGTCAATTCTTTATTCTGTACCTCTACAAATTTTTCTCTTTGCCATCTGTGTTTTAGAAATACATATTTTCTCTATGATTTATTTTTGATAAATAAGGTGTTTAGGAAGTAACCCCAGAGAGCTATACCTATCAGTCTCTTTGTTCTTAAAGAAGGAGATAAAGTCATGGGCTAATTCTAATGTACAATTAAGTTTAAAACGATGCTGTGACTTCAATGTGTTTTACCTCTCCTCTCTGGTCGCCATACATGTCTATGCAGGTGAGCCACCTTTCCTATTAAAATTTTGGATCCAAATTTCAAGCTATAGCAACTGGAGATTTAGCAGTTCAGCGGTAAATAAATACCATGACAAATAACTATGCTTTGCATTTCTTACTTGGAGTACTTGGGATTGCATGCCTTGTTCAGGTGTTAGCAGATATTAAAATCAAATAAAACTGCTCCTACATACTGTTGACATACTGTTTATTACTAGAACACTGTGCCTATAATAGACCCTTAGAAAAAAATTATATTGCACCTCATATCAAGTTAGACTAATTTATATAAAGCTCAACACATTCTTTGTACATTTCCAAATTCTGTGCAAACATGAAGTTAATATAAAGTTAGATCATAAATCTATTTTTTCAATCCTTACAATAAGCTCATGAATTGGAATCAAGCCACTTCCACATGGCAAATCACCAAGATCTGCATGAAAGGAATATGTCCTAGATTTAGTAAAATTTATTGCTGTTTGATGAAGGGAAGGATAAAGACAATGGGTAGATTATGAAATGAGGTATAAAACAGGTGAGATTGGGTAGTTCAAGAAAAAACTAAAACTACTTCATTTTACCCATTTAAATCCTACATAGACACGATCTAATCTCTCTGAATTTTCACACTTGACTTCTATGAAACTGGGACCTTTGCTTCTGGGGCTTGGAGTACTCTCAGAGTGAGATCTTTCCTGTATTGATTGCTCTATTATATGCTTCCCTCTGAATGCTCCTTCCTACATACAGGTAGTTTGATTTCTTCATCTTCTGTAACCCAAATAGGACTGTACATGTCATAGCAATAAGAGGTACACAGGGTGATATTATTATCCCATTTCACTGATGAGAAAACTGAAGCTCAAAGCGTTTACTATTACTCTAAACTAAAGAGCTATTAAAAAATAATACTCAAATTTTAACTATGAGGCCTATTCATATTCTAAAATCAGATATCTATTTCAGAGAATGAACCATATCCTCAAATAAAGAATTTTCTAGAAACCTCTTGCTATAACAACTGCCTTTGAACATTACATTTGGATATTATCAAAATAGCCTTTGACTACACATTCCATATAGTCAGCGCCTGACAACCATTTATTCATTCATTCAAAAATATGGAAAAAAGTAATGAACAAAGCAGAACAAAACAGATATAGTCCTGGCCTTCATAGAGCTTGCAGTCTAGTAGGAAAAAAGCAGAAGCTATAGCTGCATTAGCATAAACCAAAAGTTAACATGCACTAAAGGGAACATTTTTCCTGAGTTGTCTATAGCAGAAAGAAATGAGAATTCCCGGATCATAACATTGATCATTTGAATCAGGACAACAGGACATTCCACAGGGGAGCTCAAATAAAATATGAATTACCTATTCATACTTTTACTCTTCAGTTTTGGAAATGAGCCCAGTGATGGAATACAAAAGTAAGAGGATATATTTTCCTTCTTACATGTCATCGTTTAGATCTTATAAACTAGGGTTTTTGCTAGTTTTGGTTTTATTTTTAGTTGTTATAATGTTCTTGCCTTGAATGCTGTATTAAGTACTAAGCATTATCATATCCTCCTGTATCAAGCTCCTAGATTGACACTCTGGCTGCCATATCAAAGCAAAACCTAGGTTCAAAAGGATTAATTTTCGGAGTCCAACAGACTGGAAGTTTCTTTACCCAGGAGGGCCAATCCTTTGACATCCCTTGATGGAAATAGATGGCCTTTATATTTTCCCAGTATGACTGTAGGTAGTGTTTAGATGTTTTTTTCTCACTAATATCTGCTTGTCAAGCTTTCAATCAATTTCTTATAGACAAAGACCCAACATCTACCTAATTGGGCTAATTCTTTCTTGATATCTGAGGCAGGCTACTTCTCAGCCTGCTTACCTTTGTAGGTATTTCTAATCTCTACCTTCTAGGTCTCAGTGATACAGCTTTATTACTCTAATGTAAACCCTTGGTCTAACATAGAGAGCACAGTGATTTCAAGCATCATACAAGGTCAGAGATGAGGCAAAAATACAACACAACTTAAAAAGGGGGTGAGGATGGAAATTTATGCTTCTAGGAATATGGCTGATTAGATCATTTGGAAGACCAGCCTACTATAAAACTATTCTACCTTAGAAAGAAGATAATTAATAAAATATAGATTTATAAGATGTGGGTGAATCTTCAAAAACCCCAAAGTTTTCCCACTTTGAAAAAAGGTCAAAATCATAAGAATAAGTTTGAGCTGGGAGTGATCCAATGGCAAGAAGGAGAAATAGGTCATCATAATGGGAAATGGCAATGGAAGCAGTTATTATGACATTAAGACTTGAAGAATCAAAAGTCACAGAAACTCTAAGATATCTAGATTAATTCAGGAATCTCAAGGAAGAGTAAAATAATGCTCTCTACCTGCCACCTAGCTGAGTCGACACAAATCCTGTTCAGAGCAAAATATCCCCAATTTAGAAACTGAACTATTTCCAACAAATATAGACCAAATAGATGAGACTTTACAATCAAAGATCAACAAGACTATGAGAACATACATACACCCTAGAAGAGAATCAGCAAAAACTATAAGCAGCAAATTTAGACACAGAATTTGCGAGAAATCTTTAAAGAAATAAAGGTTGGGGTCACAAAGATGAGCACTCAACAAGAAATCATCAAACAAACGGGACGGCTAGAAACTTGGCTGAAATTACATAAATAGACATAAATATATTACATATTTATTTTAAACTAATGTACATTTACAAATATTTCAACATATATTTTAAAATATTTTATATTTTTCAGGAATATGACCATGAAATGATTTCAACAGTCTGTGTGATCATGTACATATAAAATTTGCTATATCAGTATAGAAATTATATAATCCAATCAGTTTTTTAAGACTATACTGCTTAATTTCCAAATATTTTCTTACTTTCCAGATTTGTTTCTGTTATTGATTTCTATTTTAATTTTGTTATGGTCAGATAACTTAATTTGTGTAATTTCACAGAGCAGGCATGTCAGCAAAATATTCTCCCAGCTTTTGTTTCACTGAAAGAGTTTCATTTCACCTTTATTTTTGAAAAGCATACAATTCATGGCTGACTTTGTTCTTTCCATATTTTGAAGATTTCAATCTGTTATCTTTAGTTTTTAGACTGTCTCATGAAAAGCCTGCCTAATTTTATTTTTTATTTTTATTTTTTTTTACATTTCTGTAAATCTCATTAATACCTGACTTCAGAGAACACAGTTGGATTTCTGTTTTGTTTTGTTTATTAATTAAATAAAATGAAATTTTTTTGGTATCATGAATACACAAATACATGAACAACATTGTGGTTACTAGATTGCCCTGATTATCAACTCCCCACCACATACCCATTACAGTCATTGTCCATCAGTGTTGTAAGATGCTAAAATCACTACTCGTCTTCTCTGTGCTATACTGTCTTCCCCATGCCCCCCAACTACATTATCTATACTAATTATAATGCCCCTTTTTCCCCTTATCCCTCCCTTCCCACCCATGCTCCCCAGTCACTTTCCCTTTGGTAACTGTTGGTCCATTCTTGGGTCTGTGAGTCTGCTGCTGTTTTGTTCCTTCAGTTTTTTCTTTGTTCTTATACTCCACAGATAAGTGAAATCATTTGATACTTGTCTTTCTCCACCTGGCTTACTTCACTGACATTAATACCCTCTACCTCCATCCATGTTGTTGCAAATGGTAGGATTTGTTTTCTTCTTATGGCTGAATAATATTCCATTGTGTATATGTACCACATCTTCATTATCCATTCATCTACTGATGGACGCTTAGGTTGCTTCCATTTCTTGGCTATTGTAAATAGTGTTGCAATAAAAATGGGGTGCATACGTCTTTTTCAAACTGGGCTTCTGGATTCTTAGGGTAAATTCCTAGGAGTGGAATTCCTGGGTCAAATGGTATTTCTATTTTGAGTTTTTTGAGGAACCTCCATACTGCTTTCCACAATGGTTGAACTAATTTACATTCCCACCAGCAGTGTAGGAGGGTTCCCCTTTCTTCACATCCTCGCCAACATTTGTTGTTGTTTGTCTTTTGGATGTTGGACATTCTAACTGGTGTGAGGTGATATCTCATTGTGATTTTAATTTTCGTTTCACTGATGATCCTCTGATTCTCTGATGTGGGGCATGTTTTCATGTGCCTGTTGGCCATCTGAATTTCTTATTTGGAGAAGTGTCTGTTCAGATCCTCTGACCATTTTTTAATTGGATTATTTGCTTTTTGTTTGCTGATGTGCATGAGCTCTTTGTATATTTTAGATGTCAACCCCTTATCAGATATGTCATTTATGAATATATTCTCCCGTACTGTAGGATGCCTTTTTCTTCTACTGATGGTATCCTTTGCTGTACAGAAGCTTTTTAGTTAGATATAGTCCCATTTGTTCATTTTGCTTTTGTTTCCCTGGCCCATGGAGATATGTTCATGAAAAAGTTGCTCATGTTTATATTCAAGAGAGTTTTGCCTATATTTTCTTCTAAGAGTTTTATAGTTTTGTGACTTACATTCAGGTCTTTGATCCATTTCGAGTTTACCTTTGTATATGGAGTTAGACAGTAATCGAGATTCATTCTCTTACATGTAGCTGTCCAGTTTTGCCAACACCAGCTGTTGAAGAGACTGTCATTTCCCCATTGTATATCCATGGCTCCTTTATCATATATTAATTGTTGGTAGGTGCTTGGGTTAATATCTGTACTCTCTATTCTGTTCCACTGGTCTATGGGCCTGTTCTTGTGCCAGTACCAAATTGTCTTGATTATTGTGGTTTTGTAGTAGAGCTTGAAGTTGGGAAGGGAGATCCTGCATGCTTTATTCTTCCTTCTCAGGATTTCTTTGGCTATGTGGGGTCTTTTGCGGTTCCATATGAATTTTACAATTATTTGTTTCAGTTTGTTGAAGAATGCTGTAGGTATTTTGATTGGGATTGCATTGAATCTGTAGATTGCTTCAGGCAGGATGGCCATTTTAACAATATTAATGCTTCCTACCCAAGAGCATGGGATGAATTTCCATTTATAGTATCCTTTTTAATTTCTCTTAGGAGTTTTTGTAGTTTTCAGGGTATAGGACTTTCACTTTCTTGGTTAGGTTTATTCCTAGGTATTTTATTCTTTTTGATGCAATTGTGAATGGAGTTGTTTTCCTGATTTCTCTTTCTGCTAGTTCATCATTAGTGTATAGGAATGCAACAGATTTCTGTGTATTAATTCTGTATCCTGCAGCTTTGCTGAATTCAGATATTAGATCTAGTAGTTTTGGAGTGGATTCTTCGTGGTTTTATAAGTAGAATATCATGTAATCTGCAAACAATGACAGTTTAACTTCTTCCTTACCAATCTGAATGTCTTTTATTTCTTTGCATTGTCTGATTACCATGGCTCCGACCTCCAGGACTATGTTGAATAAAAGCGGGGAGAGTGTGCATCCTTGTCTTGTTCCCGATCTTAGAGAAAAAGCTTCAGGTTGAGGTACTTGCCCTCTATAGCCATTTTGTTGAGAGTTTTGTCATGTAATGGATGTTGAATTTTGTAAAATGTTTTTTCAGCATCTATGGAAATGATTATATGGTTTTTGTCCCTCTTGTTGTTGATGTCGTGGATGATGTTTATGGAATTTTGAACATTGTACCATCCTTGCATCCCTGGGATGAATACCACTTGATCATGGTGTATGATCTTCTTGATGTATTTTTGAATTCAGTTTGCTAATATTTTGTTGAGTGTTTTTTCATCTATGTTCATCAGGGATATTGGTCTGTAGTTTTCTTTTTTTGTGTGGTCTTTCCATGGTTTTGGTATTAGAGTGATGCTGGCCTCATAGACTGAGTTTGGAAGTATACCCTCTTCCACTTTTTGGAAAACTTTAAGGAGGATGGGTATTAGGTCTTCACTAAGTGTTTAATAAATTTCTGCGGTGAAGCCATCTAGTCCAGGGGTTTTGTTCTTAGGCAGTTTATAAATTACCAATTCAATTTCATTGCTGGTAATTGGTCTGTTCACATTTTCTGTTTCTTTCTGGGTCAGCCTTGGAAGGTTGTATTTTTCTAGAAAGTTGTCCATTTCTTCCAAGTTATCCAGTTTGTTAGCATATAACTTTTCATAGTATTCTCTAATAATTCTTTATATTTCTGTCATGTCTGTAGTGATTTTTCCTTTCTCATTTCTGATTCTGTTTATGTGTGTAGACTCTCTTTTTTTCATAATAAGTCTGGCTAGGGGTTTATCTATTTTGTTAATTTTCTCAAAGAACCAGTTCTTGCTTTCAATGATTCTATTGTTTTATTCTTCTCAATATTATTTCTGCTGTAATCTTTATTATGTCCCTCCTTCTACTGACTTTGGGCCTCATTTGTTCTTCTTTTTTTAGTTTCATTAATTGTGAGTTTAGACTGCTTATATGGGATTGTTCTTCTTTCTTGAGGTAGGCCTGTATTGCAATATACTTTCCTCTTAGCACAGCCTTGACTGTGTCCCACAGATTTTGCGGTGTTGAATTATTCTTGTCATTTGTCTCCATACACTGCTTGATCTCTGTTTTTATTTGGTAATTGATCCACTGGTTACTTAGGAGCATGTTGTGAAGCCTCCATGTGTTTGTGGGATTTTACATTTTCTTTGTGTAATTTATTTCTAGTTTCATACCTTTGTGATCTGAGAAACTGGTTAGTACAATTTCAATCTTTTTGAATTTGCTGAGGCTCTTTTTGTGGCCTAGTATATGATCTATTCTTGAAAATGTTCCATGTACACTTGAGAAGAATGTGTATTCTGTTGCTTTTGGGTGTAGAGTTCTGTATATGTCTGTTAGGTCCATCTGTTCTATTGTGTTGTTCAGTGCATCTGTCTTCTTACTTATCTTCTGTCTGGTTGATCTGTCCTTTAGAGTGAGTGGAGTGTTGAAGTCTCCTAGAATGAATGCATTGCATTCTATTTTCCCTTTTAATTCTGTTAGTATTTGTTTCACATATGTGGGTGCTCCTGTGTTGGGAGCATAGATATTTATAATGGTTATATCTTCTTGTTGGATTGACCCCTTTATCATTATGTAATGTCCTTCTTTGTCTCTTGTTACTTTCTGTGTTTTGAAATCTATTTTGTCTGATACAAGTACTGCAACTCCTGTTTTTTCCTTCTGTTAGTTGCATGAAATATCTTTTTCCATCCCATCACTTTTAGTCTGTGTAGGTCTTTGGGTTTAAAGTTAGTCTCTTGTAAGCAGCATATACATAGGTCTTGCTTTTTTATACATTCAGTGACTCTATGTCTTTTGATTGGTGCATTCAGTCCATTTACATTTAGGGTGATTATCGATAGGTATGTAGTTATTGCCACTGCAGGCTTTAGATCTGTGGTTATCAAAGGTTAAAGGGTAACTTCCTTACTATTTAAGAGTCTAACTGAACTCAGTACACTATTACCAACACAATCTAAAGTTGTTTTTTTCCCTCCTTTTCTTCCTCCTCCATAGTTTATATATTAGGTATCATATTCTGTACTCTTTGTCTATCCCTTTTTATTACCACTGTTGACAGCTATTTAATCTTAGGAACACTTCCATCTATAGCAGTCCCTCCAAAATACATTGTAGAGATGATTTTTGGAGCTAAATTCTCTTAGCTTTTCCTTATCTGGAAATTGTTTAATCCCTCCTTCAAATTTAAATGATAATCTTGCTGGATATAGTATTCTTGGTTTGAGGCCCTTCTGTTTCCTTGCATTAAATATATCATGCCACTCCTTTCTGGCCTGTAAGGTTTCTGCTGAGAAGTATGATGATAGCCTGATGGGTTTTCCTTTGTATGTGATCCTATTTCTCTCTCTGGCTGCTTTTAATAGTCTGTCTTTATCCTTGATCTTTGCCATTTTAATTATTATATGTCTTGGTGTTGTCTTCCTTGGGTCCCTTGTGTTGGGAGATCTGTGTTCCTCCATTGCCTGAGAGACTATCTCCTTCCCCAGATTGGGGAAGTCTTCAGTAATTACTTCCTCAAAGATACTTTCTATCCCTTTTTCTCTCTCTTCTTCTTCTGGTACCCCTATAATGTGAATATTGTTCTATTTGGATTGGTCACACAGTTCTTTCAATATTCTTCCATTCTTAGAGATCCTATTTTCTCTCTGTGCCTCAGCTTCTTTGTATTCCTCTTCTCTAATTTCTATTTCATTTATTTCCTTCTCCACCATATCTCATCTGCTTTTAATACCCTCCATTTTGTTCTTCAATGATTGGATCCCCATCCTAAATTTGTTCCTGAGTTCTCGAATATATTTCTGTACTTCTATGTGCATTTTAATGATTTTTATTTTGAAATCTATTTTAGGAAGATTCATGAGGTCAATTTCATTTTAATCTTTCGCAGGTGTATTCATAATTTTGCTTTGAACTGGGTTCCTTTGACATTTCATATTTTTATGTGGTGCCCTCTAGTCCCCAGAAGCTCTACTGTATGGAGTTGCCCCACCCCTGGAGCAATGTCGGGCTTGCAGGGGAGTGGTGTTGGTGCTTCATGGGAGGAAAGAGCTGTTTTCTTCTTCTTGGCTGCTATGCCTGTCTCCACTGCCAGAGCCAGTGGGCAGAACACACAGGTGTTAGCCTCTGTGCTTTATGTTTGTAGCCCCCATAGGCGGGTCTTCTCTCTGGCTGGCCTGACTCCAGGGCAGGGGTTGCCAGTTTGCGAGCCTTAGCCAGGTGCGGGCTAGCTGTGAAGAAGACACAGCAGGCTGCATATCATGGTGGGGGGACTTGGAGCTGCATAGCCAGCTAGGAGGATGGAGTGCCTGAAGATCGTTTAAACTCCCAACCTGCTGGGCAGAGTGCACCCAGACAATTTTGTCTACCTGTCCTTTCTCCTGAGCAGTAAGCTCTGTGCAATCACTGCCCCTTTAGCCGCCCTCTAGCTTTTAGGAAGTCTCTCAGACTGCCCTCCCATATCAGCCAGATGTAAATCCCTGTTTTCCCCAAGCAGCTGGAATCTCCATCACTCCAGATATTATTTAGCTTTCCAACTGCACTAAATCCCCTGAGCACCATGCAATGCAGTTTCATGCTCCCAGAGCAGATTTCCAGCGCTAGGTATTCAGGAGTCCCAGGCCTTCACTCCCTCACCATTCTGTTTCTCTTCCTCCCACCAGTGAGCTGGGGTGGGGGCAGGGTTTGGGCCCCACAGGGTCACAGCTTTGGTACATTACCCTGTTCTGTGAGAGGTGCTCTTTTCTCCAGATGTATGCTGTCTGGTGCAGCCTTCTTTCCTGTTGTTCTTTCAGGATTAGTTGCATTTAGTTATATTTTCATATTATATGTAGTTTTAGGAGGAGGTCTCTGTCTCACCTCTCACACCACCATCTTTAATCTGATCCTCCACAGCTGGATTTTTGTATCTGCTTCTGCACTGGGTCTGTTGAAATAGCTCATGTCCTGCAGCTTTTTAAACAGGAGGATGGATCCTTCTGGCTTCTGGGCAGATAACAGGATGTGTAGGCTAAGGATAAATTCTTATGGCTCCAGGCATTCCTTGGCTTGTGTTTGCATATCTAAAATCTCTGCCTCTGTCTTCACATGGTCTCCTATTCTAGGAGTCAAGTCTCCTTAATTTTAATTTTTGTTCCTCTATCACTAAGTTTCCTCTCCCCTTCTGCCCTCCCCAAAATTTCTTTTTACCTTTGTCACCTAGCAGTTTGACTAAAATTTCTGTTTTTGCTGTTTTTCATGGTGGTGGTGGTGGTGGTGGTGATGGTGGTGTGTATGTGTTTCTGTATTTATACTGTCTGGTAGTCTGGGATGGTTTTTTTTGATTAGTGGTTGGTTTCTCTCATTACTTTGTGAAGTTCTCAGCCATTATCTCTTCAAATACTTACTCTATCACACTGTCTTTCTCTTCTGTCTGTAAGTTTCCGATGATAGGTGAAACCATTCAATATTATTCCACAGTTCTTAGATACTTTGCTCTTTTTTATTATTTCTTCTTTTTTTCTCCTAAGCTTAGTTTTAGATAATTTCAACTGCCCTATTTGCAAGGTCTCTTAGAGTTTCCCTCAGCCAAGTCCAGTATGCTGATCTCAATAGGAAATTCTTCATCTTTGATATCACAGTTTGTCTTATTTGTATCATTTGCACTGTTTTCCTATTTCTGCTGAAATTCTGCATTTATTTATACATGTCCACATTCAACAGATCCTTTTATATATAATAATTTTATATTTTTCAGCTTTGAGGTGTAACTGACAAAATTCTATATATTCAGGATGTACAATGTGATGTTCTGATGTACATTTTGCCATGATTACCACAATCAAGCTAATTAACATATCTATTACCTAACATACTATTCATTTTCATGTCCTTTTCTAATAGTTCCATATTTGGTTCATCTGAGGCCATTTCTAATTATTGCTTTACCTAATAACAATGGTCTTTTTTTCATGGATTGTTTTTAGGTGTCTTTCAACTGAATACCAGATTTACTATCTAGAAGAACAGCAAAATGAGTTGAGGAGTACTTATTGCCACAAATGGTTATTTTCTTTTGTCTGGCCACTAGCTGGGGGAGTTGAGTAAATATAGCCAGTAGTTGATCGGGTTCTTACATTGCTACATTAAGTGTAACATAGTCTTACATTTTATTGCTCATGGTGAACAGTGGCTACTCTGTATTTAGTGTGAGGTTGGATTATAGTATGAAGACTTATTATTTAACATCCCTGCTCAGCTTTTAGCAATTCTTTCCCATTTGTACCATAAGAGAGTTCTTCCACTGTACTCTTAACCCATGCTCACAGGCAGCATGCTGTTGCTTGAAACTTGTGCTAAGCTTGTAGGGTAGGCAAAACAAATTCCCAGTTATTGTTGTCAAATCTCGTATTTTAGACAGGACCTGCACACTTGTTCCTTGTGGATGAGATCTTTTCACTCCTACCCCTCGCAACTGTGTCAGCAAGCTCTGCTTGCATCTGGGGAAAGTCTTTTATAAGAGACGTTTTTATACCCCTTCACCATTGGCATATGACTTTTGCTGTTACCCCTCCTCCAGAGAAATTTTTGCCTGCTTTGTGAATGCTGGACACATGGTGTCCTACCATTTCCTAAGAAACAGATGGGATTTTCCTGTACCCTCCACCCAAAATGCAGGTTTTTGCCTGAACCATGTGCCAGAAGGACTGCACTTGTATCCCTTATTCAGAAGAAATGGATCTCTGCCTGAATACTGGGGGCAAGACAGTTTGCTTCCCCATCCCCAGTAGCTTAAGGGAACTTTTTCATACAAGAGAAAGATTCATGGAAGCATATGGGAATTTGTACTAGTCTGTCATGGTGTCTGTACCCCAACACAATTACTCCCAGTCTCATCTTGATACAATCTTGTCTCAATCTGTCCTGCCCCTAATCTTTCTGATAATAGAGATGGAGGCTCATAAAAAAGACTGTTAAGTCAATGCTCATTACCCTTGTGTGGGGGGATGCAGTTTATTCTATGTTGATATGTAAGCCTGCACTCAACTATTTGAAATTTATTCAAATTTTAGCTGTTTTATTCTTAAGCACTTCTTTGGCAACTTCTTCTTCCTGTGAAATATTTTAGGTTTCTTGTCTCTCCTGAGAGTCTTGTCATTTTTTGGGAATGAGATTTCACATTGGCCTTGTGAGCTCAGCTCTCTAGAGGTTTCAAGAAGAGTTATGATTTTCCAGATAATTTAGCATTTTTTTCATTATGAAAATGGGGACAAAATTGTCTTGTAACTTTATTTGCAGGTAGAAACAATACTTTACAATTGATTATATAATACAAATATTAAAATAATGTATCATGTAGTTTAAAATATGTAAATTAAACATATGGTAACAATTACACAAATAATAAGGGATGAAATATAACTATACTATTACAAAGTTTCTATATTTTACTATCAAGTGAATTAATATTAACTAAGTACACAATAATAAGTTTAAATGTATATTTTAATTTTTAAAAAGCAACTTAAAAGTTAGGAAAAGATGTGTGCCTAAACGGCCACTAAAGGAGTTAAAATGGAATACTGAAAAACACTTTTAAAATCCAAAGTAAAGATTGTAAAGACAAGAAACACAAGTGACATAAAGGACAAATAGAAATAAATAGTGAAATAGTAAGTTTAATCCAACCATACAGATAATTAGATTAAATGCCAGTAGTTAAACATTCCATTTAAAAGACAGATATTGCTAGGCTGGATAACAAAGAATTCAAGGAATTCACTTTAAATATAATAAAGGAGAAAAAATGAAAGGTAATGGATGTGAAAATCAAAGCTAAGAAAATTTGACAAGTTGCACAAATATTAGGTAAAGCAGACTTCAAGACAAGACCAATTCCTCAGAGATATTTCATAATAATAAAAACTGCAACTTTATGAGGAAACAAAAAATGACAATAACTTTCAATGAACCTACTAACACCTAAAGAAAAAAAGTAATAATAACAAAGCAAATATACATAAAATCCATTATCAAACCTCAAAATTATAGACCCCTCTCTCACTTATAGAAAAGATATTCACCTAAGTTTCATTTGTAAACATTAACCCCAAAATTGCATGAAACAAATTCTTCTCAAGTGAACATGACATGTTTACCATCACAGACCATATGCTGTGCCATAAAACAAGTCTCAATCAATTGCAAATTTTATAATCTTACAGGTTATGTTTTATGACTCAAGGAAATTAAATTAGAAACTAGTGCCAGAAAAGATATCTAGAATTCCACAATTATCTGGAAATTAAACACATACTTCCAATGTTGTTGGAACATGAGTGAAGTTAAAGCAGGGTTCAGATGGAAAGCTATGCTTTAAATGGTTAGATTAGAAAAGAACAATTACCTCAAATTAATTTCTACCTCATAAAACTACAAGAAGAACAAATTGAACCCCAAATAAAAGAACACTAAAAAAGATAAAAGCAGAAATCAATGACACATAAAATGGACAAAAAAAGAGAAAATCAATTAAAGCAAAGTGAGTTCTCTTAAAAGATCAATAAAATTGATGCACTTTTAGATAGATAAGATTAGCTTTTGAAGACCTGAATTTCCAGTATCAGGGAAAAAACAGAGGGACGATTACTGCTAATCATTTAGGTTTTAAAATTATGAGTGAACATTATTAACAATTTTATGCCAATGAATTCAAATATTTAGATGAATTGGATAAAAGCCATTAAAGAAACAAATTTCCAAACTGACAAGAGTAGAAATAGAAAGCTGAATAACCCTTGAACTGTTAAAAGAATTGAATCATCAATTAAACATCACCCAACAAAATAACAGATTCACATGGTTTCACATGATTTTATCTGACGTATATAAGAAATAATTCCAATCCTACAAAACTATTTCAGAAAATACCAGAGGGATCACTTCCCAACTCATTTTAAGACAATGATATACTCCTGATGCCAAAATCAGAAAAGTACTTTACAAAACAGAAAATCACAGAATACCCTCATGAACTAGGACAAAAAAACCCCAAAACCTTAAAGCATTAATAAATTGGATCTAGCAAATATGTCAAGATTACACATCATTAGCACGTGGGCCTTATCCCAGCAATCCAATATTAGTTTCACATTTGAAAATCTATCCACGTAATATGCCACAATAACAGAATGAAAGATTAAAACATGCTTACCTCATTATACAGAGGAAAACTATTTAATAAAGTTCAACAGTCATCCATTATAAAAGCTCTTAGAAAACTAGGATTATAAAGGGAATTATTTCATCTGAAAAAGGGAGCAATGGAAAACCTACAGCTAACAGAAATGAGATACTGAATGCTTCCCTTCTAATATATAGGAAAGGACTATGATGCATCTACTCTAACCATTTCTATTGAGTATTATACTCCTAGACATAGTCATAAGACAAAAGAAATAAAATGCCTAAGTATTAGAAATGATAAAACTTTTCAACAGCAGAAAAAAGGACTCTGTAATAACTTGCTAAAAAAAACTGCAAAAGCCACTTCTGTAAGTTTATTTAGCAAAATTTGAAATTATAAGGTCAGTACAAGAAAATAAATTCTATTTGTGCATACTATGAGCAAACAAAATCAAATTAAAGGTCTATTTTGACCAGTATAAAACACTGAAGAATAAAACTCAAAATAAGTCCAAAACATCTATACTATAAACCTGACTCTAAATTATACTTGGAAATGCAAAAGACTAATGACAAACAAAAATAATCTTGAAAAATAAGAAAAAACCTTAAAAAGCCATATTTTGAGGACTTAGACTATATGAATTCAAGCATTCAAGCATACTCTCCAACTACATTGATCAACACAGTGCGGTAAGGACAAAGTTAAATAGATCAGTGACTCAAAATAGAGTCTGATTAAGAATAAAGCAGAATAGAGCAGACTGTTTCAAAAACAATTCTCATCATAATTCCACCAGGACTGTATTTTTAACACAGGATGAAACCTTACTCAAGAGATAAGTAAAAATATCTCCCTAGAAGGCCTTGTACAAGAATATTCATAGATGCTTTATTGAAAATAGCTAAAAATGTGACATAGCCAAAATTCCCTTAGACAATAAAATGGAAAAACAAATAAAATAGTCATAGAATGAAGTGTTACTAGACAATACACAGGAAAGGTATTCGTATAAATGGGGATGAATCCCACTCTTAGTATACTGTTTACAAACAATATACTTCATTTTAAAGATATAGATTAGGTGGATTAATCCACATAAAAAATATGACAAGTGATTTCATTTAGAGGAGATTTCCAGGAAGGGATATGAAGAAACTTTCAGAAACATGTATCAAAATGTACTTTAAGAATTTGTTCATTTCACTGTATGTTAATTGTATCTAGTAAATGTATATAAAGAAATATTGAATTCTAAATGAACAGATTTTCTTTCTGCAGTATTATGGCTTCACAAATCTGAAACTGCCTCTGTGTATTCTAGCTTAAGTAAATGCATAAATAATGAAAGCCAGTCTTCCCACTGGAAAAGGGAGTTAAATACATGAATATGAGAAGACTAGCATATACCCTACAGGATTGAAATTTCTGGTATCAATATCAACTTAAAATTTAATCTACTATATTGTGAGCTAAGAGACAGTGGAAAGTCTATAGCTAATACAAGGATCCTATAGCAAATTACTCATTCATAGCATAGAATGGGTAGGAAGTTTATTACCTGCATCATCCCATCCCCCATGCCAGTACAACATAGTATCAAGAAGAATGACTACTCCCATGACTTCCCCTGTGCAAGAAAAAAAGAGAAGAGGGGTGAAGAGACTCAGTAAAATATCAAAATAAAAGAGGAGACATTCCAAGAGATACCTCAGACACTAAAATTATCATGAGACTATTATAAACAATTATATACCAATGAATTGAATAACCTAGAAAAAAAATGGATAAATTACTAGAAGTGTAAAACCTACTAAAATAATCAAGAAACAGAATTCCTGAACAGGCCAATAATAAGGTGATTAATTCAGGAGCCAAAAACCTCCCAACAAAGAAAATCCCAGGACCAGAGAACTTCACATGTGAATTCTATTAGATATTTTTAAACTCTTCCAAAAAAATAGATGAAGAAGGAACATATCCAGACTCATTTAAGGAGGCCAGAATTACACTGATACCAAAGGCAGACAAAGACATCATAAAGAAATCACAGGTAATATCCTAGATGAACACAGATACAAATATCCTTAATAAAATATTATCAAACCACATTTAGTTGCACATTAAAAGGATAAGACACTATGACCAAGTGGAATTTATCTCTAGGATGCATGTATGACTCAACATATACAAATCAGTAAATGTGACACACCACATTAAGAAAGTGAAGGATAAAAATTATATGATCACAATATATGCAGAAAAATCATTTAACAAAATTAAATATCAATTCATGGCAAAAACTTAAAAAAATAAGAACAGAAGGAACATAGCTCAACATAATAAAGGCCATATTTAATATCCCGAGGTAACATTATAAGCAATGCAGAAAACCTGAAAACCTTTCCTCTAAGATTTGGTACAAGGTAAAGATGCCCACCTTAACCACTTTTATTCAACATAGTACTAGAAATTCTAGCCATAGCAATTAGACAAGAAATAAAGAACTAAAAGGCATCTAAGACAGAACTAGGTGAAATTATCTGTTTCCAGATGATATGATCATATATAGAGAAAATTAAAGACAACAAAAAATTGTCAGAACTAATTCAAAAAGGCAGTGAAGTTGTAAGATATAACATCAACACATAACATTCAGTGATGTCTATATACCTCCAAAAATAAACTATACAAAGAGGAAATTAAGAATTCTATTTACAAACACAACACCAAAAGAAATCAAATACCTAATGATAAATTTAACCAAACAGGTGAAAGACTTGAACAATGAAAATTATAGAAGACTGATAAAGGAAATTAAAGACAGATAAAGAGAGACATACCATGCTCATGGATTGGAAAAGTTAATGTCATTAAAATGTGCATACTATCTAAGATGATATACAAATTCAAAGCAATATCTACCAAAATTGCAATGGCATTCTTTAAGCAAATGTGAAAAAATCATTTACTCATATGGAAACACAAAAGACACAAAAGAACCAAGGAAATCTTGATAAGGAAGAAAACTGGAAGCATCACAATTCTTGTTTCAAATTATACTACAAAGCAATAGTTATCAAACCAGTATGGTATTGACATACAACTAGATACATAGAACAATAGAATAGTAATAAGTACTAAGAAATAAACCCTTGCATTTACAGTCAACTAATATTTGACAAGGAAGCCAAGAACACTCAATGGGGAAAAGATAGTCTCCTCAACAAATGGTGCTGGGAAAACCAGATAACCACATTCAGAAGAATTGACTGGACCCATAGCTTATATCACTCACAAAAATTAGCAACAAATTGATTAAAGATTTAACACAAGACCTGAAAAAGTGAAACTCCTAAGAGAAAACAGGGGAAAAAGCTCCCTGACATTGATTAATTTTGATATGATGCCAAAAATGAACAAAAGTATAAGTTAAGAACTAGAATCAGAATGAAAGCCAAGATGGTGGCATGAATAGAGCAGCAGAAAACTCCTCCCAAAACCACATAACTATGAAAATATAACAAAGACAACTCTTCCTAAAATAGAGACCAGCGGACACAGGACAACATCCAGACCACATCCACACCTGCGAGAACCCAGCGCCTCGTGAAGGGGGTAAGATACAAGCCCCGGCCCAGCGGGACCCGAGCGCCCCTCCCCCCAGCTCCCAGCAGGAGGAGAGGAGTCAGCAGGGAGGGAGAAGGAGCCCAGGACTGCTGAACACCCAACCCCAGCCATCAGGAACAGAGCGCAGACACAGTGCATGCAAGGGGTCCTGGATACTAGGGGAACAGGGCGGGAGGACTGGAGAGCAGGTGCCAGCACCGGTGAGTGGGTGCCTGAGGCCAACGCTGGAGAACAAAGAAACGGGAGCGGCCATTGTTTTTTTCTTGTTTGTTTGTTTTTTCTCTTTTTTTTTTTTTTGGTGAGTGCTTTTTGGAAGTCTTAAAGGGACAGGGACCCCAATACTAGGGAAACAGGGAAGCAAGACCGGTGAGTGGGTGCCTGAGACCAGCACCTGAGGACAAAGAAAATCGTGCTTTATTCTTTTTTTAAAAAATTATTTATTTAATTTTTTTCTTTTTTTTTTTGTTGCTGTTGTTTTGGTTTGGAGAGTGCTTTTTCGAAGTCTTAAAGGGGCAGGGCAGGACACATAGTCCAGAGGGAGGGAATCACAGGGTCTCTGGGCACTCTAACCCCATTGGCAGCAGGGAGCACAGAGGCCCCTTTCGGAAATAAATAGCCTCCTGACCGCTCCCCCTCCAACAGGGCTCCACCATTTTGGAGCAGCAGCCAGAGCCAGGCCATGCCCACAGCAAGGGTGGAGATAAACTCCATTGAAGCCGGGCAGGAAGCAGAAGCCCTGTCTGCGCACAGCTACCCAGCACAACTCACTAGAGGTCGCTATTCTCCCAGGAGAGGAAGGCCACAAACCAACAAGAAGGAAAGCTCTTCCATCTGTCATTTGTACCAGCTCTACAAAATATCTCTACAACCATGAAAAGGCAAAACTACAGGCAGACAAAGATCACAGAGTCAACATCTGAGAAGGAGACAGACCTAACCAGTCTTCCTGAAAAAGAACTCAAAATAAAAATCATAAACATGCTGACAGATGCAGAGAAATATGCAAGAGCCAAGTGATGAGGTCCAGAGGGAGATCACAGATGCCAGGAAGGAGATTACAGAAGTGAAACAAACCCTGGAAGGATTTATAAGCAGAATGGATAAGATGCAAGAGACCATTGAAGGAATAGAAACCAGAGAACAGGAACGTATAGAAGCTGACATAGAGAGAGATAAAAGGATCTCCAGGAATGAAACAATACTAAGAGAACTATGTGACCAACCGAAAAGGAATAATATTCGTATTATAGGCGTACCAGAAGAAGAAGAAAGTGGAAAAGGGATAGAAAGTCTCTTTGAAGAAATAATTGCTGAAAATTTCCCCAAACTGGGGGAGGAAATAATCGAACAGACCATGGAAATATACAGAACTCCCAACAGAAAAGATCCAAGGAGGACACCAAGACACATAATAATTAAAATGGCAAAGATCAAGGACTAGGAAAGAGTTTTAAAGACAGCTAGAGAGAAAAAGGTCACCTATAAAGGAAAACCCATCAGTATATCATCAGACTTCTCGACAGAAACCCTACATGCCAGAAGAGAATGGCATGATATATTTAATACAATCAAACAGAAGGGCCGTGAACCAAGGATACTGTATCCAGCATGACTATCATTTAAATATGATGGCGGGATTAAACAATTCCCAGAAAAGCAAAAGCTGAGGGAATTTGCTTTCCACAAACCACCACTACAGGGCATCTTACAGGGACTGCTCTAGATGGGACACTCCTAAAAAGAGCACAGAACAAAACACACAACGTATGAAGAATGGAGGAAGAGGAATAAGAAAGGAGAGAAGAAAAGAATCTCCAGACAGTGTATATAACAGCTCAATAAACGAGCTAAGTTAGGCAGTAAGAAGCTAACCCTGAACCTTTGGTAACCACGACTTTAAAGCCTGCAATGGCAATAAGTACATATCTCTCAATAGTCACCCTAAATGTAAATGGACTTAATGCACCAATAAAAAGACACAGAGAAATAGAATGGATAAAAAAGCAAGACCCATCTATATGCTGCTTACAAGAAACTCACCTTAAACCCAAAGACAGGAACAGACTAAAAGTCAAGGGATGGGAAAATATATTTCAGGCAAACAACAGTGAGAAGAAAGCAGGGGTTGCAGTACTAATATCAGACAAAATAGACTTCAAAACAAAGAAAGTAACAACAGATAAAGAAGGACACTACATAATGATAAAGCACTCAGTCCAACAAGAGGATATAACCATTCTAAATATATATGCACCCAACACAGGAGCACCAGCATATGTGAAACAAATACTAACAGAACTAAAGAGGGAAATAGACTGCAATGCATTCATTTTAGGAGACTTCAACACACCACTAAACCCAAAGGATAGATCCACTGGGCAGAAAATAAGTAAGGACACACAGGCACTAAACAACACACTAGAACAGATGGACCTAATAGACATCTATAGAACTCTACATCCAAAAGCAACAGGATATACATTCTTCTCAAGTGCACATGGAACATTCTCCAGAATAGACCACATACTAGCTCATAAAAAGAGCCTCAGTAAATTCCAAAATATTGAAATTCTACCAACCGATTTTGCAGACCACAAACGTATAAAACTAGAAATAAATTCTACAAAGAAAACAAAAAGGCTCACAAACACATGGAGGCTTAACAACATGTTCCTAAATAATCAATGGATCAAAGAAAAAATTAAATAGAGATCAAGGAATATATAGAAACAAATAACAACAGCAACACAAAGCCGCAACCTCTGTGGGACGGAGCGAAGCAGTCCTAAGAGGAAAGTATATAGTGATCCAGGCACACTTGAAGAAGGAAGAACAATCCCAAATGAATAGTCTAACAACAGAATTATCGAAACTGGAAAAAGAAGAACAAATGAGGCCTAAAGTCAGCAGAAGGAGGGACATAATAAAGATCAGAGAAGAAATAAACAAAATTGAGAAGAATAAAACAATAGCAAAAATCAACGAAACCAAGAGCTGGTTCTTTGAGAAAATAAACAAAATAGATAAGCCACTAGCCAAACTTATTAAGAGAAAAAGAGAATCAACACAAATGAACAGAATCAGAAATGAGAACGGAAAAATCACGACAGACTCCACAGAAATACAAAGAATTATTAAAGACTACTATGAAAACCTATATGCCAACAAGCTGGAAAACCTAGAAGAAATGGACAACTTCCTATAAAAATACAACCTTCCAAGACTGACCAAGGAAGAAACACAAAAGTGAAACAAACCAATTATGAGCAAAGAAATTGAAATGGTAATCAAAAAACTACCCAAGAAAAAAACCCCAGGGCTGGATGGATTTACCCCGGAATTTTATCAGACACACAGAGAAGACATAATACCCATTCTCCTTAAAGTGTTCCAAAAAATAGAAGAGGAGGGAATACTCCCAATCTCATTCTATGAAGCCAACATCACACTAATACCAAAACCAGGCAAAGACCCAACCAAAAAAGAAAATTACAGACCAATATCCCTGATGAATGTAGATGCAAAGTACTCAATAAAATATTAGCAAACCGAATTCAAGAGCATATCAAAAGGATCATACACCATGACCAAGTGGGATTCATCCCAGGGATGCAAGGATGGTACAACATTCGAAAATCCAACATCATCCACCATATCAACAAAAAGAAAGACAAAAACCA
Source organism: Manis javanica (assembly GCF_040802235.1). Lineage (NCBI taxonomy): Eukaryota > Metazoa > Chordata > Mammalia > Pholidota > Manidae > Manis > Manis javanica. Next base: position 119,445,650 of record NC_133174.1, read on the forward strand.
CATGATCATCCCCATAGATGCTGAAAAGGATTTGACCAAATTCAACATCCATTCATGATAAAAACTCTCAGCAAAATGGGAATAGAAGGCAAGTACCACAACATAATAAATGCCATATATGATAAACGCACAGTCCACATTATACTTAACAGCGAGAAGCTGAAAGCTTTTCCTCTGAGATCGGGAACTAGACAGGGATGACCACTCTCCCCACTGTTATTTAACATAGTACTAGAAGTCCTAGCCATGGCTTTCAGACAAAACAAAGAAATACAAGGAATCCAGATTGCTAACGAAGAAGTTAAACTGTAACTATTTGCAGATGATATGATACTGTACATAAAAAACCCTAAAGAATCCACTCCAAAACTACTAGAGCTGATATCGGAATACAGCAAAGTTGCAGGATACAAAATTAACACACAGAAATCTGTAGCTTTCCTATACACTAACAATGAACCAATAGAAAGAGAAATCAGGGAAACAATTCCATTCACTATTGCATCAAAAAGGATAAAATACCTAGGAATAAACCTAACCAAAGAAGTGAAAGACCTATACCCTGAAAACTATAAGTCACTCTTAAGAGACATTAAAGGGGACTCTAACAAATGGAAACTCATCCCATGCTCATGGCTAGGAAGAACTAATATAATCAAAATGGCCATCCTGCCCAAAGCAATATACAGATTTGATGCAATCCCTATCAAATTACCAGCAACATTCTTCAATGAATTGGAACAAATAATTCAAAAATTCATATGGAAACACCAAAGACCCCAAATAGCCAAAGCAATCCTGAGAAAGAAGAATAAAGTAGGGGGGATCTCACTCCCCAACTTCAAGCTCTACTACAAAGCCATAATAATCAAGACAATTTGGTACTGGCACAAGAACAGAGCCACAGACCACTGGAACAGAATAGAGACTCCAGACATTAACCCAAACATATATGGTCAATTAATATTTGATAAAGGAGCCATGGACATACAATGGCAAAATGACAGTCTCTTCAACAGATGGTGCTGGCAAAACTGGACAGCTACATGTAGGAGAATGAAACTGGACCATTGTCTAACCCCATACACAAAAGTAAATTCAAAATGGATCAAAGACCTGAATGTAAGTCATGAAACCATTAAACTCTTGGAAAAAAACATAGGCAAAAACCTCTTAGACATAAACATGAGTGACCTCTTCTTGAACATATCTCCCCGGGCAAGGAAAACAACAGCAAAAATGAACAACTGGGACTATAGTAAGCTGAAAAGCTTCTGTACAGCAAAAGACACCATCAATAGAACAAAAAGGAGCCCTACAGTATGGGAGAATATATTTGTAAATGACAGATCCGATAAAGGCTTGACATCCAAAATCTATAAAGAGCTCACACACCTCAACAAACAAAAAACAAATAACCCAATTAAAAATTGGGCAGAGGAACTGAACAGTTCTCTAAAAAGGAAATATAGATGGCCAACAGACACATGAAAAGATGCTCCACTTTGCTAATTATCAGAGAAATGCAAATTAAAACTAGAATGAGGTATCACCTCACACCAGTAAGGATGGCTGCCATCCAAAAGACAAACAACAACAAATGTTGGCGAGGCTGTGGAGAAAGGGGAACCCTCCTACACTGCTGGTGGGAATGTAAATTAGTTCAACCATTGTGGAAAGCAGTATGGATGTACATCAAAATGCTCAAAACAGACTTACCATTTGACCCAGGAATTCCACTCCTAGGAATTTATGCTAAGAACGCAGCAATCAAGTTTGAGAAAGACAGATGCACCCCTATGTTTTTCGCAGCACTATTTACAATAGCCAAGAATTGGAAGCAACCTAAATGTCCATCGATAGATGAATGGATAAAGAAGATGTGGTACATATACACAATGGAATATTACTCAGCCATAAGAAGAGGGCAAATCCTACCATTTGCAGCAACATGGATGGAGCTGGAGGGTATTATGCTCAGTGAAATAAGCCAAGCGGAGAAAGAGAAATACCAAATGATTTCACTCATCTGAGGAGTATAAGAACAAAGGAAAAACTGAAGATACAAAACAGCAGCAGAATCACAGAACTCAAGAATGGACTAACAGGTACCAAAGGGAAAGGGACTGGGGAGGATGGGTAGGTAGGGAGGGATAAGGGGGGGAAGAAGAAGGGGGGTATTAAGATTAGCATGCATGGGTGGGTGGGAGAAAGGGGAGGGCTGTACAACACAGAGAAGAGAAGTAGTGCTTCTACAACATTTTGCTATGCTGATTGACAGTGACTGTAACGGGGTTTATAGGGGGGACCTGATATAGGGGAGAGCCTAGTAAACATAATATTCATCATGTAAGTGTAGATTAATGTTAAAAAAAAAAAAGCAGTTCTTGTGTGGTGACCTCCAATGAGTTCTACACAATGGTATAAAGAGCATATCAAAGTGAAGCCAAAGGGTCTGTTTGTGTTTATACAGAGGATCAAAGCCTAATTTGGCTACCCAGAAAATGAACTAAGATACGATATGAAGAAGAACTTCCAACATCGGCACTCTCTGGAAGAGTCATACCAGAAGATGATCATCAAAAATCCTCAACAAAGATCCAGGCGATGCTGCAGTTGTAGCTGCATCCATCCCTCCGGTTCCTGGACTTGCCATTGGAAAGAAGAAGGAGATATCTAAGCTGGCCTGTGCTTTCAGTAAAACAACAAATTTGACTGGATCTATACTGTTGGAACTCAACCAAGAATTAGAAGTGCAAGTTGTAGCGCTCCAAAATCTTATGACTACAGACTATCTACTGTTAAAAGAACATATGGGATGTGAACAGTTCACAGGAATGGGTTGTTTTAATTTGTCTGATTTCTCTCAGACTGTTCAAGTACAGTTGGACAATATCCATCATATCATAGACAAATTTTCACTAATGCCTAGGATGCCTAACTGGTTTTATTGGCTTCACTGGAGATGGCTGGTAATTATAGATCTGCTTTGGTTATGTAACTGTATTCCTATTACGTTAATGTGTGTGTGCGATTTAATTAGTAGTTAAAACCTATACATGCTTGGGTTACTCTACAAGAGGATATGTCAAAGAAATAATCAATCCTCCCATGTTTTCTTCCGTCTGCTACCTCTATAGCTTTTCTTCTTCCTTCCTTATTACAACCCTTAAATAGAATTCATGCCTCATATCGAATTTACCGAGTATCATAATTCCTCCAAGTGGTAAAGGTACCTCAAGACAAATGCTGGGCATAGAAGCCACAGGGCATAAATCTGCAAAGAAGTAAAAAGCTAACCTTTTCAAACAATATGGCTTCTCGCTAACTTACCAACTTTACATCTCCATGTATGGCCCCGGAAGATGACTGGTTAGCCAGAGATGGGTAAGTTTCCTCAAGGGAGGAACAACCTAAGACAGGCACAGTCGCAGGGGGGCCATCAGGTGAGAAATTGGGTATCAACAGTGGTGAGGCTTAGAACCTCACCCCCCCTGTTTTGAGAGAAATCTTCTGCATCTGTGGATGTTTTAATGCCCTTGTCTAGCTTGGATTAACACATAGTCTACAGGCACACACCTGATCATCTACAATTGCTCTCTTACAACACTAAACTGTGTTTTCTACCTTTATCTTGCATCTACCTACCACTTCAGCATTTTATTAAAAATAAAAATAGTAATAATAATAAAGGGAGAAATGTGGGATTCACATATAAATCATGTATAAAAATCAAACAAATATTCATATTTGACCTGATTGTTTATAGTTCATAATGCATGATTAAAACTGAAAGTTTCTGTGATGACTGCCCTTGTACTGTTCACCATGTAAGAACTTATTCACTATGTAAATATTTGTTCACCATGTAAGAACTTGTTCATTATGCTTCAGAAGATTGGAGACTGACGAGAATTAGGCTTGAGATGGATTAATGATTGTGCATTGAGCATTGACTCCCCTATACAGAATTTTATTGTTGTTAACAACCATTTGATCAATAAATATGAAAGATGCCCTCTCAAAAAAAAATTAAAAAAAAGAACTAGAACCAAATCAAACTAAAGTGCTTTTGCACAGCAAGAGAAATAATCAATGAAATGAAAAAGCAACCAACAGAATTGGAGAAAATATTTGCAAATCATATATCCAATAAGAAGTTAATATCCAAAGTACATAAAGCATACATACAACTCAACAGAAAACAAATAAACAATCCAATAAAAATATGGGCAGAGGACCTCAGAACACATATTTACAACGAAGACATAAAGGCAGTCAACAAGTACATGAAAATGTGCTTGCATCACTAATCACCAGGGAAATGCTGATGAAAACCACAATGAGATATCACTTCATACCTGTTAGAATGGCTATCATCAAAAAGACAAGAAATAACAAGTGTTGGCAAGTATGTGGAGAAAAGGGACATTTGTGCACTATTGATAGGATATAAATTGGTATAGCCACTATAGAAAAAAGTATGGAGATTCCTCAAAAAATTGAAAATAGAAACACTACATGTTACAAGATTCCCACTTGTAGGTATACATCCAAAAAGAAAGAAAACAGGATCAGTATTTTCACTCCCATGTTCATTACAGCATTATTCGCAACAGCAATGATACAGAAACAACCTAAATCCCTGCCAATACATGAATAAGTGAAAGAAATGTGATTTTACACACACACACACACACACACACACACACACACACACACACATACACAAACACAATGGAATACTAGTCAGCCTCAAATAGAAGGAAATCCTTCTATTTATGACAACATGGATGAATCTAGAGGACATTTTTGCTAAGTGAAATCAGCCAGATGAAGAAAGAAAAATATAGCATCATCTCATATGTGGAATATAAAATAATCAAATTCATACAAGCACAAAATAAATTAGTGGTTACCAGGAGCTAGTATAGGGAAACAGGGAGATGTTGGTCAGAGTACAAAGTTTCAGTTATTCAAGAAAAGTAAGCTCTGAAGATCTAATGTACATCACGTGACTATAGTTAACAATATCATATTGTATATGTTAAATTTGCTATGAGATCGTAAGTAGTCACTCTATGAAAAAATAAAGAAAATTGTAACTATGTGACGTAATAGGTATGTTAATTAGCTTGATCATGTTGATCATTTCATGATGTATATGTATTACAAAGTACCATGTACACCTTAAATATACACAATTTTTGTTAACTTTACCTCAAAGTAGCTGGAAAAAATAAAGAAGAATACTCTGAGCTACTAACTGGTAGGATATTTCAAATTAAAGATGAGTTACTATTTTCACCCTTACTTAAAAAGTAGAATAAGAATATTCAATTATGGTATAGATATGTATATAATGTATAGTGTATCCACTTTTCAAAACTATTCTGGCAATGTTAATTACAATCAAGTATGTATATACGCCATGATCCATGAAACCCTTTGTGAATCAATCTTATGGAAAGAAGAGTGATTTTCTCAAAGTACCTATGTTCAAGTAATGTTACTACCACTTTTTTTTATTGTCAATTTCTTTTGGGGGAGAAGGAGCATGAACATAACTTGAATGCCAATCAAAATGGCATCATTAAATACTTTCATAGTACCTCTACACTATGAAATATTATGCAAGCATAATAAATAATGAGAAGCTCTATGTTTGTTTATCAGGTTGTTCATTAAGTATTTTTAAATGAGAAAACAAAATGCAAAGACTGTATTTAGTATCATCCCTGGAGCAGAAGGTATTTATTTGTATCTATTCATTCCCCATAGCACTCATCATTCTAGTAAATGATAGCATCCTACTCTAAACATCTGCAACTTTCCACCTGAACGTTTTTGCTACATATTCAGGTGGGCAAGCCAAGAATGCTTAAGTATTCATGCCCAAAAGATCCATTTTTAACTAATGATGGATGATTGGAGGATAATTCTCACAGCTTCCTAGGCCTCGAGGGTGGTAAAACAGAAATATACTCAATTCTGCCTCCAGGAGTTCCCCACAAGCTCTGAGTGTCAGTTTATAATAATGGGAGTGTGATAAACAATATACTTTTATTTGCTTCCCCTCTCCCCTTCCCTCCTCACTCCCTACCAGTGCTTGCTGGGGTCCCCTCTGAAATGAAAAATGTATGTTCTTTTCTTTGAAGCATGGTCTCCTGAGAGAACACAAGCTAAAATAATTCACTTTTTGTGTAAACTAATACAGTCAACCCCTCAACCCCCAAATATGGTTAGATTTGATGAGAAGAGTATAGAAAGTGATACTTGTTTAATTCAAGAGGGTAGGAATAAATTACAGTGTGTCAGAGATCCCGAAACCATCCCCAGGTTTGATGATTTGCTAGGAAGGCTCAGATGACTCAGTATATAATTATGACTGTTTTATTACACTGAAAGGATATAAAGCAAAATCAGCAAAGGAAAAAGTCACAGGGGGAAAAGTTCCAAAGAACACCAGGCACAGTCCTCTCCCCATGGGGTCACAGAGAACATGCTGATGACTTGTGAAAACACAGATGAAAACTGTTACCAGTAAGCTTATTAAAGACTCAGTGCCTGTTTTTTATTGGGGGCTGATCACATTAGGCACCATCTACCTAGCACATACCAAAATTGTACTCTCCCAGAAGAAAAGCAGGTATGCAGCATAAACCACATTTTTCATACAGTCTAGGCACAGCAAACCACTCTTATTAGTTAGAATAATGGGAACATCCCCCAAATCCAAGTTCTCCGATGCTAACCAAGGGCCAACGTCTCAAGGATAATAGTCTTTCAAACCATAAAAGTCAAGCCTGCTCTATTAACTCTTTCTGCACAAGCAAGGGATTTGATTAAGATTGAATTTATGTGTTTTTCTATTATTTCACTTGTTATAATGAGTTCAGTGGGCACTTGAAATTAAAATATTAATAAATAGGAAATTTAGTTTAGTATTGATAATATATATACCATACCACCCTCTCAAAATTCTGTTAAAATAATAAAATATAACAACTGTAACATCAGGCTGAAAAGGCAAGTATGTCTCTAGCAGACAGAAAGAAAGAAGCAATTTTGAAAGTTATAAAGAAATATGAAAAGATTAAAAGGAAAACCAAAAAGAGCTAAAGAACCTTCAAGACAAAGGCATTCTGTTAGTTCAAACCTGCATTCATTACAAGAAAAAAGGGGAATTGCTTATGTCTAAGGAAAGTGGCCAATTTGATCAATTTTAACCATTATGTGCAGATATGTATATACAATCAATAAACAACCGTTGAAGAAAAGCAATGTTATAAGTGAGAGCATAAAAATTCTGCAAATTCAACACAGTAGACAACTTTATATTTTATAGTTTATCTTTTCCTATTAATTCTAAAGCTGAAGTTTCATCCCCATTGACTCCATGTATTATAATGCTATATTTCTTAAAATTTCTCCATCAGTCATTTTCAATTCCATTTATTTTACTGAAATGAAAACTCAGTGTTTTGGCTGAATAGCAGAATAACTCAAGCTGAAGATGGAAATAATTGTAAATTAAATTATTTTCCAAGAATGAAGTGAAAAAGTATAAAAAGATGAGTAAAAAGTGGGACACAAAAAAGGAATGCAATAGTTCCAATATTCTTTCACCAGGAATCAAAATAGACTAATACACAATGAAGAGTAGGAAGGAATCAGTGAAAAACTCTTCTGAACTAAAAAATGTATAAGTATCAGAATGAAAAGTTTCAAAATCTGAAAACATGGGTGGAACTTCTGAACCACAAAAAATTTAAGGAACATTTTTGTAATTCTAGGACGAAAACATAAAAACAATCTCAAAAACAAAATTAAGAATCAGATTAGACAGTAGGGCAACATCTCCATAGGACTCTGAGAAACTGATTCTATAAATGCCATACCCAAACAGAGAATTTTCTCATAAATGATAGAAGAGGAAAAAAATTAAAAATGAAGGCTATAGTAGACTTGAAAAACAAAAATTAAAGATATTGCTCCTATGGGCATATATAGATCATATTGTTTAATGGCAGCAGAATATACACTCTTTAAAAGATCCTTACATGAGACATTTATAAAAATGTACTGTCTACTAGATTATAAGGCAAATTTTATGGCAATTTCAAGTGACAAACTTTGCGTAATACATTTTCTGACCACAATGCAATTAAGTTAAAACTCAACTTTTAGATGACTAAACACCACAATCGAAAATTTACAAATCCACTTTTAAATAACATAGGTCAAAGAAGAAATAACAGACATTAGAAAATATGTTGAAATGATCAATAATGAATACATAACAAACATGTTTTATTAAAAATAAAGCAATATAAAGAGAATTTTTACTATTTAATGTCCATACTAGAAAAGGGGAAAGGCTTTAAATAAATTATGTATCTAAGTTCATGCATATCAAGAAGTATCAAAAGGAAAATTAAAGTTAAAGTAAAAGAAAAAGTAATAAATAGGAGCAGTAATTAATAAAAATAGAAAGCAGACAGTTGATACAGTCAGTAAAAGAGGGTTCTTTGAAAAGATCAGTAAAATTAATCCTTCAGCAAAACTGAGTAAGAAAACAAAAGAGTAAACAGCCAAAATAATGAACATAAGGAATTAAAATTAACAAAATTAAAGACAGTTGTAGACATTAAAACTTAAAGAGAAAGTTAACTTTATGTTAACATATTTGAAAAGTTATATGAAATCGATTCACAAGATAGTATAACAAATAGACCCAAAAACTCTGAAAATCTGAGTATATTAGTACTATGAACATGAAAAAAATTAAATCTTCAGAATAATAAATCTTCCCACTAAGAAAATGTACCAAATGTTTACAAACTTTTATAATAGAGAAACTCTTTCAGAAAGTAAAAGAGGGTACACACATCAACTCTTTTATTAAGCTAAATAATATTAATCAAAAACCTATCAATGGCATTGTAATGAAGGAAAAATTATAGATCAATCATTCTCATAAACTGAATAAACTGAAACAGAATGTAAACTAAATATAGCAAGTTATAAGAAGTATATTACATCATAACTACATAAGTTTATCTAACAAATGTAAGGTTGGTTTAATATTAGAGAAGCAGGTAGTATAATCCTTTGCACTAGGCAATAAAGGAGAAACATCACGTGATAATTACAGATATATGTAGATAAAGCATTTGATAAAATCTAACATTAGTTCATTGTAAAGTTTAGTAAACTAGGAATAAAAGGACCCACTCTTACTACGATCAAGTGTATTTACAACCCTTGCAACAACTACAAAAACCACAATGAATATCCCACATAATGGTGTAAGTTTGAAGTTTTCCCTGCTACTAAACCTTATACCAGAGGTAGTAACAAAAACATTAATGCAGGAGAGAAAATATGAAAAATTAGAAAGAATAGCATGCCAACAATACTCACTGGGAAGAAGGATAGTCTTTTAAACTAGTGGTGTTGGGAAATCTGGATATCCACATGCAAAAGAAAGAATTTGGACCCATATCTTACATGATATATAAAATTTAATACAAAATAGATGAAGGATTTAAAAATAAAAACTAAAATTACAAAACTATTAGAAGAATACACGGATAGATTCTCTGATTAAGGTCTCACTTGGCTAAAATAAAAATCAGCCAGGGCTTCAGTTCTCATCTGAGTTGCCAGCTGCCAGTTTCAATTACTGCTGAAGAATTTACTTCCCCATGATTGTAGGACTGAGGTGCTAAAGGTACTACCTTTTAATGACATGGGAATACCTTCATCAAGAGAACTACAGTGTGTTGAATCCTTCCCATGACTTACTTGTTCTTACTTCTTAGGTCTTTCTCTTCCGCTTTAAAGGCCTCATAGGATTACATTTGGACCACCCGTGTAATTCAGGATAATGTATTCCCAGGGTGCTAGGGCTTAGGGTGTAGACTTTTTGCAGGGAGGGGACATATTTTTGCCTACCACAATTATATATGTAAAAATATCCAAAAGAATCAACTGCAAAGTATTTTAGTACTAGTAAGGCAGTTAAAAGAAAAGGCAGTTTAGTAGGGTTGTTAGCTACATTAACTTAAAAAAAATATTTCAATATCAATTACTAAAACAAAACAAAAAAAGAATTAAAATACATCACTTACAGTAGTATAAAAATATGAAATAAATTATAGCAAATACATCTAAGCAGTAGCAGGTATGTTCAAATTAGGAATTTTTAAAAGGAGACATTAAAGATTCCTTGAATGTATAGATAGGTTTATGAATTGAAGGATTCAATATTTTAAATATATCAGCCCCGCATCAATTTTAGATTTAATTTAATTTCAATAAAAGCCCCACAGATTATAACATGAGACTTCACAACTGATTTTAAATCTTGTATGGTAATAGAAAGGATCAAGAGCCAAGGTATTCCTGTAAGGTTGAATAAATTGCTTTAAAAGCTTAAAATATATATATATTTTTTAAAGTAAAATAATCAAAGTAATATGATATATGGATAAAGATGGGCAAATAAAGCATCTAGGCAGGATAAGAATCCTAGAAATTGATCAAGTTATATATACACAACTGATCTATGAGAGAAGTGGCCCTATAGAACAGTAGGAAAGAAGGAAGGACTTTACAAAATATCATATGGAGACAACTTATAAATCATACGAAACAGGACTCTCACTGCATGCTATAAGCAAAAATCAATTTCAAATTGACATCAGTAAAAATGTCAGAGTAAGTCATTGCAATTTCCACTATCCAAAAACTATCAAAATCAACTCTTTTGTAATCTGGAAATTTGCCAATACTGCCATAACCTAGAGAATGCTTACTCCCCCCTCACCAAAAAAAAAAGTAAAAAAGTAATTTTAGGTAAGAACTGAATTTTGTGGCATTTTAACTTACCCCATACCCATTCCTGGCCCCCCTGCTCTATGGTTACCATGAAAATGACAGTCTACTTTCATGCTACCAAAGGAAACAAAACAGGCCTCATTCTCAAAGAATTATAGTCAATTATTTATTCTGACTTGTTTGGTGTCTCCCTCAAAGACTACTAAAATTTTTATCTTCATGTTAATAACCCATAACTGGACTAGTGTTAAAAAGCTGCTTTGGGGACAGGGAGAAGCATTTGCTGAAATCACTTACAGGCTAACAAGACACGCTTTTATGTTGCTGCCACATGAGATGATAAGTGATAGATAGGGCAAACAACAGAATAAGCAAAAAGTTTGGTAATTGCTAGGGAATGAATTATGCCCCCCGCCAAAATTTATATGTTGAAACCCTAACCCTCAGTACCTTAAAATGTAACTGTATTTTGAAATAGGGACAGACGCATGGATGTGTGTACACAGATAAAAAGCCATGTGAAGATACAAGTTGCCATCCTGCAGCCAAAAAAAGAGGCCTTACAAGAAACCATACCTGCCAACACCTTAATCTAGAACTCCTAGTGTTCAGAATTGAGAAAATAAATTTCTGTTGTTTAAGCCACATATTTTGTGATATTTTATAATGGCAGCCGTAACAATTAACACAGGACGGATGCTGAAGAATGAGATGTCCTTAAAGCTTTGAAAAGCTCCAAAATATTCCTGCTATCTAGAAGGGAATCTAGATCTATGATTTCTCAAGGACATATATTTTGGCAACATTTATATGAAATTTCCAGACAAAGCAAATGCAGAGACTGAAAGTAGAATAGTGACTGTCAAGGACTGGAAGATTGGGTCACTGGCACTAACTTACAATGAGTATGGTTTCTTTTTTCATAATGGAAATGTTCTGAAATTAGAAGGTGGTGAGGGTTATATGACATAGTAAATATACTAAAAACCACTGAAGTGTGCACTGATTTAAAACATTGAACTGTAGGTTACATGAAATATATCTGAACTTTTAAATAAAATGCTATAAATTCCAGGCAGAAAAATGACCAACACATGAAAGGGAAAATTATAAATATATTTTTGGAAAATAAAACAATACTTTTAGGATTTCAAGTTGAGGGAATGATGTCTTAAACTGGATGCAAACAGCTATACAAATGAAGGGAAATATTGATGAATTTGATTACACTGAACTTAATAACCTCTCCATCTAAAGACACAAACTGAAAAGACAAGTTACAAGAAAGTGGGGAAGGATGCTTGCAACATACACAGCTAATTAAGGATGTGTATATTATTTGAACAAAAACTACAATAAACTGTTAAAAACTCCAAATACCATTTTAAAAAAGAGCCAAAAATTTACAGGACCTTACAAAAGAAGAAATACCAATGACCAGTAACCATATGAAAATATCTTTTAACTTCACCAGGAATCAAATTTGAATTAAAATTTCAATGAGACATTATTGCAAACACACCAGACTGTCAATTATTTCAAACCTCTGGTGATACCAATTGCTGGTAAAATTGTGAAGCAATGGAGAATCTCACTCATAACTCGTATAGTATACGATGCTCAACTATGTTGGAAAATTGTTTAGCATTATTTACTAACATTGAATAAATATCTGACTTGGAATATAGCAATATCCCATCCAAGAATATACAGTAGAATGACTCTTGCATATGTTCGCCAAGAGGTAGGTACAAAATGTTTGCAGTGGCAATGTTTGTAATAATTCTCAAATGGAAAAAAAAACCCTTCAAATATCTATCAATAATAGAATGAACAGATTGAGATATACATACAACACAATAGTATACAGCAAACCAATGAAATAACTGTAGCTACATGTTTGATGTCTGACTCTCACAAATTTAATGTTGAGCAAAAAAATACAATACAAAGGAATATGCGAGTATGGCTAAATTTGTAGCAAGAAAAAATTGAGGAAAAAGTGTTCTTTAGACATATTCATAAGTGGTGAAATTAGAAATAAAAGCAAGCAAATATTTATCATAAAAGTAAAAACACTTGGTATAGGGGAAAGGATGGATACTTGAGGGATTTCTGGGGTGCTACAAATGACCTGTTTTTCTCAGCTTACAATGATTACACAAAATTTTGTAATTATTATAATACACTATTTTATATACTTTTTATATAAAATATATCTCAAAAGAAAAATAGATGGAAAGAAAAATAGATGGACAGACAGATAATGCTCAAACAAATGATTTTCCAAACTGGAAACATAGGCACTGGAAACTTCCTTAAAATATAGGCAAAAAACCAATTGCAGGCATAGTAAATATTTAAATTTGAGAAGCAAAAATTTAATCCTTTTAAAGAAAACAGATGTTGAGTATTTGAAATACGAATAGAGAAGAATTTCTTAGACAAGATACAAATATTACAAATGTTTTAAGGAAAGCAATAATGAAAACAAGTACTCGAAATATTTTACCCTTCCTTGCTCTTTCCAAAAGTATTTCCTTTTCAAAATCTAATTTATTTTGATGAGATAATACATTCTCATGTTTCACACACACACACACACACAGAACACCACAAGCATTTACAATAAGATGTCTTCCTTCCAACTCTACACCAGTGTTTTCACTCATCCTGTTCCTGACATGGTTCTAATATATAATGCCCATAATGTTTCTTATTATTCTAACAGTGTTTTCTTATGTAATTAAAGTAACTAAGAACACTCTTATTTTCCCCTTTTTTAAGAAGACAGTATATTATATAACATATTTATATTGTGTAGCTAATTCTATATAAGTATTCAGTATTCCTCACTTTTTATAGCTGCATAATATTTCCCTCTATATAACTGACAGATACACTATAATTTATTTATCTAGTCTTTATATTGATGGAAGCTTGGGTTATTTCCATCTTTTCTACTGAAAACAATATGGTGGTCAATAACCACCATACTTATACACATGAAATTAAACACATGAATTTGACATGTATGGATGAATTATTGATGAAAGATTTTATATATTTGCATTTTTGATAGATACTCCAGTAGCTTCCAGTTACATCATATGAATGTAGCTGTTTGTCTGAAGCATCACCAAATGAGAATGTGTCAAACTGCGGACATTTGAAAATCTGTTAAGTGAGAAACATTAACTAAATTAATCTTACATTTTCATTCCTGTTATGCATTCAGTTGAGAATCTATTCACTTCTTTTAGGATCAACTACATTTCTATTACTGTGAAATATCTCTTCATGTCTTTTTCTCATTTATATATTGAGTTGTTCGTCTACTTTTAGTTTAATATGGAAAGAACACTTAATATTAGATATACCCTCTAAACAAATTTTATATAGTAAAAGATATACCCTCTTAACAAATATTATTGTTGACTACAGGTACAAGGTTGTGATAGATCTTCTCTAGAGATAATTCACCTTGCTTGCTTTGACTATGTATGCCCAACAGTAACTTCCCATCCTTTTCTCCCTCCAATTCTACTCATTAATTCTATGAATTTGACTTATTTCGATACCCATATAAGTGGAATCATGAGGTATTCACCTTTTTTGTGGCTGGCTTATTTTAGTTAGCATAACATCCTCAAGATTGGTCCATGTTGTGTCATATTGTGCAAGTTCCTTCATTTTTTTATGTGTGATTAGTAAACAATTATTCATGTATAGTATTATACAATTATATTCCAGATCTTCTTTATCCATTCATCTGTTGGTGTACATTAATTTCCCATCATATCTTGGTGACTCGGAATAATGCTTCCATAGAAGTGATAATATTTTGAGATTTTGAATTCAACTTTTTTTGATAAATAACCAAAAGTGAAAATGCTGGATCATATGACAGTTCTATTTCAATTTTGTAAGAAACTTTATACAGTTTTCCATAGTAACTATACCATCTTGTATTCCTATCAATAGTATGCAAAAGGCCCAATTTCTCCACATTTTTGCCAACACTTATTGACTCTTGTAGTTTTCAAAATACTTTGACAAGTGTGAGGTGGTATCTCATATTGGTTTTCATTTGCATTTCCCTGATGATTAGTGACATCGAGCATTTTTTTTTCTCAAATATCCATTTGCCATTTTTATGTTTTCTTTGCTCAGATGTCCATTCAACTCCTTAGGTTATTCGTTAATCATGTTTTTTTCTTTAACCATAAAGTTGTAGGAGTTCCTAATATTTTGAATGTTCAGCTCTTATCAGATATGTGACTGGCAAATATTTTCTCCCATTACATAGGTAGCTTATTCATTCTGTTGATTGTTTCTTTTACTGCGTAGGTTTTTATATTTTATTTAGTCCTACTTATTTTTGTTTTTGTTGTCATTTCCAGGAAATCATTGCCAAAACAATGTGATATAGTTTTTTCCCTGTATTTTCTTCTAGGATATTTAGTTTGGGTTCTTACTACTGAGGTCTTTAATCCATTTTGAGTTGATATTTGTGTATGGTTAAGATACAAGTGTTCTATTTCATTCCTTTCCATGTGAATATCTAGTTTCTACAGGACCATTTGTTGAAGAGACAATTCTTTCCCTATTGTATGTTCTTCGCACCCTTGTCAAAGATCAGTTGACTGCATATACCTGTATTTATTTATGGGCTCTCTATTCTGTTCCATTGGCCTATATGTCTGTCTTTATACATAATACCATACTATTTTTTTTTGAGAGGGTATCTCTCATATTTCTTGATCAAATAGTTGTTAACAACAATAAAATTCTGTATAGGGGACTCAATGCACAATCATTAATCAACCCCAAAACCAACTCTCAACAGTCTCCAATCTTCTGAAGCATAACAAACAAGTTCTTACATGGGGAACAAATTCTTACATAGTGAATAAGTTCTTACATGGTGAACAGTGCAAGGGCAGTCATCACAGAAACTTTCGGTTTTGATCACGCATCATGAACTATAAACAATCAGGTCAAATATGAATATTTGTTTGATTTTTATACTTGATTTATATGTGAATCCCACATTTCTCCCTTATTATTATTATTATTATTATTAATAAAATGCTGAAGTGGTAGGTAGATGCAAGATAAAGGTAGAAAACATAGTTTACTGCTATAAGAGGGCAAATGTAGATGATCAGGTGTGTGCCTGTAGACTATGTGTTAATCCAAGCTAGACAAGGGCATTAAAACATCCACAGATGCAGAAGATTTCTCTCAAAACAGGGGGGGTGAGGTTGTGAGCCTCACCTCTGTTGATGCCCAATTTCTCACCTGATGGCCTCCCTGCGACTGTGCCTGTCTTAGGTTGTTCCTCCCTTGAGGAATCTTACCCGTCTCTGACTAACCAGTCATCTTCCGGGGCCATACAGGGAAATGTAAAGTTGGTAACTGAGAGAGAAGCAATATTCCTTGAAAAGGTTAGCTTTTTACTTCTTTGCAGATTTATGCCCTGTGGCTTCTATGCCCAGCATTTGTCTTGAGGTATCTTTACCACTTGGAAAAATTATGATACTCAGTAATTTCGATATGAGGCACGAATTCTACTTAAGGGTTGTAATTAGGAAGGAAGAAGAAAAGCTATAGAAGTAGCAGATGGAAGAAAACGTGGGAGGATTGATTACTTCTTTGACATATCTTCTTTTAGTGTAACATAAGCATGTAGAGCTTTTAAATTACTAATTACAGATACAATAGCTTTTCAGCTTAATATAGTCCTACTTGTTCATTTTTGCTGTTGTTTTCCTAGCCTGGGGAGATATGTTCAAGAAGAGGTCACTCATGTTTATGTCTAAGAGGTTTTTGCCTATGTTTTTTTCCAACAGTTTTATGGTTTCATGACTTACATTCAGGTGTTTGATTGATTTTGGATTTACTTTGGTGTATGGGGTTAGACAATGGTCCAGTTTCATTCTCCTACATGTAGCTGTCCAGTTTTGCTGGCACCATCTGTTGAAGAGACTGTTATTCGCCATTATATGTCCATGGCTCCTTTACCAAATATTAATTGATCATGTATGTTTGGGTTAATGTCTGGAGTCTCTAATCTGTTCCACTGGTCTGTGGCTCTGTTCTTGTGGCAGTACCAAATTGTCTTGATTACTATGGCTTTGTAGTAGAGCTCGAAGTTGGGGAGTGAGATCCCCCATACTTTATTATTTTTCTCAGGATTGCTTTGGCTATTCGGGGTCTTTGGTGTTTCCATATGAATTTTTGAATTATTTGTTCCAGTTCATTGAAGAATGTTGCTGGTAATTTGAGAGGGATTGCATCAAATCTGTATATTGCTTTGGGCAGGATGGCCATTTTGATTATATTAGTTCTTCCTAGCCATGAGCATGGGATGAGTTTCCATTTGTTAGAGTCCCCTTTAATTTCTCTTAAGAGTGACTTGCAGTTTTCACAGTATAGGTCTTTCACTTCTTTGGTTAGGTTTATTCCTAGGTATTTTATTCTTTTTGATGCAATTGTGAATGGAGTTGTTTTCCTGATTTCTCTTTCTATTGGTTCATTGTTAGTATATAGGAAAGCCACACATTTCTATGTGTTAATTTTGTATCCTGCAACTTTGCTGTATTCCGATATCAGTTCTAGTAGTTTTGGAGTGGAGTCTTTGGGGTTTTTTATGTACAATATCATGTCATCTGCAAATAGTGACAGTTTAACTTCTTCTTTACCAATCTGGATTCCTTGTATTTCTTTGTTTTGTCTGATTGCCGTTGCTAGGACTTCCAGTACTATGTTAAATAACAGTGGGGAGAGTGGGCATCCCTGTCTTGTTCCCCATCTCAGAAGAAAAGCTTTCAGCTTCTCGCTGTTCAGTATAATGCTGGCTGTGGGTTAATCATATATGGCCTTCATTATGATGAGGTACTTGCCCTCTATACCCATTTTGCTGAGAGTTTTTATCATGAATGGATGTTGAATTTTGTCAAATGCTTTTTCAGCATCTATGGAGATGATCATCTGGTTTTTGTCTTTCTTTTTGCTGATGTGGTGGATGATGTTGATGGATTTTCGAATGCTGTACCATCCTTGCATCCCTGGGATGAATCCCACTTGGTCAAGGTGTATGATCCTTTTGATGTATTTTTTAATTCAGTTTGCTAATATTTTATTGAGTATTTTTGCATCTACATTCATCAGGGATTTTGGTCTGTAATTTTCTTTTTTGGTGGAGTCTTTGCCTGGTTTGGGAATTAGGGTGATGTTGGCTTCATAGAATGAGTTTGGGAGTATTCCCTCCTCTTCTATTTTTTGGAACACTTTAAGGAGAATGGGTATTATGTCTTCTCTGTGTGTCTGATAAAATTCCGGGGTAAATCCGTCCGGCCCTGGGGTTTTGTTCTTGGGTAGTTTTTTGATTACCATTTCAATTTCCTTGCTCATAATTGGTTTGTTTCACTTTTGTGTTTCTTCCTTGGTCAGTCTTGGAAGGTTGTATTTTTATATGAAGTTGTCCATTTCTTCTAGGTTTTCCAGCTTGTTGGCATATAGGTTTTCATAGTAGTCTTTAATAATTCTTTGTATTTCTGTGGAGTCTGTCGTGATTTTTCCGTTCTCTTTTCTGATTCTGTTGATTTGTGTTTATTCTCTTTTTCTCTTAATAAGTTTGGCTAGAGGCTTATCTATTTTGTTTATTTTCTCAAAGAACCAGCTCTTGGTTCCATTGATTTTTGCTACTGTTTTATTCTTCTCAATTTTGTTTATTTCTTCTCTGATCTTTATTATGTCCCTCCTTCTGCTGACATTAGGCCTCATTTGTTCTTCTTTTTCCAGTTTCGATAATTGTTATGTGACACTATTCATTTGGGATTGTTCTTCCTTCTTCAAGTGTGCCTGGATTGCTATATACTTTCCTCTTAAGACTGCCTTCGCTGCGTCCCACAGAAGTTGGGGCTTTGTGTTGTTGGCATTTGTTTCCATATATTCCTTGACCTCTATTTTAATTTGTTCATTTCTCCATTGATTATTTAGGAGCATGTTGTTAAGCCTCCATGTGTTTGTGAGCCTTTTTGTTTTCTTTGTAGAATTTATTTCTACTTTTATACCTTTGTGGTCTGAAAAGTTGGTTGGTAGAATTTCAGTATTTTGGAATTTACTGAGGCTCTTTTTATGGGCTAGTATGTGGTCTATTCTGGAGAATCTTCCATGTGTACTTGAGAAGCATGTATATCCTGTTGCTTTTGGATGTAGAGTTCTATAGATGTCTATTAGGTCCATCTGTTCTACTGTGTTGTTCAGTGCCTCTGTGTCCTTACTTATTTTCTGCCTGGTGGATCTATCCTTTGGGGTGAGTGGTGTATTGAAGTCTCCTGAAATGAATGCATTGCAGTCTATTTCCCTCTTTAGTTCTGTTAGTATTTGTTTCACATATGCTGGTGCTCCTGTGTTGGGTGCATATATATTTAGAATGGTTATATCCTCTTGTTGGACTGAGTGCTTTATCATTATGTAGTGTCCTTCTTTATCTGTTGTTACTTTCTTTGTTTTGAAGTCTATTTTGTCTGATATTAGTACTGCAACCCCTGCTTTCTTCTCACTGTTGATTGCCTGAAGTATGTTTTCCCATCCCTTGACTTTCAGTCTGTGCATGTCTTTGGGTTTGAGGTGAGTTTCTTGTAAGCAGCATATAGATGGGTCTTGCTTTTTTATCCATTCTATTACTCTGTGTCTTTTGATTGGTGCATTAAGTCCATTTACATTTAGGGTGATTATTGAAAGATATGTACTTATTGCCATTGCAGGCTTTAAAGTCATGGTTACCAAAGTTAAAGGTTAGCGTCTTTAGTATCTTACTGCCTAACTTAGCTTGCTTATTGAGCTGTTATATACACTGTCTGGAGATTCTTTTCTTCTCCCCCTTCTTATTCCTCCTCCTCCATTCTTCATATGTTGTGTGTTCTGTTCTGTGCTCTTTTTAGGGGTGCTCCCATCTAGAGCAGTCCCTGTAAGATGCCCTATAGAGGTGGTTTTTGGGAGGCAAATTCCCTCAACTTTTGCTTGTCTGGGAATTGTTTAATCCCTCCATCATATTTAAATGATAATCATGCTGGATACAGTATCCTTGGTTCAAGGCCCTTGTGTTTCATTGCGTTAAGTATATCATGCCATTCTCTTCTGGCATGTAGGGTTTCTGTCGAGAAGTCTGATGTTAGCCTGATGGGTTTTCCTTTATAGGTGACCTTTTTCTCTCTAGCTGCCTTTAAAACTCTTTCCTTGTCCTTGATCTTTGCCATTTTAATTGTCATGTGTCTTGGTGTTGTCCTCCTTGGGTCCTTTCTGTTGGGAGTTCTGTGTATTTCCATGGTCTGTTCGATTATTTCCTCCCCCAGTTTGGGGAAGTTTTTAGCAATTATGTCTTCAAAGACACTTTCTATCCCTTTTTCCTCTCTCTTCTTCTTCTGGTACCCCTATAATATGGATATTGTTCCTTCTTGATTGGTCACACAGTTCTCTTAATATTGTTTCATTCCTGAGATCCTTTTATCTCTCTTTATGTCAGCTTCTATGCGTTCCTGTTCTCTGGTTTCTATTCCAACAATGGCCTCTCGCATCTTTTCCATTCTGCTTATAAATCCTTTCAGAGTTTGTTTCACTTCTGTAATCTCCTTCCTGGCATCTGTGATCTCCCTCCGGACTTCATCCCTTAGCTCTTGCATATTTCTCTGCATCTCCGTCAGCATGTTTATGATTTTTATTTTGAATTCTTTTTCAGGAAGACTGGTTAGGTCTGTCTCCTTCTCTGGTGTTGTCTCTGTGATCTTCGTTTGCCTGTAATTTTGCCTTTTCGTGGTGATAGAAATAGTTTGCAGAGCTGGGACTAGTCATGGCTGGAAGAACTTCCCTTCTTGTTGGTTTGTGGCCTTCCTTTCCTGCGAGAACAGCGACCTCTAGTGGCTTGTGCTGGGCAGCTGCATGCAGACAGGGCTTCTGATTCCTGCTGTGCTGCCATAGAGTTTATCTCCACTGTTGCTTTGGGCATGGCCTGGCTCGGGCTGCTGCTCCAAAATGGTGGAGCCGCATTGGAGGGGGAGCAGCTGGGCGGGCTATTTATCTCCGTGAGGGGCTTCCCTGCTCCCTGCTGCCCAGGTGGTTATAGTGGCCAGAGATCCCCAGATTCCCTGCCTCTGGACTAAGTGACCCGCAACATTTCCATCCGGTTTTGGGGTCCCTGTCCCTTTAAGACTTCCAAAAAGCACTCGCCAAAAAAAAAAAAAGTCGCTCATTTTGTTTGTCCTCGGATGCCGGCCTCAGGGGCCCGCTCACCGGTCTTGCTGCCCTGTTTCCCTAGTATCCAGCACCTCACGCATGCACTGTTTCTACCCTGTGGTGCAGATGGCTGGGGCTGGGTGTTCAGCAGTCCTGGGCTCCCTCTCCCTCCTGCTCAGACCTGTTTAATTTCTTTCATCAATGTTTTATAGTTTATAATGTACAAGTCTTTCACATCCTTAGTTAAGTTTATTCCTTGGTATTTTGTTTGTTTTGGAGCTATTATAAATGGGATTATTTTCCTAATTTATTTTTTAGTTTTTGCTAGTATACAGAAACACAATTGATTGTATATTGATACTGTATCCTTCAATTTATTGAATTACTTTATTAGTTCTATTTTTATGTGTGTGAAGTCTTTAGGGTTTTCTATACAGAACATATCATCTGCAAATACGGAAAATTATACTTTTTCCTTTCCAATTTGGATGCCTTTTCTTCTCTTTCTTGCCTAATTACTCTGGCTAGGACTTCCAGTATTATATTGAATAGAAGAGCAATTGCTTTCTTCCTGCTCTTAAGGGAAAATTTTCAACTTTTAACCTCTGAGTATGATGTTATCTATGGGCTTTTCAGTATGTGTCCTTTCCTGCATTGAGGTAATTCCCTCTATTTGTAGCTTGCATTTGTTGGGAGTTTTAATAATGAAAGGGTGTTGAATTTTGTCAAACACTTTCTCTGCATCTGTTGAGATAATCATGTGAATTTTATCCTTTATTCTTTTAGTGCTATATGTCACACCAATTGATTTTTTTTATCTGAAGCAACTTTGCATCCCAGGTATAAATCCCAATTGGTTACAATGTATAATCCTTTTAATGTGCTATATGATTCAGTTTGTTAGTATTTTTTTCAGGGTTTTTTTCATTTATATTCATCAGGGATATTGGCCTTTTCTTTCCTTGTAGCGTCTTTGTTAGGCTTTAGTATCAGGGTAGTGGACTCAAAATGAATTTGGAAGGGTTCCCTCCTCTTCAATTTTCTAGAAGAGTTAGAGAAAAATTGATATTAAGTTATCTTTAATTGTTTCTTAAGAATTCACCAGTTGGGAGGTTTTTGATTACTGTTTCAACTTCCAGTCTAGTTATACTAGTAGAGGTCTGTTCAGAAGTTCTTCATGTTTTAGTGTTGGTATATTGTATGCTTCCAGGAATTTATCCATTTCTCTAGTCTATTCAGTTTGTTGATGTGTAATTGTTCATAGTAATCTCTCATGAGCTTTAATATTATTAATGTGGCATCAGTTGTAATGTCTCTTCTTTCATCTAATTTTGTTTAAGTCTTCTCTTAATCTATTCTTTTTAATTTTAAAAATCTTTTCCAAAAAACATTTCTGCATTTCATTGATTTTTTTCTATATTTTTCCATTTTCTATTTTTTTTATTTCTGTTCTGATCTTTATTTTGTTCCTTCTGCTAACTTTGAGCTTAGTTTTTCCTTCTCTAGTTAGGTTGATTGAGATCTTTCTTCTTTTTTAACATAGGCTTTTTTAACAATGATCTGCCTTCTTAGTACTGATTATCCTGCACCCTTTATGTTTTGGTATGTTGTGTTTTATTTTCATTTGTTTTGAGGCATGTTGTAAATTCTTCTTTGACCTAACCAAACAACACACCAAGAGTGTATTATTTAATTTCCATATATTAGTGAATTTTCCAGTTTTCCTTCTGCTACTGTTTGCTAGTTTCATTACACTGTGTTTAGAAAAGATACATGGTATGATTACAATCTTCTTAAATCTCTTATGAATTTTTTTGTGCTCTAATATGTGATCTATCCTGGAGAAATATCCACATACACTTGGAAAGAATATGAATTGTGGTATTGAGTGGAAAGTCAGTATGTCTCTTTGTTCCACTTGGTTTATAGTGTTATTGAAGGCCTCTGTTTCCTTACTGTTCTTCTGTCTAAATGTTCTCTCAATTATTGAAAGTGAGGTATTGATGTCTCTTACTATTAGTGTATTGTTATTTCTCCCTTCAGTTCAATGTTCATTTTGTTACTGGATGCAAATATATTTATAACTGTTATATCTTCTTAGTGGATTGACCTTTTATCATTTTGTAGTGTGCATTGTTTCTTGTGGCAGTTTTTAAATTAACGCCTATTTTTTTATGAAATTATAACCAATCCTGCTCTCTTGGTTACCACTTGCATGGAATATTATCTTTTTACATTCCTACATTTTCCATCTGTGTGTTCACAAATCTAAAGTGATTTTTCTGTAGACAACATACAGGTGGGTTTTATGTTTTTATCCATTAAGCAATTCTATGATTTTTACATGGAGAATTTAATCTATTTAAATTAATTATCCTTAGGGAAGTGTATACTACTGCCATTTTGTTAGTAGTTTTCTGTTAATCTTTTAATTCATTTGAATGTCTTTTCCTCTCTTGTCTTGCTTTGTATTTCGTTTTTTTTGTATTGACATCCTTTCTCTTTTTCTTTTGTATAACTTTTATACGTATTTATGTGATTACCTTGTGACTTGCATAAAATATTTTATAATTATAAAAGTATTTTAGGCTGATAAGTTGAGTTCAACAGCAAATAATCTACACTTTAACTTCTCTCTACAATCTATTGCATTATTGTCACAATTTATGGATATTCTGTGTCTTTTAACATATTTTAGTGATAAGCTTTTTTTTTAAATCTTTTTTTTGTCTTTTAACTTTCATATTACAATTAAGAGTGATTTACCCACAACCTCAGTGAGCATCTTTATGAGAGTAATTTTTAATTCTGTGTCATGAAAATCATATAAATACATTTCATTAGGGTCAGTTGGTGATTTTCTTTTACCTTTGTTTGGAACATCTTTATCTGAATCTTTATTTTTCTAGGCTGTATTGGTGTCTGCATATTAGAAAAAGCAGGCACCTATCTCAATCTTCCTGAACTTGTCTCAAATAGGAGAAGACCCCCACCAATAAGCTGGCCAAAGATTCTGGGGATTCTTACCAACTGCTCCCTTACCAGGGAAAGCAGACATTTGTGGTGTTCGCCTACTCCCTCTGTACTGAGCCCAGGATGGAAATAGCTTGACATCTACCAGTATAAGCTGCTATCTCCATTATTCCCTAGGTGACTAGGTGCAGATGCATGAGCTTAAAGACTAGCAAGATAGATGCTAGTTCTCTGAGCAGCCCTGGATAAGCTGGGACACTGGATGCACCAGATCCACTCTTTACCTCCCCAGGGGGGGGAAGCTAAATACTGAAATATTTAATCAACTGACTGTGCTGATCAGGGGGTGGGGGGAGAATCAAAGACATCTACACACAAGCTGCCATTGCCATTCTCCCCTGGGAAGCTAGACTGTGGTGAACTGATCACAGCTTCAGCACTAGTGAGACAGATGCTAGTTCTCTGGGCAGTCCTGCCAAAAATTCTTTCCAGTTTAATAGTAATTTTTTTGATGAACAGATTAATCAAATCATTTGAAAGCATTCTCGGTTTTGAATCAATTTTCAATATTTGTAACTCTTGTCTTAATGCACTGGCTAGGTCTTCTAGTAAAAAAATTAATTATGGTAACAAATGTGTTATTTCTGGTTTCAGGTGAATGATAAGTATTTTGCTATTAAGTATGATTTTTTTCTGGGTTTACAGTTTTGATATAATTTTTAAAATTAATGATTTTTAAAATTTGCTATGAATTTTTAATATACATAAGGATGTATACTGATTAAAAACATTTAATAGTGTGATACATTTAGATTAAAATGGTAAAAACATCATTTTACCTTTAAAAATAAAAATAGAAGGCAGTACAGAACTATTGATCAATAGATTCAAAATATCTGGTTAAACTGCAAGTTCGAGTCATATTACTTCAGTCAGAATTGTTTGATGTCAGATAATGTGTGCCACTCCAATCCAAACCCGTTTATTTGCCATTTAATAAGGTATAGGTTAGAACTTACTGACAGGTCTGCAGGACTCTGTGAAGGAAATTAAGAGTTTGCAAATTCAGCATGTATGTATTTTAACTAATTATGCATACGAAACTCTAAACTGTAACCGCATTGTTTCAACACTCTGAATCCATGCAGCCCACCTTTTCTATTTTGTATATAGATTTTCTCAATATCCTCCCCAGTATACATGTCTCTTGATATCAAGAAAGTTGTTTTATCTGACCTAACACTTCAATCAATTGATCTATAAGTGACAAAAAAATAAATAAGCTCTTTTCCCTTGTGAAGAGGAAGTCAGAAATTTAAATTAGTCAGGAACTTGGGGATCAGCTCTGCTACCAGTGATTTTCACAGTCTTTAAAAGCCTTTGTATTTTTAAAAGTTGTCACACATATTTTCCCTTTTTGGTTAGAGAAAATGGTTGTTGACTATGCAGATTATGTAGAACTTCAATTAAATACTACTTTATCAGGAAGACCATATCAAGAAGTAACACTAAGTTATCAGAAATAATGATATTTATGAAGGTGGATCATTTAAAAGTTTAGCAAATATGAGAGAAAATCAAATGTTAAGATAGCTTTCTAAAAGAAAGAAAAATTACAAAAAGCCTGATGTCAGTTTTTGCTTTTCCTGCTCTGTTAGAGAGCCTGAATTTATATTTTCTTCAAGTTGCTGTCAAGAAGAGGAAGAAGTTATGCAAAACAAAGTACACTAATATTTAAATTATATAGAGAAGCTTAAGTTTGCAAATAATTTGACAATGAGATAAACAAGAGAGGCCAATTAAACTCTTGGACAAATTACTATTTCTTTAAAAACTCATTTTTAAAAATAATCTACAGAAAAAGAAATCCTTGACCAGGTAGGTGTTTCTCAGTCTATTTTAATTAAAAAAGCAATATTTATTAACAACACTCCATAACTAACAATTTTAATGCTCCTATCAAACTCAGGCAAGAAATTATTAAATTCATAAATGTGTTTTCATTGCATTTTAATGGAAATGAAATTAGATCTGTCTTATCAGAGGTGGGACTAGTCAACACTAAGAGAAGCAGAAGTACTGCCAAATAGTCAATTTACATAAATAAATTTGCCTCTTTTTACAAATCAGGAAGTCTTTTCATGAGAATTTGAAAGGCAGCATCATTTCCCAACCTGACTTTGAATTGATGGACTAGTGGTGAGTCTGATAAGATTTAACCAAAACGTTTCCTTTTTTTTTCCAAACTAGGTAAATTTTAAGCTTTGCTTTTCCCATGATATCTATCTAAATGTTAATACTGCACAGCCTTTCCATACTATTATTGCATCCTAGGGAAGAAATGCTTATCCTGTATACAGCAATTTTGTTCAGTCTGAAATAACAGATATTCTGAAATAGTCCTGAATAATTCATTTATACAATCTACAAAATGATGATTGCAAAGCTTGCTTTTAAAGGATTTTATTAACTTTCATTGAAAGATGCTATAGAAAGTGACGAGATGAAGTAGCAAATTTTATTGTCCAGGTACGTACACTAAGGGGGCTTCTTCATTTTTTGTAGAAGCACTAAACCTCACTGAATCACACAAAGAATTTTTCAAGCTAGAATAAATTTTTCAAGGTCACCTAGACCAAATTCCCACCAGATTAAAAACAATTTTCTTCTATAGCATAGCTAACAACAGGCTATTTATTTTCCATTGAAATGCCTCTGTAGTAACAGAGTATCCCGGTGTGGTGTTGGCGCCTGATCAGGTGTTCCCAACTGCCCATTTCTTACTCTGCTTGTCTTGACCAAACTTTAGTCACGTTTCTCTCTTCCCTTAAAGTCGCTAAACTCTGCTAGCACTGAGAAAGCACTAAAAGCCAAAAATATCCCCATATCAGCTTATCCTGACAGTCAGCTGACTACAGTGAGACACCTTCCTTGTCAAATCCCTCTGATAATTTCCACCCAGGTGCTTGACTTCCCCATACTTACTGCTTATGCCTCTCACTAAAATACAAGCCTTTTTTTGTATGCTTTTAAGAAACTTACAGATTTCTGAGCTCAGAGCTTTATCCCTATAGCAAAAATCTTCCTTCTCAATAAAGCTTCTCCTTATGTAAGTCTGGATTTGTTTTTATATGACACTTCCTTAAAAAAAATGTGAAAGCCAAACACTGGTACTTTAAATAATGTACGTGTCTCTAAACGGATTTTCTTACTCTGTGTTATCTCATATTTCCACTTTCCCTCTTCTCTCTCCTTTCCTTTCTATTATAAAAAGTCTTGGACTTAAACTCTAATATTCTTATAGATATAAAATTATAACTATTGGTATACCCTGGGCCAACCTCATGGCTACTTATGACATCTCCTCATGAAATACTGTTTTTCACATCTTAGCCATTATGTGTACTTCTAATAGAAGCAATTCCTAAAATCTGTTTCATCATGCAGCATGACTCTCCTGAGTAGCCACTAATGTCTATTCATTGTCCACTAAGTGCCCATATTCTTTAACCTAAAGTTTACCTTCTTCCACAGTAGAGCAGGAGAATAGAACCAAATTTAATTTTAATGTTATGATTCTGGAAACATACAGGAACACTTTAGCTGTTTGTAGTTTGTATATGCAAAGAAAAATAAAACTGTCCAAGAACAAGACAGCTTTGATTCAATTAGCTTGAATCTATGAACAAAGTAAATTAAGCTAGGTGTCTGACACGTTAAGTAAATGAGAACTAATGGTTCTGGCTAAAATGCATTGCTACAATGACTGTATAACTATGATGATTCAAAGAAGTTTAGTTAAATATCATCTAGTAATTATTTTTTGCTTTCCTACCACATATCCAGCTCAATGCTAGGCACTATGGGTAAGAAAAAGAGAATTCTGGAGCCTACATCTTAAACTTTCACATAATATACATGACCTAAGAGTTATAAAGATTCCTAATGTAAATATGAAAAATAAACCTTTAAAGCTAATTTTGCACATCTGCTTCTGGCCATGATGGACTACCTAGATTAGACCAACCTTATTTCCAACAATCAATAGAAAGGCTGGATAAAATATTGTTTTTAAATGTGGAATACTATATCCTCATTGCAATGGTAGTTACATGGATCTACACATGGTGAGACAGGGAGGCAGCAGGGCATAACGCCTGCCCAGTTAGAGTACAGTGTGGGCTCTGGAAAAGGACAAAATCTTACAAAACAGGGTGCTTGAAATTGAAACAATGTAACAATTTATTATTCCCCATCAGGACCCAGTGGTATAGAACAGCTCATAGTCGCGTAGGCCCATTAGCTTACAATAGAGTATCCGGGAAACCTTCACAGACATAGATTAAAATATAACTAGCATTCTGGCTGAATCTATAGAAAACTCCCACTGCAGCAAACATAAAACCCTAGACACGGATACTCCAAACGGCAGCCTTGCCCCTCCCTGCACCTGCGGGGAGTTCCATACTTTCTCTTATCCTGAATAAAGCTCTCTCTCTCTGTAACTGAATAAAAACTCTCTGTAAATCTCCTGCCTTGTACATTCATGAAGTTCATTCTTCAACTCCGTGAACAAGAACCCCAGGGTCAATGGGATACAATGGCATAGAGCTATACACACACAATGTCAATGTCCTCATTTTGATATTACACTATAGCTATGTAAAATGTAACCACTGGAGGAAACTGAATGAAGGGTATTCTGCACCTCTCTATACCATTTTTGCAACTTCTCATGAAGCTACAATTTATATTAAAACAAAAACTTTTTGTTAAAAAAAAGCATATTTGAAGGGATCAGATAGCTACAAATAAATGCAGGACTTGAGGGGTCAAGATCCCAGAGAAAAGAGAAAGACAGAGAGGTGAGCCCAACATTTTGGCACTGCGTATCCTCGATAGGCGTTTACAAATTCATAACTGATAGCCAAAAAGCTAAGAATTTGAAGATAGCTTTCAGCATGTTCAGTTAAGAAAACAGAAATTGGAGTTTAGGATTGGTTGAGATGGTTGGCTCTTGTAAAATAATCTAGTTATCAGGTGGAACATCTTTACAGAATTATAAGGATAAACGGAAAGTAGAGCAGCCTTCTCAAAGACTGGAACTCAGCCTCTAATCAGCCCAAACATGGACTAAATTAAAGGGATCATCCTTTAGCTTAGATGCCAGATGCAAAAGCCTCAAATAATCTCTATATTTTTTCATATACAATATCTATTATTTTGTTAAAAATTAGCAAGTATACCAATATTCAATGATCTAAATCAAGATCTAAATCAAAATCAAATGATCTGAAATCAAGAAAATGAACAATATAAAGATACCAACAGGGGATCCTGATAATGGATCTGTCAGAAATAGCCTTCATAATAAATATTATCTCTATAATAATTATGAAGACTTGAAAAAAATATAAGGAACCCCATTAACATCTCTTGGAAGACAAAAGAAGGGAAATATGCAAAAATTTTTATTAAGACATCACTTTTTCTTGATTATGAAATGCCAACATTATCAAGATTTTATGTCTCCCTTATCCCTTAGTTTATATATCCCAGTTAGAATACCAATAAGCTTTTTTATGTAACTAGATGAGGTAGTTCTCAAGTTCATGTTAAAAATAGTATGCACGAACACATAATATAACCCAGAGAAATAAGAGCTATGAGGGAAGGAAATAGCCCTACAAGGTTTTAAAACACACTACAAAGTTTCTATAATTAAAACCATGTTATATTGGCTAAGAAATAACAGGAAGATCACTGGAATAGAATAAAAGTCCAATAGACAAGAACATAGTGAAATTTACCAACAATAAAGGGAGCATCTCAAGTCTCTGGGACAAATATGGACATTTTATCAAATCATGTTGGGACAGTTGAATAGTCATTTAGACAATGATAAAATTGTATCCATATTTCACAGTATATACAGCAATAATATTCAAGTAAATCAGAATTCTAAAATAAAAGATAACCATTTGACTATTAGAAGAATATGTTGGGAAATTTGTAATCTGGATATAAAAGAAAACAGTGTTTTGTAACAATAACTCAAAATGGCAACACAATAAATGGAAATACTGATAAATTCAATTACAAAAAATCTATTTCAAAAAGCTTTCCTTTGCAAAAAATACTAAGTAAGTCAACAGACAGCAAACTGAGAGAATATTTGTAATACATAATGAAGGAAAATCAAATATGAAAGCAAAGCTATACATGTGAGAAGAAAAGACCAAAAATTGATAGAAAATGAGCAAAAATCATTAATAGGTGAATGATTAAAATATTATAAAGTGGCCATAAACATATAAGAAATGCTAAAGTTAACTTTAAAAAGATAGTTGCAAAATAAGGGACATAATTTCTCATGTTTAAGTTTATTAAATGTCCCAAATCTTGACAATACAACTATAGGGGTGGCTACAGGGAAAGAGGAACTCTCATAGATTGCTTGTGGGAATGCAAAATGTACAACTGCTATGGAAAGGAATTAAACAACATAGACCAAAATTTCATACACATTTACTTTTTCACCAAACAGTATCACTTTCAGGGATTTAGCCCTAAGGTAAGCCACCAACAGAAAGAAAATACATGTATATGCCATTATGGATTTGGATATTATAATAAATTATTGTAATAAACTATTGTAAAAGGCCATACACAACTGGTTGAATAAACTGTGTTATATACATAGGACCATATTTGCAACTATCAAAAGGTTCAGCAAAATAATAAGTAACAATGAACTGGCACACACAAATATACATGCACACAAAACACCAAAGCAAATGTGGCAGAGTGTGAACAACTGATAAATCTGTGTAAAACACATAAGAACATTCAGTGCAATATTCTAAGTTTTTTATGTATTTTGGATTTTTCATAATTTGTTATCATTTAAATAACTGATGTTAACATATTCAACAAAATAAAAACTTGAAGAATTTAAACAAAATTTGAATTCATAAAAATCAAATAGAATTAGAGGAGAAAACAACTAAAATGAACAGGTGTGTAAAATGGCAAATTAACCATAGCTGAAGCAAGGATTATTAAACTGATAGATAAGTTAGTAAATATATATTCTGATTAAGGAACAGAGAGGGAAAAAACAGCAGAAAATTTTTAAAAGAGTACAGGAAAATATCTCCAATATACATGTAACTGGCAATTAAAAAAGAGGTGAAATTGGGAAGGGCAAAAGCAGTATTTGAATAAAAGATGTCCAAGGAGTCTTCCTAAGAAAAAGAAAGATAGAAAGCCACAGATACAGGAAGCATCATCAACTGAAAGTAGAGTAAGTGCAAACAAATTCACATATAGGAAGATCATAGCAAAACTTCTGAAAACAAAAGGAATCAGGGATAAAAGGACATAAGCAGAAAAATAGCAATTTTACAACTGGCAGCTTTCAGTTCATGACAAGATAACGCAACGAGGGTAGATTTTTTTTTTTCAACAAATTATTGTAGAAGAGTTGGGTGTCTTTATTTTTTTAAGAAAGAACCCAATGCCATTCACAAATAGTTAATTGAGACAGATCACAGGCATAAATGTAAAAACAAAAACTATGACACTTCTAGAAGAAAACAAAGTAGAAAGAACACCTTCATGACTTCGGGATTAGAAAAACATTTCTTAAACAGGACAGGAAGAATAATAATCATTAAATCAAAACTTAAAACACTATACCTTATCAAAATTAAAACCTTTTGATTTTTGGAAGGCACCATTATGGAAATAAAAAGGCCATTATCTTGGAGGTAACATTCATAATACAAAAATCTGACAAAGCAGTTGTATTAAGAACATATAAAGGACTCCTATAATTCAGTAATTAAAAGACACACAACTTTATTTTAAAAGTAGGCAATCAATCTTATTAGAAACTTAGCAGGAAACATAGCAATGGCCAAATAAAAGATGAAAAGGTGGTCACATCACTAAGTCATTTGGTAATTTCAAATTAAACTGCAATTTATAGCACTTTGCTATAGAATAGAAAAAATTAAATAGAATAGCTAAAATTAAAATGAAAGGCAGTTTCAAGTTTTGGTGATGATGCAGAATTGGTTGAGATCTTATACACTGCTGATAAGAGGGCAAAATGGTATACATCACTTTGGAAAAGAGATTTTTGTGATGGTTTATACAAATTAAATATAAATCTAACCTATTATCCAGTAATTTCATTCTGAGTTATTTCCCCGAGAGAAATAAAAATCTTTGTCTACAGAAAGAAATTATACAGGAATTTCATAACTTCTCTATTTAGAAGTTCTCTACTTTGAACTAAAATCTGGAATACGAACATGAGCAACTTTTTCCTGAACGCATCTTCTCAGGTAAGGGAAACAAAAGCAAAAATGAACAAATGGGACTACATCAAGCTAAAAAGCTTCTGTACAGCAAAGGACACCATCAGCAGAAAAAAAAGGCATCCTACAGTATGGGAGAATATATTTGTAAACGACTTATCCAACAAGGGGTTAACATCCAAAATATATAAAGAACTCATATGCATCAACACCCAAAAAGCAAATAACCCTATTAAAAAATGGGATGAGGATGCGAAAAGACAGTTCTCCAAAGAAGAAATTCAGATGGCCAACAGGCACATGAAAAGATGGTCCACATCACTAATCATCTGGGAAATGCAAATTAAAACCACCATGAGATATCACCTTATACCACTTAGGATAGCCAACACTGAAAAGACTAGGAACAACAAATGCTGGCGAGGATGCAGAGAAAAGGGAACTCTCCTATACTATTGGTAGGAATGTAAATTAGATCAACCATTGAGGAAAGTAATATGGAGGTTTCTCAAAAAACTAAAAATAGAAAAACCATTTGACCTAGGAATTCCACTTCTAAGAATTTATCCAAAGGAAACAATATCTCAGATTCAAAAAGACAAATACACCCATATGTTTATTGCAGCACTATTTACAATAGCCAAGATACGGAAGCAACCTAAGTGTCCCATTGACTCCAGAAGTTACTTGGGTATTTGCACCAGGGACTGTGTTAGGTAAATCTCACTCTGTATGCATTTTTTGTGTTTGTGTGTATATGCAGATACTTATGCATACACCCACATACATATTCTACATAAAGAATATGCTGAAATGAATTATGACCAAATAATATAATAGTAGATTTTTCTGGGAGGTGGTGGTGAAGTTTCGTTTAATCCTTACCTAGTAATAATTTAGAAAATACAGAACATTAGGAATAAGAACATAAAAATAAAATAATTCCACCAAAGGTTTATTTTATTTACATTTAACTGTATGATTTTCAGCCTTATTCAACATAAATATATAAAAGAAAATTGAGAATATAGTGCTTATGTATGATATCTTGATTATTTTGAATAATTAATAGGCTAAACTTAAAGTTTATAGAAAAACTGAGTGAAAACTACAGGGATCCAGTAAGCCTCCTCAATCCACCCCGTTTCCCCTGTTTTTAATATTTTGCATTTATGTGGTAAGATTGTTACAACTGATGAGCCAATACTGATAAATTCTTAACTAGGTCCATAGTTTAACTCAGGGTTCATTCTTGTTGTTGTACATACTTTGGGTTTTAACAATGTACAATAATGATATGTATCCACTACTACAGTATCACACAGATTAGCTTCATTGCCCTAAAAAATCTGCTCTTCTGTTTTTAAAGTTATCATGAACTTATTTAAACATACCTAAAGACAATAATAATAACTTACAATTTATCACCAAGAGTCAATAATTGTTCAGAATATCCGTCAATTTTTTTATCACCTGATTTTTTTCTTAAGTGAATTAATAAAGAATCCAAGGTATCCTGTGATTTTACACCTGCATAGGTCAGTTATGTAGCTTAATTTTTCTGCTTAACATTACATTGATCACAAGCATTTTCCAAGTCTAAATATTTTTATGTATTTGAATGGCTCTGTAGTAATTCTATGTGGGTATATACCATGCTTCATTCTTTCATTGCTAGGCAAGTGAGGTATTTCCAAAGTTTTACTTTTATTGAAAAAGAAAATATGCAAAGAACTGTATTCAGTGTAAATCTTTATTCCTAGGAAATGGTGAAAGATGTGGGTCAATCTCTCAGATAATTACTAGTTCAAAGATCACAAATATTAAGGCTTGATACATAATTGCAATTCGCTTCCCAGAAAGGCACTGATTTACATTCCAATGGTAATGTGTGAGAAAGAGCTGAAGTGCAGTGCTTAAAAATATATATATATTTGGTCAACTCTTTAATATATGTTTCTAAAAGCAACTTTCTTTCAAGATGTTATCTCATAGGAATGTACTACATTGATCAGAACATAAGTAACCAGAGTCCTTACAAATAATAATATATCTTGCTTTTTACATTTGAGAGCCCATTGCAATGAAAAAAAAATTCAAGTAACCATGTTAAAAAATCAATATTGAGGGGTGACATCAGCAACAGGAAAGAATAAGAAGCCCCAGACACACTTTACCTGGAGGGACACACCCATTTAACAATAATATAGGGATCAATTCGCTTTGTGAGAAATCCAGAAACCAGTTAAGAGGCTCCTGAACCCCAGGTTAGCAGGAAACCAGTCACTGAAGCCTGTGGGAAAATGCAGGCCACCCTCCAACATAATGCCACCTCCTCCCCCACAGTGCCTTGTAGGAATGCAAGGAGGAAACTCTGAGCTCCAAGCTTCTCCCTGAGGAGGGAAGGAAAGGAATGGAATGCATGTTCTGATTTTTCTGGGGGCTGCTGGAGGGACTGGTTTCTATCTTGCCTGAATCTGAATGCTGACAGGAAAGGACCCCCGACTGGGATCTATAGACTTCAAAACCAGCAGTTTGAAATAATCCACAAGCACTCACTATAGCCCTTCCCTCTGATTCAGCACCGACTGAGCAAGTGAAAAACTGTCTCTTTGAGGAGGGAAAGAGCTGGACCATGAGTCCAGCATTTCAACATACGGGGGTGCAGGCAGCCAAAGGCACTGGCTTTTCTTCCCAATCTCGAAGGTCGGACAGGACTGACATGCCCTAAACACGTGAGGGCCATTGAGAACAAAGACAAAGGTTTGGACTAGTGAGCTATCACCAGCCAGACACCCTCTACTCACTTCAGTGGACTCTCCACCCGTGGCTACTCCATGGGGAGGAACAAATGACCGAAACAAATGACCAACTTCCAGACTTTTCAGATGGCTTCCTGAGAGACTGGCTTCAGTCTCACTAGTCTCAGAGCCCAGAGGGCACCTGGCATATTCTAAAAGCCTGATTGCTACTTAGGAAAAAAAAAAAACTCCAGAGTTCACTGCTGCCCCAGAAGACCTGAGGTACAGCAGAGTAGAGGTGAAGTGGAATCTCATTTTGGTTTTGATTTGCATTTCCCTGATAGCTAATGATGTGCACTTCTCTTAATGTGAAGAATAGCCATTTGTATATGTCTGAAGAAATACCTATTCTGATCGTTTGCTCATTTTTTCTTAATTTAGTGGTCTACTATTGAGTTGTAGTGTCCCCTATCAGATAAATATTTTGCAAACATCTTCTTCCATTCTTTGGATTGTCATTGCACTTTCTTGATCATGTCCTTAAGCAAAGATATTCTTAACTGTGATGATGTGCAATATATTTAGTTTTTCTTTGTTGCTTGTGTGTTTTATATCTAAGAAATAACTGCCTAATCCAAGGCCATGATATGCCTAAACTTTCTTCTGAGAATTGTATAGTGTCTTCTCTGATGTTCAGGTCTTTGATGCATTTTGAGTTAACATTTGTATGTGGTATGAAGTAGGGGTCAAAATTTACTCATTTGCATGTGGATATCTGGTTGTCCAAGCACCACTTGTTCAAAAGATAATTCTCCCTCCTGTTGAATGTCTTATCACTCTTATCAAATATAAATTGACCACAAACATGAGCGTTATTTCCATATGTTTATTCTAATTTTACTACCACACTGTCTTGATTATATTATAGCTTTGTAGCAAGTTTTCAACTCAGGAAGTGTGAATATTTCAACTTTTTTATTTTCTTTCCCCAGGCATACTTGCCTATTGAGAGTCCCCTGAATTTCCAAATTAATTTTAGAACCAACTTGTCAATTTCACCAAAGAAGCCAGTTGGGATTTTGATACGGATTGCACTGAATCTGCAGATCACTTTTGCAGGTATTGTCATCTTAACAATAATAATTCTTCTGATCTGTGAACCTGGAATTTCTATTTATTTAGGTATTTTAAAATTTCTTTCAGCAATGTTTTAGTTTTCAGAGTTTAAATTGTATTTTTTAGCTAAATTAATTCCTAAATACCTGATATATTTTAATGGAATTGTTCATTACACTTTTGACTTCATTGCAAACAGGTTGAAGTATGTTAGATTTCTGTATATTTACCTTGTATTCTGTAACCTTACTGAACTAGTTTATAAGTTCTAAACAGAGGTAGTTTTACTTTTTTTCCAATCTGGATGCCTTTAATTTAATTTCCTGTCTAATTGCCCTGGATGACAGTGCAAGTGCAATGTTGAATAAAAGTGGTGAAAGCAGAAATCCTTTTCTTGCTCATGAAGATACAGGGAGAGCATCTAGTCTCTTAACATTCAGTATTTTAGTTGTGGGTATTTAATAGATGCCCTTTATCACACTGAGGAAGATCCTTTTCATCCTTGTTTTATGATTTATTATTATTTTTTTTCTATAATCTTATTTTTATTTATTGTTCCTCTTTTTTCCTTCTACGTTTCATTTTTTTTTTTTTTTTTGAGAGGGCATCTCTCATATTTATTGATCAAATGGTTGTTAACAACAATAAAATTCAGTATAGGGGGGTCAATGCTCAATGTACAATCATTAATCCATCTCAAGCCTAATTCTCGTCAGTCTCCAATCTTCTGAAGCATAACGAACAAGTTCTTACATGGTGAACGAATTCTTACAGAGTGAATAAATTCTTACATGGTGAACAGTACAAGGGCATTCATCACAGAAACTTTCGGTTTTGATCATGCAATATGACCTATAAACCATCAGGTCAAATATGAATATTCATTTGATTTTTGTACTTGATTTATATGTTGATCCCACATTTCTCCTATTATTATTATTATTTTTATTTTTAATAAAATGCTGAAGTGGTAGGTAGATGCAAGATAAAGGTAGAAAACATAGTTTAGTGCTGTAAGAAGGCAAATGTAGATGATCAGATGATCAGGTGTGTGCCTATGGACTAAGTATTAATCCAGGCTAGACAAGGGCAGCAAGACATTATGATTTATTTTTTATGAGAGATGCTGAATTTTTTCAAAGTCTTTTCTATATCTATTGACATGAAAATGAGGTTTCTGTCCTTTATTAAATTGATATTGTGTATTTTACTAGTTGATTTGTGGATTTTAAACCAATTTGGGGTTCTTGGGATAAATACCACTTAGTCAGAATACATAATCATTTTTGTATGTTATTGTATCCAATTTGCTAGTATTTTGTTGAGGATTTTACACCTATATTCATAAGGAATATTGAGCTGTACATGTCTCTTCTCGTGATTTCATGATATGGATATGGTATCAGGGTAATGTTGGCTTTATAGAGTGAGTTGGAAGATGTTCCTTTATCTTTATTTTTGGAATTTTGTGAAGAACTGGTATTTCATCTTTAATTTTTGGCATAATTCACCAGTGAAGCCTGGGTTTTGTTTTTGTTTTTGGTGGGGGTAATATTTATTATTTTAATCTCTTTACTAATGTTAGTGTGTTAGGATTGCTGTAATGAAGTGCCACACACTGGATACCTTAAGCAACAGAAATTTATTTACTCAAAATTCTGGAAGCTAGAAGTTTGAGATCAAGGTGCTTGGTAGGGTTGATTCTTTCTGAAGGCCATGAGGAAGAATCTATTTCCTGCCTGCCCTCTAGCTTCTGGTGGTTTGCTGTCAATTTTTGGTGTAATCTCTGCCTTCATTTTAACATGGTGTTGTCCCTATATGCATGTGTAAGACCTAATTTCTCATATTTATAAGGACACTGGTCACATGACTTCATTTTAACTAATTACATCTGCAATTAACCTGTTTCCAAATAAGGTCACATTCTGAGCTGCTAAAGGTTAGGTCTTCAACCTATGAATTTTGGGGAGGGAGGACACAATTTGACCTGTAACATTTTTTGGTCTCTTCAGATTTTTTATTATTTTTGAGTCTCTTTTAGTAGTTCTGTGTTTCCAGGAATTTTTCCATTTCATAAAAGTTATTTAATTTTCTGGCATAGACCTGCTCACACTGTTCCCTTAAAGTCCTTTTCTTTCTATAATGTCTGTAATGATATCCCTTTTCTTATTACTGGCTTTAGTAATCTGAGTGCTCTTCTGTTTCCTTAGTAGAGCTAAAGGGTTACCTATTTTGCTCTTTTCCTGGTATCTTTGGGTGGAAGATTAGCTTGTTGATTTGAGATATTTCTTTTTAATGTAGGCATTTGCAGTTATGTGTCCCTCGAGTACTGTTTTAGCTACATCCCTGAAGTGCCTTCACTTTCATTTATTCCAAAGTATCTTTTAATTTCCATGTAATTTCTTTTTTGACCTTTGGGTTACTTATGAGTATGTTATTTAATTTCTCCTCTTCGGGGATTCTTTAATTTTCTTTTAATTTCTAATTTCACTCTATTGTGATAGGAGATCATATATTATAAGATTTTAGTCACTTTAAATCTATTAAGACATGTTTTATGGACTAGCATATGATTTATCTTGGAGAATGTTCCATGTGCATGGAGAAGAATATATATTCTGTCCTTAATCAGTATTTTTTATAGGTGTTTATTGGTCCTAGTTTGTATATAGCATTGTTCAATTCTTCTATTTCATTATTATTTTCTGCTGAATTGTTCTATCTTCAGGTTGTTTTACAGGTAAGTCAAACAATTTTTTTTAACAAATAGCAGAAACTATGTATTAAAAGAAAAAGTCTTTTGTAAAGTTCAAAGTACTGAGTTAATATCTTTATAGTAATCTGTAGGATATGAAGTGATGCTTTTTCATTCCAGATGATTTCATCATACACCAAACAGTATCATACTTCCCTCTGTTAGGCAGTTAACATTGGCAGTGATGATTATATAATGCAGATAAGGACTCATGGGAGTCAATTCTGGATTCCAAGTTTGGTAAGACTCAGCTTACAACTGGTTTACCCTTGTGCTTATGTTGTAGTTCAACAGAAGTTCCTCATTTAAGCCTGGTGTGTTGCTCCTTGGAATCCCTCTTGCTGATAGGACATGAATTATACTCTTTTAATCTTCAGCATTGTAACTTCTGCTTTTCACATATTCTTGACTTACTTTTGGTTTAACGCCCAGCAGAGGTTTATTATACAGCCAATGTTTTCAGAAGACTCTAGACGTCTATAGCCACTGAAGTCTCATATTCTGTCACTCCACTGCATAAGACTTCCAAGAGTTTTGCTGAATTCTCTTCTTACAGTCTCTCCTCAGCTTTCTATTTCTTAACATCTTCTCTAACTTGAAATTGGCAAATGCTCCTAGGAGAAAAAAATGATCAAGTGACTGCAGATCTTCAGCTTACCTTTACATGTTTCAACCTTGTACAGAATCTTTTCCCACGTTCTCTGACGACTTTAAGCAGGTTTTGAAAAATGTTTTACATAGCAGTTCCACTAGTTCTCAGAGGGACACAAGTCACTTCATCCTATACATAAGCAGAAATTAATTGAGAAAGGTTTCCACTGGGGATTCAAATTAATTTTGACAGACTCATTAATAGACCCAGAATTATTCATATTTTCCACATACCCTTGTTTCATTTTTTTCACATGTATTTTTAAAGAAACTCTTCATTTAGTTAAAAAAATTATTTTTATTAAATTATTCAAACTACCCTATCAATATCTTTATAACAATCTGGATGATCTGAAGTGATGCTCCTTTTTCATTCCTGATACCGCCTATTTATGTCCTTTTTTTTCTTGGTTAGTCTTGATGGAGTGAAAAAAAAAGTCAAACATTGTACATGATCCAATGTTTGCCTTTATTTATTCTTTATTGTGTATTTGCCTTATACTTTATTATGCCTCTTTACTTTGATCATTTCCTTCCTTGTACTGTCATTCAGTCAAATTTAACTGAGTTTTTCTGTCACCTTGTCCTAAATTTATTATGATATGTGTTAAAATCTCCACGTAGAACTATCGATAATTTATTCCTTTAGTTCTGTTGTCTTTTGGTTTGAATACTTTGAGATTATTTCATTAGGTTTATACGAAGTTAGACTTATGTTCTTGGTAGTTTGAGGCTATAGCC
Organism: Manis javanica; assembly: GCF_040802235.1. Lineage (NCBI taxonomy): Eukaryota > Metazoa > Chordata > Mammalia > Pholidota > Manidae > Manis > Manis javanica. The sequence continues at coordinate 119,486,041 of NC_133174.1, forward strand.
TTATGAAGTAAATATCTCTAACATTCTTCTATTTTTGTATTCTACTTTTGTCATATGAGTGTAGCTAGAGCAGTTTTCTTCTTGCTCTTTATAAAAGAATCCTTTTTCATATTTTGCCCGTCAACCTATTTCTGTCATTTTATTTAAAAGGTGTCTCTAGTTTTACAACAACAGTAACTTTGTCTTTCATTAGGAAATTAAGCTCACTTACATTTAAATGGAATAACTGATATATTTGGCTCAAAATCTACCATTATATAATGTGCTTGCTCTTTGTCCCACCTCTCTTATGTACCTTATTTTCTCTTTTCCTGACTTTTTGTTGTTTTACCATTTTACCCCTCTGTTAACATGTTAAATATACATTCATTCACTTCTATTTAAATGTTTATTCTAAGGACTAAAACATTTATCCTTGGTTTAAAATTCAATGTTAATGATTATTTTTATTAAATCCCAAATGATACAAAGACCTTAGGCTACTTTAATGTCACTTATGCATTTCTGAGTTTTGTACATTTCATTTTTATATATATTTGAAGAAACATTGTTGATGATGATGTTTTACAGTTTTATACTGACAACGTTCATTTAGATTTACCTTCTTTCCAACTTGCATCTCCAACATCTAATCTGGAATAATTTTCCATCAGGTTAAATACAACTTTTTAAATTTAGAGCAGGTCTGCTGATGATAAATTCATTTTTGTTTTCTAAATATATATTTAATTCATCTGATCACATGACAGGTAAGATTGATGTATTATGGAATTTTAAATTTGCCTTTATTTTTACATTGATGATATTATGCCCTGTCTTCTTATCCCTTTTTTGTTGTTGATAAATAAGTGGTCAGTCATATAGATATTCTTAGTGATAGTGCCATTCTTTTCTTGAACTTCTATATTTTCTCCTTATTTTTCATTTTTACCAAGCTTACCATGATGTGCTTTGGTTTAAATTTCTTTACATTTATCCTTCTTGAGGCTTTTAGTGCTTCTTATGTTTGTGGATTGGGGTCCTTGGACAGTTTTGGAAAATTCTGAATCATCATCAATCATTCTTCATATATTTCTTCTGCCTCATTATCTCTATTTTCTCCTTATGAAACATAAATTATACTGATAAGAAATTACAGGGAAAATACCATATTTTATTCATAATAGAAACAATAGCTTATTGCTCCTTATTAAGAGCAAGAAATTATTGCTCTTAATTTTTGTTTCTTTATGAATACTTTTATTAGGTCAAATAATTTGTATGTTGATTCCACAGGGGTTTCTATATATAAGTGATCATATTATCTATATAAAATGAGTTATTTTTCTTTCCTTCCAATCCATGTACTTCTTATTTTTCTCATTGTTTTATTTGTGGCAGGATTGCATGACTATGTTAACCAGTGATAGTAATAACAAGCATTTTCCCCTTGTACCTGATTTTAAAAGGAAAGTATATGGATTCTCTTCCATTAAATATGATATTTGCCTTAGGATTTTAGTGGATAATCTTTATCAAATAAGGCTTTCATCTATTCACATTTGCATACAAATTTTAATAATGAACATTTATTGAACTTTCTAGAAGTTTTTATCTGTTTATATATAGAAAATGCATAACTTGTATACTCTAGTCAAAAATATGAATCAACCTGTTACTTTTTAACATTACACTTACACTTACATTACTGGAATGAGACTTTTAGTATACAGAATAACCAGACATGAGAATAACAAACTATTTTAGTTTGCATATATGTATGTGTGATGGAGAAAGGAATTACAGATACTTCATGTGGTCCCTCATGTAATTTCTTGGAATTTAAATATAACTTATTTTTTAGTTTTCCATTGTATTTAATCAAATAAACGTATTTGTGACTATTTTCTCAAGTGTTCCACAGAGTACTGTCCTGCCTTTCAGAGAGTAAGATGAATGCCACTTTCAGACTTTTTCCAGTGGTGCTGGAATTATCAAGTAAATGTGCCCTTTAGCTAGTTAGGAAAAATAAAGTCCCTGTAGCATTCACTAGTGTGGCAAGCCGGGGAATATGTATATCCCAAAAGAGGGAGGTCTCTGTTAGTTGAAATCAGGCTTATGCTTGAAAATGGTTGCCTTTTGAAAATAGCACTAATGAAGTGCTTCCTTTGCAATAAAGAGGACATTACTTTTATTTCTTTACCTCATACCTTTCTTCTATTTCTCTCAATCACTCTGCATTTCAATAGTCCATGTTATCTTAGATTATTTTGAAGAAATAAAGTTGAGCTGAATTACGCCTGTGTCCTGCAGGTATTACAAACAGAAAACTTCCAGCAGAAACAACTGTAAAATAGTCCCACAATCCAACTAGCAAAGTCATTGATAATGAAGTGCACCGAAGTGTGGCTAGCTCACTTCACACAGGCACATTTCTAGGGTTTCTAGTAACTGAGCTAACCAAGAAAACATCTTTAATCATGCAGACAATGCAAAGATAATGGTACAGAGAAAAAATGGTGAAAGCATGAAGAAAAATTCCAGATATTTAAATATCTGGAAGTTCAGTCACAACAGAATGATTAGATCAGATTTCCTGATACAGATGAAGCAGAAGAGGCAGCTACCTACAACAGAACAAATTAATAATAGTTCCAAGGGTTTGTCTCCCTCCAAATTTTTAATCAAATGGTGTTTTATGATGTTTAAAATCCATAATTTAAGGCTATTACTTTTAGTTAAGACACTGACTTCCCATAAAGGTTTAAGGAAATGCTTTTGTTTTGTTGGGATGGATCAAACAAGGGATGGATGGATCAACATGTTGGCACAGATTGATTCCCAATTAGAGGCAGCACTTGGTAAAGTTAGAATTGAGATATAAAAATTCCTTTCATGTACTACTTTGAACCTTCTGTGCTATGTGTGATCACACTGAGGTTTCTCCATCAGGCCTGCTGCCCTTTCTTGTAGTCAAATATTGATATACCAGACCCCTTTCAAGGATTACCCATCATATGCTTTTGCCCTTTAGTATAAATATTTTAACATTTTTCAAGTAACTTCAGATTTGCAAAAATAGTACAAAATACCTCTTTTATCCCTCACCTAGATTCCCCTAATGTTAACATCTTTTATTACCATGGTATAATTATCAAAAACAGGAAAGTAACATTTTGTCCTGTATCATTAACTAAACAATCGACCCTTTTAGATTTTCATCAATTTTTCCATTAATAACTTTTTCTTTTCCAAATTCCTATCCAGGATTTCACTTTGCATCCTGTGTTACATCTCCACAGTCTCTCCTGTTCTGCAACAGGTCCTTGTGATTCCTTGTCTTTCATGACATTAAGACTGTTGAAAACACTAATCAGTAATTTTATATCATACCCTCAGTTTGAGTGTTTCTGGTGTTTTCTCACGACTGGAGTGAGATTATTAAATTTAGAGACAAAGAAACCCTGCAGAAACAATGTATCTTTTTCAGTGTGCTGGAATAACAATAAACAATAACAGTCACTTGTTATTCTTCAGATTTTCTGCTTAACTCCATAGAAGGCCTTTAATCAAATAAGGCCATAAAATCTTTAAACACAAATCATCACACAGATACACACTTCTCTTTTTGTTCTTTTTATATTGGTTTGAAGAAGTAGTAAGATTTGGATTTCTAGTAATTCTAATTCTGCTCCTCCTTTCTGCTTTAAATGCCCTATGTAATTGATTATATTTGGCTCTCTCAGATAATTCAGAATACTCTCTGTATTTCAAGGTAATCAATTAGTAACTTCAATTACATCTCCGAGTTCCTTTTTTCAAGAAATGTAACATATTCACAGGGGAAAAACCAGGGGACACATCTTATGGGGCTACGATTCTGCCTACCAAGGAAGAAGACTCATTATCTTACTGTGCCAATTTCCCAAAATTAATCTGACATCAAATATAACCCCAAATGAAGTCCTTACAGATCTCTGATTTTAAGAAACTGACAAGCTGATTCTAAACTTTACATGGAAATACAAAGGACCTAAAATAGCCATTACAATTTTGAAACTGAAGAAAAAAGTTGGAAAGCAAACTACCTGACATCAAAGGTTACTATAAAACCGCAGTAAACAAGATAGTGTAGCATTGGCATATAGATCAATATAACAGAATTGGGAATTCAAAAATAGATACACACATACACAATCAACAGATTTTTTTAATGGTAATTCAATGCAGAAAAAAACCTTTTCAACAAATGGTGCTTAAACAATTGGATACCCATATGCATACAAATAACCTTAATCTTTTTTCACACTAAACAAAAAACTGATTTCAAATTGACCATAGACAAAAAGATAAAGCTAAGATTATAAAACTTCTAAAAAAGATGTAAGAGAATTTGTGTGGCCTTGGGCTAAGTGAAGATAGTAAACTGAAGAACATATAGATTGGAATACATCAAAATTAAAAATTTCTGATCTTTGACTTTTAAGAATAAAGAGGGAAACAACAGGTTAAAAACATATTTCTGCAAAAAATTTATATCTGATCAACATTTTGTGTACAAAATATACATAAAAAAACTCTTGCAACTGAGTAAGACAAAAGCACTGATTTTTTTAACTGGGCAAGAAATTTTAAAAGAAATTTAACCAAAGAAGACATACTAATGACAAATAAGCTCATACAAAGCACATTGTTGAATTGCAAATTAAAAATTCAATATGATACCACAACATACCCTAAAATGGCTAAGCATGAGAATACTGACTACACTAAGATAATGTGAGGATGTAGAGCAGTGGTAATTCTTACATATTGATAAAGAAAATAAAAAAAGGATGCAGCTGTTTTGGCAAATAGCTTGACAGTTCTTATGAAGTTAAAATAAATAATTACCATATGACCCAGTAATCCTGCTTCTAGGTATTTATTTACACAGAAGAAATAAAAGAACACATATGAAAACTTGTGCAGGACTATTCTTGGCAGCTTTATTCATAACAGACAAATACTAGAACAACCCAAATACCCATCAAATAAATGATGAATGTATAAACAGATTATTTCTTATCAATACAGTGGAATACTACTCAGAATTAAGGATTGCACTATCGATAAACTAAACACAATGGATACAGGTCTGAATATAGTTGTCAAGCTCATCAAACTGTAAACTTACATAAGTGTATTTCATTATATGTAAATTATACTTCTACAAAGCTGATTTTTACAATTACCTATATAATTCAAGAAAAAAACCCAACAAATTTAATAGGTTTGAAAAATACCTGCCTAGCTGATTTGCTATTTCCTGTCTCTTCAATCTGAATTTACCTCCACATAAGGGCAATACTTTGCTTGCTTCTTCATTCCCTCTAACACAGACACACAGTGGAGGTGTCCTATAAGCCACATCACTTCACCTTTCCAGGAGGTAACTTTCATTAGCTAAGGAAGGAAGGTTCATTGAAACTATTCCTCCTTAGGTGCAACAGATGAATGTGTTTTTGCATGAGTCACTGAGAAGGAAAGCTCAGATCTCAGGTTAATATCCCTGTCAGAAGCAAAGCTTCAAAGATACTAAGGTTAGAAAGGTTCATTAGAATTTGGCTGTCAGGCATTTGCTTACTACATTCTCTGCAATCAGTAACTTTTTCACTTTCCCTCACAGAGAATGAAAACTAAAATTTGTCCTTTACACCCCACTTATTTAGGGATATAAAAACCCTGAAATTCTGGATATGATTTTTTCAAGATCTTCTAATAGAAGGAACATTTTGTCTCAAGTTTGACTAATATTTGTAATCTGGCAAAGCCTATTTTATCAAAGAAGAAAATTAACTTCATTCCTCAATGAGATATTGTTTATTAAAACTAAAATTAGCCCTGTGGGCAAGTATTTGAAACTTGATAATCAGACTCACTCGTTCTCAGGACATTTCTCAGTTTACTAAATGTACCACCTAGGAGCTGGAGATGTCTCCACATATGGAAATCTGAAAATGTACATAGAGATCATCTCTGCTCAGCCTAAGTGCAGAAATAAATGATCAGAATTACAGATGGTCCAAATAAGGCAGGGGAAAATATCAAGGTTACCAAGAGAAAGGGGGATGTGACTATAAAATAATAGCAATCTCTTATATGTGTGCTGTACTTAACATGTATAGTTTCCTTAATTTCATCTTGTTTCATAATCTCAGTGACTCTATAGTGAGGAAATTTAAGCTAAACGAAGTGACTGTTGCAGATTTCAACATCTAGCAAATGGCAGTTAGATTTCATCTCTTCAGCTGTTCCAATTAAACAGAATTCAAACTGTGGGAGTTGTTCCATAAATATGTTGAATGCTTGGGATTTAAACCCACGGCTTCCAACTCCTAACCCTATATGCCACCACATCATCACTATATCTTGCTGCTTCTGTATATTTGTATAACATCAAATTCACAGTTTAAGTGGAGACAACAGTGACACAAATTAAATCAAAAAAGGAATGCAGAGAATAAACTTGGACATTTTCATCAAATTGTGAACTCCTACACATAACGTCAAAATGTGTATGCCTTCTACATAGATATGGAAAACTTATGGTTCTTCTATTCATGAAGATACTAACAGAAAGTATGATGTTCAGGTAACTGTCTCTCTTTGGGTACTTGAACACAAAAAACAGAAGTAACCACTATTATAATAAATCCAGGAGTAGATATATTATAGTGAGACAATATCCAGTAGTGGACATATTATGGAAACAACATGAAATGATGTATCTCCTGTCTTTTGTCCTAATATACAGAAATGGATTGAGTCTCCCAAGCTATACAAAGGTGTAACATGCTCTATTTAGCAAGTTATTTGAGTTGGAGGAAAAATGTTTTCATATTGGTCAGTCTCATGGCCCACTTAGTCTATGAGGAATTCTTTTAAACATGAAGAACAACTCAACCCCCCAAAATGAATGATCTTATTTAAAAATGGACAAAGGACCTGAACAGATATTTTTCTAAGAATGACATGCAAATGGCCAACAGACACATGAAAAGACGTTCCACATCACTAATCACCAGGGAAATGCAAATCAAGCCACAATGAGGTTTCACCTCACACCAGCCAGAATGGCCACTATCCAAAAGACAGGAAATAGCAAGTGTGTTGGCAAGGACATGGAAAAAAGGAGCCCTCATGCACTGTTGGTGGGAATGAAAATTGGTGCAGCCACTATGGAAAGCAGTATGGAGGTTGCTCAAAAAATTGAAAATAGAAATACCATACAACCTAGTAATTACACTTCTGGGAATTTACCTTAAGAAAACAAAATCACTAATTCAAAAAGATATGTATACCTAAGTTGATTGCCACTTTGTTTATAGTACCCAAGATATGGAAGTAACATAAGTGTCCACCAATAGATGAATGACTAGAGAATATGTGGTACATAGACACAATGGAATATTACTGAGCCACAGAAAAGTAAGAAATTTTGCCTTTTGCAACAACATAGATGAATCTAGAGGGTATTGTGCTAAGTGAAATAAGTCAAAAACCATATGAATTCACTTATATGTGGAGGGTAAAAAACAAAACAACTGAACAAACTCAACAGAAATGGACTCATAAACATGGAGAACAAACTGTTGGTTGCCATGGGGGATCGCGGGAGGGGACAGGTGAAATAGGTGAAGGGGATAAAAAAGGACAAACTTCCAGTTATAAAATAAATCAGTCACAGAGATGAGCATAGGGAATATAATTAATAATATGATAATATCTTTGTATGGTAACAGTTGGTAACTACACTTAATGTGAATATTTTGTAATGTACATAATTGTTGAATTTACTATGTGGTACACCTCAAACCAATATATTATATATGAACTTCAACTTAAGAAAGAAGATACTGTTTTTTGTTGTACAGAATATAGATTCTGACATTTATGAAGAGTCAGCCCTGATGTTACATACTGTGACTTTACACACAGAAATTTGGTAGATTTTACTAATTAACAATAAAAAAAAACCAGAGGCCTATCTATTTGTACACTGGAAAAACTCCATTTGAAACAAGGTAGAGAAAAGCTCAAATATAAATTGTCACAACTGCAATTATCAAACGATCATTCAAGAATGCTTATGCCTGGGATAAACCCGTTAAAATTAAGTTTTTCCCCTTCCAGTACAGATAAGGTGGCATAAACTCCTTTCTCCATGTTCCTCCCCTCTAAGCACAAATATAAACCCTGGAAATAACACAAGTGGCAAACAAAGGATAACCTAAAAGGTGAAAAGAGAAGGGCGAATTACTTGGGAACCTCAGGACTGAAGGTAAAACCTAGAATCAGGGCAAGAAAGAACATCCCACCCTACAGAAGAAGGTGACCAAGGCCCAGTCACCATCTAGCAAAAGAAGGCAACCTGGGCAGGCTCATGCTTCCTGAATGGAACCAGAATCCAGCTAATGGTAAGCAGCCAGGGGGAGTACGCTCCTTCTTAACCAGGCCTGAGACTCAGGAGCCTCGTTTACGTAGAGATACTGGACAAGTAGAGGGCACTGGAGAGAGGCTCCTAACAAAGTGGCCAGAGGATCTGCCACAACAAGCAGCCCAATGCAGGAAATGCTCCCTTTCCCCTACCAGGCCTGAGGGAAACTCGTCCACCCCAAGAAATAGGCTGCAGGGGTGGCAGATCAATCACCAAGATGGCCTTTGCCACAACAAAGGTCCTTGCCTCTGTACCTGCAGGCCTGAGGCTTCCTTTCCCCCCTTAGAGACACAGGGCAGCCAGGAAGCATCAGGGAGGGTGACTGACACAACAAGCACCTGAGCCTGGCCTCATCTCCTTAGGCCAAAGAATCTTTTCCTGCACCTAGGGGCACCAGGCTGCCCAGCCTAGAGATAGCAGGAGCCAGTGGAAACTACAGCAGTGACAGATAAACCAAGCAGACCAAAATGGTACCACAGGGGCTCTGAAAATTAAATTACTATTGGAACCACAGTCCACAAAAGTACGCTAAGACCTGCATGCGAAAACTAAACAGGGTGAATGACTAATAAGAGATTGTAAATAGAACACAAAATCTCCTAATAGCCAGAATACGCAGGACAAAACTGAAAATCACCCATCATACCAAGAACCAGAAAAATCACAATGTGAAGGAGAAAAGACAAACAACTAACAATCATTAGGATAAAGCAGACTCTGAAATTATGAAAAAAAAACTACTAATTGTTTTCTGTTGTGCTTGTTTCTTTATTACATTATTCTTTAAGTTTAGCCCCTATCCCCAATATTTTACCATGAAAATTTTCAGAAAAAGATTTTACAGTGTGCAATTAATTGTATATCCACCTAGATTCTATAATTACCATTTTACTATTACTACTTTGAAATTTTGATTAAAGTACACTTTAAATATAGTAAAATTCACCCATTTTGGAGTATAGTTATGGCAGCTTTGCCAAACACATACAGTTGTAGAACTACCAGAACCATCAAGATGTGAAAGATTTCTTTTATATCTCAAATTCCTCCATACTCTTTATATTTAATCCCTCTCCAACTCTCAAATTCTGGCAATCACTGATTAGTTTTTCACCCCTAGGTTTATCAGATTTGGTGAAGAAAAATATGTACTTGCAGAATACTTACAAATATTTTTTCATTGTTTATCTGAAATTCAAATGTAACTGATATCCTGTATTTTATCCAGCAACCTCTCTGTACTTAGCAACCCCAAATGTCATACATTTTATCCCATGTGTTCTTCTAAAACTTTTACAATTGTCATTTTGCATTGAGGGCTGTGAAACATTTTAATTTTTTTTCCCAAGGTATGAGGCATATGTCAAGGTTCCCTTTTTTCTGAATGTCCAATTGTTTCAGCACATTTACCTGAAAAGATTATCCTTTCTCCATTAAGTAGCCTTACACCTTTATCAAAAATCAAATGGCCATATTACTGTGGGTCTATTTCTGATCTCTATATTCTGTTCTCTTCATTTATGTGTATCTCTTTACCAATACCACACTGTTTTGATTGCTTTAGTTTTATAAAAAGTTTTCAAATCAGGTATTGTTCATAACTGTTTTGGCTCTTACAGTACCTTTGCTTTTCCAAATGAAATGTAGAAAGAGTTTTCAATTTGTAAATAAACACCCTGCTGGGATTTTCACTGAATCAATCTGACTCTATAAATCAATTTGAGAATAGATAACATCTCCACAATAGTGAGTCTTCAAATCCATGAACAACAAGGTATGTCTCTTGATTTATTCAGGCCTTCAAAATCACTTCTTAAGCAAGTTTTTCTCTGGCACTGTGGGCAGCAGCACCAGGAATAAAAATGAACAATGAATTATAATGGATCTGAAATGGACGTCAAGCTAAAGAGAAAACTAGATGCAGAAAGCTGATTCCTGAAATAAAATATTTGAAGAAATGAAAATGGTGTATCAGGGCTGCTCACTGCATTAGCATCTGACCACTGCCTTTGGGTTACTGAATCACCAGACTGGTTATATAAACTTACTTCAATCAACTTTAAAATTAAAGATGTGAGCAAAGGATTCTATGAATATCCTAGAGACTAATGAGGGAATCTAAGAAGAATCCACCCACCTTTTTGGACAAATATCAGGCCATATTCAAATTTGCAACAGAAAGAACTAACAAGTGGGCCATTAAAAGATTTTTCAGAATAACATAAAGAAATAAAAGTAACACTAAAGGGATAAGAACATGGTTTGTTAAAATGGTTGCTAAGAGAAAATTTTAGCCTGCATCTCCATTGTGCTCAAAGAAACAAAAAGAAATTATAGAGATGACGGCTATGGTGATAAAATAAAATACTGCAGTAAAGGAGAGGTAGGTAGCATACTGAAAAAAGTATAGAGGGAAATAAATGCTATGACATATTTCAAAATAAGATCACAAGTATGGATAATTATTACAACATCAGTTAGTTACATGGAGAGTACCTAAAAGACCTTTCTCTGCACAGAAGAAAAAGGCAAAGGATAAATAGAATAAAATGGTAAGAGGAGTAATAGTTATAGAAGAAAGATTATTAAGAACAAATTCACTGATAACTATTACCAAAAAAAAGACTTGAAATATGTAGAAGTAAATACTTAGAAATGAAGAAATATCTGAAATTGCAGATAGAAAGAGGATAGCTGATACAAATAAACAGAAGCATTGAAGAGATAGAAAGAAGAAATGCAGAAGACTAATGCCATTCTGTAGAGTAAGAGTATGTTAATTTGTATATTACCTCTAGAAGAATTAGAGTTATGGAATATATTTCTAAACAAATAATAGGAAAATCAAGCACAAACATACGTTTGATCATCCAAAATAAAAAATACATAAAATACTGAAAGAGAAGTCAAAAAATAAGATGGCAGGAACAAAACCAGTTACAAGACAGAGATTCTCGAACTGGATTTTTAAAAATTCCAACCATGACAGTATGCAAGAGTGGCAACTAAATAAGATGGCAGAAAATGTGGAAAATAAATGAATAAAAAATTTACACCAGGTAAGTGTTAAAATAAAAGCAGGTATAGACAAAATAGGTTTCACTACAGAAAGAATTAAGTGGCACAAAGTAAGATATTATATACTGGTGAAGGTGTAAAAGAAAATCAACTAATATGAGATAGATAAAAGTCATGGTCATTTTTTTCACATATTCAACATATGTTTGTTAAAGCAAAGCAAACATTGACTAAGTCTGAAGGAGAAACTGAAAAATACATACTCACAGTAGCAGATGTGAACAGGCCTTTTACAGAATAAACAAAATAAGCTTTATAGAGAGTTTCAATAATCAAATGAACCAACACACTGGAAAGAAAGAGAACTTTCTATTCAAAGGCAGGGTGAAAACATATTTGAAATGTTTCTAAAAATTGACAAAGGATGTCATAACTAATTTTAAAAAAATCAGATTATACCAACCATGTTCACACACCATAATTTCAAGAAATTTAGAAATAACTTTTTAAAAGGTGGTCACTATATATTACATTCAACTTAGAAATTAAGAAAAAAGATAGTTCTAATATATCCTTGGTTAAAGAGAAATTGAAGAAGAAATTTTAAAAGATATGTTTAGAAGTAAATGATAAAAACATGAACTATGAGATATAGCCAAAGTTATGTCAATAAGATAATATACTTGAATATGGTAGATTAAAAATAAATAAGGTATTAAAATATAAAAAGAGAAAGAGAACAGTAAAATGCACACAAAGCAAGCTGAATGAAAGAAATAATAAATGTAAAAATTGAAAATGAAATTTTTTAAAAAGCAGTAAAACTATCTGTAAAACAAAAAGTTATTTCAGAAAACTAATTAAAAATACATGTTTATGAGAGGCAGAGCCAAGATGGTGGAGTGAGTAGGACAATGGGAATCTCTTCCCAAAAACATATATATTTTTGAAAATACAACAAATACAACTAATCCTAAAAGAGAGACCAGAAGACACAGGACAACAGCCAGACTACATCCACACCTGGGAGAACCCAGCGCCTGGTGAAAGGGGTAAGATACAAGGCGCAGCCCGGCAGGACCCGAGTCCCCTCACCCCAGCTCCCAGCGGGAGGAGAGGAGTTGGAACGGAGAGGGAGAGGGAGCCCAGGACTGCTAAATACCCAGCGCTAGCCATCTGCACCAGAGCGCAGACACAGTGCATGCGTGGGGTGCTGGACACTAGGGAAACAGGACAGTAAGACCTTTGAGCGGATCCTGAAGCCGGCACCCCTGTGACAAAGAAAAGAGAGTGCTTTTTGAAAGTCTTAAAGGGACAGGGACCTACTGTCAGAAGCATCCCGGGTCACAATCCAGCAGCTGGAAATTCTAGGGATCTCCAGGCGCATTAACCCCCTGTGCAACAGCTCTGACACCCCTCATAGAGGTAAACAGCCAAACAGCTCCACGTCCATTACCCCTCTGGGGCCCTGCCATAGCAGAGAAGCAGCCTGAGGCTGGCCAAGCCCACAGCAAGGGAGCTTCCTCCATACCCGCCAGGCAAGATACAGACCCAATCTACATGCAATTGCCCAACACAAACCACTAGGGGTCGCAGTTGTCCCAGTAAAGAAAGGCCAGGAGCAAGTGGAAAGACTTGGCTCTCCCAGAGGACAGACAAGTCAATAGCTCACCATTGCACCTACCAACATGAAAAGGCAAAAAAATTTGATCCAGACAAGACTAACCCAGACAGCTATGACATCTTCTACATCTTCCCCTGAGAATGAACCTGGGGAGATAGATTTAACCTGAAAAAGAATTCAAAACAAAAGTCACAACCATCCTGATGGACTTGCAGAGAAATATGCAAGAACTAAGGAGGGAGAATACAGAAATAAAACAAGCTCTGGAAGGACTTCAAAACAGAATGGACAAGATTCAAGAGACCATTAATGGACTAGAAAACAGAGAATAGGAACGCAGAGAAGCTGATGCAGAGAGAGATAAAAGGATCTCCAGGAATGAAAGAATTTTAAGAGAACTGTGTGACCAATCGAAATGGAACAATATCCACATTATAGGGGTACAAGAAGAAGAAGAGAGAGAAAAAGGGATAGAAAGTGTCTTTGAAGAAATAATTGCTGAAAACTTCCCCAAACTAGGGGAGGAAACGGCCTCTCAGACCACAGAGGTACACAGAACTCCCATGACAAGGGATCCCAGGAGGGCAACACCAAGACACATAATAATTAAAATGGCAAAGATCAAAGACAAGGACAAAGTATTAAAGGCAGCCAGAGAGAAAAAAAAAGGTCACCTACAAAGGAAAACCCATCAGGCTATCATCAGACTTCTCAACAGAAACCCTACAGGCCAGAAGAGAATGGCATGATATACTTAATGCAATGAAACAGAAGGGCCTTGAACCAAGGATACTGTATCCAGCACAATTATCATTTAAATATGAAGGAGGGATTAAACAATTCCCAGACAAGCAAAGTTGAGAGAATTTGCCTCCCACAAACCACCTTTACAGGGCATCTTACAGGTACTGCTCTAGATGGCAGCACTCCTAAAAAGAGCACAGAACAAAACACCCAACATATGAAGAAGGGAGGAGGAGGAATAAGAAGGGAGAGAAATAAAGAATCATCAGACCGTGTTTATAATAGCTCAATAAGCGAGTTAAGTTAGGCAGTAAGATACTAAAGAGGCTAACATTGAACCTTTGGTAACCACGAATTTAAAGCCTGCAATGGCAATAAGTACATATTGCTCAATAGTCACCCTAAATGTAAATGGACTGAATGCACTAATCAGAAGACACAGAGTAACAGAATGGATAAAAAAGCAAGACCCATCCATATGCTGCTTACAAGAGACTCACCTCAAACCCAAAGACATGCAAAGACTTAAAGTCAAGGGATGGAAAAAGATATTTCATGCAAGCAACAGAGAGAAAAAAGCAGGTGTTGCAATACTAGTATCAGACAAAATAGACTTCAAAATAAAGTAACAAAAGATAAAGAAGGACATTACATAATGATAAAGGGCTCAGTCCAACAAGAGGATATAACCATTGTTAATATATATGCACCCAATATAGGAGCACCAACATATGTGAAACAAATACTAACAGAATTAAAGGAGGAAATAGAATGCAATGCATTCATTCCGGGAGACTTCAACACACCACTCACTCCAAAGGACAGATCCACTAGACAGAAAATAAGTAAGGACACAGAGGCACTGAACAACACACTAGAACAGATGGACCTAATAGACATCTATAGAACTCTACATCCAAAAGCAACAGGATATACATTCTTCTCAAGTGCACATGGAACATTCTCCAGAATAGACCACATAATAGGCCACAAAAAGAGCCTCAGTAAACTCCAAAAGACTGAAATCCTACCAACCTACTTTTCAGACCACAAAGGCATAAAACTAGAAATAAATTGTATAAAGAAAGCAAAAAGGCTCACAAACACATGGAGGCTTAACAACGTGCTCCTAAATAATCAATGGATCAATGACCAAATCAAAATGGAGATCCAGCAATATATGGAAACAAACGACAACAACACAAAGCCCCAACTATGTGGGATACAGCGAAAGCAGTCTTAAGAGGAAAGTATATACCAATCCAGGCATATTTAAAGAAGGAGAAGAATCCCAAATGAATGTTCTAATGTCACAATTATCGAAATTGGAAAAAGAGGAACAACTGAGGCCTAAGGTCAGCAGAAGGAGGGACATAATAAAGATCAGAGAAGAAATAAATAAAATTGAGAAGAACAAAACAATAGCAAAAATCAATGAAACCAAGAGCTGGTTCTTCGAGAAAATAAACAAAATAGATAAGCCTCTAGCCAGACTTATTAAGAGGAAAAGAGAGTCAACACAAATCAACAGAATCAGAAAAAAGAAAGGAAAAATCACGACAGACCCCACAGAAATACAAAGAATTATTAGAGAGTACTATGAAAACCTATATGCTAACAAGCTGGGAAACCTAGGAGAAATGGAAAACTTCCTAGAAAAATACAACCTTCCAAGACTGACCCAGAAAGAAACAAAATCTAAACAGACCAATTACCAGCAATGAAATTGAAGTGGTAATCAAAAACTACCAAAGAACAAAACCCCTGGGCCAGATGGATTTACCTCAGAATTATATCAGACATACAGAGAAGCCATAATACCCATTCTCCTTAAAGTTTTCAAAAAAAATGGAAGAGGAGGGAATACTCCCAAAGTCATTCTATGAAGCTAACATCACCCTAATACCAAAACCAGGCAAAGACCCCACCAAAGAAGAAAACTACATACCAATATCTCTGATGAACGTAGATGCAAAAATACTCAACAAAATATTAGCAAACAGAATTCAAAAATACATCAAAAGGATCATACACCATGAACAAGTGGGATTCATCCCAGGGATGCAAGGATGGTACAACATTTGAAAATCCATCAACATTATCCACCACATCAACAAAAAGAAAGACAAAAACCACATGATCATCCCCATAGATGCTGAAAAAGCAGTTGACGAAATTCAACATCCATTCATGATAAAAACTCTCAGCAAAATGGGTATAGAGGGCAAGTACCTCAACATAATAAAGTCCATATATGATAAACCCACAGCCAACATTATACTGAACAGCGAGAAGCTGAAAGCTTTTCCTCTGAGATCGGGAACTAGACAGGGATGCCCCACTCTCCCCACTGTTATTTAACATAGTACTGGAGGTCCTAGCCATGGCAATTAGACAAAACAAAGAAATACAAGGAATCCAGATTGGTAAAGAAGAAGTTAAACTGTCACTATTTGCAGATGACATGATATTGTACATAAAAAACCCTAAAGACTCCACTCCGAAACTACTAGAGCTTATATCGAAATTCAGCAAAGTTGCAGGATACAAAATTAACACACAGAAATCTGTGGCTTTCCTATACACTCACAATAAACTAATAGAAAGAGAAATCAGGAAGACATTTCCATTCACAATAGCATCAAAAAGAATAAAATACCTAGGAATAAACCTAACCAAGAAAGTGAAAGACCTATACCCTGAAAACTATAAGACACTCTTAAGAGAAATTAAGAGGTCACTTACAAATGGAAACTCATCCCATGCTCCTGGCTAGGAAGAATTAATATCGTCAAAATGGCCATCCTGCCCAAAGCAATATACAGATTCGATGCAATCCCTATCAAACTACCAACAGCAATCTTCAATGAACTGGAACAAATAGTTCAAAAATTCATATGGAAACACCAAAGACCCCAAATAGTTAAAGCAATCCTGAGAAGGAAGAATAAAGTGGGGGGGATCTCACTCCCCAACTTCAAGCTCTACACAAAGCCACAGTAATCAAGACAATTTGGTACTGGCACAAGAACAGAGCCACAGACCAGTGGAACAGATTAGAGACTCCAGAAATTAACCCAAACAAATATGGTCAATTAATATTTGATAAAGGAGCCATGGACATACAATGGCAAAATGACAGTCTCTTCAACAGATGGTGCTGGCAAAACTGGACAGCTACATGTAGGAGAATGAAAATGGACCATTGTCTCACCCCATATACAAAGATAAACTCAAAATGGATCAAAGACCTGAATATAAGCCATGAAACCATTAAACGCTTGGAAAAAAACATAGGCAAAATCCTCTTAGACATAAACATGAGTGACCTCTTCTTGAACATATCTCCCCGGGCAAGGGAAACAAATGCAAAAATGGACAAATGGGACTATATCAAGCTGAAAAGCTTCTGTAAAGCAAAGGACACTATCAATAGAACAAAACGGTAGAATATATTTGTAAATGACAGATCCGATAAAGGGTTGACATTCAAAATATATAAAAAGCTCACATACCTCAACAAACAAAAAGCAAATAATCCAATTAAAAATTGGGCAGCAGAGCTGAATAGACAGAAGAAATTCAGAAGGCCAGCAGACACATGAAAAGATGCTCTACATCGCTAGTTATTAGAGAAATGCAAATTAAAACCACAATGAGATATCACCTCACACCAGTAAGGATGGCTACCATCAAAAAGACAAACAACAACAAATGTTGGCGAGGTTGTGGAGAAAGGGGAACCCTCCTACACTGCTGGTGGGAATGTAAATTAGTTCAACCATTGTGGAAAGAATTATGGAGGTTCCTCAAAATGCACAAAATAGAAATACCATTTGACCCAGGAATTCCACTTCTTGGAATTTACCCCAAGAATGCAGCACTCCAGTTTGAAAAAGACAGATGCACCTCTATGTTTATCGCTGCACTATTTACAATAGCCAAGAGATGGAAGCAACCTAAGTGTCCATCAGTAGATGAATGGATAAAGAAGAAGTGGTACATATACACAATGGAATATTAGTCAGCCATAAGAAAAAAACAAATCCTACCATTTGCAACAACATGGATGGAACTAGAGGGTATTATGCTTAGTGAAATAAGCCAGGCAGAGAAAGACAAGTATCAAATGATTTCACTCATATGTGGAGTATAAGAACAGAAGAAAACTGAAGGAGCAAGACAGCAGCAGAAGCACAGAACCCAAGAATGGACTCATAGTTACCAAAGGGAGAGGGACTGGGGAGGATGTGTGGGAAGGGAGGGATAAGGGTGGGAAAAAAAGAAAGGCGGCATTATGATTAGCATGTATAGTGTGGGGGGGGGGGCACAGGGAGGGCTGTGCAACACAGAGAAGACAAGTACTGATTTTACAGCATCTTACTATGTTGATGGACAGTGACTGTGAACGGGGATGTTGGCGGGACTTGGTGAAGGGGGAGCCTAGTAAACATAATGTCCTTCATGTAATTGTAGATTAATGATACCAAAATAAAATGATAAAAAAATACATGTTTATAAGCAGCAGCATTTACAATAGCCAAGACATGGAAACAATTTGTCCACTGATGGCTGAATGAATAAAGAGAATATGGCATATATACACAATGGAAAAATTTTCAGTCATTAAAAAATGAGGAAATCCTACCATTTGTGACAATATAGGTGTACCTTAAAGGCATTGGGCTAAGTGAAATAACTCAAAAAAAGGCAAATGATATATGATCTCTCTTCTATGTGGAATCTGAAAACAATCTCATAGAAAAAGATCACACTGTAGTTACCAGAAGTCTAGAAGTGGGTAGTGGGGAGGGACAGGGAATTGAAGGAAGGTGGTCAAAAGGTACAAACTTCCAAAATAACTACTAGGGTTGTAATGTACAACATAATAATTATAGCCAACACTGCTGTATGATATACAGAAAAGTTGGTAGGAAGAGTTCTCATCATTGGAAGGATTTTGAACTCTCACCACTTTAGTTCAACAGAGTACTGGAGATCCTAGTGACAGCATTCAGACAACATGAAGAGATAAAAGGCATCCAAATTGGTAAGGAAGAAGTTAAACTGTCATTATTTACAGAAGACATATTATATATAGAAACCCTAAACTCCACCAAAAAACTATTAGACTAACTGGATTTTTCCCTTTTTTCTTTTCCTTTTATTGTATCTTTTCCTTTTTATATGAGAAGATGGATATAGCTGAACATATTGTGGCAATCATTTCACAATATATGTAAATGAAACCATCAGGCTGCATGCCTTAAATTTATACATTGATGTATGCCAATTATTTCTCAATAAAACAGGAAAAAAAATACATTGACAAATATATCCAAGGTAAAAAGTAAAAACATCAGAAGACTACTACTAATCATGAGACTACTATGTACAAATTTATGACAATATACTTATACATGCACAGACTAATTTACAATTATAAAAGTATATAAAATTCTCCAAGTAAGCAGAAAACCTGAATAGATTAAAAATTATATATAAATTTGAAAGTAGATCTTTTAATACCATTTCATGTGCATGTATGGATATTTAAACAAAAACTTCAAGGAACATATAACATTCATCATAGTGTTCCAGAACTTAGGAGAAAAGAGAAGACATTTTTAATAAACTCCTTTCAGGTAGTTAGCATGATCCTAATGCCAAAACTGGATAAGAAGTGCACTAGATACAATTTTTAAATACAATTAAAAACAAAAATCTTAAATAAGAAATTGGCACACTGAATTTCAAAAGTTTTTGGATAATTAAAAAGTAGAAGTAAGTCAAACATATCTTGATAGCACAGAGATCTGATAATCTATCTCTGTAGTTCACTTCTTTAGTAAACTAGAAGGAAAATAATATCTCAGTGATATAAAAAAGGACTTGATGAAATTCAGTGCACTGTCATGGCAAAGTCTAACAAACTAAAGATAAAGGAAAACTTCCTTATGTAAGGGTAACGACCCAAAAAAAGCGACAAAAAAGATCATATTTCTGGTAAAACATTGGAAGGATTTTGAACTCTCACCACTAGTTCAACAGAGTACTGGAGATCCTAGCCACAGCATTCAGACAACATAAAGAGATAAAAGGCATCCAAATTGGTAAGGAAGAAGTTAAACTGTCATTATTTACAGAAGACATATTATATATAGAAACCCTAAAATCCACCAAAAAAACTATTAGGATAACTGGATTTAGCAAAGTCACAGGATGCAAAATTAATACACAGAAATCTTTAGTGTTCATATATACTAACCGTGAAATAGCAGAAAGAGAAATCAGGAAACAATTCCATTTATAACTGCATCAAAGAATAATAAAACACCTAGGAATAAACCTAACCACACAGTTGAAAAATCTGTACTCTGAAAATTATAGGACACTCATGAGAGAAATTAAAGAAACACAAATAACTGGGAAATTTATCACATGCTTATGGATAGGAAGAATTAATATTGTCAAAATGGCCACCCTGCCCAAACCAATTTACATATTCAGTTCAATCCCTATCAAAATACCACCGTATTTTTCAGTGAACTAGAACAAATAATCCGAAAATGCATATGGAACCACAAAAGACTCCAAATAGCCAAGAAAATACTAAGAAGAACAAAGCTGGAGGAATTATGCTCCTAGACTTGAAACTATACTACAAAGCTACATGATAATCAAAACAGTATAGTATTGGCACAAAAAGAGACCCAAAGATCAATGGAACAGAACAGACAGCCCATATATAAACCTACATATATGGTCAATTACTATATGATAAAGGAGTCATGAATATACATGAGGAAAAAGTCTCTTCAAAAATGGCTGCTGGGAAAACTGGACAGCTATATGCAAGAGAATGAAACTGGATTATTGTCTAACTCCACACAGAATAGTAAACTGTAAATGAATCAAAGACCTATATGTAAGAAATGAAACCACAAAACTATTAGAAGAAAACATTGGCAAAAATTTCTTGAACATAAGTATGAGCAACTTTTTCTAGGACATATCTCCTCAGGCTCGGGAAACAAAATAAAAAATGAACAAGTAGCACTTCATCAAACTAAAAAGCTTCTGTACAGCAAAGGACACCATCAGCAGAACTAAAAGGCACCCTACAGTATAGGAGAATATATTCATGAACAATTTATCCAGTAATGGGTTAACATTCAAAATATATAGAGAGTTCAAACTCAGCAAAACCAATAAAATAAATAACCTGATTAAAAATGGGCAGAGGACTTGAATAGACACTTCTCCAAAGAAGACATACAGATGGTCAACAGGCACATGAAAAGATGCTTCATACTGCTAATCTTCGGGAAAAGGCAAATCAATACCACAATGAGATACTACCTCACACTAGTTACAATGGCCACTATCCAAAAGACAAGAAATAACAAATGCTGGCAAGGAGGCAGAGAAAAGGGAACCCTCCTACACTGTTGGTGGGTATGTAAATTGGTGCAGTCACTGGAAAGCAGTATGAAGGTTCCTCAAAAAACTAAAATTAGAAATAACATGTGACCCACTAATTACACATCTATGAATTTACCCAAAGAAAACAAAACCCCTGATTCAAAAGATATATGCACCCATATTTATTGCCACATTATTTACAATAGCCAAGACATAGAAGCAACCTAAAAAAAAAATTGTCCATCAATAGATGAATGGATAAAGAAAATGTGATACATACACACAATGGAATACTATTCACCCATAACAAAAGAAATCCTGCCATTTGTGATGACATGGATGGACCTAGAGGGTATTATGCTAAGTGAAATAAGTCAGGCACAGAAAGACAAGTACCATATGATTCTGTTTATTTGTGGAATATAGGAAGAAAGCAAACAAAATGAACAAAATAACAGTAGACTCATAGACACTAAGAAATGACTGGTGTTTACCATGAGAGAGGCTGTTGTGTGGGCAGGTGAAGAATGTGAGGGAGACAAAGAGGAGCAAAAATTCTCAATCATAATATAAGCTGATCATGGGGATAGTAGTATAGCATAGAGAATACAGCCAATGATTGTGTAACATCTTCCTATGTTGACAGATAATGACTGCATTAGTGGGGGTGAAGATTTAATAATATGGGTAACTTGAACCACTGTGCTATATATTGAAAATCAATAAAAAATTGTATGTTAACAATACTTGAATTTAAAAAAAAGGTAGGAGTGAGTACATTAATGTCATAAAGTGATTTTCAAGGCAAAGAAAACTACTAGAGATGAGGTAATTCACATGATAAAAAGGATCAATCCCCTTTTACAATCCTTATTCACCATAGTAGTGGAAATTTTAGTTACTGAAATAAAACAAGAAAATATATAGAGATATAAAGATTATGAAAATATAAAGAAAAAATATAGAAAAACAGATTACAAAGGAACAAATAAGGCTGTCTCTATTTGCATATAACATGGTTGTCTACAAATACAATCCCAAGGAATCTATCAAAAAATATTCCCAGAATGAATAATTGAGTTCAGCGAGAACCAGGATACAAGATCAACATGCAAAAATCAATTGCATTTATATAAAATAATGACAACCAATATGTGGAAATCAAAATCGAAAGCACAATACCAGGTCCAATCTCCCAAAGGAAATCACTTAGTATAAACTTAACAAAATATATAACTTTCATTAAAAAATATGATGAAAATTACACAACATTTGTTCATTTCTTGCTCTCTTACTCTCTCTGAGGAAAGCCAGGTGGTTAGCTGCCCTATAGACCAGCCCATGTGCCTAGGAACTATGCCTCCATCCAAAGCCACCTATAACCTGAGTCCCGCCAACATGCACATGAGTGAGCTTTTGAGTGGACTCTCCATCAGTTAACTCTTGAGATGAGACCACAGCCTTGGTTGACACCTTCACTGAAGACTTCTGAGAGAAGCTTGCCAGAGGCACCTAGCTAAGCTATGCCCAGATTCCTGATCCATAATAAATGTTAGATAATTAATGTTTGTTGGTTTAAGCCACTAAGTGTTAGGATAATTTATTATGCAGATGCATATAAATAAAATTGTAATGTTCATTAAATAAGACAACAATAAATAATAATGCATATCTTCTATGGGTACAGTTACATAAATTTAAATGCAACAATAATAGTTTCAAATGTTATACACCAAGCCTGTACATTTATCTCTTGAACCAACACTGGAACCTAAGATTTAGGGGAGTGATCAAAGGAGACTTTACCACTTGGTTAAACCTTTCATCCTTAATGGGGTGAATGTGTTCATATATTGATTATATAATAAGTAATCAGTGGAAACTTCCAGTTTCTGTTTCGGCATGTATGAAGCACAGAAGTCCTCACTCCCATCTAACAAACTGAATAAAGGAAAAATGATAGAATGCCACTTTGAATATGAGGACAGAAAAACAACCAAAAGCTAGATACACTGAAAAGTCAACAACTGTTCTTAGATTCAACCAAGAATTAAGTCACAGATCAAATTGCAGGTCTCCAAACAGGAAACACGTGGATAAAGAGAATCACAACTTACCAGAGTAGAACACAATACAGAAAAGTTCATAGGAATCAGAACGAAGGTAGGAAAAATTAAGATATAATTGAAGATTTGCTAGAGACTCAATGTAGACAAACTTGAGAGTTAAAGACACAAGGGCGACCCAGTCATAGAGAGGAGGTGGCCTAGTTTTGGGCATTTTACCTCCCGGAGTACTACCAGGCTCTCACAGTGAAGATAAGAGAAAAAAAATACTAGTTCCAGCAGGGAAAAAAGTCCTGGTTTTAAGAAGGGTATCAAATCAAAAAAGCCACCAGACTACACGGAATCCTAGAAATTTACAGAATTAAGCAGGGCAGGCCAAAATTCATAGTGCCCTCTACAAATGTCTTATTTGATGTATCTTTAGCACCTTTGTGAAATTCTGGGTGGACTTGGGAGCGTTACCCCTAAGAATGACTGAAAATTTAATCTCTTAAATTTAACAAAATGGAGGCTAGAGTTTAGTTTACTAGGGTTGTTATAAGAAAGTACCACAAACTGGGAGGCTTATAACAATAGAGATATATTCTTTTACATTTCTGGATACAAGAAATCTGAAATCAATGGGGCCATGTTCTCTCCAGAGATTCTAGGTACCATTCCTTCCTTGTCTCTTCCACCTACTGATGGGGGCTAGCAATCTTTGGCATTCTTTGGCTTGTGGTGGCAAGATTCTAATCTCTGCCACCATATTTCCATGGGCTTTTTCCCTTTTTGTCTCTTCTTTGCCTCAGTGTCCAAGTTTTACTCTTCTTTCTCAAGTAAAGACACCAGTCACAATATGAGTGCCCAGCCTAATACAGTATGACCTCATCTTAATTGGATTAAAGCTGCAAACACCCTATCTCTAAATAATGATGTCATGGTTATAGATACTGACAGATGAGACTTCAACAAATCTTTAGAGAGGACAAAATTCAACCCATGACAATCTACCCTCTGCACCTCTCCCTAATTCTTATCTTTATCATTTCCAAACACAATCACCCCACATATCAACATCCCTAAATGACTTACCCATTTCAGCAGTAACTCTAAGGCCATAATCTCATCGAAATAGCAACTCAAACAGTGTTAAATCTTATCTTCTAAATCATTTAATTAGGTAAATATGGGTGATACTCTGAGTATGGTCCATCTAGGGAGAAAACTCCTTTCCACCTGTGGACATGTGAAACTGAAAAACAAGTTATGTTTCCAAAATGCAATGGTGGGACACATGTACGATAGACATCCCTATTCCAAGAAGGAGACATTGGAAGAAATACGGCGGTCATGAGTCTTACAAAGTCCAAAACCTAGCAGGGCAAATTTCATTATTTTTAAGGCCTGTGAACAATCCTTTATAGCTTGATATGCCACCTTCTGGGCCTACAGATGTTCCACTGTCCCCATAGGCCACTGAGTCCACCCCTGAGTTATTCATTACTTATCTTTAAGGAAAACACACATTTATGGCCAAATAACTATCTGCCTGTTTCCTGCCTATAGAATTCCAGAGGTTCAATAGCCTTCCTTCATTTCATCCCATTTCTCTGCCCTTCAGTCCAAGCTGGCAGTGTTTTTGCTGGTATAACATCCTCAAAATCCTCACAGTCTTCCCCCCATTTTTTTTTCAAGGAGATCCATACCATTAGACATGAGGAGCTTCCACATATCCTTCCTGGATAACCCCATCTCTAATCTTGGCTTCTGCTGAGATGGCTGGTTAGATCTTTGAGGTACATCTGTAATCTCTCACCAGAAGATTGCTCAGCCACACACTTGGTGTTTTATACAGAACACATCTTAGGATGCTTTTCAATATTAATAGCTAAGAATTTTCAAACTCATCAAGTTCTGGTTCCTTTCTCTTTCAATTTTTCTCTTTTCTGTAACATTTTACTCTAAGCAGCAAGAAGAAAACAGCCTGCATCTTCCACATTCTGCATGGAAATCTCAGGTAATATCCGAGTTCATCTCTCACACGTTCTACTTTCTATCCAACAGAAGAACATGACTCAGCCGCGTTTTCTGCCATTTAATAACACGATTGCCTTTCCTCCAGTGTCCAAAAGTGTTTCTCATTTTTGTGTAAGACCTTACCAGAAGCATCCTTAAGCTCCATATTTCCGAAAACAGTCTCTTCAAGAAATCTAGGCTCCTGTTCTCTATCCCATGCCCTCCAATTTTTCCAGCCTCTATCCAATATCCAAATGCAAAACGACTTACAAATATTTTAGATATTTGTTATAGCAGCACTCCATTTCTTGACACCAAAATCTGTATTATTTTCCTAGGGCTGTCATTGCAAATTAGCAAAATAGGGTGGCTTAAAACAACAACTATTGTTTGTTCTGGAGCCTAGAAGTTTAAAATCAAGGTGTTATCAGGGCAATACTCCACCCACAGTCTCTTGGGAAGATACCTTCCTTGCCTCCTGCAACTCCTAGTGATTGCTAGCAATCCTCGGCATTCCTTGACTTGTGGTAGCTGAACTCCAGTATCTCCCTCTGCCTTCTCATTGCCGCTTTTCTGCATCTCAGTGTCCAAAGTTCCCTCTCCTTTCACCAGTCACTATAAGAGTGCCCACCCTAATCACGTATAGTTTCATCTTAATTCACACACACGTAAGGAATTCAACATATTATTTTGGGAGATATATTCAATCCACAACAGAGTTAAATTTAAATTTTATTTAATGGAAAATATTTGCCATTTTCAAAAACATCTGTGCCTGTAGAATAA
Source organism: Manis javanica (assembly GCF_040802235.1). Classification (NCBI taxonomy): domain Eukaryota; kingdom Metazoa; phylum Chordata; class Mammalia; order Pholidota; family Manidae; genus Manis; species Manis javanica. The sequence goes on from NC_133174.1 coordinate 119,512,160, forward strand.
CACATACTATAGTAATTAAAAGTTATACTGCTAAGTAACTCCTGTTAAGCAGAAAATCAAAATTACAGCATATTTAGAAAACTATGAACAATTTAATATAAAAATTTAGGGATTTGGCTAGTTATACTTGAGTAAAACCCACAGTCTCAAATATAGTTCTATTAAATAAGAATGAAAATTAAATTGGACATTGAATTGGAGAAGCTAAAAAGAATACAACAAAAAGCATTAGAGAAACAGGAGGAAGGAAATGATAGAAAGAAAAGCAGAAATTGATGAAATTAGAAAACAAAAATAATTCACTGAATTATTAACTTGCAAAGACCAATGCAATCAGGTCCAGCTTCCTGGGTATGTGTGGCCTTAGGCTCAAATTAGCTCCACCTTTGGTTTAAAGCTCTGCTGCTGTCTTGAAGTTCTTAATAATTATACCTTTGAACTTGGGTTTTCCAAGTGAAAGCCCATGAGACAATGGAGCATGGGCATGAGCAGAGGGGATAGGTACAGCATACATGCTCCCTGCTGTTCCATGCCACACCAACTGCATATAGCATTTGTGAGTGATCCATGAGCACAGAATTCCTGTGGGCTCATGATGTGTGGCAGTTCAGCAAGACTCCACATTAGTACAAGGTAAGGGCATTATACCTATAACTAAGCAAAGGAGCTGACAGCTATGAAGACCATGCTTTTTGTTTGAACCAGAACTTACTCTGGCTGCAGGAAAAAAAATCAGTGACACCCTAAGAAACAACCAAGGAATCCTACTATATCCTTTCTTACTCATGTTATTTCCCTGTATTAGCCAACTACTTACATTGAAAATGATTAAAACGAAGGGGGTGGGGTGGAGATGAAGCAACCAAATTTTCTTTCTGATTCAGTCCTTCCCACTCATCAGTAAGCTACAGGTAGAAAGTATCTATAGAATGTGTACATGTTAAGAATTAAAACAAAAAGAGTTTAGTTAATTTTCTGCAGCATTTTCACTACAGTGGTAAGAATGAAGGCATAGGCAGTCATGAGCAACAAAAATACAAACTGTAATTTCAGTGATTTCATATGGTTTAAATGCTCTTTGATTTGCATTTAAAACTGGCATTGCACAAATACAAAGATGAATAATATGTAGAATTTATGTTAGTAGTTTAAGATTTTAATTCTTTATACAGAATGCCATTAAATTGCAAATTTTAAAAAAGGTACCATGACAAGTGAAAAAGGAACTTGTCTTCCTGTGTGTGTGTGTGATCAGGCACAAAAGAGGATGGGGTGAAGAGAAAAGCTCCACATGTAATAATTAAAGGAAAATATACATACTGAGCCATGAGAATTCTGAGCTCCTTTTATCACCCTGCCTCCAGAATTCCAGCAGCCAGGCTAACACATTCTGGGCAAGTAATTAGATAATTTATCTATAGAAAAATAAAAGGGCTTTAGAGGAAAGATATTTGTGAGTTATTCTAATGAAACAGCTGGATTACTACACAATCATTGTAATTTGAAGTTTGCTGTTTGAAAGCCTTGCTCACACAAAAAGAGCTTCTAAGCAGTTAATGTTTCACCCCTAAATGTAAACTAATGGTGGTCCAGGAACATAGAAGTCTAATGGGCTCCTCATGTATGTAAAAAAAAATTATTATATGTTCAGAATATGAAATAGCTCAACATGAAATAGCCCCCCCAAAAACAAGATAAAAGCAAGATGAACAGAGAAAATACAAAAAATACATAAAATTTCAAAAATGTCAACGTCTTCAGAAAACATACTTTGCCCTTGAAATAAGAACAGAATGCTACAAAAAGGGGAAGAATCAGGAAGAAATAAACAGTTCTTGGAATTTGAAAAGCAGCTCACGATTTTTGAAGTAGAAACATTGGAAATTAAAATAAAGGAAATTTCCTAGAAATTTAAGTAGCACTGACAACAAAAATTGGACAATAGGAAAGAGATTTTTAAATTGAGTGATTAATTCAAGAAGTACAATAGTCTATTAGCAGAATAATCTGAAATAAAAACCAAGGAAACAGGAGAATATAATCAAAGAAATAAAATGGAAAAGTTTCACAGACTTAAAGGACCAACTGTCCTTATGGAAAGAACCAACAAAATATCGACAGAATGAGAAAAAAGCCTACACCAAAGCACAGTGTTGCAAAATTTCAGAACACTAGATACAAAAGAGATGATCCTAAAAGGACTGGAGAACAGAGTAACATCAAAGTTCAAAAGTGTACTGTAACACGAGAAGCTAGCAGAAAATGAACAATGTCGTTAGAATTCTAAGAGAATATCTTTCTTTTAAATCAAACTTCTAGACAGTTTACAGAGATTTTCAGACATGCAGTGGCTCAAAACTTTACCTTCTGCATGCCCTTTCACAGAATGCTACTGGTAAATTTGCTCCAACAACAACAAAAAAATTTGCTCCAACAAACTGGGTGAGTAAACAGGATAGTCATGAGATTTAGAAAACTTGGAGTAACATATAGAAGATGAATTAAAGTATTCCTACTATGAAAAATCTTCAGTATACCCAGAAAGCAGTCATGGAACAGAGGAGAAGAATGGACGGCTTAAGGGGAAAATGGGTTCCAGAGCAAGAAATATAAATGCTAGATAAAACAATGCATTTGATTGTTTAGAAAATAATACTGATGGGCAATTCACATATGTGGTGGAACAATTAGTAAGAATTTACTACTGAGAGAACAAGATAATTATTAATTGTGAAAAATCAGAAGTATAAAAAAGAAACATAATACACTGCTCAGCTTAGCAGTTAATGATATTAACATAGGCATATACCAACTGGAATTTTATTAAAATTATAACTATATTTGAAAAATGGAGGAAGAAAAAGTTTGAATTGTATTATGGAGTTAAATGTTCCTATGCTATAACTGTAAATAAATATATAATTTCTAAAGTCACTAAATAAATAATGGCATAAGCATATTTCTTTGATACATACAGGTAATACTAAAACCTTAAATAGTTTAAAAATTTTCTATTTGGGGAATAGGGCTAAGGAACGGGGACATTTTTATCAGGATACTGTTGTTATCCACTAATAGTTCTTAGTACAAATGTGAATTTAAAAACTAATATGCATTATTATCCTGATTAAAATAAAAGTTAATTAATAAAATTAGAAGAGAATACACAGACACTGAGAAGAGACTAGTGGTTACCAAGGTGGAGGGGTTGGGTGGGTGGGCAGTGGGTGAAGGGGATAAAGGGCCACAATAATTCACACTCATAATATAAGTTGGTCATGGGGATGGTAGTATAGCATGGAGAATATCGTCAATGTAACATCTTACTACATTGATAGATTGTCACCTCACCAGAGGGGGTGAGGATTTAATAATACCTGTAACTGTTGAACCACTGATATACTGTGCTGTGTATCTGCAACCAATGTAAAATTGTATATCAACAATACTTTAATAAAAAAAATTTAGAAGAAAATATTCTCAACTTCTTTTTAATAAAAAAATTAAAACTGAAATAATGGACTATTTTAATCAGGAAACACATATGATCAGGTTAACTAATGAACAACTATAAAAATATAACAACAACCAAGACGTAAGTTGAAATAGTTCTTAAAATATTACCCCCAAGAGTAACACTAGATTCCAGTGGTGTTATACAGGCTCTTTCAAATCTCAAAGTAACAGACACTCTTATTTTATTCAAAATGTTTCAGAGTATAGGAGAAAAGAAAGCTTGGAATTATTTTCATCAAACTGTTGCACTGATTTACATGGTCACAAAAAGAATGAAATACTGATAAATTTCACTAACAAATATAACACAAAAGTGAAATATCTAACAAATCTAGTCCAGTCATATTTTAATTAAAAAAATCATATATTATGACCAAACTGATTTTATCACAGGAAATGACAGATGAGTTATAATTAGAAATTCTTTAAACCACATTTCATTTTATTTTTGTTGTTTTATTTTAATGAAGAACCATATTTTTCAGTTGCTAAGGAACATATATTTGAGAAACTTCAACACCAATTTCTAACAAAAAGCACTTTTAGTGAAGTGAAAATTGGAGGAAACTTCTTTTACTTGTTAAGAATGTGTAAGTGATATTAGTAGATATTTGTCACATGTAATGGTGAAATAAGACAGGCATATAAAAGTAGGACATGTACATCCACTCCTTATTCCACATTCATTAAATTAATGAATCAACTACAAAAGTCCTCTTTTTAGCTGAGTTCCTACAGACCTAAAAATCCCTCTAAATCCAGTACTCCATGTAGATATAAACAGTATAACATTTGCCACAAGAAATAAAACCTATTTCATCTATCGGAGCACTAAAAGCATTCCTATCAAAGTCTGGGACCAAATACAGTGCCTGAATACCACTACTGTTACATAACATGGGATGAATCAACTTATACAAAATAAAAAAATATAAAATTCTGAGGGTTAATCCGAATAAATATAGAAGTTCAATTTAAATATGAGAAGAGCTTACTGGGAGAAATGAAAATAAATTGGAATAAATTGAAATATATTGTTTTCAAAAGAAAAACTCAATATTGCAAAGATTATATATTATTCAAATTGTCAAAGGGATTGTGGGGAGCGGAAGAAGACTTGATAAAATAATTCTACTTCCCAGCTATAGCAGATAAGCAAGTATAGTGAAGAAACACTGAAAATAACACTAATGAAATGAGACTTGTATTGATTACCTAAGAGTGAAATAATTAAAAGAGTATGGTACTATTACTAGAACAGAGCAATTGATTAGAAAAAATAATAATAAATGGCTCTGAAACATGAATCTACACTTGATTAATATTACAATGACATTTTAATTAATTGGGAAAACAATATTTGGACCATATGGTTTGTGTTGGAAATACTCAACTCTACCATTATAGAGCAAAACATTCAACAATATAACACTCAACAAACTATGGAATAGAAGGGAACTTCTTCAATATAAAAAAATGGCATCTATGGAAAAATCCACAGTTAACATAAGACTAAAAGGTAAAGATTGAAAGCTTTCCCTCTAAGATGAGGAAAAAGAGAAGGATACCCACTTTTGCAATTTCTATTTAATATTGTACTGGAAATTCTAGACAGAGCAATTAGACAAGAAAAGGAAATAAACGCCACCCAAAGTGTAATGGAAGAAACAACACTATATTCTCAGGTGTCACCTGATCTTATACATAAAAAATACACAAAAAAGACAATTAGAGTGAATAGATGAATTAAGCAAAGTTGAAGGACACAAGATTAGTATACAAAAGCAGTTCTCTTTCTATACCATAGTAACAAACAGTCTGAAAAGTAAAAAAAAAAAAAGTTCATGTTAAATGGCATCAAAAATAATGGATAATGAAGAAAGATTGATTAAAATGTATGAAGTTTCCTTTTGGGATGATGATGAAATTCTGGGACAAGAGTAATGGTTTCATATCATTGTCACTCTATTTAATGCAACTGTATTGCATACTTTAAAATACTTAAAATCATAAATTTTATTATATTTATTTAACAAAAGAAAAAATACATTAATATATGTCAAGTATACATATCAGCTATTACTGTCCACAGGATGAGTACTATTTCAATGGTAAAAAATATGGGGGAAAAAAATGCTTTTTGACATTTTGGGTGTCTGTTTTCCCTGATTTTTAAGCATTTAGGAGAATGTGATTTTAAAGTTTGATTTCAATAAATTGCTTAGAGATTTGTGAATGTTTCAAACAATACACATTTAACTTGCTAAATATACACATTAATAAAAAGTAAGTAATGGGTCAGATTTACCCTATGTATCATATTAAGACAAACCCTGATTAAAAAGGTATATGATATGCATGATCTATTAGAAAAACAATAAAACTTTATTGAAAAAATGGAATATGCAGACTAATATATTCATGTAGAGGAAGGTTTAAGTTAAAAATTTTAATTTCTTCCTCTAAAGTGACAGCATAGTAAAGGTCACAAAGCTAGAAGGGTGTGGATTTAGGAACAAACTCACCTAAACTGACAAATGCATAAATGTAATTCTACTTAAAAAGCAAAACCAAAAACTGAGACTCATAACAAAGGTTCAGCCAAATATCAGATATTAAAAATGAATATATGATGATAAAGTCTACAAAAATTGTTAGAAAACCTTAATTTCAAACAATATGGGAAACCAGAAACTATTAAATTATTTAAAAGCAAACAAAATTCTGCATAAAATATTGCCAAGGTTTATATTAACATAGTTGAGCTTACAAAGAAGTAAACATATATTCCAATGTGCAAAAATAGAGAACTATGAAAAGTTAATTTAAAAAGATCTTCTATTGAGTAAATCTCGGGCATTAAATGTAGCAGTAATTATAAGACTGGAAAATCAACATTTCACAACCCGAAATGAAAAATCAAATTTGGGTTATAATTGTCTTGGGAATTTTACAATGAAAGGATCATATTGTCATCACCTGAACTCATGGATAATTCTTAGCACCACTCTGTGAGACACTCTGATGTGCTTCTTGATGTGATGCAATATAGATAAAGTATGGAATACCAAATACAGAATAGCAAAAAATAGCAAAAGGAACTGATTTGGCCCAGTTTAAAGAAGACTTAGAGACAGAAGACAATAAAAATCATCTTGAGTGAATAGGCCTTGCATAGATCCTGATGAAAACAAACTGCAAAACAACCAAATAGTAGATAATTAGGGAAAGCTGAATATGAATATGGGTTTAGATAGTATTAAGAAATTAGTGTTAATTTTGCCCTTTTGTCTATGTAAGAGAAAAACAGCTGTGATTTTTTGTTGTTATAATATAGAGATACATACTGAAATTCCTGTGTTGGGGGATAAATGACATATGAGAATTGCTTAAAAACACTCTAGCAAAAAATGTCAGAGGAGCCATATCTAAAATAAGAATAGCAAAAAGATGGTGGTTGTTGAAATGTGTAATGTTACCCAAGAATTTCTTGGACTCTGTACATTTATTAGAAGAGTTTTCACATATACACAAAAGTAATATAAAAATGAAATATTTTTTATAATATAAAAAATGAAAAAATCTATTTTTAAAATACTAAGCTGGCTTGAAATATAAAATAGTGTTCCTAGAAAGAAAAATATAGTCAATATACAGTTAGGTAAGAAATAATACACAGCTGAAGAGAAAAGATATTAATTGGAAATAATTGAAAAGAATGAACAAAAATGCACACAAAGATAAGGGGGCACTGTAATGTGAGTGAGATATGGAAGACTGATTGAAGTAATCCATGAGGCATTGTGAAAGGACAAATGAGCAAATGAAGGAAAGGAAATAAAATATTTTTTGAGAACTGTTGAACATTAGTTGAAGTCTCAAATACTTATATATATGTTTAACAAAATGTTCCTAACTGGAATTTAAGAAAAATTTAAATCTATGCCTGGCACACCACAGTAGACCTTCATAACTTCAAACACAAAGAATATTTTTAAAACCAAACAAAAGCAAGATGTACTGTCTAAGAAACAATAAAATGACAGCAGTCTCCTATACAACAATATAACCAGTAAACAAAGATATACTATTGTGAATGTGCTGAAAGAAAATAATTCTCATTCTAGAATTTTGTGACTGATTTAATTACAGTTCAAGAACAAAGACAATATGCAAACCTTTGCCAATTCAACAAAAATTAAAAGAAAGAGGAACACTGAATTGACACCACAGGAATGGAATATAAGATTTGTAAGAAAATAAAATGATAAGTGAGAAAATTGAGAGGTCTGGCTCATTTTGAGAGTATATTACTAATATATAAGGATTTCAACTGGTTAAAGGTAAAAGATGAAGCAAAATAATATCAGAATAATACTAAACAAAAGAAAGCAGATATTTTAACAAAATATATTTCTGTGAGAAATGCATTATTAAAAGTAAAGATAAATACATAAGGAAAGAGAAATAATTCACAAGGTGGATGTAAACATTGTAAATTTGTACTAATCTAGTAATAGACTCAAAACATGTGATGTGAAAATTAAATGAAATTTAGGAAGGAATCAGCAAATACACAATTATTGTGGAGGATTCAAACAATCTTGTCCCAGATTTGATAGATTAAAAGAAAATAAAGAATAAAACATAGACCTGACATACCAAATTTAGTGAAGGCATATTATTCTTAAGCATAGAAGGAACATTTTTGGAACTGATCACATTTGAGCCAAGCACTTTCTAATAGAACTTGCTGACATGAGGGAAATATTGTTCTGGCTAATTCACTAGCTACTAGGCAAATATGGCTCTACAACATTTAAAACATGGCTACTGCAACTGATAGCTTTTCAAATTTTATTTAACTTGATTTAATACAAATTTATAAAGCAACATTTAACTTTAGTTTTCACTTAAATATAATTTTAAATAGCCTCATGTGGACAGCAGGGTTTATCACAACTCAAAATTCAGCAAATATCAAAGAATGGGTTTGTATCCTGCAGATGATGTATTCTAACAAGGATAAAACTGTTAGCAATTAATACCAAAAATGTAATTTATAAAACTTATATATTTAAGAATATAAAATTATATTTATAAATAAATGATCTATTGAAGGAGTAAATATAACGAAATTATGATCCATTTTATAATTAATAAGAAAATACATACAAAATTTTGATTTCTGAGCTTTCACAGGACTGGATGGAAAATTTATAAACATAAAGATATATTACAAAAAATTGTGATTGAATATTAATGAGTTAACCATGCAAGCTAATAAATTAGGAATGGAGCAATAGAGCAAAATGAAAAGAAGTAGAAAGAAGTAAATAATAGAAGTGAGGAATAAACGTAGAACAAAATACAATCTCATTCTTTGTAAAGAATAATAAACTATGTTAATAGTTATGAAGAAAATAACAGAGAAAATATGTAATTAAATAACAGGAGAAATAAAAATGAAGCATGCAACTCCTGGCTTAAAGATGGCGGCGTGAGAGGTAAGACAGAAACCTCCATCCAAAACCACATGTAATATGAAAATATAGCAAATACATCTAATCCTGAAAGAGCAACAGGAAAGAAGGCTTTGGCAGACTGCCTATACCTAGGGAACACAGCTGACCTCAAGGAAAAGGGTAATAAAGGTCTATTAGAATGAACCAAGAAGGTAATGGTAAAGTAGCATGTCTAGGACTATCTTTCCCATAGATAACACTTTAAGACTGGACCTAATTTTTAAAGAGGCAAACAAGCAAAAACAAACATTAAAAGCAGTCAGAATCCAGAGACAATTTGACACTTGAAGGTGGTTCATCACTGAATAAGATCAAGGTTCATATGGCTTTTCCTCAAGAACACTCCTCAGTAAACTTCATGCAGGGCAGCCAGACTCCAAGCAATCACAGTCTTACAGATCTGAGGGGCAAAGAAGAGAGTGTAGGCAGCCAGAATAACAGGAAATTGTGAGGGAAATCCTAGAAAATAAAGGAAGATACTAAAAGGAAAGCACCAAAATCTGCAACGAAGTTCTGTCAAGGCCTTAGCCTACCTCAGACTGCACACGTGCAAGACTCCCAGCAGCACCCATGGGGGGATATAAAAGCAAAAAACCTGAGTCTGAAAGACTTTTACTACCGCCCACCATAGAAGAGGTAGAATTTGTAGTCTGAGTGATGCCAAACTAAAATGCTATGGTAAAAATTACAGATCTTCCATTGAAACCACAAAAAGGGATATCTCAGAAGTAAAGAATCGGACCTAGGACCACTAAGATAAGTCAAACTGTAAAATGAGACCTCCAAAAGATCATGACAATTGCCAGAAGTTTAATTGTGTGCTTAAAGAAGAGAACACTCTTTAAAGGAAGCTAAAATGTAAAGTTTTCTGAAGTATTACCTACAATGTCTAATATTCAATAAAATTATTAACATGCAAAGAATCAGAGAGAATCAGACACACAAGGAACTCACTGTTAAATTAACAGACAAGACCTTTAAAATAAGCATAACAAATATGTTAAAAGTTCTACTACATAAAATGAATAATGGGTGAATTGAGAAGAAATTTCAAGTGATACAAACTTGTGAAAAGAAAAAAAAAGAATCAAATAGAAATTCTTAAACCGGAAAAAAAAAATTGAATGCAATTAATACCAGATTAGATACAAAATAAATGACTAATAAACTTGAAAGGAGGGTATAAAAACTATTGGAAATAAAATATATACAGGAAAATAAGAAACTAAAATAGAGAAAAGCAAGATTGAAATTAATGAACAGAGAGGCTCAACGACCTGTGGGACACTATGAAATGATTTAATATACTTGATATAGGAGACCCAGAAGAATAGGAGAGAATAGATGGGGTATAAAAATGGTGAAGAAGTACTAAATTAAAAAGTTTCACATTTATTCAAAAACAGCAATCCATGCTTCTAGGAATCACAGCAATTTCCAAGTAGGATAAATACAAAGCAAATAAAACAAAGGTATGTCATAGTATAACTGCTAGAAAAAAAAGATAAAACAATTTTTTTTAAATATAGGGGAAAAAAGACATGTAATGTATAGAGGAACACTAATAACAGTGACCACAGATTTCTCATCTGAAACTAAGGATATCAAAAGATGGTGGAATGACATTTATAAAGTAGTGGAGGTAGGGGGAGAACTAGAAAAACTCATCATCTGTCCATAAAAATTTCCTGAACCTTCTACCATAAAAAGCTAGGAAAAAACAGCACCAATTAAACAAAAATGAATTAAGAAAGTCTAAATAACACGTACATCATGTCATAAATTGGAAAGCTCAATATTATAAAGACAATAATTCTCCCTAAATTGATCTATAGATTCAATCCAATAACAAAAATATTCCAGCAGTACTTTCTGTAAAAATTGGCAAGCTGGTTCTAAAATATGGAAATACAAAGGATACAGAATGTAAAACAATTGTGCAAAATAAGAAGAAAGTCAGAGAACTTCAATTACTGTATTTGAAGCTACAAAGCTCAAGAGAGTATAGTATCGGAGTAATATAGACAAAGAGATCAAAGGAGCCAAATAGTCTTGACACACGAATACACAAAAAAAGCAAAAATAATTTTATACAAGGTGTCAAAATAACTGAATGACAGAAAACACATTCAACTGTGTGTGATACATTTATCACAACTGAACAGATGTTTGGTCATAAAGGAACTGGTATCATTCATGTGTTTTTCTGATGTTTTATGTTCTTGATTAGATCATGTTGCCCTAATTGAATGACTTAAATAAATTATATTTTCAGCAACATATAACCTACAAAATATTCCCCAAAATACCTATCAAATTTAATGCTTCATGATACCAGAATAAGGTACCTAATGCATCCATTTCACCATAAGGATGCTGATGACAATAAAATGTTCAAAGTCTCTTTGCTATGATCTGAAAAATCCAAGAGATTTGCCTCTACTTCCTGTCAGATTGTGCTTTAGTGGACACAATCTCAATCTGTCTCTATGATTTGTTTCCAGGCTGACCACTATGCAAATCCTCACCTATCTCAGGTTGTTAAATACTTTCCTGCAATGTATATTAATACATTTAATGAGGTTAAAATAAAGTCTTAAAGGGCTGAGAGACATTCTTCTATCTTAAGATGATTTTGCATCTTTCTGCTTTTATCTATTATGCATAAATTTCATAATACAACCTTATGTCCAAGTTCTTTAAAGATTCTCCCCTGTTATTCCCAAGGACTTAAGGCAGTCATGGCCTGTTAACATTTTTGTGTCTTTCCTTCAAGAAGTTTTCTACTATTCCTAGTATAGTAGATTTAGGTATTAGTCACAAATACTAAACTAAGACCACAGTGGCTATGAATTTTCTTATAATGTACATTTTTCCATGTTATATTTTATTTGTATGTTTTAAAATATTTACCCAATATTCCATTGAATGGATGTATCATCATTATCTAAGCTAATTTCCAAAATGGCTGTTTAGATTATTTTCATTTTTTTCCTATTATAAACAATTTTATAATAATAACGCATAATATTTACTGAGGGCTTTCTTTATGAAAGACTGTTTTAAATGCTTTCTGCAAATAAATGTTTCAAAAAAATTGTTTTTGTTATGGTAATGCCATTTTAACAAACAAATCCCAAGAGTTTAATGGCTCCATAAGAAATGTTTCTTCCTGAATCACATAAAGCCCAAATAAATATTTATGATCAGCAGGTCACAATATATTTCAAGTGCTGTTTCAGAAACATATCCAGACCAACCCAATAGAGACTGAAGATCTTAAACAAATCTGTATTCATTTTTATAGTTTTATCAGATTTTTTAAAGATAATTTTCTTGAATAAATGGTCCAAAAATGGAAATACTAGGATAAAGCTTGTGACTATTTTAATGACTCCTGTTTCTCAAAATGCTGAGTATTCCTCCCAAGGATGAGGTGTCAATTCCATGCAACACTGCCAGCATTTGGTACTGTACTTAAGCATATTTATGAATTTTATAGATGAAATGGTTATCTTTTTAAAAATTTTTATTGTTTTTACTTCTAGTGGGGTATACATTTTTCATAGGTATGGTAACTATTTTCCTCTTACTGATCATTTCCTATATAAATATTGAGATTCTAGTTTTTTCATTGATCATTACAGAATACTAAATGAATGACTGCTTTGGATTTTGGATACAAAGTATCTCCCTTCCTTCACACCAGAAGACAAGTATTGTGAGATCAGGAACCTTGTCTCGAATACATAATCAAGTCCTAGAACAGGGGAAGGTCCTTAATAAATATTTAAGTCAACGAATTTATAGCTACAAATCCTGATTGAGCACTTCATATTCTCCATATGTAAGAATTCCAAAGATGGTAAGAAACTTTGAAGTTTTGCAGAAAAAGAAAAATGTGATGCAGTACATGAGAGATCAGCTATTTTTATTGCTAAGAGGATTTCACCTGACCTGCTGGTTCAGTTTCTAGAGACCACACATGGAGTAGCTTAGGGTGAAGAGGGAATCAAAAAAAAAAAGATAAAAATAGGGAACCTTCTGGGAAAAGCAAAAGTAGTTTTGAATTAGAAGTGATATTAAAACACATATCACTGTACCCCAACTCCACAGTGTCTCAATCAGTTTCCAGGTGGTAAACAATGCTGCTGGTCTGGTGCCACATGAGTACTACTGCTCTTGGGCTCCCCAGTTCTCTCCTTGAACAAACTTGAACTGACCCAGCTCCTTTATGTAATACAGAGGAATAAGCTGAAAGTTCAAAACAATGTGGCATCTGAGGAATACCATAACATCAAAACAGAAAAAATAAAATACACTGGAAATGCACAAAGCAGAAGTATTAGCAAGGACCATATTAAACACAGTAAACATGACAAGGGAAGACGTTAACACTGAAAACAGAATAAGAAATCACAAAATATAAGTATGAAAAAAATTATGATGTGTTAAATTAAGAAAAATAGATAAAACATGGAGTGGATACAACCAATGAGCTAGGTAGCTACATAAAGTCTCCTAGAATACAACAAAGAAGGATCTAGAAATATAATTTTCTTAAAGATAAAAGGATGGCAGAAGTGCTAACATTCAGCTAAAAGAAATCCCAGACAAAAAGGCAAAAAAAAAAAAGACTGAAATATTTGAAGAAACAATCTCATTAATTTCACAGAGTGAGAAAGCAAGCAAGAGAATAAGAGCAAGAAATAGAGATGAATTAACTCACAATAAAAGAGCTACTAGAGTGTCAATGAGGAGTGATTTTTTAAAAATACCTTATCTAGATATATTAAAATAACATATAAGAAAACAAAACACAAAGAAAAAGTCCAAGTGGTCTAGAGAGGACAAGAAGATAACTAAGAAGCACAAGATTTGCATGAGAGTTTTCAAAGCCAATACTGGAAGCCAAAAAAAAAACAATTGAGTTCATTTCTAACCACTGAAGGAAAAGTGCTTTAAACTATAGTTTGATATCCAGCCAAAATGTCATTCAAAAGTGACTATTTAATAAAAATATTGTCAGTTTTACAAAGCCTCGTAGGTTTTGTTACACAAAGGCACATACTGAAAACATGATGAAGTATGTGAATTAGCACAGGTTCAAATCCAGGGGTTGCTGAAACACAAATGGAAATTAAGAGTGATTAAATACATTGGTAAATTTCACCATGAAAATATAATTGTTATATATTTTATTGATTGGAATAATATCTTTAAAATTGATGTGCTCTTTTCTCAGAAAAATTAAAAGGTTAATTTAATGGACATATAAACAGTATTCTATCCAGTAATGTAATACCATACTTTCTCTTTTTATATACTTGAAATTTTTATCAAAACTGATTATTAGCTAGGACATAAAAGGAGCCTGAACAAATATGAAAGGAACAATATTATAAAAACAACATTATTGAATCACTCTGCAATCCAGGAATCAATCCAAATATTATGCAATTCTTAATTAGTTTTGGAATTTAAACCTCTCACTAAATAACTCATGGGTCAAAGAAGGAACTATGATGTAAATTACAACATTTCTATCACTAAAATGTTTTTAAAAATGCTACATATCAAAACTAATGCTATGTAACAAAAGTAATGCAGTAAAAGTAATTTATTTTCTAAATAAACTTTTTATTTGGAAATCATTTCAGATTTACAAAAATTTTGCAGAGATAGGACAAGGAGGCCTTGTATTACCCCTTACTTAACTGTCCCTCATATTAATATCTTGGATAAGCCTATTTGTCAAAACTAAGCTGACATTGGTACATTACTATTAACTGAATTCCAGACTTTATTTGGATTTCACAGATTTTTCCATTAGTATCTTCTTTCAGTGCCAGAATCTAATACAGGATAGCACATTGCAATTAAACTGTCATGTTTCCTGACTTTGCTTTGATCTGACATAGTTTCTCAATTCTTTCCTTGCTTTTTTAATACATTGACAGTTTTAAGAAGCATTTATTCTTGTTAAATTCATATATATCAGAAAATATTTTATTTTTGGTTGTTAAATGGTTATTTGATTATTACTGGTACAGATCAATGTATAAGAAATAGTTCTTCCCATTTTTCAAAAAAATGAATGTACTTAAAATTATTAATCTAATATGTTTTCCTTTTTCTACTGTAATCTTAATTTTAGTATTTTTAACTGGCATGATTATTTATACAAGATTTAATATAAGAAAAAATTCACTACTACCATTTTCTACTGATCATAATAACTGATTTGTTTCATTTCATGATTATCATTGAAATTTTTTTATAATACACTAGATATGCTATGAAAAACTTCTCAATAACTCATGGGTAGGTGTCAAGAAAAGAAAACACTGAAATGAAAAAAAATAAACTTAGAACTACATGATAATGAAAAAAATACATACTGTATCTTCTAAGACAAAGTGAACATAATCCTTAAGGCATCTTTTATAACCTTGAATGCTTATATTAAAAAAGGAAAAAAAGGTTGAATTTGAAGAGCTAAGGAGCCAATAAAAAAAATAAGAACAAGGGAAGTAGTAAGATAATGCTGATAAGACTAACCAACAATTGAAAAGAGGATCACAATGTAATAGAGATAAAAAAAAGTCAAAAGTTTTGTCTTTGAAAAGATTAAGAAAGCAGACAATTCTCTTCTACAGATCGTTGTGAAAAAAGTAATAAATCCATAATACTATGAACAATAGAGGGATAAACTGTATATTAAAGATATTTGAACTATTTAGAATATTATTCATAATTTCTGCAAATAATTTTCAGACTGATTAAACAGAAAAATTATCAGAAAAGTATAATTTTTCAAACTGATTCAAAAAGAAATAAAAAGGATGAATTATCTTATAATAAAGACATTAAAGCAGAAGTTAAATGCTCTATGCAAAGGAAACATCAACTTCAGATGGATTTGCATATGAGGTATACCAAATTTTAAATGACAGATTGCTCCAATCTTGTTAAACTCTTCCAGAAAACAGAAAATGAGTATTTCCCAACTCATTCTAGATAGTGATAAATCTTGATATAAAACCAGAGAATGGTAATATGAGAAAAGAAAACTATGGACAGTTTCATGTATGAATAACTTTGAAAAAATTCAAAATGAATGTAACAGCATATAAAAAAGGTTGGGTTTATCCTGAAAAGATATAGAAAACAGCACTTGTAACACTAAATGCCATATTCATAAAAAAAAAAAGCTTTTTGCAAACTAGAATAGAAGGGAACTTTCTTAAACTAAAGAAAGATGTCCATAAAACCTGATAAAAGAATATCAAGAAATGTTATCCTAGATGGAGGAATATTAAAAGTTTTACCATTAAAACAAGGAACAGGGCAGAGGATATACTTCTATTCACATTGTATGAAAGGCTCTATAAGGCATAATAAGGTAAGAAAATCTAAATAAATAAGAATTGGAAAGGAAGAAATATGATTTTCACTATATGCAGATAATATGATGTAGTACTTATAAGTACTAAAGATTCTGCTGGTAACTTATTAAAATATTTATATAATTTAATAAATGGCTGGATATATGATCCACCTACCAAAGTTAAATGCATTTCTGTACACTACCCACAAATGATTACCAAAGCACGATTTAAGATGCAATGTATAACAGTAACAAAACTGTGAAGTGCCCAAAGTAAATCTAAAAAAAGGTGTGCAAGATCTTTGTGAATAAGAAATCACAAAGTTCTACTGAATGACATTAAAAAAGATCCAAATGAAAGGGGACAGGAAATTTATCATAGTAAAGATATCAATTACCCCAAATTAACTTATATATTTACTCAAATTCCAATTATAGTACCTCCTGGGTTCTTTAAAAGAGCTTGACAAGCTGATTAGAAAAGTTTATACTGTAAAAATTCAAGATTACTTAACTTCTTCTGAAGAAAAATATTGTAGAGAGACACATTCTGCTCAATATGGACATTTTGAGATAAAGCAGTATGGGCCTTCAATAAGCAAAAACAAACTGATATGTAGAATGTAGAAAGATCTCACAAACAGACTCACATCATAAAACAATTTTGCTATCTTAAGTTAACAGAGCAGATCATTTAGAAAAAAACTGTAATTCAATTAATGGAGGTATGAAACAATAGTTAGCCTTAAACAAGAAATTTTAATCCAATTCCAGTTAGATTAAAAACTTAGATATCAGAAGAAAAATTATAGAACTCTTAGCAGAAAATCCAGACGAGAACACTTCTGTATTCAGGGTATTGAAGGATTTGTTACACAAATTATAAAAAATACTAACTCTTGGAGAACAATTGATACAATTGATTATGTTAAAACTAAGAATTTCTGGTTAGCGAAGAACAGCCTAAAGGAAGAAGAAAGATAAGTCTGAAACTGGGAAAGGATATTTAAAACACATGAAGTCAAAAAGGGATTATCATCAAAGAAATGTATTATTACAAACAATAAACAGAAGAGACCCAAAAATATTTTTTAAAAAGCAAGACATAATCAGGAATTCCACAGAAGAAGAAATACATTTATCAGTAAGTATATAAAAAGATGGATGACTTTTATAAATGTTCAGGAAAATACAAAGAAAAATCACAATAAGAAACCATTTTATATGCGTTCAGTTTGCAAAAACCAAGGTTTCTTATAGTATCCAATAAAGGAAAGACTATGGATCAACAAGATCTCTTATATGTAGAAATGTGGAAATGTAAAGCTGTATAGCCCTTGTAGAAAGACTTCAGAGTGAAAAGGCAAATCCAAGTGGATCATGCACTGCATGATATCTTCTTAATGTTCAAAAACAACTAAAACATTTTATTTTGATATAGAAATATAAAATTTTAACAAGCAAGAGATTAATGACCACAAAATTCAAGATAGTAGTTACTTTGGGTGGGGTAGCAGAAGGTGAGCCTAGTAGAGGATCACAAGGACAGATGTAAGTTATTGTCCATGTTCTAGTTTTCCACTTGGGTGGATTTATAAGATTTAAGTTTAAATGAATGAATAAACAGTTGAATGCATAGGACCATGCATTAACACCGAAGAAGATAGGTGCTGAGATCTACTTTTAAAAACGTGGTAGGGACATTGATAACACAGTACCACAGAAGGTTGGACTGTCAAAGCAGATTCATAGATATTACTCAACACCACATTTTAATGACCTGCAAAGAACACAAACACAAAGCAAGCAATACCTGCCTCTGGAAGAGCTCCATAATGACAGTCACAACTTCCCCCAAGCTCCCTTTTTCTACAGTAAGATACATTTTTGTTTTAAAGTTACAAATGTGTGTTAACTCTCTATATGGTACAAGTTAACTTCTCAGTTTTCACATTTGTTGTACAGTGAGCCTATGTGACTATCTTCCATTCTTCAGCCATCAGCAACCCATAAATCTATAAATTGCATTTTTATTTACAATGAGCAATCTTTAAAGACCAGGTGTGTCTTGCTAAAATGTTCTTAGATATGAGTTTTCTTATCTTTCTGCGAGTAACTTCCATAAGCATGTTTGTAATTAGGTTTGGTGAAGGTCAACATAGCCTTCAGAAGGGAGGAGGGACTTAAAGACAAATGTTCACCTTTTCCTTCCCTGAAAGAAGTATTTCTGTAGGATAGACTGAGATAATAATTGGGGTGGGAATGAGGGTGAAGGACAGTGGGAAGAGGAGTCAGAAAGGCTTTATAGAGAAGATGATAAAATGGGGAGAAGTCACAGAGGCATGGACGTTTATGACGTGTTATTACAGGAATTATGAATTCTTCATGACTCCTTGAGAAAACAGCAGGAAATGAGGGTGAATTAGGTTTGCTATGGTTATGAATGATTCCAAGTTCCTGGTGGCTTACAGCACTCACTGTTTATCCACATTACCAGTCAGCATGGACACATGCCAATCTCATGGCAAAAGAAAAAAGAGAACTAGATAAATCATGAAATACGTGTTGAAACTTCTGCTTGAACGTATATCTCATCAGCCACGTAAGTGACATAGTCAAACCTCACAATGGGGTATTATATTTCTCTCACAGAGTAGTGTTATACCACAGTAGTAGGCAGGGATGCATAACAATCTTGCAGGAAACAGGGGAGCAAAGGATGGGATACACCCATACAATCTATCACTGGGGGAAAGCTACAAAGTCCGATAAGACTATAGCAATAAAATCTTTAATGCTGTGCCGTACATATGACATTACAGAACTTAGATGGCATCTAATTAACAAGCAAGTTAAGAGGACTGGATTTGACTTTTAGAGATACCCCTCTTGCATCTGTGTAGAGGATGAATTGAAGGGGAGGCATGCTAAAGGAAGAGATACTTATTTAAAAATTATTGTATTAACCTAGGCAGAAATAGTTGGGACTGATGGGTGAGAATAAATATAATTGGTTTTAAGGACGGGTAGCTCTTCTATGAGACCTAACAACCAATAAGTTTTTGGGAGTGAATGACGAATGATGTGAAGACAAAAATGACAAGATTTTGGCAGCATATATCATGTTGGATGGTAAAGGCATCTGATAAGGTAGGAAATTCATTTAGGTGGGGAGACATGATGAGGTCAGTTTTTGCTATGGCTATAGGGTACCTGAGAAAATTATGTTAACTAGACAGACATGATCCTGACCTTGGGAAAAACGTTTGGATTATTGACATATATTTTGGACACAGACATATAGGAATTTGCTCAATTTATGTGACTGCATGAGACTGGCCTCTGCTTTTCTCCCTTTGCATATACCTGCTATACAAAGGAGAGAATATAGAATAACATCAATGGTGACAGAGCATAAGAGAAAGAGAAACTCATAAAAGCAATGGAGAAAAAAACTGTTGAAGAGTAGAAAAATTGGGTCAGGGAAACCAATGAAGGAAAATTTTCAAGGATGCAGTGGTAAGAAACATCAAATGCTGCAAAGAAGTTATGCAAGATAACAACTTACAAGTGTCTGTTGTACTGGCGACCTTTTTCCCGTTTCAGTCAAGTGGAAGAAGAGAAGCCAGGATCGGGTATGTGGAAGAATGAATATGGGTCGGTGACAGGAAGTGAAAAGAAGGAGCCTTTCAGGCAAAGGGGAAAAGCAAACTAGGGTAATAGCTAGGGAGGGGGATGGGTTGTTTTGTTTTGTATTAAGTGAGGAGACTACGGTAGACATGAGAGACTCTGGGAAACTCAATAGGGAGGAGAAGGTTGAAAATACAGGAGAAAGGAAAAATCCAGAGATGAAAGTTAATCAAAGAACTCAGGTGGAGGAATTACCAGCCATTCAAAAATCAAAAACAAAAACAAGATTAACTTTGTTACTCCATGCTGTTTTAAAAGTGTATCATCCAGGGGTGTTCAAATTTGTTCTGTAAAGGGACAAATAACAAATACTTGAGACTTTGGGACCATATAGTCTCTGTTGCAACTGCTCCGCTTTGCCCTTGTAGAGCAAAAGCAGTTGCAGACAATATACAAATGAATGGGTGCACTTTATTTACAAACACAGGCTCCTGGCCACCATGTGCTGGGCTCTATGTTATACTACTAAATCTCTCCAAGAAATTAGAAGACAAATGGCTCTGGGTCTAACAGATTTGTAACAAGGAAAAGAGAGTCTAAAGATCCTGATCTCAAAAACAAGCTGCATATACACCTTTATCATAAAGTCATGTTTATATTATGCTAGAAAAACTGGGTAATTCAAGCAACTTAGTCGACAAGTGAAATACAGTTTAGTGGGAAATGTATGGGTTTCTCACAGAGGCTTTTTCCTGCTGGCATAAACTTGTTTCCTTTAGAATGAGTAACCAAGAAGCTAAAAAAAAAAAAAAGCTTGCCAGTAATTTTAAGCGCTGTATCATATCATAAATAAATAAAATGGTTTAGTTTTGAATCTTCATGGATAGTGTCAGAACTTTGACTTTAAAGCCCTGACCTCTAATTAAATTAGCATGCTCACTAATTCCAAGTAGTACATCAACACTCACCTCAACTACAAAGCTTTGGTAATGATCATTTCCCAAAACAAGCCACAGGAAGTACAAAGACTATGCCAAATGTATCTGTGCCTAGTGTCTGCCCCCAGGAGACCCTCAATACATATCTGTTGCTTTGATATGGAGCTGGGCTCCAATAGTGCATAACAGATCAATTTTCTTATCATTTCTATTTCTGTATATGTAGCATTTTGGGACAAGGCTCATTTGAGTACTGCTTACTGACACCATAAAGTCTTCAGCTTTGCTTGTGAGAGCCTGGGGACTGCTCAGCAACAAAGAAATCACACTTTTAAACCTATTGTTAAAGTTAAGCACCTATTTTGGACTCAAGCCAAAGGAAAAAGTAATGTACTGTTACAAAGTGTTCTACAAAACATTCAAAAATACAAAGAAGAATTTTACATCCCAGCTCCCCAATCAACTTATCAATGACTTCATGAAAACTGGGTTTGTATGAAGTGCTTAACAACAAGTCCCTCTCCACTTTGGGAAGATTTCTGAATTCCTCTGCTCTGCTAACTAAATCCATCCCATGCTGATGTTTTACTTTCCATTTCTCTGCCAAGTGTGGACATACTCTGAAACACACTGCTGTGCATTTTGAATTAAATCATCTCTGAGTTCCTTTCTACATCTGACATCATGATTGTGTGATTCTTTCTCCAGTTTGGGGGTTTTCTTGTTTCTTAACTGTTAAGGAAACTGAAACTCAGAGACAGTCAACTAGTGCCTTACACTATGATCTAAATTCAGGCATCCTTCCAACTCGGGTTTATATAACAGAGTTCTATGAGCTCAGATACCATTATTTTTCCCAGCCTACTAACTCATTACATTTTATTTGCAACTCCCCTATCTGGCATAGTACTGAGGCACAATATAGCTATAAAATTCACTACTGTTATGAAAAAATGAGAGTCAGAAAATCTTGAATAAACATCATGCATATTATCTCTCATCATCAAAATAGGAGTCCCCTAAAAGAGTAACACAAAATCACAGATTCTACCTGAAACAGTCCTTATAAATCATTCATAATCCAGGCTTTTAATATTACAGTTGAGGAAATTGAGACCTAGGGTGGGACTGTGGCTTGCTAAATGTCTTGGTGTTAAACTGATTAGGAAAATATTCAACATGGCCGATAGGGCCAAAAGGAGAATCTCAGCCCCCGGCCCCACCTTGGGACCCTTCCAGGTTCTTCTTCCACCCTGCTTGCCGCACATGCCAAAATGCTACATATACGGAAGTAAAAAAGTATAAACTGTTCCCCTTGCCTGTGCCTGGGGCTCAGACCCTTGGAGATAAGTCTCCTCTGAGTCCACCAGTGTTAAATAAACCTCCCACCCTCTAAGACCTCTGAGTGCCGCTTGGTTCTTCCACCGGGTTCCGTAACAAAATAGTGTCAGATCCAGGACTCTTATCACCTTATCACACTCCCTTTACACATGTAGGAGATATAGTAAACATAGGAGATTTTCTTTGTTGTTGGATTTTAAATGACATCAATGTAGGGTCTAGTTGTCTTCACAGAGATTGAAAATAATTTTTTTAATTAAGAAAACGAGTAAATGATAAATACAAAAGAATTTATGGATCAAATTATTAGACTAGATCAATGTCTTTAATTTGTAGATGGGAACCATTAGTAAGTTCTGAAATCAATTTTTTGGGTCACAAGCAGATTTTATTAGACTAGGATACAATAGAAAATATCAGAAAGCCTCACATTTAGCGTTTCATGAGATTTTTATCTCAGTTACATGTGCATTTCTATATGTGTGTACTGTTGTAATGTTAACTGTGAATCACATAAAAGCTGTCTGAAAATCACTGGATGACACAACATTAAGAGAACCCAGAGATTCTCTAGTTCTATACAGAACAAAATGAGGAAATGTTAGGAAAGCCAGGAAAGAAATTTTCATGCTGCCATTGTCACCAGAGAGAAACTTTTTGATCTAGCCTCTATTGAAGGAGAGTTCTGTCTGGTCTTTACATGCACTACTTTAGCTCAGTTCTAAGTACTCAAATAACGCTCAGCCATCCCCCAACTCCCATACCCAGACTAGGGGCGCTTGCAAAAATACAGCATGATGTCAACACTGCTCTAATAGGCAGCCAGTTACATATGTCAAGTTTCACGCCAGAGCTGAAAAAAAGCAAAATGCCTTCCCAGCACCCACCCAAAGAACAGAGGCAAACATTGTGCCAAGCAGTGGGCTACAGCCTTCTCACGAAGGCAAAGAACATTAGAGGCGTGCCATTTACCCAGAGTGAAGCTGACAGCCCCTGAAGCACGAAGAAACCCTGAGGGAACAGGGCAGAGATGCCATCTACTGGTTTCAACCCTGCTACAACGATTTATGGAAACATTTCCAGTTTTTCCCCCACTACATGTGTGATTTTCACCCTAATCTGCCCATTTTAACTGAAAAATATATGCACAGGATTAGAGATAAGGAGAAAAATAAAAGAAAATACAGCACGCAGAATGGGAAGATACTTAAGTCTCAGTTCCAAAATTCTTAGCAGATACAAAATTGATAAACTAGTTTGGAGTAATATTTGTTGTGGGTGCTCACAAATTCTAAATCATGCAGAGATCTCATCTGAGAGACTTTCAAGAAATTGCAGCTGACATCAGAGATTACTGAACTCAAGTAGCCCATTTTAATATTAAATTTTCTTCTCTAGTTTACATCATCCCTTATCTACAATTGGATGGGATGAAATGAGTGGCCTTGTGTCGACTAAAGTCTCCCCTCTGAGTTCCAGCTTGCAGCAGATGAAAAAGCAATTCCTTTCATACAAAACGTGAGGATAGGGACTGGGATCATCTGTAAATTCACATTTATAGCAAATACAGGATTGACACATTATAAGTCAGACTCCTGGCCAGAGCCTTATCTGAGTTCATTTTCCTGAATTATCAGTACTGTTAGGGAGAAGGAGGATGAGGGTAAGGAGAAGGGCAGAAGTTAGCAATGAGGAAAAACCCACGATAAAGCAAACTAAAGAAGTCTCAGTTAGGGATTTCTATATGGCAAATGGCCCTCTCTGCTCTCAGCCAGCCTCTCCGGAGCCCTCTCTTCTTCATGGGCCTTATTCTTTCTGTTCAGAATTCATTAATGAGTAGCCAGAAACAGACTGTTCCAGATTCATGGAATATCCATTTCCACATAAACTTTTTGAGCCAGGTAGTATTTCTCCTAATGATTTAGTCTTTTTACTCACTTTGGAAGATGCAGGTTTCTAGGGGCATCAAAGGAGATTTACCATTTTTCCCAGTCCAAGTTTACTTTCTCTCGCATTTCTGCCATCCTCGGTAGGATGTGAGCTGTTTTGATGAGCTAATTTCAGCCAAGAAAAAAATTTGGACATGCTCAAAAATATGCATTCCACAAGTTTCATTTAAAAATTATCTATCATACCGTAACAAGTCACTTCATCACTTTAACTTACTATTGAATATATACTGCTATACCAAAGTAAAAATTGTAAAATGTATCTCTCAAGATCAAAATCTTAAAATCCACATTCCCTAGATTCAGTGTTCCCTTACTGTCTTTCCCTCATCACCCCTGGCAGAAGACTTCTCCCAGCTCCTTCAATGTGCCTGGTATTCACAGCTTAGTGGAACTCAGTCTGATAAAGACCTACTCCAACAGCATAAATAGTGTGGACCTAACAGAAATTTGTCTCCAGGTTCTAGATATTTTTATTAGCTTTAATAAGGAGTTAAATATAGAGTTTATAGTGGTTAAACTCGTGATGATTTTGAACAGTGGTAAAACCAAGGAGTGGTAGGAGACACGTGGTTAAAGCACTCCAAAATCTCCATCAGTACATCCCCAAATCTTAAGCAAGCATACAAAGTAAAAAATGTGTTCAGTCTATTTAAAGACAAATGTAAGACAAGTCCATTAGTCTACCTTCCAACCAGGTGGATGATTCTTAAGCCCCTTCAATATACAAATCTGGAAAAACTATGTAGTTAGGCAGGAACCTCCTAAGTTCTCAGCAGTATGAGTTGTCTGGGGTAGATAAGGACAAAAGAATAGATAGGATGGAGGCTGGAAACCTTACTGAAGAGGGCTACTCTAACACTTTCATTCAATCCATGATCCAGTCAGTGCTAAAGGGCTTAGAAAGATCATATATGTATTGATGCAAGTGTTGCAAACAGATGATCCAATCTGATATGCAATGAGATGATGTAAAATCTACAAACATATCATAAGGTTCTTTCCCGCAAATATTTTTGTCAATTTCTGGAAGATGCCTACAAGGAAAACATCTCTGGAGGGAGATAATAATGGAGCCTGATACATACATTATTAATCTACTTTCTTCATATTTTTAAAATTCTGCTTGGTAAGAGAAATCTGCCATTTTATGTATGTAAGCAAACTAAATTCATATAATAAACCTTCTGCTAGGTAGAAACACGTCACTTTACATATGGAGTTTGGGATTGCTTAATTAAATCAAAAGGTTTCCTAACTGAAAAGAGATCTAAAGAATACCTTCCTGAAATCTGAGTGCAGTATACAGTCTGGAAGCTGAAGGACAAATAGGACTATAGAGGTTATTACAATTCTCATATAGCAATGAATATTTGCAAAGGGCCTTCTATGTGCAAGGTACTGTGCTAAATATTACAGAAGATTTTGGTTCCAAGTTAAGATTTAGCATCAGTTTTATTTAACTTCAGGCAAGGATGTACTTAGGATATACTGCTATAAGAAACATGACCCCAAGTAAATGACATATTTTCTCCACATGTACCTAAGGAAGTGACATTCACTTCAAACTAGTCAAATTATAGCTAATTGACTTACTACAACAGCACAGCTACCACTCAAAAATGTACCTGTAAAGCTTTCTCAATGCTTTTAAGACATTTTAGCCTCTCTATATATGCCCTCAATTGTAACAAATCTTCACTCTTTGAAGATAGGTTCCATTGTTGGAAAAAGTACAAAGTCATATAAAAACATAATTTTGTAAAGGAAATGAATGATCTATCTGAATAACATCAGTTTCGGTGAAAAATATTTCAAAGACGATGGCCTGTTCTAGACACTGTTGCATTATTTTTATGCCATTCTGGAAACTGTCACATTTCTCCTAAAATTCATTAATGTTGTCTAGCTTTACTTAAAATTAGTAGAACTCATATCAAATGTTGAATATGTTATTTCTATACATTCCTTTTATATGTGTCATTTTCTCTACAGGAACTTTCATAATATTCCTGGCTTCTTCCATGGAGAAATTCAATGACTTCTTTATCTGATCGTAACCCATCACCATCTTTCTTACCATTAATTACCTTCAGGAAGAAGCTAAAACATGATGTCACATCAGGATGGTGTCCTCTGGTTTCTTTAAACCTGGTGATATTTAAATCCTCTTATTCAGACACTCTATACAGAAAATTTAATCCAGTAATTCTATTGGAAAAATATATTCGAAGTAATTAATATCAAATGCAGACCATGTTTTACCCTCAAAGATGTTTAATGCAGTGTTTAAAAAACATTCCTTTTGTAGTTTCAGAAACTCAACTGAAACTAACTTTAAAAATGAGGAGATTATTAGTCCACCAATCCAAAAAAGGCTGAACCACCAAGCTGTGGAAAGGGCAGGGGAGCAACTTTGCCTAAGGAACAACTAGACCAGGTATTCAAATGCTCTCTCTCAGGTCTATTTTTCTCTGAATATCTGTTTCATTGTCTTTCTCCACAAATCGGCTCTTGCTATATAACATTATTTGCTGCTGCCAAGAACTTCCAAGGTTTTTAACTTATTTACAGTTTTAGTCATTAGAATGAAAATGTTTTCCTGGGTCATAAATTGCAACCCTCTGGGGAAGGATATGATTAGCCAAGCTTGAGGTCAGTTGCTAAAACTTTGACCTTTCAAGTGTAACCTAGAGGGTAAACCAAACAAGAACAAGACAGAACCATTGGTAATGAGGTGGCTAGACTAGGGAAAGGAGCAGTTCAGAGAGGAAAGGGAGAAGGATACTGGGCAGGGCAATAATAGGTTAACTGGTAAAAGTGTAAACATTGTAAACGACTTTGATGCACCCAAATCCTTGATTTGCTAAATAAATTAAGATACATATATTCAGTGGAATCTGACACCATTAAAAGTAGTGTTTAAAACGAATTTTAAACCATGTGGAAAAGTCCATTTCTTTAACTTCAAAAACAAGTAGTAGGATGCAGAAATGCATAAAGGCATTATCTTAATTATGTAAAACAATTCATAGGAAAAATATAAAAGTATACACAAACTAACCTACATTGACTACTAGTGTTCTTTCTTGTTCCTTTATGCATATTTCTACTTTCCAATTTTCTCAAACTTCCTAGACTTGTAACTTTTACAAAACTACACAAAAACAAAAAAACCTACTAAATAAAACCTCTTACACTTGACATTATCCAGCCTAACAGCTTCTTTTAAAACAGTAAATTCTTACTTTGAGATTTAACTTCACACACAATTTGATAACAATTGGTACTCAGAATAATGGTCCTTCATTTTTTAAACTTGTCATGAAGCGATATACATTTCTAGTTATCACAGCTGACAGCACAGCATGGAATGAATGACTTAAAACACTGCTGTTGTGTGATGGAAGCTGTCACAATAAGTACCTGCAATAAGTAAACACATTCTTCCTTCCTCCACAAGTCCCAAAATAAAGTCCATAACATTGAGTTATTCACCCTTTGTGCCTTAGCATTTCCTTCTCAATTTTCTGTAAAGAATTGTGTGCTCTGAAATATATTCTAAGTTGTTTATATTTAACTTTTTTAATAGAGAGATTTACTTACAATAAAAACCATATTCATGAAATAACAACTACATGACAATAGACAAAAAGGAATCAATAAATGAGAGATTGGCTTTGCATTTTACAATATGACTAAGAGGATTCCATTAAATTATCAGCTACCCTGATACTTTGAAAATGACCTCATTTAGGTAATAGGCACATTATAAAAGCATATCAATTTTTTAAAATGAGGTCCACCACGGTGTAGGAATTTTGCTATCAAGGGTTATAGTGTTACTGCTATTTAACTAAGAAGCTGCAATAGTCCTATGGGGTAGTAAGAGGATGAGAGAAGAGATAGACTGAAAACATGTTCAATGACAAATACGTGCTACAAATGACTTCTCATTTAATCCTAACAAGAGTTCTATGAAATATATACTACTATACTAATTTTACAGAAAAGAAAACAAAAACTCAGAAAAGCTGAATACTTCAAGCTTTCTTTAAAGCAGCTAGAAAATGGTAGATATGGGATTCAAACAGAAATTTCTAATTAAATACCCGTAAGATTTCCACTGTATCAGCTGTTCAAATGCAGAAAGTAAAGATCAATTGTGAGCAATACTACTTACATATTAATAAGAGTATAAGTATACTTATAACTTTGATTTAGAGTTTCCAAGGGCTTATGAATCTATAATCTCACATTTGCCTAGGTATTATATACAAGGAATGCTCACCACACCTTAAAACTTACTACCCCATGTGAGACTTCTGATCTTCTTTCTATTAACCCTGTTTCATGCAAACCCCCCTACTCAGTAACAACACCATCCACTTACCAAGCAGCCCAAGCCAGAAACATGTGTGTAATCTTTCAGCATCACAATTACTTCTCCCAAATACATTCCTGAAAAGTTATACGATAGCCACCATGAAAATGAATCTTGAACCTGTCCTTTTATTTCCAATTACACTGCCACAAAATTAGTCCAAAGCACTAGTCATCACCACTTTCCAAGAATGTCACAAGTCTCTTAAGGTGTCAACCAGTTCCTCTCTTATCCCTCCAAACTATTCCTGCCACAGCACACAGAATATATTTTTAAAATATTAATAATCTTGATATATTTACTTTGCCTTGGAAAAGTCTTGATAACAACTAGAGATTTACCAGGGTAATAACTACAATGACATTATAATATAAAATATTGATTTTCCCTATATTGATATATAAGATTGATACATTCTAATAAAATTTAGCCGTATTTTATTAGAAAGCTGATCGTCTGATCTAAAATTTATATGCAATGATAAAAGTCTACAAGGAAAAGACACTTATAAAAAATACCTAAAAGTGGGGGATAGGATTTTACCATCATAGATATTAAGAAATTAGAAAGCCAACATAATGGTTTTTTAAGGAACTGACAGATCAACAGAACTAGTATGGTATAACAAATAAATGAAAAAATTATTTAGTAAATGGTTTGGTAAAAGTGGTTTATCCATGGAGACTATAGGGTATCTCTGCACCATGAGGTTTAAATAAATTTCTAAATGGATGAAATAACTGCACAAGAAAAAGATAAAGCTATAAAGCAAATTAAAAAAATTAACTTTATAATTATATGAGGGTACCTCTGTGATCTTGGCACTGGGGGAAGATTTCTTAAACAAGATCTCAAAAAAAGTATAAACAACCTTAAGAAAATGAGTAACATGACTACTGCCTCCCACAAATAAGGATTTCAGTTCCAAGAAAGCAAAGTTAACACCATTCAAAAGTTAATGGTAGGTGACAGACTAGAAGACATACACAAAATCTAAAACCAAAAAGGGATTTATATATATCCAAGATACACAAGTAATTCCCACAAAATGACTTCTCATTTAATCCTAACAAGAGTTCTATGAAATATATACTACTATACTAATTAGTATACTACTATACTAATACAGATATCCAATTAAAAAATGGCCAATAGGTTTGAACAATTTTCAAAATGAAAACAAAAGGTAAATGTATTAAGAAATGCTTAATCTTTTTGATAATCAAAGTAATGTATATTAAAATTGCTACATAATACAATCTCTCATTCATCAAACTGACAAATTTACAAAGTCAGATATTATTAAGAGCTGGTGGGGATATAGGAAATCTCGTACTACCATGCTTGTCTACAATAATAAAAGCGGTCTGAGGAGTGTTCTGGATTTATTTGACATGAGCTATGTGTATGTTCTATGAGCCAGAAATCCTAAAGAAACTCAAATAAAGGTCCATAGGGCAACATGTAAGGGAGGTTCATCAGAGCGTCATTTGGAAGCAGTATCTTGGAAGGAACTTAGGTGCCCATCACTATGTAAATGGCTAGGCAAAATGTAATAGGAATACAATGAAATTCTATACAACAGTTTAAAGTGAGAAGGATGGATTATATAATGAAAGCACAATAGTATTCTCATAAATTAAAACACACACATAAAACAACACTAAATTAAAAGTCCACATATATACAAACAATGATATGGAAGAAGACTGGAAGCACTTAATTTAAATATACTAGAATATATATCAGTGATGAAGTGGGGGAAAGGGGCATTCCTATCAGGAACAAAGAGAAAACTGAAAAATAACAGAAAATAGCAGTCTATCACAGATTGATTCTGATGGTATCATAGGAACTGAGAAACATGATCAACTAAATTCTATGTATATGAAATCTAAATAATAAAAAGGTACCATGTTATTATCTTGCACTGAAGTATATCTTTAATACTTCCTGAATAAATTGAAATACCAAAGCAAAAACTAAAATTGTCTGAAAGAATATAGATGAAAATACATTGCCAATTATCCTTGGATGGTGGAAATACAGGTGATATTTAAATGTCATACTAATTTATTCTTCACCAATATTCATGTTGATGTGGTTATTCACTTTGTTTTAAAACAAAAATATATATTTATAATAAATGATAAAACAATTTCCATTTTGCAAACAAACTAATCAACAGTATAGGCCACACACATGGGATTTTTATCATTGATGCAATTTTAAATTAAGCTTTAAGTTATATGAGGTCTAAGGAAAATGACAAAAAAGAACATTAAGTAATTTTTTAGCCTTGGCACCTAAGATATATATTAACAACATGATTGAAAATAAACTTGATTTCTGAATGGTACAGTTACCTAGATAGGGATTATGCTTTAGAAACTGACATACAGCATGCACTTAAGTTGAGTTCTGTCTCTATTCTACAATCATTTTTCAATAAATGGTTATTACAATAGACTAATGAAATACAAACACATTGATCCAATACTTAATATTACCCTGACAGCTGCATTCTTCCATAAAATAAGCAAGGGGCATTGTTTACATATAAAATAGAAAAAACAGAATGAAAACCTATTGAGAAATGAAAGAGGCAGCTACAGATGGCAGAGTAGGAAGGCAGGGCGGAAACCTCCTCCCACCTACAAACCAAGGAAGCAACTACAGCAAATACAAGTAATCCTGAAAATCACCTAAGACTAAAGACAAACCACCAACACTTGGTGAAGAAGAGAGGACAACCTTGAAACCTTGAGATGGGTAAAGGGGCAGAGCCATGATGGATAAGGACCCTTCCCCTATTCCAGCCTACAAGTGGGAGTGAGAGGAACAGAGTGGGGAGGGGGATAAATGGTCAGGAGTCTGACACACCTGATTCTGGAGATCTGATCTGAGAATACAAGTCCACATTGAATAGGGCTTGATGATTAATGGGGCTGGATGACAGGGAACGTTAGAGCACTCAAGGGGCAAACATGACTGTCACTTGTAGGGGATAGGCACATTTTGTCAGTCCCACTGAGACCCAACACAAGGACAGAAGTTTGAAAGATTTACCAGCAGGGTGAAGGGTGTCAAAGGGGTGGGGGTTGAAGGGAGCTAACTCCAGAGGAGAAAGGGCAGGGGAATGATACTTTCCCAATCCTCCCTCAGCTCATCTGGTCACATGCTCAGAGGAGCCAACTCCAAATGCTCCATCTCACTCACTAGTGTCTCAACACCCCCAGGGGAGCTCCCCTGTGCACCTGCCTCACTCAGGGTGATGGGGTCAATAGAAGTCCAACTTTGCTGCCCAGCAGACAGAGGGCACACCACACTTTCCTGGCTCTCTAAGACCTCTTCCAGCTCAACCAGTCAGACACAAGTGGGAGCCAGTTCTGAACCATTCAATTACCCCTTTGATTCAAACCCACTGCCCAACAGCATGCCCACTCCACCCGCCTCCACTAGGCCCAGCAGCGGGCCACCACTGCTGACTGGCAGGCAAAGGATGGCCCCACCCACAGTGAATCCCAGCAGAAGCTCCTCACGGCACACCAAGGGCACACAGAGGAAAGCTGTGGGGATCTACCACTGCCGTCAAACAGAAGGAAAGGTAGGCCCAGCCCACAGTCCACCAACAGCCAATCCACTGCAAAAGAAAACTGAGGATTAGTGAGAAAAGAGTCCTGAACTTCTGGGTACTACGGGATGACCACTTACAAAGCCATTACTTTTAAGAGCAGAAGGCATAGGTGCTGTATCTAATACAAAGGAAGAATCACAGAAACCCAAGAAAATGAGAAGGCAGCGGAATATGCTCTGAACAAAGCAACAAGATTAGACACCAGATAAAAGACTAAATGAAATGTAGATTAGCAATCTCAGTAAAGATTTCAAAGTAACAGTCATAAAGAGGCTCACTGAACTGGGGAAAATAATTGATGATCTCAGTGAGAACTTCAACAAAGAGAAAATGAAAAGGAGCCACTCAGAGCTGTGAGTACAATAACTGAAATGAAAAATATAATGGAGGGAATGAGTAGTAGATTGCTGGAAGCAGAGGAAAAAATTAGTGTGATGGAAGATAGAGAATACCTGAGTAACCGAGATGAGGAACAGAGAGAAAAAAGAATTTCAAAAATAAGAAGATGCTAAAAGAGCTGCAGGACAACTCCATTTGTGACAACATGGATGGACATACTGGGTATTATGTTTACTGAAATAAGCCAGGTGGGGAAAGACAAATACCATATGATTTCACTTATTTGTGGAATATAAAAACAAAGCAGAAGTGAAGGAACAAAATAGCAGCAGACTCTTAGACACTGACAAGTGACTGGTGGTTACCATGAGAGATGGGCTGGGGTGAGAGGAGAGGGATAAAGAGGCACAATCTCAAACATAATATAAATTAGCCTCAGTGATGAAAGTACAGCATAGAGATTACAGTCAGTAGTACAGTAACATCTTTCTATGTTGACAGACAATAATTACACTATTCTGGATGAGTATTTATTAATGTATACAACTGTCAAATAACTATGTTGCATACTAGAAACCAATTTAATATTGTATACCAGCTATACTTCAATAAAACCAATAACAACGACAACAAAAAGACCTGTTGAGAAATTAACGTCAGTGTAACTATTTTGAAGGAGAGTAAGTAGCACATAAGATACCAATAAAATCCTTGGAGAAATCAATTATTTAGAAATATTCAAATTTAGCTTCCCACCCTTTCTTTTGCAATGTTAAAGGCTATAATCAATTGTTAATTAAACAAGTATTCTTCATATAGGACTTTGACGGCTCTCCTCACTTGCATTAAATTCTATTGAAATGTTTTTACTTTAAAGTGAAGTATGTGTGACAACATCAAACTAAAAGCTTCTTCATAGAAAGGAAACTCAACAAAATGAAAAGAACCTAAGGAGTGGAAGAAAATATTCGCAATTCATATTTGTCTCATATGGTGTTAATATCCAAAATAAACAAAGAATGCATACAACAGAACAGGAAGAAGATCCAATTAAAAAATGGGAAGAGGAAAATAATAGACATTTTCCCAAAGAAGACACGTAGATGGCTAACAGATACATGAAAAAGGTGCTCAACATTACTAATCATCATTGAAATGCAAATCAAAACCACAATGAGATCATCTCACACCTGTGAGAACCACTATCATCAAAAAGACAAGAGATAAAAATTACTGGTAAGGATGTGGAGAAAAGAGAACCCCTGTGCATTGTTGGTGGGAATGTAAATTTGTGCAGCATGTATGGAAATCAGTATGGAGGCACCTCAAAAATTAAGACTAGAACTACCATAATATCTAGCATTCTCACTTCTGGGTATATATCCTATGGAAATGACAACAGGATTTCAAAGAAATATCTGCACTCCTGTGTTCATTGCAGCATTATTCACAATAGCCAACACATGGAAACGACCTAAGTGTCCATGAAATGGTGAATAGATAAAAAAAGATATGTACACACACACACACTGGAATATTTTTCGGCCCTAAGAAATCGTGCAGTTTGTGACAGCATGGGTAGACCTTGAGTGCACTGTGCGAAGTGAAAGAAGCCAGAGAAAGACAAATATTACATAGTATCACACATGTGGAATCTTACAAAAAATTTTAAAGTGAGATTCATAGAAACAGGTAAAAGAAAATTGGCTGCCAGGGTCTCAGTGATATAATGCACGAGGATCTAATGTATTATATGGGGACTACAACAGATAACACTGTATTCTATAAATGCAATTTGCCAAGAAAGTAGAATTTAAAAGTGGTCACCAAAATAAAGAAAGAAAAGATAGAAGAAATATGCAAGGTGATAGGTGAATTTATTAACTAGATGGGAGGAATCCTTTCACAATTTATATGCATATCAAAGCATTACCACGTACACTCTAAATATCTTACCATTTTGTCCATTACCCCTCAATACAGCTGAAAAAAATTACAGTATATGCAAAAATTAACCAGCAGATCTTCTCATTAATTCAGAGGCATTATTAAGGAATTTCTAAATATTAGGATATGGGCTGTAGTGATACTTACTTGTAGTAAATATTTATTTAAAAAGAAAATTATTTGTAGATAAGTAGTATACTCAAAATTCCTGGAAGGTGAGGAAAGACAATTAAAAGTCACTGTATACCATACTATTATACTAAAATCACAGGAATCATTCTATATTTTCACTGTATACCATACTATTATACTAAAATCACAAGAATTATTCTATATTTTAACCACTTCATTAGTTCCAGCTGCTTTTTCCCCACCACCAAATTATCCTGGTTGTTCATTTACAACAAAATTGTATTATACTTGACTGTAAACTGATGAAAAGAAATGAAAGGAAACCATCCCTTTGCAAGGAGCACAATCTCATTACAGTTCATGACAGAGTTAATGAAAAGCTAAATAAATGAGGATTCTCATGAATACAACAGTTCCTTCTTACCTGCAGGGGATATGATCCAAGAACCTCAGTGGATATCTGAAACAGCAGAGAGTACCAAACTTTATATATACTATGTTTCTTTTCCTATACATATCTATGATGAAGTCTAATTTATAAATTAGGACAGTAAGAAATTAATAACAAGATAGAACAGTTACGACAATACGCTCTGTGTGGGTAAAATTGCAATATCACCAAAATCTCTTGCCTGGCCTTAGTGCATCTCCATAACAATAGGTGTTTCCAAGGGATGGAGAGAAGTAGTCTATCTCCATATCAATAGGTAATTAGAAGGGCCAGCAAGCGCAGATCTGGACAGATGAGATTGGGTGGGGCCTCTTCTTCTGCAGCCCGTTGGCGGCAAGAGACATGGGAGAGCAGAAAAGGACTGCTTCTAAGAAATAAATGGGTTTCTCCCACTTTATTTCTCGCTTTGACTGATTACGGTTTCAAAGGTATTTTGCCCGGGGATTTTACCCCTCGGAGTTACACTCTGATAAAAGTTATATGAATGTCCCCTCTTTCTCAAAGTATCTTGCTGCACGTTACTCACCCTTCTTGTGATAATATGAAATGATACAATAAATGCCTATATGATGAGATAAAATATGTTGAATGATGTAAGCATTGTAAAGTAGAGTTAGGCTACTACTGACCTGATGATTCATCAGAAGGAGGATCATGTGCTTCTGGGCCGAGGTTGACTGCTTAACTGAAACTGCAGAAAGTGCAACCACAGATAAGGCAGACCACTGTCACTTAATTAATTAGCACTCGGTTAATTTCCAGAAATAAATGAAAATGTTTGGTGTCCCTACAGTCTGAAGAAGAGGGTGACATGTAAAATTTAGCGTTTCTTAAAAAAAAAAACCCAAAGAAATCCTAATGTTATCTAATATTCAGTACACATAATTTCACTCTTCCCTTTAAGTCATTATTCTAAGTTTGCATAGTTTCTTAGAATACTTAGAACTTGAAAATTGAGTTCTTTTAGTTCAGAATATAATGAGTAAAGATTATGGACTAAAACAATAAATTAAAAATATTTCACTTAAATGCTTTTGAATGGTACCATAAGGGAAATGAAATAGAAGTAATCAACATACATATTTAAGTCAATTTGCCTAAAGAGTTAAACTATATCTATTCAACAACAAAGTAATGATTAAACAATGCCTCTTCTCCTTGCAAAAAATTCCACACCAGGTATAGTTCAACAGATCTTAATTTTTATTATGGTTAAATGAGTAGGTAAACAAATACATTCAACTATTAAGCCAGTTTATCTATTAGTAGAAACATTAGTTTGTTGGTCAGTTTGCAAATTGGTTTATATGAAACCAAACTAATTTGAATGGTTCTTGATCAGCCAAAATAATATCCTGAATCACAAAGTATTTTTCAATTTTAGATTGAAATCTTTGACTCCTTTCTTGCTGTATAGGTTCCATTTTCCAGTGACCTTTTATTGCTAAATTAGTGATCTTTGAACTGGAGTATGCATGAGCCTGGTAGTACCAGAGTATTAATCAAGCAACACAGAAGTGATAGTTTTTTAGGACTCAATTTCTAGATACCCAATTTCCATACACTCTCTTCTGTAAAACTGAACTACCTGAGAATGTGCCTGTAGTTAACCTCCACACACTTTATAAAGGCGTATTTCTCATTCACCCTTAATCTTACTATAGTGTGTGGGATATAAAGATCTTCAGGCTAACAGACAAAGTGGTATTTTAATTTTTTTTTTAAAGCTTCCTTTAATCCAGACCCTATAAACTCACAATAGGGCTTATATATATTAATGTTAGGAATGAATCATTGAATAGAAACTGGTAATGTTGACTTGTGTGGGATTAAAATCAGATACATAAAAGAATGGAGCAGTAGGAAAAATGAGAACTTCTGTTTAATGATTCTTTAACCCCCTAAGAACATTCAGACAATGGACTACTTCTAAGGACAGTGCTAGAAAAGCAAAAAAAAAAAAAAAAAAAAAAAAAACCAAAAAAAAAGAGACAGCTGATAAGTAATATTAAAGGTGGTAGTTCCCTTTTACATCCAGCTAACAAGTACATGCAAAGCAGTTTTAACTACATATTTATTTCATAATGAAACTATTTAAGATTTGTAAAGGCATTATAGGAAATATCTGCTACAAAGCAAGCTCTTTCTACATTTTCACCATTACCAGTAATAATAGAGAACCTGGTGATTACTCTTATAACCCTGTTTTAGATTGTGTCTCACTTGTAAATTTTGCATGACTTCAAGGAGGGAGAAGTTACAAATTTACTCTTGAAAGAACTGTCACATCTTTAGCAAAAGGAATACATATGTAAAAAAAAAAGTATTTTATATTTTAAACACTTATGAAGACTGGAGAGAAACTATCTCAATTCGCTGAAAGATTACTGAATACTGCAAATCTGTATCCATTTTTTAAACTTGGGCACTAGTCTCCTTGTTGTCTTCCTCAGTGACTATTCTGCTAATTTATTCATTCTTATCATGTATTTTAACTAGATTCAAATCAACAAAATTTTATTGTGAATTCTCTGTAAATTAAAAACACTAACAACAATCAATACTCAAATTTTACAAGCTGCATACTTAGTGGTATCCAAATACCCTCGTTTCTTATTGTTGTAAATTTCCATCAAATTCTCTCTCTCCATATTATAAATCTGAAGCATGAGCTGATTGAAAGAAAAATTCCTATCATCCCACTACTAAATTCATTTTTAGTAAACTTTTACTTTGTATGTTGATAATTATTTACTAAGTTTATAATACATTTAAATTGTTTAAACAATTATATAACAATTATAACTATATAACTCACTCTAAGAAATTAAGTATTTAGAATCTTAGCCTCATGGGAGTTCTAAAAAAAATATTAGTTATATGCTATTTATAGAGAATAATGAGGTCACCAATAAATTTTTTTAAAAGACTTTATTTTTTTTAAGAACAATTTCAGGTTCACAGTAAAATTGACAAAAAGGTACAGAGATTTCCCAGAGGTACAGAGACTCCCCCCCCCCACTTAGCCTCCCCATTATCAACATTTCCCACCAGACATTAGTTACAATCAATGAACTTATACTGACACATCATAATCACCAAAGCCAATAATTTACATTGCAGTGCACTCTTGGTGTAATTTTATGATTTTGGACAAATGTATATGACCTACTTCCATAATTATGGTATCATATATTTTCCCTGCCCTAAAAATCCTCTGTGTTCCACCTATTCATCCCTCCCTATCCCCCGTGACCTCCAGCCCCCTAGCAAACACTGATCTTTTTATTTTATCTGTAGTTTTGCCTTTTCCAGAACTGACTCGCAGCTGGAATCGTACAGTATGTATGATTCTCAGATTGGCTCTCACTCAGTAATATGCATTGAAGGTCGTTCCATGTCTTTTCATGGCTTGATACTTCATTTCATTTTAGTGCCAAATAATATATCATTGTCTGGATATACCACTGTTTATTTATCCATTCACCTATTGTGGGACATCTTGGTTGCTTCTAAGTTTGGTTAATAATGAAAAAAGCCACTATAATTATTAAAGTGCAGGATTTTCTGTGGACTAAGTGTTTTCATTCTTTCGGGTATATAGCATGGAGTGTGATTGCTGGATCATAAGGTAAAAGTATGCCGAGTTTTGTATGAAATTTCTAAGCTCTTCTCCAAACTGGCTGTACTATTTTGCGTAACAACCAGCAATGTATGAGGGCTTGTATCACTGCACATCTTTGTCAGTGCTCTGGATTTTGGCCATTCAGTTAGTTGTGTAGTAGTATCTCATTTCAATTTGCATTTTACTGATGACATATAACATAGATCATCTTTATCTATGCTTATTTGCTATCTGTGTATCTTCTTTGGTTTGATGCCTTTTAAGGTCTTTGGCCCATTTTTTTATTGTGTCATCTTCTTATTGTTAAGTTTTAAGAATTGTTTGTATATTTTAGATACCAGTCCTTTATCAGCTATGTATTTTTCAAATATTTATCCAAGTATCTGGTTTGTCTTCTCATTCTCTTGACATTGTCTTTCATAGAATAGAAGTTTTTAGTTTTAATGAAGTCCATTTTATTAATTATTTCTTTCATGGATCATTCTTTTGGTGTGGTATCTAAAAAGTCGTCACTATACCCAAGGTCATCTAGGTTTTTCACTGATGTTATCTTCCAGGAGTTTTACAGTTTTGTACTTTACATTTCGGTCTGTGATCCATTTGGAATTAATTTTTGTGAAGGGTACAAGGTCTAAGTCTAGGTTCATTCTTTTTTTCATGTGGATGCCTAGCTGTTTCAGCACCATTTGTTGAAAACCAGTAAGAGATTTCATGCTAACATATATTAAACTAGGATAAAAATCTTTTGAGTAGTTGTATGCAAACATGAGTTCAAGGAGAAATTTCCTTCTCATAAAGAAATATTGAAGAAAACATTGCATATGTTTAAAATAGCTAATAGTAGGTATCAAATTTCTGTGGCATTTAGAGTACATAAAGGTAACTTTAAAAGGGTGACATAAAAGTGCTATTTTACAATATCAACAAATTCGGTAAGTCTTGAAATATTAGCTCTTGCAGACTATGACTGATAAAATTTTAGCAATCAAAAATGTTTTCTTTGGTATGATACTCTATGTCTCCTACAGTGCTTTGTTTCATAATATTCAAGAAAAAATAATACAAATATAGTTCTTCATGGTTAGAAGTTTGGGGCTGTGGACTAATAACAAATATACTGCAAGTATCGTGGTTACAGAAATTTCTCCCACTCTCACATATGTAGTTGCAGTGAGAACGTCTCTGTTTTCTAAACAGTTAGCAAATGAAGTCTTATTAGCAAATCAAATCTTATTTTATTGCCTTGAAATGACTGACATACTACAATAAGCCATCTCAGAAATAGAAACACATGTACATGTGACTGTCTCCCTTTCACTGGATGACTGAGGTATGGAAGGAACTATATTAAACTTATGCCCATACCTGGCTTAATCAATATTTCATGTGATTTTTTTTCTTCATCATTATTCTATTGTCATTTCATATAATTTCACATCACAAAGATCATATAATTCAACACTCTGAAACTAACTATGGGAAAATGAAACAGAGAAAGAGTGAGAAAGAGATTTGCTCAAGTCATATAAGCCACTGAATTTATCAACTTTCTATTATGTACCTTAGAATGGCAGGCTAAAAAAGCCCATCCTCCAAAGATATATTCACTTTCTAATCCCCAGAATTTGTAAATATTACCTTAAATACGAAATAGAGAATATTGCCTTATATGACAAAAGATGTGATCAAATTAAGCATCTTGGGAGGAAGAGATTATTTATGTTGGATTATCTGACGTGTATGTATGTAGTAGCACGTATCCTTACAAAAAAGAGCCAAAGGAAGTTTGGAAAGACAGAAGAAAAGGCATTCTGAAGAGGGAAGCGGAGATTGGAACTAGGCAACCACATGCCAAGGAATGCCGAAGAATGTCAGGCAGCCACCAGAAACAGTATGAAGCAAGGAAGGATTCTCCCCCAGAGTCTCGAGAGAGAGGGGGTCCTACAGACATCTTGATTTTCTTGATTTCAGACTTCTGGCCTCCAGAACTGTGAAAGAATAAATGTCTGTTGTTCAAAGCCACCAGGTTTATGGTCATTTGTTATGATAGCCTCAGAAAACGAATACACCTATGTATAAAATGATGAACAAGAGTTCTAACTTCATGAAGTTTAGTCCCTGAATAAAAAAGTTAGTGGCACTGGAACAAGGTAAGCTAAAATACCTTTTAAGAGCATGAAAACTTCTCAAAAGACAATTGCCATGGGATTTTGTCCTTTGCTACATTTTGTGCATACATATGTAAGCCATTGTTAATTGTACATTCCTGGATGTCTGGGATGAGAAAGTAGAGTAAATCAATATTCAACACGAGGCTTGTTACTTTCTGCAACTTCAATATTGATTGGACCTAAAAAATGTTCTCTGTGCAATAGTTAACAGAGAATATATGGTCTTCAATTCATTTATATTTCATATGTAATTAGTAATCGGCAAGTAAAATAAATTAGGTGCTTGATAAACATGCACAATTATATTTTGAAGCAGTTGTATTTATGCTCAAAAGAAGGGACAGTTTTATGAATGTGTAATCAAGGCTGTAAATTTGGAAAGACAACAGAATTGAGCCGAGTTAATTTGGTGGTGGCAACAAATTCATATTACGCAGGTCCCCCACTTCCATGTGATGCATGCACTGCCCTGATAGATGTTGCTCTTGGCAAAGCATCATTCAAAAATGAGTTTGGAGATCTTTCTTCTCTTGCTGTCATCCTTTATTACTCCACTGAGGAATTTGGAGCTGTAAAGATCTGCACCTGTACAGGTAACAGACTCCCATTTACTACCTCACCTACTTAAAACCATAGGTGGGGAGATGCTTCCAAAACTTTCCATTTCCTTTACAAATTGGCACACAGGTACGGCATATAGCTGTTGTCATTACTAGACTCATGAGCTTTTTCAGAATGGAAAGGAAATATGTTCACAGAAGTTATGATATTAGACATGACCCCAAAAATAACATGGTTTAGTTCCTGCAAAATATAAACATGTCTGTATTTGAAAAAATTAGGGAAGTAGGTGAACTTTGTCTTTATTGTGAATCAACAAATATTTATTGAACACTATGTGGCCAGCACTATTCTAGGTACTATGGATCCAGCACTGGATACAAGTGAGGACAACTCTTCATTTCACAGAAGCTTACATTCTAGTGAATTGCAAGAGAAAATAAAGAAATAAATGAGGGAAGGGGGTGGGTAATATCAGAGGGGTAAAATATTTGCAACTTTAAATAAAGTAGTTTGGTAGTCTTCCTAGGGAAGGAGAATTTAAGGAAAATAACTAAAAAATATGAGGGAGAAAACCCCATAGATATAGGCAGAAAGTGCACACCAAGCAGAGGGAACAGAAAGTGCAAATATCCTGAGGTATAAGCATGTCTGGAATATCTGAAGAACAGAAAAGGAGGTGGTACTACTGGATGCAAACAAATGATAAGGTAATAGTAAGAGATAAGGTTAGAGAAGCAAAGGGATCCCTATTTGGAGACTGGGAGCAACGAGATAGGGTAGGGTTTTACAAAGACAATTTAAAGGACTCTGGATTTTACTCTGAGTGACAAAAGAAAGTCATTGGAAGAACTGAGCAGAAAAAATGACATGATTTAACTTGTATTTGAAAACAATCAGTCTGGCAACTGTGATGAGTGAATGGAAATAAGGACAGAGAGAGGTCTTTCAGAAAGCTAGTGGATTAATGCAAAGAAGAATGATGGTAGGCCGAACCAGTGTGTCCTTAGTGACCATTGTGTATGTGAGGCAAGCAAGCATAGGTGAACTGCGTTATAGTAGGGGAGAGCCAGTGTGTCAAGGTAGATACACCTGGGACCAGTGTGACTATGTATCCTAGTTATCCAGACAGTACCCATGGTGATCTGTTTTCTGACCGTAATTTCATAGCGCCCTGTTTTCCTCTCAAAAGTAACTTAGACTGGATGATAAATTACACAGTCATCCTAGTTATAGCAAAAGAAATGTGGAAATAAATTTTCCTGACATCTAGGACTTGACCTTAGATATGTTTGTATGGTGAGCTGGAGGTGATTTATATTTATTTGCTTCAATATCAAGTATATATTACTTGTAATAAGTTTTTGCTTTTCATCTGAATAAATAATATATATTCATTTTCTAAATTATGAAAAATAAATTGCCATAATCCTATTCTGTAGGTAAAGCACAATAAATATTATATGCATATAAACCAGATTTACCTATATATGTAATTCTTTAAAATACCTTGTCTTAGTAAGTGAGATCACCATATAAATCCTAGTATTCTACAATAGCAGCTAACCTTCAGTGGAAGGTTACTTTGTAGTAGGGAATATTATAAGCCTGAAACATATATTAATTTAGATAACCCTCATACCACTTTATTCAGCAGGTATTATAATTACCTTATTTTACTGATGAGGGAACTTAAGCAGCAAGTGATTTACTAACCTTGCCAGAGATCACACATAGTATAAATAATGGAGTTGGGATTCCAACCCATACAGCTATAGTACAGGCCCTGTGTTCTTAACAGCTATGCTATACCGGCTCTCTAGTATCACAAGGTAAAGGAAGCAATCACCCCCATCCAGTGGTGACCAGTTTGGTGTGTATCCTCCCCACTACAATGACTTCTCTGTAATCACACAAGCAACCACATTTTCAACCTCTTTAAAAGATGCTGACATTTTAGTTGATTTATTTAAACAAGCAAACAATCCCCCTTAGAGGTATAACCATCCTCACTCTTATGCCTTTCTCTGCAATATTAACTTTTAGGTTCTCTATTCTTTATGTGAACATGTAACCATCTCATATCCATTGTTTTTCAACATTTTTTTCCCACAGAATAATGTATCATGGAGACCTTTCTGGCCAAAGTCATAGATCTAAATTTTTCTCTTTAAAATTTAGAATGACTACACCATAATTTAGTTATTCATTCCCTTACAAAAGAGAAATATTTATAGTTCATTTTCACTAAAACAATGATGTATAATGCATCTTATATACATTTTATTTAGGTAGGACAGATTTCTAACAGTGGTAATTCTCAATAAAAAAATTTAGCAAAATGCAAAACTTTTTACTTTAACAAGAGGTTACAGCAATTCAGTCTCAGCAGTCTACTTGATAATGCCAATTTCCTCAAAACTTGTTATAAGTAAATATCAGTTTTCTATATTAATTTTTTCCAGTCTCAAGGGCGAAAGTAGTATTGTAATATGTATTTAATTTGTAATTATCTAAACTTCAGTTGTGTGTGGGCTGGCTATAATGTTTCTAATACCTATTTTCTGGTTAAGTGGGTATCACACTGGCATATGCCTGTCTGTAAATCCTGAATTCATATACTTCACTCATTTGACCATTAATAGTGAATAAAAGGTAGCAGGGTTATATAGGAGAAAGAGACTTTGGAGAAGGCAGTTTCTGTATTCCAGAACAAACGGATGGACAAAGGAAGTGGAAATGGAGAAAAGGTAATGTAGAAAAGAGGAACCCAGTAGGCAGAATGCCCAAAAGTTACTGAAGAACTGTTGATCTGGTTATGGAATATACTATGGAAAATGACGGCAACCTAAATGAGAGAAACAGAGTGGCCCAAGGAAATTTGACTAATACTGTCACCATTGTATTTAGATGACAAACATCTCTTCACTGCCCTTCAATGGGAACAATTAAGAGGAAAATGAAATTGCAATCTCATGACAATATTTTTTAATATTATCTTGCTAAAAATGATAAAAAATAACAATTCAGAAGAATTTAGTGATGTTTCTATGTAAGTACTATTATTTTGAATAGCACTTGAATTGTAGCCAAAGACATAAGAATCCTCAGAATTTTAAATTCAATTAATGAAAAAAAACACTGTATCTACTGCAAGCTGATGCATAAAATTCAGTGCAGTGCATGACATGCTCTCAGTGATTTCTCATACTTACAAATCTGTTACACTTTGATTTACTTGTCATTGTCTTGCATCGTTTTTATAAACTTCATCATTTTCTAAGTGGCTGAATGAATCTAAAATGTTAAAATTACACATGT
This sequence comes from Manis javanica, assembly GCF_040802235.1. Taxonomy (NCBI): domain Eukaryota; kingdom Metazoa; phylum Chordata; class Mammalia; order Pholidota; family Manidae; genus Manis; species Manis javanica. The sequence goes on from NC_133174.1 coordinate 119,557,017, forward strand.
CTCATGCACTGAGAAGAAATCTCCCAGTTTGGGCTTTTCTCACAAATGTGTCTAAGCTTTCCTCTGCTCCTTGGGAAACTGCCAGAGAGAGAAACAAGCGTTAGCTCAGAGGAAATCAAAATCACCCTGTTGTGTGATTTTTTAAAATTTCCTTTTGAATTTACATCCTGTTCAATTCACTTTAATGCGGAACAGTTCTGCAAGTTTTGGCATATACAGAGAGTCATCTAAAACATCTCCATGATCAAGAACCATACCAGATACTTATCCCAAAATACTCCCTTATGCAATACTTTCATAGTAAAAACTTAGCCTTATCCTATTATCCTGACAACAATCTGTTCTTCATCTCTACAGGTTTGTCTTTTCCAGAATGACATGGAAATTGAATCATCCAATATATAACTATTCAGTCTGATTTCTGTAGCTTACGATAATATATCTGAAATCCATGCATTTTGTTATGTGTATCAATAGTCTTGGCTCTTTTTATACCTGAGTCCATTATTTGGCTATGCCAGTTTATTGACACCCCACTATGGGGACATTTGGGTTTTCAGTTTGAGGCTAATATGAATAAAGCTGCAATAAACATTCACATACAGGTTTTTATGTGAATATAAGTTTTCATTTCTCTAAAGGCAATATCCCAGTGTCAGATTATTGGGTCACATGTTAATTGCATGTTTATAACAAACTGCCAAAATGTTCTCCAGACTGGCTGTAGTACCATTTTGTATTCCTACCAGCAAAACAGAGGAATTCCAGTAGCACTGGGTCTTTGCTAGTACTTACCATGGTCAGTTTGTTTTAATACTTTCACATCTAGTATATAAGACTTCCAAATGTCTTATCTCATATATCCCTTTCTTCCTTTTGAACAACTAATAAGTCTTAACAGAGAGGAAACATCCTCTCAAATGTATGATGTGATCATGACCACTAAAAACAAATCAAAGAATTTGCTCCAGAAATTCCCTGTGAAAATAAAACACTTGGAAAGACAAGCAGAATAAATAGTTGAAAATGGTGAGATCAATGAACTAGTAAGATGACAGATTGAGTATAGGTGTCTAATTACTGCTTTCTTCACCCCACTAACCATTAAAATCATGAGCAAGATAACATTCCCTGCTCTAATTATTAGTGTTTAATTTCTAGTACATCTACCAAAAACATCATTCAGAAAATAGAACAAAAAAAATAAAACTTATAAATATTTTAGAAATAAGTAACTGAATTGTAATTATTCGCATAAGATATGATTATCTGTCTGAAAAAATGTAATAGACACAAATATAAATTTATTGGAGAAAACAAGACTTGAGTATGGTAAACTGTTTTAATGTATGGTAAAATGTCTCAAATAGTAAATTTCATTTCCCTGTATTTTGCTATTGAAATCTCTATGGAATATAATTTGCACTTTAACAAAGTGGGTCAAAAGTTGGCATTTACTGATTGGCACGTAAGATATGGAGGGGTCACGGGGAAGACAGTAGCACACAGAAGACAAGTAGTGACTCTGTGGCATCTTACTAATCTGATGGAAAGTGACTCCGGTGGAGTGGGGGGGGGGACTCGATAATATGGGTGAATGTAGTAATCACAATGTTGCTCATGTGAAACCTTCATAAGATTGTGTATCAATGATACCTTAATAAAAAAAAGAAACTGGCATTTACTCTTTTATAATATTTTACAACTTACAATACCTACTAGGTATATGCTTTTCTACTACTGTACTTGGAAGAATATAACTTCCTATTGTGAAAAAACAAAAACAAAAACAAAAAACAGACAACGAATAAAGAGAGTAGAAAAAGGCTTTTCCTACCAGATATCAAAATGTATTACTCAGTTTTGCGTTGCAAAAAGGTAGCAAATAAAGTGAAATTCAAGACACAAAGCATTAAATAGAATAAAAGTTCATTTCATATTGATAAAGCCTAACATTCTTGGTGTATTAGATAATTCAAGTATTATCTAATTATATGGCAAAATACATATAACTGGCTTATTGAACCCACTGAGTTCTATGAGATATAAGTAACAAATGGGTTTTATCATGTTTTTCCAGTCACTGGCTTCAGTCCTGCCCTGTTGAATCTGTCTTCCCAATTTATTTAACAGTATTTCTGGTAGCTTCCACAGTTGGTCACTTTCAGTGATCATTAAACAGCACATATCATTTCAGTTAAATACACTAAATTCATTTCCAGTCCTCCCTTCAAATCTTCCTGGACTTTTACACCAAGCCAGCTACAGAGGGGAGAAGGTACGGTCTTATGTTCTTTTACCCCTCCTTCCCTCTCTTCTGGTTCTAGCTTCTTTGGATATAAAGTCTGAGAAAAGGAAATGGGAGAAATATCGGGGACTCTTTTACATAATTGGCTGCTTAGGTGATACTTTACTTTCTCTCAGTACTTCCTTATTAACTGCTGCCTGACAACATCTTCTGTTAGGCAGGTACTCAAATGCAAGCTCTCTTGTAAGGCACCTTATTGGTTTTTCAACAAATCCACAGAGGGTCCTTCCTAATATGCAATTTTTTAAACAACTGGATTTGACCTCTTCCACTTTCAATCCTGGATCTAAGCCCCTACAAAATATATCATAGTCCTGTTATGTGGTGGCTAGCCCTTTTGAACGGAGTTCTGAAAGATGGCTTGAGGTCAACTAATTTCTTCCTTGTATATTTGATCCAGGGAAATCCATTGCCTTGTCACATCAACATAAGGAATTCAATGTATTCCCCCACTACTTGGACTGCTATTGGTCCACTATTCCCTTTTTCTCCATACTCACGTAAGTAGAAGATAACTGGATTATAAAGTGCCAAAATGGGAATTAGATACCAATATATTTTGCTTATAGGTACACTCAATCCCCACAAATAATATTTGGGAAGCCCCTTTCAGGTGCTTGGGGATGGGAGAGGTGCTTGTACCTCTCCCTATGGAGAAAAGTTATAGTATACCTCAAAAGGCTGTTAAAAAATCCATAGACCCAAGACCTACTCACTTGTGCTAAGCTAGGTGTGGGGTAAATGGATATTTCTGACTAAGATTCCCACCTGGCCTTTTTTAATAGCGCCCATTGTTCGCACATGGACAGGATGTTTACCAGGGACAGAGTAGCTGGTCAGTCATAGGATTAATGGCCCAGGGGAAGGGTGGAGAGGAAACACCCCTTCTCAATCCCATCCATTTCTGGTACATAACTGCTCAGGTGTCTGCCAGTCATCAGAGACCCGCCCAGAGAGTTCCTCCCAGTGCAAGGGGCAGGAAGGGAGAGAGCCTTGAGACAGCCAGGAGAGCAATGCTCCTAGAGGATTAAGCTCGTGCTGGGTAGCAGAACCCGTAGCAAGTCTTGGGTGTGCATTTGAGTCAGCTGTGTGTACCAAGCTGTCTGTGACTGCTGTGGGAGTAAATGTGGTATACCCTTTAAACCCCCCCCCCCAAATTCTTGCCCTTCCTTTATTCGGTCTCACCAAATTCATAGGGAACTTGCCCCAGGAGGGGAACTCCTCCTCCCAGAGCCACACTAGGTCACCAAACCTGGGTTTAATGCCAAGCCAAATTGCATTTCTCCCCCCAAAAATGTATTCTTAACAGTCAACCAGGAACTTTCTGGTCATCACCAGTGAGGTAATCTGTAACATGAGGCCTCTTCATCCCCAGAAAAGATGAGGTAATCCACATGATAAAAGACCTTGCTCTTCCCCCTAAAGGAGGGTGATCTTCCCTGAAACAATCCTTTCTTTAGCTTCTGCTAACAACTTCTTGTACCACCCTTCTCCCTATGAAAACCTTCTATTTTAGACAATTCCTCTGGGGCACTTCTCTGCTTACTAGATGAGATGCTGCCTGATTCATGAACTGCTTAATAAAGCCAATTAGATTTTCAAATTTACCAAGTTAAATTTGGTCTTTAACAAGGTCAATGACTCAGTCCTCCAAAAAACTGTACCCTGCATAAAATACTATTTGCATTTATATACTTAGATTTTGGAAAAGGAAAGAAGCAGACTCCAGTAGTGATGACCATCAGTAGCAAAGCCTGACTGATTATATCCTAGTAAGTCTCAGGGAGTCTGGCCTCTGACTTTTGTGGCTTTATTACAAATGTGGAATCCTTGACATATTTTTGTCCTCAGCTTTGGAACCTAACTTTCTGGGTTATATGAAGTCTCACACAATATTCTGCTACAAAGATATAAAAGAACAAAGAAATACAGATCTAATGCCTCTAAATACAAGGGAAAATAATTATAAAAGGTATAATGGTTCTTTTAACTTTTCTCCATGTTTCATTAACTACACAGACAAAAGCTAATTTAGAATAATAAAGATCTATATAATAATATTAATTTAAAAGCAATCTATGGAATATCATTAAAAAAGAAACAAAAATTATACTTTATTCCTGTGCTCACAGGTTTTTAAACTGATCTTATATCAAGTCAAAAAGAGCTCAGTAAATCACACAAAGCATTAATTATACAAGTTCTAATAGTATCTCTAAATGCAATGAAACTAGAAATTAATAACCAGGTATAACAAAAAACAAAAACTAAACTAAAACCACATGAAAATTGAAAAAAACAATATTCTAAATAACATTTAAGTCAAAACAGGAATCAAAACTCCAATCACAGACGAAATAGAAATTAGTGATTCCAGTCTTGGTCCACAGAGTTTATACTTTAATTAAACCTTTGGCCACTCTATTCAACAATGAGAGAAACTATAAAAAACAAGAGATAGCATACTATGGCCTGTAGGCCAAATATGGGACACCAAACATTTTTTATAAACAAAGGTTTATTGGAACACAGTCATGGACATACACTATTGTTTTTTCTATAGTTGCTTTAATGCTAATGGCAGTTGACCAGTTATGACAAAACTGTTTGTCCTGAAAAGCCTAAAATACTCACTATATGGCCCTTATAGAATGAATTTGTGAGACAAGGAACAAAAAAAGGTAAATAAATGTTTAAAACAAGAAACATCTTCATGGAAATAAATATAAAAAAGATGCATCAGCTTGAAGGCAAATATAATAAGAATGATGGCACCTTCTTCTCAGATACAATAAATGCCGAAAGACAATGACAGCAACTTTAAAATGGTATAAGAAAAAAAAAAAAAGCTTGTCCTGCTAGATATACAGATGCTAAAAATAAATATTTTTCAACAATAAGGTGGGGGAGCTACTTTGGAAAACTATCTTGTACTTCCCCAATAAAAATTAAAGACAGAGTTCAATTGACTCAATAATTACACTCCTAGGAAGATATCTAAGAAAAATGGAAACATGTCCACACAAAAACAGAAAACAATATTCTCAGAAGAATTATTCATAAAAACCAAAGTTGAAAAACCAACCCAAAAGTCCATTCACTGATAAGTGGATGAACAAAATGTAGGATATCTATACATTGGAATATTATTTGAGCATTAAAATGAATGAAGTACTGATACATAGTACAACAATGCTGAACCTTGAAAACATTATACTCAGTGAAAGAAGTCAGACACAAAAAGGGCACAGATTGTATGATTCCACTGATTCCACTAATACAAAATTCCTACAAACACAAATTTTATAGGGATAGAAAATAGATTAATTGTTGCCAGAGGAATGGGGTTAGGAGAAATAAGGAGTGACTTCTAATGGGTATGGAGTTTCCTCCTCAGGTAGTGGAAACATTCTGGAATGATATACTGATAATAAATGCACAATTCTATGAATATAACTAAGATGCAGAACTATATACTTTGAAAGAGTGAATTTTAGGTATGTTAATTACATCTCAATACGGGTGTTACCCAAAAGACGAACATGGGGACTTCTGCTTTCAATTAGAGCATAGACAGCTGGAAAGATTATTGCTTCCATACTAATAAAGATAAAAAGCCAAATAACCTTCACATTCACAAATTTTCCTAAGTGCAATAAAGGACTTGAATTCATAAGGCAACCAATAATGTAAATAAAATTCCAAGGAGCAAGAAGTCCCACCAAAGACAGATGAGATTCATGAATCATCTCACCTCTGACAGAGCATGGAAAAAGAAGTAGCCAACGTAAGAAGACATCAGTTCTTAAAGGCCAGTGAAGGACTACACTTTGGAATAGTGGGATTCTTTAAACGTAAGAGCAGTTGTGTAGCAGGCTTTAGTGAATTTTTCATGTTCTTCTTTATAAATTTTTACATTGTTTGAATCTTTCATAACAAAACTTTTTTCTTTGGGTTATAAAAACTACAATGGAGGTGATTAGTTTGTTGTGGAAGAAAGGAGGGGATCTGCAAATGATATGAACAAGAAATTCACAGAAGAGGACGCTGAATGACCTCTAAACATACAAATAGTGGATAACTACACTCTTAGCTAAGAGAATGCAAAATATAGAAAGAATGAAGTATTGTTTCATATCTGTATAGTGGCAAAATATTTTTATAAACTTTCCATACAATTTGTTGATAAGGATATGAGAAAATAGGGAATGGGAACTTATATGTACTTCTGACAGGAATATAAATTGTTATCACCATTATCTGGAAAAACCTATTAAAGTTGAACATGGTTATACCACAGAAAGTTTCAGTTTCACATCTAGAATTATACACTATAGAATTTCTTATACAGTACATGGGGTATAAATAAGAATATAGATTTCAGAAATAAGAAATCAGTCAATAAATAGTGAAAATAAACTATACCTGCACTAAAATGAATGAGCTAGAATTACGTATATCAACATAGATAACTCTCAAAAGCATAAGACAAAATGGAAAAAAAAGCAAGTTGCTGAATCATATCTACAGAATGATACAATTTAAATAAAGTTATAAAAATCTACAAAAGAACATTATATATTGTGTATCAATATTTAAACATAGTAAATGTCTGAAAACACGCATATAAAAGATGAACATGAAATTCATACTAAAGGAAAGAATGAAGGGAGATTAAGCCTAGATGGGGATAAAACAGGGTTTCAGATGATTTCTAGTATTATTTCTTTAAAAACCTATCTGACGTAAATACGAGATAATGATAAGATTGTTGTTTGCTGCTGTATACTGAGACTGCCCACATATTTGAAATACTTAATACTAAAATTTAAATGAAAAATATCAAAAAAATTCTAAACTCATGTAAGATTTGGCCCACAACTGGTTGTAAATGAAAGTAATTAATTTTCAGTATCTTTATTATAAAATAACAAAGATGAAAATAAACTATTCATTCAACTCAAGAAATTAGAAAATAATATAATCGTTCTTTGGGGGTTAGGAGAAAAGACTAATGAAAATAAATAGAAAAATATATCAACATTGACAAATAAATACATTATTTTCCCTCAAAAGAGCTCCCCCATCCCCCCAAAAAAACTCTAGCAAGCATAGTAAAGAAAATAAAGACAGAAATAAAGCAGATCACAAACAACAACATTAAGAATTAGAGGAGATAAATAATGTAAAAACAACACAGGAAATTATATGCTAATAAATTAATAAATTTGGAAATTAGGTGATTTTCTAGCCAAATAAAACTAAATTAGATTCAATATAATTGAGAAAAGAGCAATACACTAATATCAATTGAAGTAATTATGTAATTTATTGTAAAATCATCCCCACACTTGCCAGAATCAGTTAAACAGTTCATTTAATTCATCCCTATAATTTTAAACTACTTCAGAAATTATAGCATTTCAGAGAAGTTTATTTTGCAAAGCTATCATAACCCTGAGCCTAATACCTGAGAGAGCCCAAAACAGAACAACAAACCAACTCAACTATAACTCAAAATAGTTAAATGGTAAATATGAAGGAAATCACTATAAGTGAACTCGATTTTTTCCAGGAATGTAAGACTCATTCCATATTTTTAAAGTAAATATGTATTTACCATAGTAATTGAAGTGATTGAAGGTAAACCAACAATTCAACAATATGTGGTTTCCTCAACTGGTATAAAACAAGTATTTGAGAGAACTTGATATCCATTGGTAATGGAAAAATCTTAATAACCTTTGGAAAAAAGCTTACTTAACGTAATAAACGGTACTTATCTCAGACCAATGATAAATATTGAACATAATCGTGAAATAAGTTTATGAGAATTGTCTGGGAATCTTTTAACTGTGAAGATTACTGCATTCTAGAAATTCTAATTAAGTAGCTACAAAATGGCACCTACGAATTTGTATCTGTACGACTTCCCTGATAGAATATTCTGTTAGATAGTCTGTGGGACACACAATGAGGAACACGGCACTACAGGTTTCCCATTAAAGACATAAGTAGTAAGAGTATGCCAACTATCACCACAATTATTCAGCATTTTCTAAAAAATGTCTTATCAAAGTATTATTTTGGAAATAATGCAAAAAAATATTCAAAGGGGGAAATAATTTCAAATATAGTAAATTTTATCCAGAGAAAAACAGGTAACACCTGAATGTTTATCAGAAATAATCAGAGAATTACTGGGCCAAAAAGTCAGAATGACAATATGGTAAAAATCTTCCCATTCCTCTCCATATGCATAGAAGTTACAGATAAAATTTCTTTAACAAAAAAATGACATGTTTGAAAATAAGGACAAGAAATTCTGAAGACCAGAAATTACTGCATAATTTTTTTAAAGTAATTCAAGAGAATGTATGATATAACATTGCAAGGGAAAAGCAGGGGTAAAGACACATGGCATATACATGGCTGAAGTGGAAATGAAGTTTATGGACTCAAAACCCACAGATGCATGGAGGTCAATTCTGTGCACATTGGACACAATGAGGAAAAGTACTGGATTATTTACAATGAACAGCTCTACCTACTAGCCCAAAGACTCAACTACAAATAAACAATTAGACTTTCACAAGGAGCGAGAGCTGCTTTTACCAAGTCAACACTATTTACAGGTCTAGTATCAAAAAAGCTGAGAAAATTGTATTACAAATCAAGTTCATAGCCATAACAACTAGGCAGGGGCAGGAGAAATGAAAATATAGTATTATAAGGTCACCAACATAATCTAAGGAGCACCTTAAAGAAATCACCAATGGAAGATAAGCTTAGAAATACAGATTTTTAAAGTTCATTAAAAAAAATACTAATATCACAAAAGAATGATGAAACTGGAGAGTTGGTAACAATGCACAGAAACAATTGTAGAATTAACAATATTAAAATCCTTTCAAATAGCTTCAAGAGCTAAAACACACACACACACATACACATATAATTCTTGAAACTAGAATTGGGTTTATAAAACAAAAACATATATACAACTTTTAAAGTAAGAATATATGGATAAGAGAAGAAAATTGAAATAAGAAAATAATAATAGGAATGTTTATGGATCCTAAAAAATAACACACAAATGGAGGAGGCTGTAAGTAGTGAGGACATAGTGGGTATAGGAGGCGTTGCTGTTTTGACAGAGATGAAGGAGGCAGATATGCATTATTTTCATTAATGCAGTTTGGCATAATTGATTTCCTATTGCTGTTAATACATCTCACCCTTATTATCATATTATAGTTGCATATTCTTCCACAAGAGTGAAGTCTCCAGAGTATAGATTGAAGATGAAAAACTGCTTTAGAATCTTTAAACCCTTCGGCTTTAAGTTTGTTCCTGATTCCAGGATGGCACCTAAGAGAAGAGCTTTGCAACTAAAGCTGTTGTCTGAGGTTATGTGCTGGTATAACCCACAAGTTTGTTAAAAATGCAGAATTTGAGGCCACAAACTAGACTATGCATTTTATAGAGATTCTCAAGTAATTCTGACAATTTTAAACTTCAGGAATACTGACCTATAAGAGTATTTTTCTATAAAAGACAAACCAGTAAAAATATAAGGCTCTGTGGGCCATTCTGTCTCTGTGCAACTACCTGACTCTGCCATCTAGTAAGGAAGGAGTCACAGAGAATACATTAACAAATGAGTGTGGTAGGGTTACACAGAAACTTTATTTACAAAAACAAGTGGTGAGGCACTTTTACTTCTGGCCAAGATGGGATAGCCCCAATATCCCTCCCTTTTACAACTAAAACTAACTAGACATAATACCAAAAAAGAAAACCCCTTAAAACAAATAAACAAAAAGCTATGAAAGATTCTGAAAGGTGGAAAGAAGAACCCAGCTTGGCTAGGAACACAACTAGTCCTAACACGGTAGTGGGTTTCAAAGGTTTCCTTCTTGCCTCCTGTATATCGCAGATAGGGCACTGGAAAATCCTGCAACACAGAAGCACCAGTATGATTCTGCTCTTTCCAGCCAAAAGACAGAAAAAATGGTGGCTTAGTAGAAAAGAATATATGGTTTCTGTACTTTAGTTGAACTGGCAAAATTCTGAGACCAGTAGAATCTGATAAGTTACATGTCTATAATACAATATCCAGAACTACTGAAAATATATATACAAAGAGATAAACTTAAAAATCTCACACATAAATCTAAAAGGAATTCTAAAAAATATTCAAGTAACCCATGTATGAACAAGAAACATAGCGAACTGAAAACAAACTGGCAACATAAACCTAATATATCAACAATTACATTAATGTAAATAATGACCTATACCCATGAAAGACATAAATTTGTGGAACAGAGGTGCACCCAAAAAACTCTCACATGGTCCATCTATGTGTTGTTTAAAAGAAATTCTCTTTACCTGTAATGATATAAATAGTTTGGAAATAAAAGGCATGCCATGTGTATTAGGATTCTCCAGAGAAACCAAACAAGAGGGAGGGAGGTAGATAGACAGACAGACAGACAGATAGACAGAGATACATAGATAGACAGGGACTGAGATTTATTCTAATAAATTGGCTCATGAGATTACAAGAGCTGACAAGTCTGAAACCTGTAGACCAGAACAACAGGCTGGAAATTCCAATGGATTTGACCTTGCAGTCTTGAAACAGAAGATAGTCTGGCAAAACTTCTTCCTCTTCTGGAAACCTCAGTCTTTTATCTTAAGTACCTCAAATGATTGAATGAGGCTCACCCACACTACACAAGGTAATATGCTTCACTCAGAGTCTATTTAATGTCAATCACATCTCAATAATGTCTTTACTACAACCTCTAGACCATTAATTTACCAAACTGGGAAACATAGCCTAGCCAAGTTAACACATAAAATTGACCATAAAACCAGGAAAATATTAATCAAAGGAAAACAGAAGTGTCTATATTAGTATCAGATAAAATAAGACTTCCAATTACTGAAAATTATTAGAGATATTATGACTACATAAAAATAAAAGAGTCAATCCACCAGGAAGACTAGAAATACTAAAATGTGTATGCAACAAATATCACAGCTTCAAAATCATGAAGCAAAAACTGATAAAACTAAAAGGAAAAACAGTTAAAAATACAGTTACCATTGGAGATTTCAATACCCCTCTAAGAAACAATGATGGAGTAATTGCACATTAGACAAAATGTGACCTAAACTTCACATCTCCTGCAAAATTTGACTAAAAATGGACTTAAATAAAAACACAAAACTATGAAACCTTTAAAAACAAATCATAGGAGAAAATCTTTGGGATCCAGGGTTATGCAGAGTTCTTAGACTTGACACCAAAAGCATGATCCATAAAAGCAGAAGTTGTTGAACTGTTCTTCATCAAAATTAAAAATATTTGCTGTATGAAAGACCACATGAAGATGAAAGAAAAGCTACCAGTTAAGAGAAAATATTAACAAACCACATATCCAAAAAAGGACTAGTCTCTAGGATATATAAAGATTTCTGAAAACTCAAGACTAAAAAACAAAAACAAATACATTTTGAAACTGGGCAAAAGACATAAAGAGACATTTAGCCTAACATGATATAGAGATGGTAAGTACATGAAAAGATGTTTAACATCATCAGCCACTACGGAAATGTAAATTAAATATACAATATGATATAGCCACACCTATCACAATGGCTAAATTTTTGATAAGTGACACCATCAACTGTTGCAAAGATGTTCTGAGACACTGATACCCCGTCAATTTCTTGGGGTAAAAATTAAATAGTATAGCCAGTCTGGAAAACAGTTCAACTGGATAGGACCCAGAAATCACAACCTTAGGCATTTATCCCAGAGAAATGAAAACTTTTGTTCACACAAAAATGTTCACACACCAATGTTTATAGCAACTTTATTTATTTATTTATTTATTCATTTATTTATTTATTTATTTTTATTTTGGTATCATTAACCTACAATTACAATTACAGAAACAATATTATGTTTACTAGGCTCCCCCCTTCACCAAGTCCCCCCCATATACCCCTTCACGGTCACTGTCCATCTGCGTAGTAAGATGCTATAAAATCACTACTTGTCTTCTCTGTGTTGCACAGCCCTCCCCGTGTCCCCCATGCACTATACATGCTAATTGTAATGCCTTCTTTCTTTTTCCCCACCCTTATCCCTCCCTTCCCACCCATCGTCCCCAGTCCCTTTCCCTTTGGTAACTATTAGTCCATTCTTGGGTTCTGCGATTCTGCTGCTGTTTTGTTCCTTCAGTTTTCCTTTGTTCTTATACTCTACATATGAGTGAAATCATTTGGTACTTGTCTTTCTCCACCTGGCTTATTTCACTGAGCATAATACCCTCTAGCTCCATCCATGTTGTTGCGAATGGTAGGATCTGTTTTTTTCTTATGGCTGAGTAATATTCCATTGTGTATAAGTACCACATCTTCTTTATCAGCAACTTTATTTTTAATAACTAAAAAGTGGAAATAATTCATATGTCTTTCACCAGGTGAGTGGTTAAACAAACTGTAGTACATCCATACCACAGACTATTACTCAACAAATAAATGATACATGGATACATACCAAGCCCTGGATGAATCTTCAAATAATTATGCTGAATAAAAAAGTAAATTTGGAAGGTTACTTACTGTATGACTCCATTTATATAACATTCTTCATAAGACAAAACTATAGAAATGAAGATGTGATTAATGTTTACAGACTGCAATACAAAGGGATGAAATGGGAAGAGAGTGATGTGACTTAAGAGATGGCCTTTAGAAAGAGTAATAAAAATATCTTCACTGTTATGGAATAGCTCTCTATCTTGATTGTGGTGAGGCTATGCAAATCTATACATATGATAAAAGTGTCTGGAAAATAAGTTGGTGGGCCATATTTTGTTTGCAAGCCAGAGTTTGCTGACCTCTGGCCTAGAGCTTTAAAGGGCTCTGATCCATATTCCATAGATGAGGTGCTGAAAGTTTAGTGGTGTATATTGTAATCCCTAAAACAACTACTAAAAATTATAAGGCCATATAGTCAGAAACCAATAGAAGAATTGCAATAGAATACTAAAAATTACTGAAATCATCCAAAAGAAGGCAAGAAAATGGAAATAGAGGAATAAAGGCATGGTGAAAGATGGAAATTAATAAAGATAAAAAAATCTATCACAACTTTACAAGAATCATGAGGAAATCTGAAAGGCAAGTAAATATGTAAGAGGATGTCCACTCTCACTAGTAATCATGGAATTCGAAAATAAAACCACAAAAACCAAATCACTTCATACTCATTTAAGTATCAAATATTTTGAAGCCTGTCAACATCAAGCATTGGTGAGACAGTGAAACAGCAACTTTCGTACACTGCTTCAGGATGTGTAAACTGGTATCTCTCATGTTGAGAAGCAGTTATCTTGTTGTGAGGTTGTGCTTATCCTAATGACCCAGCAATTGCATTTGTAGAGAAGATAGAAAGATATAAATAAGCCACATAGAAGAATATTCATTACATCATTGTTTATACTAAAAATAAGAAATACATGCAATATATTTTTATCTGTAATGGTAAGTTTTATTTTCTATGTTGAAGCCCTATGTACTTTCTACTTCAAACTCCTATTATAAATTTGCATCAGTCATTAGATAATGTACTTAAGTCCTATCCCAGATGTTTATATTTCCAGTACATTTTCTGTTGAGGAATTACAATCCATTATATAGGACTTTCTTTGTAATTCATAAATATACTTCATTAAAATTGAGGTTGAACAAATCCATCATCCTTCTCAATTCATTTAAAAAAACAAACTTTCACCAAAAAAATAATAAATAAACCTTGTATTGGTTACCTACTATATTCCAGGTAGTGAACTAGGAGCTGAAGATACAGAATTAATGAAGAAGGGAGAGACCACTAAGACAGCAATATAACAGTGCATACAATAATGAGATCCTGAATTAAAGTAGTGCCAGCGGGATCTTTAAAAAGTTTTGATTCAAGAGATAAGATGGAAATAAAAATGTGTAGGGAAGGCCAGGATCCTCACTGAACTTAAAGCACCTGATGATGTAACTGACCTGTTGCTAGGCTACCGCTTCCACACCTTTAGGCAGTAAAGCTATTATTGCGCTACATAGAGAGCTCCGCCCAGTGCTCTGGGCAGAAGCAGAGACACTAGTGCTTCAACTACCACCGGGAGAACAAGCCGGATAATAAACCCTTTCACTGCAAAGAAACGTTCTACTGTCATTTCTTTGGTCACACTGAATCCATAGCAAACTTTCCAGGGGCTGAAACCCATTTGCAAGACAAAATAACAAGATGAAAATGAGTTAGATCTTAGATTGAAATAAAATAAAGAGTCCCATTTTTCTTTACTGGGCTGTTGAGGGGATAGTAGTACTGCCATTGAGTTAAGGAATATAAGGAAAATACAGGTGTGAGGATAAAGATGGCTGAACACAGTTGGGATATTACTTTCACATGCCTATGAGACATCTTGGTAGAGAGGTCTAGTGTCACATCTCTCCTTCATACTTCATACTGTTCTATTCTGGCCAAGACTTATTTCTGTTATTTTGTTTTTCTTTTTACATAAATCTTAATCAACCCTTACTTTCAGTTTCCCTTTCTCTGACTTTTCCAGTTCCACCTTTCTTCACTTAAAGCAATTAGAATTTATTACCATATCCCAGGTGTGGAGGTACCATGTGTCAGTGCAAGTGGACACATGTGTTCTCTGTGGTTTCCAACTGTCTTACAATTACACCAGAATTTCATTAGTCTTTCTGACTAGGGAAGCTTTCTGAGACATAACACCTAGAGATACAAATGTGTTCTAGGGAAAAGCTTAAAAATCTCAGTGAATCTAAAGAGATTCTAGATGTCCACAACACAGAGTCAAATTGACCTCTGTATAAAGTTATATTTCTCTGACAGACAGTCAGAGAAATATGTCAGATGTCCCAGACAGTCAAGGACATCTAGTCAAGGACATCTGGGACAGTCAGATGTCCCAGACAGTCAAGGACATCTAGTCAAGGACATCCATTAGTTAGACTTTACTCAATAAGCTAACTTTAGGTCATTCAGACAATGGTTCAAGCTCACAAGATTAATACAGCAAAGACTTAATAATGAGTTACATTATTGGGTGTAGTTGCTGATCATTACATTATCATTACCTTGCTCTGTTCATGATGAAATTTCAAGCAGATAAATAGCCAAATAGATAACTTTTAAATTGTTATTGGAATTCTTTATCTTTTGAGTGGAATCGACTTTTAATAAAACACAGAATACCTCCAGGTGAATATATCTTGGTGAGAAATTGAGAAAGTCTATGTACTGAACTTAGCTCTGCATAGTAATTATGACAACTCCAAGCAAGCACATCTATGGAAATCAGTTACTTATGCTTAGGATCTTGAATTATATAATTCAGTCTCGTTTCCATAAATGGAATTGGTTTTTTAATCACAATTGGTTTCTCATAGCTATGTAATCAATTAGTATTTAGAGGAGTAGAAAGATGTGATTGCCTTACATCTATTTCCTCCACTTCCAAAACACATACAAGCTCTAATATACAGTATCACCTGAAGCCAGCTCCACTTACCTAAAGACCAAAGTCATGTTCCTTAACAGAACACTGTAACTGGGTTAACTCTTCTAACCATAAAATTTGTCATACACAGTGTACCTCATGGTCCATATAATCAAGCTGATAATGATAACCACAATTTATTAAAAATCAATACTTATTGAATACTTATTATGTACCAGGTTCTGTTCTTAGTGTTTACTATATATAAACCCTGTTAATCGCA
Organism: Manis javanica; assembly: GCF_040802235.1. Lineage (NCBI taxonomy): Eukaryota > Metazoa > Chordata > Mammalia > Pholidota > Manidae > Manis > Manis javanica. The sequence continues at coordinate 119,573,158 of NC_133174.1, forward strand.
AAGTTATCCTATGAGATGTGTTATTACTATTAGAACCATTTTAGAAATTAGTAAATGAGACAGAGAAACACTAAATAACTTGCCCAAGGTTACAGAGCTGGTGATTACCAGAGCTTGGTTTCAAATCCCAGGCCGATCTGACTTCAAAGAGTATAGCATTAAGCACCGCTCTATTCTACTAGAAAATGGCCAACTGGGAATCCATCCCAGCTGTCTTCTTACTCCAGAACCTTATTTTTATCCAATACTCTATAATGCCCTCTTAGTCTGTTATTTTGTCCATAAAAATAACACTAAACAATATATTATAGAAACTTAGTAACAACCTCAGTTTATTATTCTACTTCAAATGTCTGAGATTTTCCTAGATATTGACATAAGATTTGAATTCTTACCTCAGATCCTGTTTATGAACTAAAATGAATGAATGAATGAGGCCTCTGTGAAGGTATCTAATTAAATCAGTGCTTATTAAACTTAATTTTATCATGGAACATGTAGATGCTGCTTATAGCCAGAATGTTACCAGCTTAGGGACACTGTCTATCCCAGGTCTTACCTGGCCACCAAAGACTCAGAGAACCAATATTTCCTAATGATCTATAAACCTTTCATAAAACATTGGTTGCCAATCTATCTAAACCTTTCTGAAGCCTTTTTATTATCTTTGAACTTCACTAAAATTTTGATAATCATTTTATACTTTTCCATATAAAAAGAGTATAATAAATATATAAAAAGAATCTTATCTTTCTACTTTATTACACAAATGCTTTCTTATACACCTATATGACAGTTCACTCTATTCTACATGGTAAGAAATAAATGTTATAAATCTAAAACATTAGTGGCTCCATACTATATCTCAAGAAGCACAAAGAGCAAGACTTCTGGGACTCACTTGGAAAACGACAGCGGATGCCATGAAGAGTCATACCCACTGTAGTGAATTTCACATCACACAAAGAGGAATGCACAATGAGTTGTATTTTGCATTTGAAAAATGGCATTATTATCTCACCATTAGGAAGGTCATGTTCCTAAAAGTTTTATGTGTAATTATAAATGGAATCATTATTTAAATATACTAGGGGAACTTATATAAAGAAACTCCATTTTGAAACCATAGCAAATAAAAATATTCAGTATTTTAAAAAATTGACTAAGGAAAAATTAAGGAAAAAATAACTAAAACATTAGCCCTGAGTTTGACATCTGATTGAATTGCAAAAAGACAAGTTAAAATAACTTTTAAAACATTTCATACCATAATTTTCCAAATCAGTAAAGATCAATGCATGACTAATTGAGCCTTTTAGAATATGCCATGTGTTTCTAGAAACAAATATGAAGATAAAAATTTCTCAGTATTTTTATTAATGATAAATTTCAAAGACCTAAAATAAGAGAGAAGCCCAGAATTACAGTGCATTTATAACAATGTTGGAAGAAGTCAAAGTAAGAGGAGAAAAAACAGCTCTTTTGCTTACTTAGCTCTGTTATCTTGAAGAAATTATTTAACTCATTGGAGTCTATTTCTTCAGTTATAAAATGGATGACAGAGACTACCCCTTCCAAGAAAAAAATTCCTATTCCTCCCATTATGCAGAACTAACAACCCTAGACTCTCTATATATAAAACAAACATAATGAAACTCTGAAAAGTGGAGAGTAGAAGGAAGACTAGCTAGAAACCTCAGGACCCAAGGAACAACATGATGGTTAGTTTTCTGGTCTTTCTTTTTTCATGTATCACATACTTGGAGATGAAGAAGCTAGCAACCTTGAAATGCCGAAGATTGCAGACAACAACTAGTTCCTGCTCTCTCTAGTCACAGGACCAAGAAAGAGGAAGCTTGGAAAGTTATTTTAGGCAATTGCGGCTCTACTCTAGCCAAACATCATGTAGCATACTGTAACCTCAACACTACACATACCAGGAAAGGTTAAGTGAAGAATCAGGTTACTGCCCTTAACAGAATGTAGTGAAATACCCCAATATCCCCACAGTAAGGATGCCTAGCTTATCAGAAGGTCCAGACAGTCAAGGACATCTAGACTGCCAAGTGGCTGAGTACCACAGGAACTTCCCTATTATAATGCATGTGCACCGTGCAAGTACCTTGTCCAAAAATAACCCCATCTCATTAAAAATAACATTTAAATCTAATTAACATTGTGGTTTTGGTCCCACTGTGGGCTTCACTTAGGTCCTTATGGGTAAGGTGCCTGTTCACTGAGAAAAAAGTTATATAACCTAGACATGCCAACCTGTCAATTAATTGATGTAAGATGCAGGTCAAAACTTCCTGTCATTTTGAGAAAAAATAAAAGCCAACCTAACCCAAATAGCAATGCTGCCTCTGGTTTCTGGACAGCCTGCTCTCCACCCTTCTTGAGAGGATACTTATGCTTTGCTTAATAAAGTCCTGCTGTTTAAAAGTGTCCTAAGTCTGTCTCTTGAATGACTTCTTTCCTTTGAGAAGACAAGAATCGGGAAAACACAGCACATTCTGCCAGTAACAGAAAGAAAATAGACAGGGAAGAAAAAACAAAGGAGAGAGCACAGCAAAGCCTCAGAGACCTGTGGGATTATCACAGAAGACGTTCATGCCAATGGGCTTCCAAAAGGAGAGGTGGAAGAAAGCAGGCCTAAAAAAGTACTCAAATAAGTATTTTGTCAGGAAACTTCCAAAATTTGGGAAAAAAAACCCAACACATTCAGAAAAATTAGAAATCATGAAACTACAGATTCAAGAACCTGAGAACCCCAAACATGATAAACTCAAAGAAGTTGTCACTATGACATTATCATAATCTATTTTCTAAAAACTAAGAAAAAACCTTGAAAGCAGCCAGAGATAACATATTACCTGTAATGGAAATAAAAAAATGATAATGAGTCTATTAATATTCTGTTATCAACAGAAAACATGGAGGTCACAAGGAATTGTTATAATATTTTTCATGTTCTAAAATAAAAGAAGGGTCAGCTTAAATTCCTACATCCAGAAAAAACACCTTTAGGATTGAAGAAGAAATCAAGACATTCCCAGAGGAAGAGAAATGAAGATTCTGTCATCAGAAGACTTTACCTAAAAAAATGAAGTTCCTAAAAGAAGGTCCCTAACAGAGAATCACAAAAGAAGGAACTTTCAAACATCATAAAAGAAGAAATAAAACATTATGCAAAAATATAAGTAAATACAGTAGGCAGTAGACATAACTTCTTGGGGTTTTCTAAATCACATTAGAGGGTTGAAACAAAAATTAAACATTGTATGAAGCAGTTTTAAATGGCTATAGAAGAAATGTTTAAGACAATTGAATTATAAATGGGGGAGAGTAAAGGGAGTAAGTTTCTACATCTCACTAAAAGTGGTAAACTGACATCAATAAATTGTGATGTTATGTGTCTATAATATAATAACTAGACCAACTACTTAAAGAGCTACACAAAGATTCATGGAAAAAGATTAGATAAATCGAAATGGAACTCTAAAAACTTTTCAAGAAACTTATGGAAAGGTTGGGGGGGGCGGAAACAAAGACAGAGAAAAAAACTGAAAACAAAAAACAGATGTATCAACAGTCATATTAAATGTAAATGATCTAAATATACCCATTAAAACAGATATTAACATAACAGATTTAAAAACATGACCCAACTACATGCCATCTCCAAGAAATTCACTTTAAATATCACAATACTATCAGGTTGAGCATGAAAGAATGGAAAGTTTTATATCATGTAAACATTAATCAAAAAACAGGAGGTATGATACATGCATAATTAGATGATAGATAGATAGATAGATAGATAGATAGATAGATAGATAGATAGATAGATAGACAGACAGACAGATAGATGATAGATATAGAAAGATAGGTGATATTAGTTCTGTTTCTCTGGAGAACACTGGTAGAATGAAGCCTGATTCCTCTCTCCTTGAACATGGGCTGTCTTCGTGACCTTAGGGACTTGGGAGTCTAGATCATAAGAAGACATGTAGCTTCCTCTCAGGCCCTTTGGAATACACCCTCTTGGACCCAGCTACCATGTTAAGAGGAAGCCCACGTAAGCCCACTGAGAAGGCCCTCCAGTGAGAGAAACTGAAGACCCTGGACAATAGCCAGCATCAAATTACCAGCTGTAAGAACGAGCCATTTCAAACGTGAGTCTTCCAGCCTGGAACAACTGCCCAGCTCAATCCATGTAGAACAGAGAAAGTTACCCCAGTGAAGCCCTGCCCAAATTGTAAACTAAATTGTGAGCAAACTAAATTTTGTCATTTTAAGCTATTAAACCTCCTGGCAGTTCATTATAGAATAACAGCTAACTGGGACAAATATATTCCCCCACCATTCTGAAGTCCTCTGAAAAAATGGTTCTTTGTGTATAAATGTTTGTATATACATTGGAAAATGTTCACATATGCAATTATTTAGCTAATAAAAGAATCACACCAAACTGCTGCGATGGTGGTAGGAAGCAGAAACAAAAGTGAAAGAATTTCCTTTTTAGATTTCTACTTTCTTTACGTCAAGCCCATGTAGTATTTGGAGAGAGAGAGAGAGAATAAATGAATAAAGTGGCTTACAACAGCTCTCCCTGTCTCACAGGCAGCACCAAGCATGTGTTCACCATTATTTCTCTTATTCTATAAGAGAATGAGGACATGAGCATCAGCCAACAGCCTTGGGTCCCTCTGGCACAAGCAGCAAAGATCTTACTAATTATGAGCATCCCCCTCCCACATGTTGATTTTCTCAGCCCTTAGCAGGAGTTTGGCCCCCAAGAGAGGGGCAAGTGCCAGGCTTGGGGTCAAGCAGCCTATGGTCAAAGCCCAGATTTGCCGTGCTCCAGCTGTGTGACCTTGGGCAAGTGAATTGCTCTCCCCACCCCGTGCCTCATGCTCCCCCTTAGTAAAATGGCATAATAATATACCTATGGGGATTGGAGGAGCAATCCATGTGTTTGTCTTAGTTTGGGTTCCCTGGAAATAGACTATAATACAAGGACTCAAGTGAAAATACTTTTTTCTAAGACAAGAATCCAACTGCAAATTATTTGTTTGGGTGGCAATCCCAGGAGATGCCAACTGAGAAAGAGAGAGAGGATATACAATATAGCAATAAAAGGGTCAATCCACAAAGACATACCAATCCTAAATGTGTGTGCATCAAACAACTGAGTTCAACATATGTGAAGCAAAAACTGGTAGAACTGAAAGGAGAAAAAGACAAGCCTACAATTACGACTGGTGACTTTGTTAGGCGGTTGTTTATTTTCCTTGGTCCTTGTCCCTGCCACAACAAAGAATTGAAGAGCAGAGACACAGTAATGAAGCAGAGTAAAAGTTTTATTTATTTAAAGTTATGCACTTAAAGAGAAAGTGTGGGTGTCTCAGAGAGAAGGCACCCTGAAAGGTTCAAAAGTTTTATTTAAAGTTTCACACTTAGAAAGTGCAGGTGTCCTCAAAGAGGAGATGCCCTGACAGATTGGGGGTCCCCTCTTTTAAGGATTTTTCAGGAATGTGATGAAGGGCTAGGGGGTGTAGACAAGATGTTTATCTTTTATGAGAGACATTAATATCTTTTAATAGAGACATCTTCTATTATCAGTCCTCTAGGTAATTTTGCAAAATTAACATGAGATATTTACTGATACAGTTTATCCCCAGAATAGCAGCTTCCCTCTGGGAACATATCAATCAAAACCACCTGCCCTGTCCCCAAGGTAGGCTGAGGTATTGTCTGTTTGCTAAAGAATATGTTAGGAATCTTACTTCGTAACTTCCTGGCTTTTAGAATGTAATCTTAGCTTTAAGATGGAATCTTTCCTGTTCTTACTATACTATTTATATCTGGGCTTGTTTGGAAAATTAATCATGATGTTTGGCTCCTGCCCAGGTTGCAAAATTACTTGATTACAGGCTGGAGGAGTTAAAAACAGCACATAGGTCAAGTTAAAGAATAAGCTGGGCCTTTGAGCAGGCTAAAGTGAATTTTACAGTGGCATGATCTAATTGACACAATGAAGACATGGGTTGTACTTAGATACTTTTCTTTATCTGGGGAATATTTGGACATTCCAATTTACTCCTGGCCTTTGGAGCTTCAAATGATTAACTCATTAACTCTGAGTCTTTTCTGGCTCTCTCGTTTTGTATGGTTAACTCTCTCCACCTCACTCCTATCTATTTTTCTGCCTAACAACTTCAAAAAAACCCCTCAACAATTAATAAAACAACTAGAAATAAAGTCAGCAATGATATAGAAGTGCTGAACAGCACCATTAACCAACAGGATATAATCTACATTTATAGAACTCCACCAAATCACAGCAGAATACATATTCTTTTAAAGTGCCCAGAGAACATCTACAAAGGATAGACCATATCCTGGGCCATAAAACAAGTCTCAACAAATGTAAACATGACTGATATACAGTGTGTGTTGAACACGATGGATTTAAATTCAAAAACAAAAACAGAGAGATAACATGAAAATAACCTAACACTGAAATGGAACAACACTCTTCTAAACAATTTGTATATTAAAGAGACATCACAAGGGGACTAAAAAGAAATACACTGAACAGAATAAAAACAAAATTACAACATATCAAAATACATAGGATATATCTAAAGCAGTACTAAGAAAAATATTTACATCACTAAATGCATCTATTAGAAAAGAGGAAAGATAAGAGCACAAATCAATGAAATTGACAACAGAAAAACAACACATAAAACCAATGGAAGAAAGAGGTGGTTCATTGAAAAGATCAGCGGTTCATTCTAGGCCTTTTTGTGTTCATTGAAATTGATAAAACTTTAACAAGACTAACAAGAAAAAGAGAAGATACAAACTACCATATCACAAATGAAACAGGAACTATCACTACAGAACCTGCAGACATCGAAAGGATAATAAAGGAACACTACAACAACTATAAACATAAATTTGGCCATTAGGTTAAATAGGTCAGTTCCTTGGAAAACACAAATTACCACAACTAACCTGTTATATTAAAAACTATTTTCACAGCCCTATAGCTATTAAGTAAATATAATTTCTAATTTAGAAACTCTAAGAAAAATAAAAAGAAATGTAAAGACTCAGATGATTTCACCAGAGAATTCTACCAAATCTTTGAGAAAGAATTAACACCAATTATACAAAATCTCTTGTAGAAAATCAAAGAGGAAGGTATAATTCACAATTCTTTTAATGAGGCTACTATAAACCTGATTCCAAAACTAAAGTGCAAAAAAATATGTTAAAGTACAAATGACCCTCATAAATATAGGTGCAAAAATCCTGAAAAAAACATTAACAAATAGAATCCAGCAATATAAAAAAAAATCAGTTATACACACTGACAAAGTAGGTTGTATTCCAGGGATGCAGGACTTTTAATATTTGAAAACCAATAACTGTTATCATCTAACACACTAAAAAAGAGAACTCACATGATCATGTCAGTTGCTGCATAAAAAAGCATATGACAAAATTCAACACCCATTCATGATAAAAACAATCAGAAAAATTAGAAATAGAAGGCAGCTTCCTCAATTTGATAAAGAACATCTACACAAAACCTGCATCTAACATTATTTAAAGATTAAAGACAAATGCTTTGCCCCTAGAACTGAACAAAAGGGAAGGATGTCTATGCTGACCATTCTTAATCATCATAGTGCTACAAGTTCTAGCCTCTAATAAAGCAAGAAAGGGGAAAAAAACAAATAAGAAAGGAAGAAATAAGACTGTCCCCATTTGCCGAAGACATGATTGAAAATCTAAGTAATTCATGTGAAAACTCACAGAATAAGGGTATTCAGCAAGATCATAGGATACAAAATTTAAAAAATATACATCAAATATATTTCTATATGGAAGCAATGAACACATTGTCACTGACATTAAAATGCAATACTATTACAATTTCTCAAAAAAATAAGAAATACATATGTGTAAATCTAACAAAACTTGTAGGACTTATATGCCGAAAACTACAAAATGTTGATCAAAGAAATCAAAGACCATCAATAAACTGAAAGACATACAGTGTTTACTGATTGGAAGACTCATAATAATAAAGGCCTCAACTCTCCACAAATTGCTCTATAGACTTAACAAAATTCCTTTCTAAATACCAGCAAGATTTTTGAAGACACAGACAAGCTTACTATAAAATTTACAATGAAAGGCTCAGGTCCAAAAATAACTAAAATAATTTGAAAAAAGCAGAGTTACATGTTGGGACTATCACTTTACCAGATATTAAGGCTTACTATATAGCCACAGAAATCATGACAAGGTCATACTGACAGAGGGATTAATGAAATATAAAAGAGAATCCAGAAAGACATCCACATTATGCCCATGTGATTTTTGATAAAGTCAAAAGCAGTTTAAAAGAGGCCAGATTGTCTTTTCAACAAATGGTGCTGGAGCACTTGTACATTCATAGTTTAAAAAAAAAACTGATCCTCAACCAAAACCTCACAACTTATGCAATAATTAACACAAAAGAGATCATGGAATGTAATGTCAAACATAAAATTATAAAACTTTAAAAAGAATCAAAGAAAAACACTAGAATCTAGGGCTAGACAAACAGTTCTTAGACTTGTCATCAAAAACATGATCAACACAAGAAAATTTGATATATCATACTTCATCAAAATTGAAAATATTTGCTCTGCAAAAGACCGTGTTAAGAGAATGAAAAGTTGTAGTGGTAGGAAGTATTTATAAATTACATACCAATAATAAACTAGTTTATCTCAAAATTCAACAATTAAAATAAACAACTAAAAAATGAACAAAAGACATGAACAGATATTTCACCAAAGAGGATTTAGAGATGGCAAATAAACACATGAAAATATATTCAACATCATTAGGCATGAGAGTTTTGCAAATGAATGACATGGTGAGCTGTAACTATACACACATTTAAGGATGGCTAAAATAAAGTGACAATATGAAATGCTGGAGAGTAAAGAATCACTTACACATTGCTCATAGGAATGTAAAACGGTACAGCCACTGTAGAAGGGGTCAGTTTCTTTAAAAAACGAAATATGTACCTAACATACAAGTTAGCATTTGCACTCCTGGATATTATCCCAAAAGAAATAAAAACTTATTCACAGGAAAATGTGTACCTAAGTTCTTATAGCAGCTGTACTCCTAATAGCCAAATACTAGAAGCGATTCCAATTCACTTCAACTTGTGAATGGATACAAACTGGGAGCTTGGAATACTACATGTAACAACTTGTATGGATCTCGAGTAAATCATGCTGAGTAAGAAAAGCCAATCCCCAAAGGGGTGCATAGTGTATGATTCAATTTACATAACATCGTTGAAACGGTGTTTTTTAATCCTAAAATGGTGAAATGGTGAATTTAATCCTAAAATTTTAGGAATAAAAAACAAATTAGTAGTTGTCAGGGGTGAAGGTAAATGTCCGATGATGGGAGGGAAGTGTGAGTGGCTACAACAGGACAATATGAAGGATCCTTGTAGTGATGTATCATGATTGCATCAGTATCAACATCCTGGTTGTGACCTTATATTACAGTTTTGCGAGATGTTTCCACTGGGAGCCTGGTTAAAGAGTACACAGGAGCTCTACTGTTTCTTAAAGCTTCATAATCTACAACTTGATTACAATAAATTCACCCTTTGTTAAGGGAGAATTTCTCTGACTGACCAAAGCAAAAGGCTCAACATATAAACTTCTCAAAAAAAGTGTGATAGTTCAATGAGTTATCTTAAAATGAAGAATTCACTTTGGGAATAACAAGCCCTGCTTGGTTTCAGTATCAGAGGCTGCCTATTTTTTACGTCAAGTTTTTTTGCCAAGCCTTATGACATTCCCCACAGATGGCACTCAAGCTCCCCACAGGTAAAGAGAAAGTTGTTAACCAAGAAACTTAAGGCTGGAATATAAGGGAATGAGAGATAAGTCAGATACATGCTTAAAATTTTTTTCTGAAGCATGGAAAACAAATCTTTTATGTCATTCTCATCATAAATAAAATTTAACAACAAAAAAGTTTAATCTGAAAAGTGGGTAATACTACCTATTTTGTATGTTGTACATGAAATTAAATGGGATAATATTAATTACAACTTCAATAGTAACTCCAGCTCAGAATTATAGTCTTCCTCATGAGGCTGGAGTAAGAGAATTGAGGATAATGAGAATATGACTGCTTCAGGGGGTAGAGGGTAAAAGATAAATAAAACAAAACCAAGACAAAAATTGTATAATTTGAGGCTGCACCTCTATGGAGAAAACTCCTTCATCTGTCCGTTCAAATATTCCACACTGTTTAAGGACCAAATTTGATATAGCAAGTTGCCAAAAGATTTGCTGTATTATTCCAATTTATGGGTCTGTCCACTTCCTAAATGAACAACCCTTCGCCACACACACACACTTTGCTTCTAAGCTCCACAAGAATAGGTAATAAGCATTACATCTCTGTGTCATTACCACATGCATACAGCCTGGCACTTAGGAATTCCACAGATATCCATATCCTAAAGAACTGTAAGTGTGGTCCACAGACCAGCAGCATCAGCATCTCCAGGGCATTTGTTAGAAATGCAAGACCTAAGGCCCTATTCCGTACTGACCTACTGAATAGGAACCTGTGTTCCAACAAGATCCACAAGTGATCTATTTACACATTCAAGTTGAAAAGCGTTGCTCTAGACAATCATCAGTTAGAATGACCACTTTTGTGATAGCATGTTTCAAGTTAGAAAATAAAATATATATAATCCATTGTATACACTATCAAATAATTCTAGCTCCCTCCCTTTGTAAAGTTTGTCATTTCTGCTTTGAAAAATTCTGAGAAAGAGTATCTATCAAGCCATATTGCTTTCCCATAGGTACTGGAATAAAAGATCTTGCTAACAGTTTGCAAATGTGGATAAGGAAGGAGTACCAGAAGGAATGTGAAGAAGTCCCCAATCCTGAATCAAGCAATTACTTCCATCTCTAATTTATACCTCAGCTGTCACATCACAAAAGCTATACATCACATAGTTCAGGTTATGATATTTATCTCCTCCTATGGAGGAGGGTGTTCCATTATCCACCCCCCCTATTGATTGCTCAGGGGCAAAGAGAAAACAAAACAAGGCAACTGTAAGTAATAGGAAGAGATTAACTTCAAATCTGATTGAGTGTCATAGCTGAAAATACGTCAGTGTTTCATTTATTTTTGCTCAGCAGTCCTGATGATTACTGTAATATTACTTATATACATTTGCCATTGCTAATCGCTGTGAATACTCAAGCTCAAAAGCATAATTATAATGTATGTTACTAAGATAATAAGAGACTTGCATCAAAATATCAATGGCAAATATATTAAATGCACCTTAAATCGGGGCAGGCTTTCTTTATGATTGTTTTGAAACTTGCGCTCTTTATCTCAAAAGAAAGTAATTTCCCAAATAAACAGCATTTATTTATCAAGGGGAAAATGAAATACAATAATTTAATAGACTATAGTCTACATATTTACACATTAGCATATTTAGAAATATAATAAGTCACTGTATCCTAAAAGATAAAAATCTTAATTTTGCATTATTATAATAATAGAACAGACATTACACAGTGTTATTTGCTAAGTAGAATAAAGAATTGGGGAATGAATCCTCAAAAGACCAATCCTAGAAACATAATCATTCCCATTATCTATGCATACAAAGAAGTTAAGTGCACAGATTTGGGGACTGGCTGCTCAATCTCAAGTGACAGAAATTTAGACGTAGGACAGACTTTAGTTGATATTTCTATGATTCTTAGTATCTTTCTAACATTGTCATGAGCCTCTCTATTCCACTGCCACCCACCAAACTCCTGCAATTCCTAAGTGGTTTTCAATCTCTTGGCTTCCACAGAAGCTCCTGCTTCCTCTTATAGTATCTACTGCACACCACCACCAAGAATTTTGCTGGCCCTTCAACTCCTGTCCAAATTTTTCTCTATCATCACTAATTTTTCTCTTTCCCTATTTTCCTCTTTTCCTTTATTCATCTCTCCTCCCTAACTGGGGCAAACATTAAAATTCCTGTGCTGCTTTCCTACAAATTACACACACACAAAATTATTTTCTCTTATGAGGTGTCAGTGTTACAAGACAGATCCTTGTCTAACAGGAAACCTAATGCTTGCTGATAAGCTAATACTTTTTAAAAAGCTCATTGCATTGAAATAGTTGAAACTTAGAACAGTAGCTAAAATGTCTATGAATCTGATTCCATCTAGGACCATCAGAGAGCCCATTGGAGACAAAGCATTTTCTTAAGAAAAAGACATAACATTTTCACCTCATTAGAGTATCCAAAACGCCAATCAAATATAAAATCATCCTTAAACACCATGTTCAGTCCTGCCTCTGTGCCTTTGTTCACATTACACACGTGTCCAGGTATATTTTTCTCTGCCTCTACATGTAAATGCCAAGCTCAAGCCTTATGTTTTCCAAAACATATTAACATGGAATTCCTCCTTGACCTTTCCCTTCCTTACCATCCTATTTCTATTTTGTTCTACTTCCTTCTTAAGTCTTCTTACAGCTAGATCATAGTACAGAAACTGGGTCATTACTTGTGAGTCCTCCACATTTGTATGAAGATGCAAAAGCTAGACATGTTTAGTAGGGGGCAGGATAGAGATGGAGGACATTGTTGGTCATGCTCTACCTACTAACAGATGGACCCATGGACTAGAAAACCCCTATTAGGTTACTGGATTGCACACTAGGAATTCTCCCTTCTAGTTATACAATGTTTTTTTCCTGAATTAATTGTTAATTGCTTTATCATGGAGACAAAACTTTTGAAGAAAATAAGCATTTTCAATCAGCAGCTGGTAAACTATCATAGGCTTTGGAGTAAGAAAGACTTGGAAATAAAACTCAACCACCACCAATAAGTTATATGATCCTGAGTAAGTTATTTAACTTCCTTGCACCCAATATAAAATGGGGATTACAATGGCATCTATTATAGTGGATGGCATGGCTGTTTAGATTGCGATAATATATGAACAATGTCCTTCATAATGCCTAGCAGTCAATAAGCAGAAGCCACCATTATCTATTCAACTGATATCACAGAGCACTCACTAAGTGATAGTCCTGCGCTGAGCACTAAGTATATAGAGATAAGCAAGATTTACATTCTCTGCCCTTGAGCAGCTCAGTTATTTGGTTCATATGAGTTTGCTTTGAGGTTAAACATCTAGTACCAAATTTTTGCAGTCAATAAACTCACCAGATTCTTTAAACAGGATTTACTGTAAGACTACCACGTACTTACACAACTGAATATTTTAAGTGAATTATATAATTTTTGCTGAATTTCACCTAGGTGAGAAGGTTTTTAAGACCATAATTTTAATTTATTTTCTATACTTTGATTTTTACATTCAATGTATTATCTAATACTACCAATAAAAAATATATTGTCTACCTTTCGTATTCAAGTTATTAAAAATTCTGAATTGGACAGGATCAAAGACCCAGCCCTAACTCTAAGTCATGGTTAATTAATAGTCAATACTCTTGTACTATAGTTGTATATCTGCAAATCCTTCAAAATACAGAATTTATCTTTCTATATATATCACAGCACTTAGCACACCACCTTCTGCTAAAAGAAGTAAAAAATATACACTGAAAAATGTATTAATAACCTAGAAATAATTTTAAACCACAGCGTAATCATTATGCCATTAAACTGTGGATGAATAATTATTGAAAAATGGCATAGACATAAACCTAAAGGAATTTGGTAAAACCAATACCAGGGAGCTTTTACAAAGAGAGTAGCATTTTAGTTGAGAATTTTCTGGTAAAGAGTAAGACTAAAATTTTGGGTTGTTTTAGAAAGCAGGGGATGTTAAATGCTGACTAAAGTATTTATATTTTAAACAATGGAGAGGCACAGAAGGTTTTTGAAAAGAGGAACTCATGTCGCCAGTTTTATATCTTAGAAAGACATGAATAACAACAATGCTAAATAAAAGAAGACATGAACATAAAATTGGTAAGGAATTAACAATGTTTTAAAGCACTTATTAGGTACTTTCATATAAATTGTACAATTTAATCCTAATGAAGATTTTGTGAGATAGGAATTATCATCTACATTTTATAAATAAGAAAATCATCTGAGAGGACATATGATTTACACAAGGCTGCAAAACTAGTGTAAATAATATTACTTCTGTATCCCCATTCTGTGCATAGCATGTAATATAGGCTGATTATAACAGTTGTTTTATCATTAATTACTCATAAATTCCTCCATTCCAAAGAAAATGCTTCTTTTCAACCTACTTACTGTGTTGGAATTGAAACATACAGTCATAGATGATAATGATGTCAGGTATTATAAGCATCATTATTTGTATAACAAGTTTACTTAAAGAAGTTTTGTATGACCTAATTCCATCCTCAAAAGTGTCCTGTGAGTGCAAATACTATGAATTCCACTTTATAAATGGGGTAACTGAGATCCAAGTCATTTATCTTAGGGTTCATGCCTTACTTATGACATAGTTGGGACAATTGATTAATTCTGGTGGGTCTATTTCTTAAATCAAAATACTTTTGCAAGCTGGAATTATCTTAAGTACTTGCTTCAGACATTGGAACTGGAGAACAAACTAGAGCCAGTATTAAGCTCCACATTATGTCTTGTATGATTCACTAAGTGTTCCATGTTTGGCATTATTTGTGGAACTCAGAAAGAACTCAGAACAACTTCAAGCCCTGTTCCAAATCTAGAAGACTACATAAAAAGCAAGATGGCCTATAGTGTAGTACTTAGTACTTCATGAACCAGATGTACTGAAAATGTCAGAGAATTTGAGTTGTCAAGCACCCCTAAAGAGCCAAGATCCTACCAGTCTTCCTTGTGAACACAACAGTTCTTTATCAGGACAGACTTCTGCTCCTGAACCATTTTTATTACCAATAACTCATTTTAAAGGCAATCATTGTGAAATTAGACAAATGCAGAAGAAAGTATAAGAGTTCTGTACTTCAGAGGAAAAGATGGTGACATGATAGTGGTTACCAAAGAGGAGGGGTGTGAGAGGGCTGGTCGGGAGGGAGGGAGATGGGGATTGAGGGGTATTAGGTTTAGTACACATGGTGTGGGGGGTCACAGGGAAAACAGTGTGCACAGAGAAGGCAAACAGTGAATCTGTGGCATCTTACTACACTGATGGACAGTGACTGCACTGGAGTATGGGTGTGGATTTGATAATATGGGTAAATGTAGTAACCACATTGTTTTTTCATATGAAAGCTTCATAAGAGTGTATATCAATAATACCTTAATAAAAAAAAGATGGTGGCATGAGTAGGGTGGCAGAAATCTGTTCCCAAAACCATATATATTTTGAAAATACAGCAAATACAACTATTCCTAAAAGAGTGACCAGAAGATACACTACACCAGCCAGTCTACATCTGCAAGAACCCAACATTTCACAGAAAAGGGTAAGATACAAAGCCATGACTCAGCGGGACCCGAGGACTTCCCCCACCCCAGCTCACCAGTAGGAGGAAAAGAATCAGAGTGGGGAGGGAGTGGAAGCACAGGAATGCTAAATAACCAGCCCTGGTAATCTGCCCTGAGAGCACAGACACACACATTGCATGGTGCTTTGGATATTAGAGGAGTGGAAAAGCAAAATCCGAGAATAAGACTGCAAACAGGTTTCCACAACCGGCTGCCCTGGAACAAAAGAAAAGCAGGTGCTTTAAAAGTCTTAAAGGGACAAGGGTTTAACAGGTGGACAAAATCGTCCTGTCACACTCAGCCCAGCAGGCAGGGAACTTTAAGGAACTGTGGGTGCCCTATCCCGCTGGTTGGCAATGCAGCCCCGAGGCCCCTCACAGTTATAAGCAGCCTGCTGTACCTTCCTCCCGGCCAGCACCTGCAAGCAAACCAGTTGACCCTTCATTGCAGCAGACCAGCCAGAGAGCAATCCAGCCTACAGCAACCACAGAGCTTAACACAGAGGCTTCTCCCTGTGCACAGTTAACTGGCCCAGATCCAGAGGCTGTTCACTGTGCACGGTTGACTGGAGCAGACAGCAGAGAGAGGCATGGACATGGGGAGGTATGAAGGGGATTTGTTCTTGTGGCAGAGCACATGCCACTCGTCTGAGATCCCGGCCAGCACCCTAGGCCATCCCAAGGGCCACCACGCCCATGGAAGCTTATGGGATTAACACAGAGGATGCTCCCTGGATGTAGCTGACCAGCACAGAGAGCAGATATGGGCAAGGAGACCAGGAGGCATGAAGGAGCTTTCCTCCTGTGGCAGAACATGAGCTGCTGGCCGGGAACCCATGCCAGTGCCCTATGCCATCCCAAGGGCCACCCCGCCCATGGCAGCCTACGGGATTAACCAAGAGGCTGCTTCTGGTGTGCAGTTAACCAGCACAGAGAGCAGAGACAGACAAGGTGAATGGCAAGCAGTAAGTTTGTTCTCCCAGCTGACACACATGCCCCTCACTAGCAACTACTCCCATCACCATGAAAAGGCTAAAGAATCTTATTCAATACAAAATCCCTCATATACCAGAAAGAGGGCTTGGTGAGACTGAAATCACCAATCTTCCTGAAAAAGAACTCAAAATAAAAGTCATAAGCATGCTGTTGGAGCTACCAGAGAAATATTCAAGAGCTAAGGGATGAATTCAGGAGGGAGATAACAGAAATAAAACAAACAATGGAAGGACTTAAGAGCAGACTGGATGAGGTAGAAGAGACTGTGAATGGAATAGAAATCCGAGAACAGGAATACAGAGAAGCTGAGGTAGAGAGAGGAAAAGGATCTCTGAAAATAAGAATATTAAGAGAACTGTGTGACCAATCCAAATGGAACAATATTTGCATTATAGGGGTACCAGAAGAAGAAGAGAGAGAAAAAGGGATAGAAAGTGTCTTTGAAGAAATAACTGCTGAAAACTTCCCCAATCTGGTGAAGGAAATAGTCTCTTAGGCCATGGAAGTCCACATATCTCCCAACACAAGGGACAACACTAAGACATAATAATATGGAAAATCAAAGACAAGAACAGAGTGTTGAAAGCAGCCAGAGAGAGAAAAAAGATTACCTACAAAGGAAAACCCATCAGGCTATCATCATACATCTCAGCAGAAACCTTACAGGCCAGAAGGGAACAGCATGATATATTTAATACAATGAAACAGAAGGGCCTCAAACCAATAATACTGTATCCAGCAAGATTACCATTTAAATTTGAAGGAGGGATGAAACAATTTTCAGATAAGCAAAGGTTGAGGGAATTTACCTCCCACAAACAATCTCTACACTGTATTTTAAAGGTACTGCTCTAGATGGAAGTATGCCTAAAACTAAATAGCTGTCACCAGAGAAAATAAAACCACAGCAAAGGAAGTAGAGCAACTAAATACTAACTAACTGAAATATAAAATCAACTATCCACAAAGTGATTCAAGGGAAACAAAAAGAGTACAGAATAAAACACCTAACATAAAAGAGTGGAGGAGGAACAAGACAAAGGGAGAGAACTAAAGAATCATGATACTGTGTTTATAGTAGCATAGTGAGTTAAGTTAGATGGTTAGAGAGTAAACAAGCTACCCTTGAACCATTGTAACCACGAATCCAAAGCCTACAATGGCAATAAGTATATATCTTTCAATAATCACCCTAAATGTAAATGAGCTGAATGAACCAGTCAAAAGACAAAGAATAATCAAATGGATAAAAAAGCAAGATCCATCTATATGCAGCCTACAAGAGACTCATTTCAAATCCACAGACATACACAGACTAAAAGTGAAGGAATGGAAAAAGATATTTCATGCAAACAACAGGGAGAAAAAAGCAGGTGTTATAGTATTTGTAGCAGACAAAATAGATTTCAAAACAAAGAAAGTAACAAGAGTCAAAGAAGGACATTACATAGTGGTAAAGAGGTCAGCCCAACAATTGGATATAACCATTATAAATATCTCTGCACCCAACACAGGAGCACCGACATATGTGAAACAAATACTAATAGAATTAAAGGAGAAAATAGAATGCAATGCATTCACTTTAGGAGACTTCAACACTCCACTCAATCAAAAGTACAGATGAAACAGACAGAAAATGAGGAAGGAGACAGAGGCACTGAAGAACACAATAGAACAGATGGATCTAACAGACATCTATAGAACATTCCACCCAAAAGCAGCAGGATACACATTCTTCTCAAGTGTACAAGGAACATTTTCCAGAATAGATCAAATACTCAGCCACAAAAAGAGCCTCAGTAAATTCAAAAAGATTGAAATTTTATGAGCCAACTTCTCAGTTCACAAAGATATAAAACTAGAAATAAATTGTACAAAGAAAAAAAAAGGCTCACAAACACATGGAGGCTTAACAACATGTTCCTAAATAATGAATGGATCAATGAACAAATTAAAACAGAGATCAAGCAATGCATGGAGACAAATAAACACAATAGCACAATGCCCCAAAGTCTGTGGGATGCAGCGAAGGCAGTTCTAAAAGGAAAGTATATAGCAATCCTGGCCTACTTAAAGAAGGAAGAACAATCCCAAATGAATAGTCTAAATTCACAATTATTGAAACTGGAAAAAGAAGAACAAATGAGGTCCAAAGTCAGTAGAAGGGGAGACATAATAAAGATCAGAGAAGAAATAAATAAAATTGAGAAGAATAAAACAACAGAAAAAATTAATGAAACCACAAGTTGGTTGTTTGAGAAAATAAACGAAATAGATAAACCCCTGGCCAGACTTATTAAGAAAAAAATCAGAATCTACATACATAAATAGAATCAGAAATGAGAATGGAAAAATCACGACAGACTCCACAGAAATACAAAGAATTATTAGAGAATACAATGAAAAACTATATGCTAATGAACTGGATAACCTAGAAGACATGGATAACTTTCTAGAAATATACAAACTTCCAAGACTGACCCAGGAAGAAACAGAAAATCTAAACAGACCAATTACCAGCAATGCAATTGTATCGGTAATCAAAAAAATACCCAAGAGCAAAACTCCCAGACAGAATGATTCACCGCTGAATTATTTCAGACATTTAAAGAAGACATAATAGTCATTCTTCTTAAGGTTTTCCAAAAAATAGAAGAGAAGGGAATACTTCCAAACTCATTCTATGAAGCCAAATACTCTAACAACAAAACCAAGCAAAGACACCACAAGAAAAGAAAACTAGAGGCCATATCCCTGATGAACACAGTTGCAAAAATATTCAACAATATATTGCAAACCAAATTCAAAAATACATCAAGAGGATCACAGACCATGATCGAGTGGGATTCATCCCAGTAATGCAAGGATGGTACAACATTTGAAAATCCATCATCATCCATCACATCAACAAAAAGAAGAACAAAAACCACATCATCATCTCCATAGATGCTGAAAAGCATTCAACAAAATTCAACATCCATTCATAATAAAAACTCTCAACAAAATGGGTATAGAGGGCAAGTACTTCAAGATAATAAAAGCCATATATGACAAACCCACAGCGAATATCATACTTAACAGTGAGAAGTTGAAAGCTTTTCCTTTAAAATTGGAAAAAAGACAAGGATCCCCACTCTCCCTGCTATTATTCAACATAGTGCTGAAGGTCCTAAAAAACAACAGTCAGACAAAACAAAGAAGTAAAAGGCATCCAGATTGGCAAGGAAGAAGTCAAACTGTCCCTGTTTGCAGATGACCTGATGTTGTACATAAAAACCCTAAAGAATCCACTCCAAAATAATTATAACTAATATCTGAATTCAGCAAAGTTGCAGGATACAAAATTAATACACAGAAATCTGTTGTATTCCTATACACTAATGATGAACTAGCAGAAAGAGAAATCAGGAAAACAATTCCATTCACAATTGCATCAAAAAGAATAAAATACCTGGGAATAAACCTAACCAAGGAAGTGAAAGACCTATACCCTGAAAACTACACGTCACACTTAAGAGAACTTATAGAGGACTCTAATAAATGTAAATTCATCCCATGCTCTTGACTAGGAAGAATTAATATTGTCAAAATGGCCATCATGCATAAAGCAATCTACAGACTCAGTGAAATCCCTATCAAAATACCAACAGCATTCTTCAACGAACTGGAACAAATAGTTCTAAAATTCATATGGAACCACAAAAGACCCAGAATAGCCAAAGCAATCCTGAGAAGGAAGAAAAAAGCAGGGGGGATTACGCTCCCTGACTTCTACTAAAAAGCCACAGTGTAATCAAGACAATTTTGTACTGGCACAAGAACAGACCCATAGACCAGTGGAACAGAATAGAGAGTCCAGATATTAACCTAAGCATATATGGTCAATTAATATACAATAAAGGAGCCATGAATATACAATGGGGAAATGACAGCCTCTTCAACAGCTGGTATTGGCAAAACTGGACAGCTACATGCAAGAGAATGAAACTGAATTACTGTCTAACTCTATACACAAATGTAAACTCAAAATGGATTAAAGACCTGAATGTAAGTCATGAAACTATAAAACTCTTAGAAGAAAACATAGGCAAAACTCTCTTGAATATAAACATGAGCAACGTTTTCATGAACATATCTCCCCGGGCAAGGGAAACAAAAGCAAAAATGAACAAGTGGGACTATATCAAACCAAAAAGTTTCTGTACAGTAAAGGACACCAAATGCAGTAGAACAACAAAAAAAACCACTCTACGAATTCCACTCCAGGAATTTACCCTAAGAATGCAAGAGCCCAGTTTGAAAAAGACATGTGCACCCCTATGTTTATTGCAGCACAATTTACAATAGTCAAGAAATGGAAGCAACCTAAGTGTCCATCAGTAGATGAATGGATAAAGAGGTGGTACATATACACAATGGAATATTATTCAGCTATAAGAAGAAAACAAATCCTACCATTTGCAACAATGTGGATGGAGCTAGAGGGTATTATGCTCAGTGAAATAAGCCAGGCAGAGAAAGACAAGTACCAAATGATTTCACTCATCTGGGAAGTATAAGAACAAAGAAAAAACTGAAGGAACAAAACAGCAGCAGACTCACAAAACCGAAGAATGGACTAACAGTTTCCAAAGGGGAAGGGACCAGGGCGGATAGGTGAGAAGGGAGGGATGAAGGGAATAAGGGGCATTACGATTAGCACACATAATGTAGGGGGTACAGGGAGGGTTGTACAACACAGAGAAGACAAGTAGTGACTCTAGGACAGTGACTGTAATAGGGTATGTGGTGGGGACTTGATAATGTGGGGAATCTAGTAACCACAATGTTGCTTATGTAATTGTATATTAATGATACCAAAATTAAAAATAAAAAATGTTCTGTCATTCTTATACTTGTGTTCTATAGTCTATCTGACCAGAGTCAAATAAAAAAAATCCTAAAATTAAATAATAGTAAAATATGTAACAATACCTATATATGTGTGTGTATATATATACATATGTATATATATACACACACATATAGAGAGACACACATATATAGGGTATATATAATTTAGACTTTTCAAGTCAAAGTTATCTTTCTGTGTCTGACATGGAGAGGACTAAAAACTCTAATTCCTATAATATAGTACCAGCTTTTCTTCTTGGTGGAAGCCAGTTATAAGCCAATTAATATATGTCTCACTCAGATCAAATCTCCTCATGGAGAATTACAAAGGACTGTTGAAAATACTTTTGTTGGGATGTTATTTATTTTCCTTGGTCTTTACTCTTAGAATAACTGGTCCAGTTATTAAAGTATAATTTTTATGGTTGAATAATATACCATTGTGTATATGTACCACCTCTTCTTTATCCATTCATCTATTGAGGGATATGTTGGTTGCTTCCATATCTTGACTATTGTAATAATGTGGCAATAAACATAGGGGTGCAGATATCTTTACTATTCAGCCATAAAAAAGAAAGAAATCATGCCATTTGTGACAATGTGGGTGTACCTAGAGGGTATTATGGCATGAAATAAGCCAGGCAGAAGGAGACAAATAACATAAGATTTCACTTATATGTGGAATCTAAGAATAAAACAAAAGAAAATGAACAAACAGCAGTAGACTCATAGACATGAGAAGTGACTGGTGGTTACTGTCTTCCCAGTGGGTTTCAGCCCTGGGAAATTTCACTATGGACTCAGTGAGACCAAAAAAATGACAGTGGAATGTTCTTGGGGTGAAAGGGTTTATACCCAAGTTTATTCCCACGGTGCCAGGTCAATCACTAGAATCCCATCCACTCAGAGCAAGTCTGTATGCAGCAAGCCAGTCTCTCCCTCTGGGCCTCTCTGACCCCACAGCCATCTCAGTCTCTGCCCTTGCTGCTGCCACCACTCCAGTCTCATCTCTTGTCGCCCAGAGCACTGGGTGTAGCTCTTTATATAGAGTCAATAACAATGTATTTCCCACACGTGTGTAGTAAGCAAGCCAACCAGGGCCAGGTAAGAATCCTGGCCACAGGAACCTTCACTTTATCCACAGTTACCATGGCGGGGAGGGCTTGGGGAGTGGGGAGTGTGAGGAGGATAAAGATGCACAAAAATCTCAATCATAATGCAAGTTGGTCATGGGGATGGAAGTGCAGCATGGAGAATATAAATATAGTTAATGATTCTGTACATCTTTCTACATTGACAGATAGTAACTGCACTGACTGGGTTGAGGATTTAATAATGTGAGTATCTGTTGAATCACTGTGCTGCTTACTTGAAACCAATATAATAAATCCCACTAAGTCAATTTTAACCAAATTAATATTTTTTTTAATTGAAGTATAGTTGACATACAATCTTACATTGGTTTCAAGTATACAACACAGTGGTTCAACAGTTACCCCCATTATTAAATCATCAACTCAACCAGTGCAGTTAACTATCTGTCAATGTAGAAAGATGTTACAGAACCACTGACTATATTCTCCATGATGTACTACCATCCCTGTGACCAACCTACATTACAATTGATTATTTTTATGCATCTTTATCTCCCTCACTCTCCCCACCCACCCACCCTAAGCCCTCCCCCATGTTAATCGCCAGTTACTTCTTAGTGTCTAGGAGTCTACTGCTGTTTTGTTCATTTTGTTTTGTTTTATTCTTATATTTCACATATAAGTGAAATCATATGTTATTTGTCTTCTTCTGCCTGGCCTATTTCATAGCATAATACCCTCTAGGTCCATCCATGTTGTTACAAATGGCATGATTTCTTTCTTTTTTATGGCTAAATAATATTAATGGGATTTAACTTTACAATGATTTTGGGATAAGTACAACTAGCCTTACAACAAAATCACTCTGCTTTATCACACCTCCTAAGAAAGCTGAGACTAGAAGTACATTATGTAGGTTATGAAATTCACAGCCATAATATATTCATTACTGAGATCTTGGGCTATCCTTCCAAAATTCTAATGCTTGTTCCTGGATCTCTCACTGCAAACAAGTATTGGTGACTCATAATATAAGTTTCATATGATTCTAAATAGGCTAAATTCAAAATTCATTTATGGCATTTTCTTCCATGTTTTGTAACTCTTTTGTACATTTTCTTCCATCAAATTCAAGTTTCTAACATTCACACATAAACATTTCAATTACATTTGCTCTTCTTGATAAACTGTGCACTCACAGTTGTATTTGTCATCCAAATGTCCCTCTGGTAATATCTGCAGGTTTTCTATAGCATAGCACAAAGCTAAAGGGTAATTCAAGCACTGCATGCTAAGCTAGTGTGCAAACATGCCAGTAGATGATTTTCACAAATTTATCATAAAGTGAAGCTGAATGTTTGGAAGATAATAGGAGGAAACTAACAACTAAAATCATCAAGTCACAATCCATCTCCCTTTCATCACATCCTTTATAGCCTCCTGATAAAACTCTCATTTCACATGTTCAGGCACCATTTAACATAACTTAGTGACAAATGGAGATGCTGTTTCACTGGTAGTCATACAATATAATGAATCAACTTTCTAGAAAATTTGAGGAAACATATCTTTTCCAGAGCAAAAGCTGTTTCATTGCAGACATATGTTCTAAAACATGAGTGGCATATGCACCAAGTTTATTCCAAATGCCTTTTGAAAATTGGAAGCAAAGCTTAATCTGTGTCCTAGTTTGCAAAGCATCAAATCATTTAAATCTATTTGCAGTGATTTTTATCCACTTATTTTATCATTCAGATATTTATTTCTTGATTCCTACTAATGTGATTTTTGATGTATTGACTTAACTGTCAATTAGTTCAATTACTTCATTGGATTAAATCAATAGTCCCCAATTAATCAAATGCTAGATGTTACTATGAAAGTATTTTGCAGTTGTAATTAAAGTCCCTAATCAGTTGAGTTTAGGGAGATTATCCCAGATAATTTGGGTGTGTCTGTCTGTGTCTTCTGGAAGGATTTAAATGCAGGGCTGAGGTTTCACCAGGGAAAAAAAGAAATTCTGCCTGTGAACTACAGCTTCCACCAGTGCTACGGGTTCCAAGTTTCCCACAATCTTCCCTTCCTGACTACCTGTCCTAGGGATTCAGGGCTTCCTTAGTTAGTTCCCACAATCATGTAAGCCAATTCTTTGCAATCTATCTCTTCCTTTTGCACACTCTCTCTCAATCTCTGTCTCTTTTTCTCTCTCTCTCACTATATATATATATATACACACACACACACACACACAGACATCTACATGAGTTAATTTTGTCTTAACATGTCTAGGCTATAGGATCCACTGATTTAAGTTGCTGTGAAAGTGTTTTAAATACATGGTTAACATCTAAAATCAGCTGAGTTTAAGTAAAAGATTAACCTAGATAATGTGGGGATCCTCATCTAATCAGTTGAAGTTCTTAAGAGCTAAAGTGAACTTTCCCAGAGAAGTGAGTGAGATATAGATCACACACTTATTCATTTATTCTTATTATATATTATATTGTTATATGTATAATGTATGTTAATATACTATATACTGTATATATATCTTCTATTGAGTTAGTTACAAATAGATCAAAGACTTTGCATGTGTTCTCTAGGGGATACAGATAAAGATAGCTCATCATCTAGCAGAAAAGATGAGAAATAAAAAAATATACAATAGTGATAATAAATCTATAAAAGAGGTAAAGCTAAAATGATTTGGAAGTTCGAAGGAAGAATTATAGATTATAAACTGGAAAAACCCAAGAAGGATTGAACCTAATGATTAATCAATTTATATCTGATTTTATTTAGACTATATATAAGACATATAAAATTCAGAGTTTTGATCTAGTTCTAAAATTACAAAAAATATATTTCCATTTTAAGTTCCTTTTCACTGTGAACTCTTGAATTCATAGATATCTATCTCATGTATTCATAGATGCATGCATACACACACACACACACACACACACACACACACATATATATATATATATATATATATATATATCATAGATACAGGCAACAGATGATGGATTGAATGATTAATCAGAACTCAGCAAATGAATATGACTTTTTATGGTGTTTACTCCATGGTACAGTGTAGTAGTTCAATACTTGTCCTAGAAAGCTGTTGTCTTGAGGGCAAAAGTGTACTCTAATCCTTTGACACAATGCAGAAACAATTTAGAGTAAGAGGGAGGATAAATAGACTAGAAGGTCCCTAAGGGAATGGGATATTTTTTAATTTAATATTTTACCAAGCTACTTGTGTACACACACTTAATAAATACAAGTAAAATTTGTGGCAATTACTCTTCCTTTCTGGGACAAATCCAAATTTTGCATTTAGTTCAGACTTGACATCACTAATGGGGCTAGTAGCCAATCTTATTTGGTAGAGCAAATCACAGGTGCCATAATAATCAAACAAATATACATTCTGGTCACACTGCCACATTCGTTTTTGCTTCTAGTATGCTCTGCTGAGCCTTTCATAATTTTTTTTGTTCTTGTTCATTTCCTATAATTTTCACTTTAGGTTTAGATAGCTGCACAAGCAAGTGGCTTTTCACTGATGAAGTTAAGAGAACTCAGGCACAATCATTAATGAAACTTAAAATCCTTTTGAAAAACAGAAAAGCATTCAATTAAATTGAGCAGAGGGCATTTCCCACCTAGTCAAAAATTTAATTCCAGTCAGGCTCCTAGATAAACAAACAAAATTAGGGTTTTAGCTGTGAAAGAAAAAGAGCTCTCTCCATGCACTAGGAACACAGGGTTAATGGCTGTCCTGGTGTGGGAGCCCACATGGCAATAACAAACCATATAAAGATAACATAGTAAGTTTAGTTTGAATAAATTGCACCAAATGGCTCCCTATTTACATCTGTTCAGATCCACTGTAAAATGTATTATGTTACCACCCAGATGAAATAAATGAGAAGTTCCAAGTGCAGTTGTAAGTCCTCATCCACCCACAGTAAAGCTCTCTCAGCAGGAGCACTGCTGCTCAGGAGCAGGTACTATGACACATTTTTAATCAGAGTTCTACTAATTAATTCCCCTAGAATGGTGTATCTGAGAGAAAGAAAAGCATTCTTTTGTTGAAATCCAAGGCACTTCTATGAAAAAGAAATTTTCATTTTCATTGAAAGAACATGACAGTTCACAAACTTGGCTCCTATGTGGTGTTCAAAGGAAAAGAGTGAAGGTCCAAAAATACCACAAACCTTAATCAGAAGTTGAAGAGCTTGGAACTGACAAGTATAGTAGACAATTATCTCTTAAAGTCCACCTGAATAAAACTATTTAACTGAAATGACATACATCACTGAATTAATAGTTGAACTGTGTCAGCTTGTAGCTTAATATTATTTCCTTTATCAAAAATCAAGGGAAAAATATAGAAAACACTTTTTACTACCATTGGTTACTAACATTATTTCTGTATCTATCCCATGGTTGTAATAGCCAGAAATGTGTGGTTATGACTCTTAGTTTAAGGACCCATTTTCAACACAATTCAATTAATGTGATAAGCATCTAATTTACAGAAACAAGAATGTGGTTACAAGAAATGCTATATGGTAAAGTACAAAACAATATAGTAGAAAGTAACTAAAACTATAAGAATCATCCTGTAGTAGAAAGGAAAGTGCACCTATACAAATTACCTCTAAATCCCATCTCCAAATTTCTCTGAGTGATCCTCCAATGCGAATATTTTCTCTCAAGATTATTTCAAGGAAGGAAATCATTTATCTGTATAGACATAATCTTAAATGTATTTGACTTCAGTGAAAAGCCTACACTGTAAAACTGTAATATACCAACCCAAAGGCATACCCAAGCAAAAGGACTTGTGAAATCTGAAACAAAATCAGTTCACTGAGAAGAAAAATGTTAAATCCACTGTTTAGCTTTGTATAGGCAAAACACCTCCATGAATGCAAGGTTGTTATGAAGTTATTCAAAGTTCTTATTTTATGAGAAAAATGGTTAAGAGTTATACCATTTAAACGCAAAGCAAAAACAACCCAGAATAATATGTATGACAAACAGCAATTATGTGAAAATGTGTGTGCCAAGTTGATAAAGATGAGAAAGGAATACACAGGGTGAAAAGAGTTGCTCTGTTAGGATTATATAATTACAGAATTTTTTTCTTTTCCTCAAAAATGCCTTTAATATTGTGATGGATCAACTTTCTCATGAAAATCAAATGAACAGAAAATCCAATCAAAAAAGCCAACCTAGGCTACAAATAAAAATTCTACCTCATGGCTCAATAAAATTTTCATACCTAGAACTATACTTCAATATCATGAAAATGTGTTGCAGAATGCACAGGTCAAATTCAATACTCTTGTTATGGTTGGGCCCTCCCTCTTTCCATCCAAGAATTTCCTTAGAATATTTGAGAAAAGAGAGAACCAGTGGACAGTGCTTTCTAATACCAGGATTTCTATTATAAGAAATATTTACCTTAAAACATTAGAATTGCGTACTTGAATATTACCACTTAGCTTAGGTTTGGCATATACTAGGTGCTCAATAAAGGTTTATAGAATGAATACATAAATTATTATTAATCATATCTGATCACAAATTTTTCTGCTATAATCTTTGAACAGTAGCAATTGTGAATAAGATATATCTGAGATTCCATGCTCCATTACTGAAAACCTAATCAGTGATTTTTATAAAATTAGGCTGTTGAATCACAAGCCTGAGATAATTTTTTGTGAAACTTTCCAAATATGTAAAAAAACATGTAAAAATATTTTTACAAATATTGTGTAGATTAACTGAGCTTTGGGATTCTGAAAAAATTGGATAATCCAATAATGTTCTCTCCAAAGAATGTATTCAAAGGGTCTTCAGTAATATAACTTATGTGAGAATAAAAAAAGCACTATTTTTGTTATTCTTTGGTACACATAGGCACAAGCACACACACAAACACACATACACACACTCATGTTGGAATGGCAACTGATGACGAGAGATCATTGGTATGAATTTTTTGTCCAACATAACTTCCTAGGAAATCAACCAGGTATCTTACATATGATGTATATTAATCTCTGTTTTCCAATGAATCCAATTGAGCTTGTGTCACAGGAATTCTTTAACCCTTAGAAGAGAGCTCCCAATTTGCCTTCTCTAATGTTTATCAGAGAAAAACTTTTCTATCTTGATTCAAACCTGTGGGCTAAAACTATGCACCATTGTTCTAAGCTAATTTAATATAAAAGATTATAATTTTATAACACATCTAGAACATGTAATCAGTTTATGTCATAGAACTTCAAGATTAAAGTTTAGGAATTTCCCAGCCTGAACTACATTATATGACACCTTACATAGAAAAAAAGTAATTTTCTGGCTAGCTCTATTTGATTTTGTACATAGGTAGACAAAAACTGAAGGTGAGAGAATGTTGAGCAATTTAAAATATAGAGCAACACTGCCCACACTGGCAGTGCTATCAAAGAAACAAATTCCATCCTCCCCTTCCCCATGTGATGGCAGCAGAGGTCCACTGTGCCAGCAAGGCTAAGGTTTCCTGGCCCACGACTCAATGGCAAAGACGCAGGTCCACATCTCACAGTTATCCACCAAGTAACAAAAGTGAATCCAAATCTCATGTTTCCCAGCCTTATACCCAGGGGAAGAAGATGGTCCAGGCTGGGTGTCTCCTATCCAACCAATCAACAGTAGAAAACTAGGCCTGATGTCTCCTGACCCCAAAATTAGTGGCAAAGATTGACTCAGAAACAACATTTACCAAACCCCAACCCAGTGACATAAGATGACCCAAGTAGGTGCTTTACCCCCTCAACAGAATTGGCGGACATTGACCAGGATGCTAATTGACACCAGGCAGCCCAGACTGTAGGCAGGGCTACACAATGCTCTCTGCTGCACAAACTCAATATTACCCATGCCCTCAGTGGCACCAAGAGACCTAGAAAGTTCCTTCTGTCCACATGGGCATAACCAGCAGGGAAGGAGTCATCATAAAAATGTTTGTCTTGCAATTATTATCTTGAAACAAACAAAAAAACATAAAATCTCAGGAAAGAAGTAGAAGCATAGGAAAGAACCAAATGAAAATTACAGAATAGGAAAAGACAAAAAAACTAAATAAAAACTTACTGGATGGTCTTAATACAGGAGTGGAGAAGGCAGAGAAAAAAAATCAGTAAATGTCAAGGCATATCAGTGGAAGTCATACAATTTGAAAATCAGAAAACAGACTAAGAAAAAAAGAACAGATGCTTAGAGACCTGTAAGACAATAAGAAAAGATCCAACATTTGTATCATTGGAGACCCAGAAAGAAAAAGAAAGTAGAATTTAAAAAGTACTTAAAGTCTTAAAAATGGCTAAAGAAAGTTCTCCAAAAATAAAGGAAATGAGAATAGAAGACTTGAAACTTCAGAAGGGAAAAAGAGATCAAAGGAATAGAATACGGGCAAATAAAACAAACTATTTTTACACTCATGGATTTCTTAAATCATATTTAATGTGGTACTTAATGTTTTTGTATTTTTATACCTATAGCAACTAAGAAGAAAACTATACAAAGTAATATGGTAAAAAATACTATAAGTCAAGACGATATTTTTAAATGTTCAAAATACCCACAAAAAAGAAAGATCAACAGAGAAAACACAAAACAGAAAACATAAATTTAAAAGTGGTAGATTATGGATAACATATCAGTAATTAATTT
The DNA here is from genome assembly GCF_040802235.1 of Manis javanica. NCBI lineage: Eukaryota > Metazoa > Chordata > Mammalia > Pholidota > Manidae > Manis > Manis javanica. The sequence goes on from NC_133174.1 coordinate 119,603,466, forward strand.
AAATGTAAAAGGTATAAAGACACTACATAAAAGACAGATATAAACAAAATGGATAAAAACCAGGACCCAATTACATGCTATTTAAACAAAATTCACATCAAACAAAGAAATAAGTAAGGTGAGTATATAAAAGAATGGAAAATACATATAATTCAAACATCAAATTAAAAATAAGTAGAAGTAGCTATATTAGTATCAGATAAAGTACACTTCAGAGCAAAAAATGTTATTAGGGGACATTACACAACAATAAAAGGATAAATCCATCAAGAATACATACAGATCCTATGTCTATGCATCAAACACATATGTTTAATGATATGCACTGTAAAATATGTGAAGAAAAACTGATCTTTACATAGATAAATTCAAAATTATATTTAGGAACTCAAACCTCACTTCTATCAATTGATAAAACTAATAGAAAAAAAATCAGCAAAGATATAGAAAACTGAAGAATACCACCAACAGAATCTAATTAACATTTTTAAGAAACCCTCACACAAAATTAGGATAGATTTATTTCTATTCATTGAACACTCACCAAGACATATTAAATACTGTCACAAAACTCAACCAGTAAGAATTTATATTATACAGAATATGTTATCTGAATACAATGGAGTTAAACTAGAAATCAATAACAAAGTCAGCAACAATGTTTATTTAAATACAAACATTTAAAAATTAAATAATATACTTCTAAATAACTATCAGTCAAAGAGGAAGCCTTGAATTAAACTTCAATAAGTACCCGGACATAATGAAAAAAACATATCATTAATCAAATTTCATAGTATATAGTCAAAGCTGAGAGGGAAATCTATAGCACTAAATGTATACATTAGAAAAGCAGAAAAGTCTCAAAGAAATATGCTTGGTTCCTTCCTCAAAGCACTAGAAAAAAAGCAGAAGTAAAATAAACCCCCAAAAAAGCATAAAGAAGGAAATAATAAAGATAATAGAATAAATCAATAAAATTGAAAATAGAAAAATAAAGAAATCCAAAAGAATCTTCAAAATATCAATAAATATGATAAGCTTCTAGAAATACAAAGATAAAAAGAGAAAAGAAACAAGCCACACGAATGATGGGGAATATCACTGTAGAATCTGCAGTCATTAAAAGCATAATACTGAAAAAATACCAATAACGTTACTTTCATAAATTTGACAATTTAGATGAAATAGACTGTGCTCAGAAATTACACTAACCTAACCAAGAGGAAATAGATAATTTGAGTAGCCCTATGACCATTCAAGAAACTTAATTCATAATTTTTACATCTCTTAAAATAGAAATCTCCTGGTCCTAGTGGCTTCACAACAGAATTTTACAAAACAGGTAAAGAAGAATTAAAACCGGTTCCACAAAATCACCTTCTTTCCAAAAACAAGAGAGGCAGGAACGCATCTAAACTCATTTATGAGGCCAGTATTAATTAATCCAATACCAAACCAGAACAAAACAACTTAAAAAAAAACCCAAAATGCAAAGCAATATATCTTACCAAAATCAGTGCAAAAATCCTCACCTAAATATTAGCAAGTATGACTCTACAATGAATAAATTGAATTATACACAGTGACCAAGCAAGTGGACTGTATTCCAGGAATGCAAGAATGGTTCAATGATCAAAGATCAATTAATATACCACCCCAATAAGCTAAAGAAGAAAAATGGTATGATCATATTCATTAACACATAAAAAGCATTTGACAAATTTTAACCCCCATTCATGATATAAATTCTTAGCAAACTAGGAATAGGAAGGAACTTCATTGACTTGATAAAGGACATCCAATAAAAAACTAGAGGTATTATCATACTTAAAGGTGAAAGACTGAATGCTTTCTTCCTATGATCCAGAACAAGAGCTTTTTTAACTCTTATTCATAATAATACTGGAAATTCTAGTTAGCTCTACAAGGCAAGGAAAAGAAGCAAAAGACATACAGATTTGAAAGAAAGAAGTAAAACTGTCTCAATCTGTGTATAACTTGATTATTCAAATAAAGAATCCCAAGGACTCTCTTAAAACAAAAACAAAAAAACGCCTGGAACCAGTAACAGCTCATCAAGATCCTAGCATACAATACCATTTACAGCTGCTTTAAAGAAAATGAAATTCTTAGGTAAAAACTTAGCAAAACGAATAAAAAATACATATTTGTAAATATTTGATATGTTCATGGATTTTAAGACTCAACGTAATAAAGATGTCAACTCTTCCTAAACTGGTATGTAGGTTTAATGTAATTCCTATCAAAATTCCAGCAAGTATTTTTGCAGATATAGACAAGCTTACTCTAAAATTTATACAGAAAGGCCAAAGACTTACAGTATCTAAAATAATTTTGAAAAAGATGAAATGGGAGGAATCATTCTTCCCAAAGTTAAGGCTTACATAAGCACCCATAATCATGTGTTTGGTATTGGTGGAGAGATAGATATAGATATCAATATAACAGAACAGAGAATCCAGAAATAGATCTACACAAATACCTTCAATTTATTTTTGACAAAGATTGCAAAAGCAATTCAATGGAGAAACAAAGTAATTTTCAACAGATGGTGCTGGTACATTTGGACATGTATAGCTCAAAAAATCAACTTTTATCTAAAATCTCATATATTATACAAAAAACAAATTCAAAATGGATCATGGTGAAATTTAATGTTAAAATGTAAAACTTTAACATTTTAGGAAAAAGAAGAATGTCTTCAGGATCTAGGGCTAGGGAGCATTCTCAGCCTTGAAAGCAACAATATGATCTATAAAAGAAACAACCAATACATTGAACTTCATAAGGAAAAAAAACACCTTTAATATGCTCTGCTAAAGATCTTGTAAAGAGGATGGTAAGCAAGCTGAGTGGGAGAAAATATTTGCAAACCTCATATATGACAAAACTCTAGATTTAGGATATATAAAGGATTCTCAAAACTCAGCAGTAAAAAAGAAAATTCAATTTGAAAATGAGCAAAAGATATAAAGAGATATTTCACTGAAGAAGACATACAGACTGCAGCATGCACAAAAAAAGATATTCAAAATTATTACCCATTTGGAGATGCAAATTAAAACCACAGTCAGATATTACTAAAATTACTAAAATTACTAAAATATTACTAAATTTTTTTTTAAAAGTGAAAACACCAAATACTAGCAAGCATGTAGAGGAATTTGATCAATAACATGTCATTTGTGATAATGTAAAATGATACAGCCATTTTGAAAGAGTATGGCAGTTTCTTACAAAATAAAGCATGTACTTACCATGTAACCCACCAATTGGACACTTGAGCATTGATTCCAAAGAAATAAAATTTATTTTCACTCAGAAAATTGCACATAAATTTTCAAAGTAGCTGTACTTACAATAGCCAAAAACTTAAACAACCAAACTTCCTTCAATGGGTGAATGATTAAACATAATGTGGCATATTCATACCATGAAGTACTACTCAGTAAAAAACAGCAATAATTATTTATACATGGGAAAACTTTGATGGATTTCAAACAGAACTATGCTGAGTGAAAAGCTAATCTCAAAAGGTTGTGTACTACAAATGGGTATGTGGGGGGGACTTGGTGAAGGGGGGAGCCTAGTAAACATAATGTCCTTCATGTAATTGTAGATTAATGATACCAAAATAAAATTTTAAAAAAAGGTTGTGTTCTATATGATTCGATTTATATAACATTCTTGAAATAAAATTTTAGATAACAAATTAGTGGTTTCTAGGGGTTAAGGAGAAGGGCGGGGAAGCATAGTAGTAGGTGTGGCTTTGTAGAAAAAAGGATACCTGTGGTGGTAGAATGCTTTTGTATTTTGATCATGGTGATTGTTACATAAAGCTACACATATGGTAAAACTGCACAGAATACATTAAAATGACTGGTTTTAGAATGGATGAAATCTAAATAAGCTCTCTGGATTGTACGAATATCAATATCCTAGTCTAGATACAGTTATGCAGGCCCTTAATATTAGGGAAGCTGGGTGAAGAGTACACAGACCTACCTAAACATTTTTGTAACATTCTGCAAATCTATAATTATTTCAAAATCAAAATAAAGAATGTGTGAAGTCAGAAAATTGCAAGGTATTTAAGGAATTATTATAATCTAGGAAGGACAAGCAATTTCAGAGATAAATTTTAAAGTACTGCACATAGGTGAAATATCAGCAAAGAAGAGTAAATTTAGGAAAAACTTTTGGATATGAATCATGATCATATTTTCTTCAACAGGAAAGGGGGTTAAAATCATCTTAAATTCTCTCTACCTAAACATTTTCAGCTTAGTTTATTAGAGGAATTTATAGATCAATAAAACAGAATGGAAAGCCCAGAATTAAACCCTATCATATACTAATATTCAAAAAGAGAGCAAAGAATACCCAATGGGGAAAGGCTAGAGATTCAACAAATGTTGCTTGGAAAACTGGAGAAACCCATGCACAACAACTAAATTGGACCCCTACCTCACACCAATGCAAAAATTAACTCAAAATGGATCAAGGATATAAACATCAGACCTAAGACCATTAAATTCCTAGAATAAAATATAGGGAAGAAGCTCACTGATACTGGTTTTGGCAATAATTTTGGGGGCATGACACCAAAGGTACAAACAACAAAATAAAAAATGAACAAACTGGATATATCAAGCTCAAAAGCTACTACACAGAATAAAAAACAACAACAAAACAAGAAGACAAATTGCAGTATGAAAGAAAATTTTTGTAAACCGTATTTCAGATAAGAGGTCAACATCCAAAATATGTAAATAATTCCATCAACCCTATTAAAAAAGAAACCAAATCAATCTGATTTAAAAAATGGGCAAAGCTAAAAAGATATTTCTCCAAAGAGGATAAAAAATGGCAAACAGACACATGAAAAAATGCTCACATCAGTAATCACCAGGGAAATGAAAATCAGAACCCCTCATACCTGTTAGAATGGCTGTCAAGACAACCATGGACAACAGGTGCTGGTGAAGATACAGGAAAAGGTAATGTTTATACATTGCTGGTGGGAATGAAATTATTCCAACCACCACCTCTGTGGAAAGCAATATGGAGGTTCCTCTAAAAAGTTAAAAATTGATCTACCATTTACCATTTCCACTTCTGAATATATAACCAAAGGAAATAAAAATAGGATTTTGACAAGATACATGTGGCACCATGTTTACTGGAGTATTATTCACAATTACCAAAATATGGAAACAGCTCAAAGGCTCATCAATGGATGAACAGATAAAAAAGATGTGCTGTATATTGTGGGTAAAATTGCAATATTTCCAGAATCTCTTGCCTGGCCTTAGTGCATTCCCATATCAATAGATGTTTCCCAGGAATGGAGAGCATTAGGCCATCTCCATATCAATAGGTGATTACAAGGTGGGTGGGAAGCGAGGGCATATCAGGATGGGAGAGGTTGGTTGGAGTCCCATTTTGCAGCTGGGTTGCAAGAGACATGGGTGAGCAGAAGTAGACGACTGCTTGTGTGTAATAAATAGGTTTCTCCCACTTTATTTCTCTCTTTGACTGATTTCAGTTTCAAAGCTAATTTTCCCTGGGCTGGGGACATATTTTCCCTCACAAGTTACAGCATATACAATGGAATATTATTTAGTCAAAGAAAAGGAAGATACCTATCCATTTGCTACAACATGAATGGACCTTGAGCAAATTATGCCAAGTGTGGTAAGTCAGAGAAAGACAAGTACTGTTTGATATGACTTACTTATATGTCATATCTAAACAAGTAAAGCCTGTAAAAGACAAAGAATGAAATAGCAATCGCCAAAGGATTGGTGTGATATAAGAGTGATGGTATTTAAGGGTACAAACTTGTAATGATTAGAAAATAAGCCATAAAGATCTAATGCACAGTATTAACAGATATAGACAATAATAGTGTAGTATAATTATATAATGTTATAAATATCACTATATCAGCAAATTGCAATATATAAGTGTTTCAAAGTAACACACTGTACACCTTAAACTTATACATTGTTACCTACCAAATTCATTCAATTAAAAAATACTTATTGGATAATAACCATTTTCTCTTCATTTCATTTCATAGATACAGAAAAATCTTGATACCACCTTAAATGACTGAAAGCTTTAATTATATAGAAGTGAAAAGAAAGACACTTTTAGATTTATCTTAGCAAACCAATTAGAATCTTCTTCAGTACGTGTTTAGAATATTCTGAACTCTAAGAGGTAAGATTGGATGATGATAAACTGCTCGAGTATGTGCAGCAAGGGAAAGGATGAATGAAACCAACAGCATAGTTCAAAATGTAGTTCTTAACTGCTTTGAAAAGAATTGTAGAGCATTTTAAGTAGGCACAAACAGAAGGAAGACGTATCTTTTAACAGAAGTTTTATTTGGTTATCTAGGTAATACTTCTCTCTCTAGAGAAATACGTTTCATTTTCTTGGTTTAGTTATGTGAATTTCACTTATGCATATGTATGCTTTTGTTATGCCAAACAGCATGGGGTTTTTTGAGTGCTTATTTTCTTCTCTCTCGTTTCAAGTTAGGAATTACACATCAAGGGACAATATATTATTTTGTGCAAAATATATACCTACAGGCAAAGCAGGAGGTAGCATTTAAGCACTGTTGCTATGGATAGAAACTTGAGGACAGCAATATTTTCTAATTAGAACTTTGCTCTGAGTCATTCTTTTGAAATCTATTAGGCTTTAAATGCTAAATTGTGATTGGCTTTTCAAATATTGCTCTGATAATGGCTGTTAGGAAACTATTTGAATCTGAAATACTATATGAAATATAATAGAAGGAAGGAAAATAAATGTCTTCTGGGCATCTCTACTTGGAATGTTCACAGGCAATTCAGAATGAGAATATCTTATACAGAACTCCATAATTAATGCCAATACTCCTGTGTTCCCTATTCTGATAATTTGCTCCAAATTTCTTACAGATCCCAAATTAGATATTTTTGTTCACTGATTCTCTCCCATGGCAGCACAGGGACAGCACATTAGAAAAATCTGAACAGTTTGTTTTTAATTAATAGATTTTTAAGAGTAGTTTTAGATTTATAGAAAAATTGATAAGAAAGTACAGAGAGCTTCCATGTACTCCCCTCCCTCTCCTCCTGTACATTTTGCCTTATTATTTACATCTTGTATCAGTGTGGTACAATTGTTACAACTGATGAACCAATACTGATTGACATTATCATTAACTAAAGCCCAAAGTTTACATTCAGATTCATTCATTGTGTTACACATTGTGTGGATTTTGAAAGATGTATCATGACATAAGTCCATCATTACTGTATCATTTGGAATAGTTTCAATGCTCCCAAACTCCTCTGTTCTCCACCTATTAGTCCCTCCTTTACTCCCCAGGAGCCCTGGCAACCACTGATGTTTTTAATGTCTCCATCATTTAACTTATCCAGAATGTCATAGGCTTGGAATAATAAAACTTTTCAGGTCACCTTTTCTCACTTAGCAATATGTTTCTAATGTTCCTTCATATTTTTGGGGCTTGATACCTCATTTCTTTTTATCTCCAAATAGTCCATTGTCTGGATGTACCACAGTTTGTTTATCCATTCAGTTTTTGAAGGACATCTTGATTGCTTTTGAATCTTGGCATTTATGATAGAAATGCCATAAACAGTGATGTACAAGTTTTTGTTTAGACAAAAGTTTTCACTGATTTGGGTGTATTTCAAGGAGCAAGACTACTGGATTGTATGATAAGAATATGCAGTTTTATAAGAAACTGCCAAACTACCTCCAAAGGGCTTGTACCATTTTGTATTCCCACCAGCAATGCATGAAAATTTCTGTTGTTCTACATTCTCATCATTTGCTGTCAGTGTTTTGAATTTTAGCCATGTACATAGATGTATAGCAGTATTTCATAGTGTTTTAATTTGTAATTACCAAATGGCATATAATGATTAACATTTTTTCATGGTTCTTTGCCATTCGCATAACTTGATGATATAATTCTTCAAATATTCGACCTGTTTTTAATGAATTTGTTTTCTTATTGTTGAATTGTATGAGTTCTTTGTCTATCTGGGACATCAGTACTTTATCAGATATGTGTTTTACAAAGATTTTCTCCTATCCTTTGTCTTATCTTTTCATTATCTTAAAAGTGCCTTTCCCAACACCTAAGTTTTTTATTTCATTGACATTCAATTTAAGATTTTTTTTTCTTGGATCATGCTTTTAGTGTTGCATCTAAAAGATCATTGTGAAACCCAAGGCCCAGGCACCACATAAGAATCTACAGAGGTGATACCTAGACAACAGCATTTTTAAAGCCTCTTCTTACCCATGTTATTCTCATGGGCAGCTAGGGTGAGAAACTTCTACGAAGTCAGTAGTAGCCTTAGCATCATCCTAGGTTAGCACAGTTCATATTAAAGCCTAAGAATTCCTGGTTATAGAGACCTTTCTCATTCTGTTGCTAAAAACGACCTGTTGCTCCTTTCATTGAAATACGCAGTGTATCCCAGATATGTGAATAAATAACTCATAAAGACTTTGATAAGATTTCACTGTAAGTTTTTTCTTTTATTACAACATAGCAACCTTTCAATGTAAGAATTATTGTCAAACTTTTAGCTAGATTTAAAAGGTGTTTGGCATACTCATGAGAAGGACATTAGTATTGAAAATGACTACCTACTCCTATGCGCCACTGAAATATTTTGGGTTACAAATTGCCTAAGAACCACATTTCTTTCAAAAGTGTTCCCATGGTGCTCTTTTTGCTTGCTTCATTAAAAAGTACCTCTCACCACCAGATCCTGGTGCCACTATGTTCTATTTATTCTGCTTTTCAATGACCTCCACATGTTTCTCTTTCTCCAATGCTTTTACCAATAGTACCATAATAAAGACTTTCATCATCTTCTACAATATTTATAACATGCCTTAATGAAACATTTCAGCTGGATCCTCACGGTATATAGAATAAAGGCCAATTAACTTAGCAAGACACGGAAGACTCTGTAAGCCACACTCTTTTAGTCCAAGAGTAAACCAAATCTGTCTCAAAACACAATGTTCAGTCCAGAGAAGTGGATTGAGATGCCTTGATGAGATCTGAGATCATTGTTCTACTCCTCAAAATCCCTCTCACCATTCCTTCCTAGAACATGATACACCTCCTTCAACTTTTACCCTAGTTCATCTTCCAGAATGCTTAAACTTCCACAGTTTTTCCTTTCTCTAAAATCTAAATGTACTAAAAACCATTTTACCATATAGTTTACTATTTATTGGTCTCTAGTAATTTTAGGAATATCAACTCTTCTCCTGATCAAACCTACATGTTGCTTGAAGGCAGGAGTCCTTTCTTTTCTATTACTTGGCATATCTAATATCACCTAATATCAATCTTGTGACACAGTAAGTAATTTATTTATTAATTAGAAAAAATCAGTATTCTTCAGTAACCTCAATCCATAAATAGAATTTTCATCTTATATGACAACATTAACATTTAAATATCACTAAACACATACTGATTGTCCATGTGCCTGGAAGTCTGCTATGTACTAGAAATACAAAGATAAATAAGGTTAATAAGATTAATAAACTCCTGCATCCAAGGAGTTTACAATCTCCTGGGGAAAAGATGCGTTAAGCAAATTACATTATGGGTTGCTGAGTGATTTCTTAGAGAGAAGCATAGGCTTCAATGGCTACAAAAAAGATGACCAAATAATCCAATTTGGGGTTAGGGAGTGGAGAAGCTTTCTTAGAGAAGATGACATCTAAATTAGGTTGTTTCATCAAGAAGAATGGAATTCACTCTTAGGTATTTAGCCAACAAAATAAACACACATATCCATCAACAGACAAATATAAGAATGCTTATAAGAGATTAGTTTGTAACAATCTCAAAATGTAAACTACTGAAATGTCCATAAACAGTATAATAAATTTTAATATGGTTGCAAATTCATACAATGGAATATTAAATAGCAATAACAATGTGTGAAGTAGTGCTATCAGCAACATGGATAAATCTTAGAAACATAATCTTGATCAAAGAAGTAACATATAAAGTTATATGTACATTACATTTTTATAAAGTTTAAGAAACAGTCAAAATAATCTTTGGAGATAGTGGTTTGGTTTGGGGAGAAGGATATAATTTGAGCGATCATGCAGAGACTTTTATGGGGTTACTGTAAAAAGAACTTGGTAATGTCCTCTTTTATCATATGGGTGGTAGTTACGTAGATGAATTCATGGATATGAAAGAAAGAAACATGAGGATAAAAAGTATGGTACATCTGAGAAACAAGCAGTTAGATTTTACTGAAAACCAAAGTTCCAAGCATGAAATTACAACAGGTAAAGCTGGAGGGAATATGGGGGGGGCACTTATTACCACAAAACAGACTGAATTTTACCCTGAAGAAAACTTGGAAACAATGAACAATTTTAAGCAGAAAAGGGACATAGTAGTTTTCTAAGATTTCCCTGGATGCTCTAGGGAAAATAGTTTGGGGGGGTGGGCATGAAGAATGACAGCACAAAGACAAAAGAGATGGCTATCGGAGTAATTTAGGGGAGAAATAAAGTTATATTAAGGTTGTAATGAAGACGGAGAAGAGTGACATTCTGGGTGTTTTGAAGGTATTGCTCAAGGAATGTGGGCATTATTTAGATTTCATTCCTAAAGATAAAGAGGGACATTAAGAATGATTTGGGGCTTCAGGATTAGTTTGTGTGAATTAGTTTCATTTAATGAATGGCCTTCTAGCAATAGGTGTTTGTTTTAAAATTGTAAGTCTGAACAGTGAGAGACCAGAAATGCATAATGCCAGCATCTGTCTGCCCCCCGCCTGTATATTTAGGCTAGCCTGCTCACCTTCTGTCCCCCACACATTACCATAGTAAGTTACAGAGACTTTAGTATCTCACTTTTATCCTTACAACTCTCCTGCTGTATCCTAGCTATTGCCTTGCTCCCCACTGTTGACTTTATCCCTCTTTGCAGCCAGCCCTGATCTAACCCTTTATTGGCTGATCTTGATTCCTTAAGACAACTCTCTACATACTTTTGATACAGTTTCTCAAACTGTGATTTGTAAGCAAGTAGACCATTTCCAATGGAGCTACATTCAACATAATAGGGATGTGCTTGTTTTGCAAGGAAATTGCTATGGATAAAATTATGTCCACCACAAATTCATATGTTGACGCACTGACCCCAATGCGATAGTATTTAGAGATAGGTCTTTTGGAGGTAATTAGGTTTAGATGGCATCATGGAGCTGGGGTCTCATGATGGGACTAGTAACTTTATAAGAAGAAGAAAAAACACCAGAGCGTTCTCTCTCTCTCTCTCTCGCTCTCTACCATGTGATAATAACAAGAAGGTGGCTGTCTACAGCCAAGAAGCGAGCTCTCAACAGAACCCAACCCTACTGGCACGCTGATCTAGAATTTTAGCCTCCAGAACTTGAGAAAATAAATCTTTGATGTTTAAGCCACCCTATTTCATTTTGCCATGGCAGCCCAAGCTGACTAATACAGATATAAAACACAAAGGCAAGAAATGCAGTGGGTCAACATGATGGAATGGAACCAGGAAATAGAATGCTGACAGGAGCTCTAATTATACCCTCCCTAACTCTACAGCTACGTGAGTTATTATCTCCTCTTCTCTCTGTGACTTTCCTTCAGGATTCCCTCTCTCTGAAGATTAATTTTCTCAAGTTTTGGTCCAAATATAGTTGGCTGAGAATGGCAACTTCAACTCCTAAATCCAGATCTTCTCAGGTTAGAGACCAACAGACACTAACTAGAATTGTCATGTCCGAATTCCAAATTCCTTGCATGGAGAATATGACTTGTTCTCCCCGGATCAGGTGTCTACGTCTGGTTCAGTTAACTGTTGCCAAAGGAAAAAGTCATATATAACCCACTGCTCACCCAGTAGGCTGTACCAATAGTGTCTCTATGAACTAAGTGTACATACTGGATCATTTGTCACAGCAGTTACAGGAGATATAAGTCCTCAGGGGTACCATGAACTCACTATTCAGGCAGTGACCTGTGCCTTTGCAGATTTTGACTCTTTTTATCAACACATGTTGCTTATTTATTATTCTTTTCTCTTTTTCATATTCTTACATATGCTTATTTTCTTTGTACCTATTTTTCATTTTCTCTTTTTTAGCTCTCTCTCCCCCTTCTCCTCTTTTTCTTTCCTCTCTCTCCCTGTTCTCTATCTCTCTCCCTCTCTCCCCATTTCCATCTCCTTGCTGTCCCTCCCTCTTTTCGCCTTGCCTCCCTTCCATCCCTACTTCCTATTATTTTTATAAGTCAGTAGTGCATGAATCCTTGTAAAGTACAGCTGTAACTATTATCAGGAACACTAATTTAATGGAATATGATACTGAGAACAGACTGACATTGCCAAGGTTAATGGCCAAATCATCTGTAACAAGGTGTATTTAAAGTCAAATGGAGTGGGTTATTCATGCTATTTGAAAATGTGAATTGCATTAAGTACATTTTTCTGAAGTGTTCCACTGTTTCATCTTGGATAGATAATTGCCACAGCACCAAGTTGGATCTGTGGCTTCTTGGAGATGTGAGTCTTCAAATACAATCCAGGATGCCTTCCCCTCTGAAAAGAAAGAATGCCAGAGGAAACTGGAATATAGAGGAGAAAAAGGAGTGAACAACTACAGTACATAAATTGAGTCTCCTGGGATTTTCAGCTCATAAAAAGTGGGCTATGTTACACAAAGGTCAATCTATTGGCAGTCCAGTCATGAATTACCCCACTCATTGGGAATACACTCAAAAAACAGTACATTACTTTTATAGTTCCCTACACTGATGTCCTTTAGAAGACTGCTACTCACATTGACATCCTTTGCCTACCGAATTTTACAAAAGACTGCACTTTGGAAAGTTTGGAATAAAATCCTGACTTTTAATACCTTGGTAAAACTTCAGTTTCTTGGTAATTGTTAAGTAGTTAGGCATTTTGTTGCCTGTGGTAAAAATCACCTATACAGAGCTACCACTTTCTCCTCTTTGATAAGAATTCATTTGAATAAAACAAACAAAATAAAAGAGAAAAATAAAAACTGAGTAAACCTTTAAAGAAACTAGATATAACACTATTATATTTCACCCTATCAGAGGAAAATATATAGTCCTTAACCAAACAACTCCTGATATATATTCCTGCATAAAAAAGGCCAAATTGCTCAAAGCAATGATCAACACATTATAATTCAAATTTTCTGAGTTCAATGTATTTAAGCAAATATTCTATACAGTACCTATTCCATACAAGCACTGAATTAGGCTCAATGGGGGATATATATATATATATAATATGGCCTCTATATCTTATAATTTCGAATCTAGCAGGAAAAAGCAGACAGTAGATGAGTTTATACTAGAGGTACCTAGATGCGGTAGCATGTGCACAACCAAGTATGAGAGAAAACAACCTTCTACTGGGAGATGCATCTGAGTAGGTCCTTGAGAAACATTTTAAAACATTAAAAAAAAACTTTTTTCCAGGCATAGGTAGGCAGTGAATAGATGAGAAAAAAATATGAGAACTAGAACTGGAATGACATACATACAAATACAAAAGAGGAGATGGGTGAAATATAGCAGGGGAAAAATAGGCTGGAATTTGTGAATGACTGAAATGTGAGAGAAAGTTAGGAAAGATGAGAAAATGAAATCAAGGATGACTACACTTTTAATGTGAGGTGACTGGATGGATAGTAAAAATATAATAGAGATAACATATGAGGTTAAGAACACAGGTTTGCAGAAGAAGTAATGATAACTTGACTTTACACATTTTGTTTTAACTTTACAATGTACCCATACAAGTCATATGAAATCAGTCTGAAATGCATGTCTACGATTAAATATTAAGGTGGTATTTAGACATATGGGTCATTAAATAAGTGGAAGAACTGAGTTCACTAGAATAGATAGACCATGAAGGTAGAAAGGATAGTATATGAGAGTTATGGATCAAGGTCTGAGGAATAAAACCCTTATGAAATACATAAAGAGTTGTCTATGAAGAACATTAAAAGAAAAAAATTAGAAAGTTAAGAAAAGAACCTACAAAGGTCTGTGCCAAGCTAAAATAGATGAGTCCTTAAAAGAAGGTAGTTAACAGTGCCATCACTGTTCTCATAGTGACCACTAATAAGACTACTTATATTTTTTGAGAAGTTTCTTATCTGGCAGAGGAAACATCAATTGATTTAAATGGTAATTTCATATCAAGTAAAGAACATAACCAATTTTCCCTTTCAAATGATTGTTATACTCTTATAATGCTGCTGTATGAAAAAATCTGTATTGTCCTCTGAAAAGATTTTATATGTATAAATATATATGTATATATGCAAACACACATACATACACACATCTACAGAAATATAAATTTGAGCATAGGTGGCAAATGAAATGAGAAAAAATTATATATATATATATAACTATGCATCTAAAACTATATTTTTTAAAAAGAGAGTAAATGCCTAGTCAGTCTACATCAATGTAAAAGTAAAGGTTATCGTGTGTATGCAACTCAACCTCATTGGAACTTTCTTCCCTCTCAGGGTTAACACTGACTATATGTAATACTTGGGTGTAAACCATCTCTAACTAACAAACAATCCTTCTGCTTTATTCTTCGACAAATATCCAATGACTAACAACTTCACTAGAAGCAAAACAGCACCCCATATATAGTTCTTTTTTTATTAAGGTATTGATATACACTGTTACGAAGGTTTCATAAGAAAAACAACGTGGTTATTACATTCACCCTTATTATTGAGTGCCCCCCATATCCCATTGCAGTCACTGTCTATCAGTGTAGTAAGATGCCACAGAGTCCCTATTTGTTTTCTCTGAGCTACACTGTCTTCCCCGTGACCCCATATATACCATGTACACCAATCATGATACCCCACAACCCCCTTCTCCCTCCTCCCCACCCATCCTCCCCCACCCTTCCCCTTTGGTAACCCCTAGTCCCTTCTTGTAGTCTGTGAGGCTGGTGTTATTTTGTTCCTTCAGTTTTGCATCATTGTTATACTCCACAAATGAAGGAAATCATTTGGTACTTGTCTTTCTCCACCTGACTTATTTCACTGAGCTTAATACCCTCTAGCACCATCCATGTTGTTGCAAATGGTAGGATTTGTTTCTTTCTTATGGATGAAAAGTATTCTATTGTGTATATGCACCACCTCTTCTTTATCCATTCATCTACTGATGGATACTTAGGTTGCTTACATATCTTGGCTAAAGCTTCTGTACAGCAAAGAACACCATCAGCAGAACTAAAAGGTATCCTACATCATGGGTGAATATATTTGTAAATGCCATATACTGTTCTTGTATCCCTGATTCTATCACAGTCTACTGTAGCTTAAAAGGACAGATATACTATTTCTACTTTTCAAATCTTTATACTGGACAGTCATTGTACAATCATTTAAGCCACACTAAATGGCTCATTGTGAAAGGCCAGGCTGTGAATGGATTAGTCACTGAAGCACATGACCAATGACTTAATAGTAGATGCAGGAAGAGCTCCTTCCTTAAAAGGGTTTCTGTTCAAAAAATGGTTTGAAAAGAAATCCTAGCCCAGTATATTCCAATATGCCATTGTGGTTTATTTAAAGTCTTACTAAAATTGAAGACTTCCTTACTAGAACCCTTTGAAAGGACATGAAAAATGGATTATTATTCCTAACAGATTCTGTGTGGCATAGGGATCACAGCAGGGAAGAACAATTACAAAATATGTTAAGTATCTCCTGTTTACCCCTCAAATACATGTGTTTATTATCTACTCACTGAGCTTGCAAGTTGTGCTTCATTCTTAAGATAACAAGAGCTTTAAATACATTTTTAAAAAAATCTAATACACATAAGCAGGTTTAAATTTCGAAAATGCTTTCAGACTTAACCCCAGAGAGCCAAGCTAAATCAACTGCATTCTTACGTAATTCCTCTGATTAGGCTTAAATGGTGAATTAAATTAACATGTTGCTCTTAAAACTGATCTGTGAATGGGGAAGTAATTTTTGGACTTGCTACATGTTATTCTATACTTCCAAAATGATATCAAATCCATTTTTAACTCTAGCAAAGATTATCAAAAAAATTAGATGAGCAAAACAGATTTCACAGGAAAGTTGAAACAAAACCAAGATCTATCTAAATCTATATTTGGAACGGACATGTAAATGGTTAGAGGGGCTTGTGTTGCCAAAGACATTTGAGAAGGTTCCTTTTCTCCCAGTATCACAAATTGCACATTTTTGACAATATTCTAACTCAGTACTTCCATTGCACTGGTCCCACAGCAATGTAAATTGTAGCCAGGATTTTAAAATATTAAAAGAGCTTCACCTGCAAGAATGCAAGTACGTATAGTTGGGAAGAACTGTTAAGGGTTTAACTCAATGGCATGGTTTTCAATATTCATGTATTAACAGTGCAATAACCCCTGTTCCAGTGCCTTGCTTATGAGTAAGGAGAAGTTAATAACACTAATCTATTTTAGTTTCTCTCCTCTTTTGAGAAAATCACTAGCAGTCCACTTTGGTCTTTGAGTCAGAAAATGATACACTTCATAGGACCAAGAAAAAAATCCCAACTATAAAGAATCCATAAAATTCTTGTGAGAAAGTATGATGAAAATTCATTCATGTACCTGAAAGGGTAGTTCTACTTTGAGTAGGAAAATTGCCCTGTTGAACAGAAAATGCATTCTGGTGCTGCTTCAAAACAGTTCTATTTATGGAACATAACTACTGAGGCTGCAACAGTTTTAATTTATATGCCAAATAAATTGGCATCTTCTCTAAATTAAGCTTACTTCGCTCATATTACTCCTTTGTTCTGTGTTAATGCACACCTAATTTTTATACTATGTTCATTTGCATTTACTTGAGTAGGGACTATGCCTTATGCTCATTCACAGAGAACCCAATTATTCTGCATTGCCTGGTTAAGTGTTCTTTGTAACTCTGAGTGTGATGTGCACAGAATAAACATTCAATAAATGTTTACGCTTAATAACACAATCAGTGTGCAGTCAATAATGTTGATTGACTAATGTTATTCCAAATATTTTTCTAAATATCATTTAGAAGAGTTATTTTTCACATCAAAGTCATTTATTTGGTATCATTCATCATGTTTAAGTAATGGAAAGTAGAATGGCATATTAATTTATTTTGAAATAAGCCTCCCAGTTTATCACATTCAAGAATCTTTCTCAACTGATTGTTGTTGACCCTAGTATCACCTAGCATCATTTTTAATGAAAGCCTTTATTGTCCAAATTCACTTAATATTCTCCATTCAAACCTTATAATCTACATCCTGCTATGAGCTGAACTCGTTTAACATCACCTGTCCAAAAATAGTAGCTAAAGAACTACCCTGCTCAAAAGTATGTCATGTCCTGCATGACAGGAGTTTATGATGACAAATTTCTCTGAGGAAGAAAAAATTTCTATGTAACAAAGGCCAATTTTAGTTTAGAGGGAATATACCTCTAAATCAGTTAAATCAAGGGACTGTCACATGAGATAAGTAATTGTATATTGTTGCATATAACTATTAGTGTCTACCATAATATTCTGAGTGAATAACTTAAGAGAAAGTATACCAGCTCTGAATTAAGTCATGCCTATTAGAACAAACTTTACAGAATTGTAATAAAATACCATCTATTTACTTCTGAGTTAGTCTCTCCTTAGAAATTGGTATCATCAATCTCTGACACCAATCCCAGCTTTCACTATCACATCAGAATAGGATTACCTTAAGTGTTTGTTGTACACACAAAAAAAGTGGTTCTCACAGTTAATGCCCCCTTTGATTGATTTTAAAGTGTATTCTCTCTACATTAAGGTTGGCCTGTCTTATCTAGGAATATTCTATTCTTCACAGAAACTGTCATTTCTTTCACAAAGCCATCTTCAATCTTCCAATTCTTTCTACAGCTCCGTTAGACTGCCCCCTGCAGATCACAAAGTGAATAAGCATTCTAAAATGGTAAGACCTTCCCAATACCCTACTCGAATTTTTCTTACTGTAGAATTTTTCTTACTGTACTGTCATTTCAACACAGTACAAATTAGTGTTTTCCAATAGATTACATTACAAATTTACAAGATATTGAACAAATTGAGGTACTGAAAACCACTCTTTACTACCAAGGCATTTATAGAATAAAAATAACAAAATCCCCAGAAGCTGAAATCTTCTTTAAAACTAGACCTACCTTCTGAGGTAAATGTGCTTCCAGTGGGCGATTTTCCCAGACAGAATTCAATTGCATGTGATCAATCAACTGTCAACCCACTAAAAACCACCTGGTAATCAGTCTACTCCAGGATAAGGTACAGCAAACATGTGTGAGTCTCTCCTTATGCATTTAAATTGCACTTCTAAAAGGCTTTTCCTTTTGTGCCTCCACATTTTCCTAATTATTTTAATTGCCTGAGCAATTATCATTTGTCAGCTCAGAAATTAAAGGGAAACAATGATAAATACCAGACTTTGGTTATTTATTCTTGGCTCTAATAACTTTTTGCTTATTACCTCCATTTGAATGGCAATATTTTACTTTGGGTAAGAGTTATTTTTAATTCAACAACTAAAAGCTTTTATGCTTTGCCTAAAATTATGCCTCTGAGATAAAGTGACCTACATGTGGAAAAAGCACATTGAAAATTTTCTTTTCATAAAAGAGTTTTGAGTCATAAGTGCACATTCCTCTTCAAAGTTACCATGGGAAGTAGATGGGGTGGAGGAAAAACATGTTAACTAAAAAATAAAACATACTACATGGAAGACTTCCACTTTTAGTTATAATATAGAAGATCACAAGAGAATGAATGTGTCCCACTCTAAAAATGAGGACAAGTTGTAAAAGCTACAGTAATCATATTTTTAACACGAGAAAGCTGAAGATGTGAAGAAAATCAAATGATCTAAATCACATAAAGTCATGGGCACTTTAGAGGAGAGAAGAGGCACATCACTGCTGTATTCTCTGAGCAAAGCAGGAGCACCAATCTTGTCACAAACTAGAGAAAAGATAAATCAGCCAATATATTAATTAACATTTATCAAAACACATGAGCTGGAATGGTGGCGCAGAATCTTGCAAAGCCCTAATGACATGATAATCTGCATCAACTTGCTTGTGGATAAAACGAGAGTTCCTGTGGCCAGGATTCTCACCTGGCCCTGGTTGACTAGCTCACTGCACACCTGCGGACTGTTGACTATAAAAAGAGCTCTGCCCAGTGCTCTGGGCACAACACAGTGGCAGGCCTGCTAGGCTGCAGGAGAGCAGAACAGAAGCTGGAGTGGTGGCAGCGCCGAGGACAGAGGCCCAGAGGATGGCTGTGTGGGATGACTGTGTAGAGAGGCCTGGAGGATGGCTGTGTGGGATGGCTATGAGGACAGAGGGTCCCAGAGGACGACTGTGAGGACAGAGGGGCCCAGAGGACAGCTGTGCAGGACGACTGTGAGAACAGAGGGGCCCAGAGGATGGCTCTGTGGACAGAGGGGCCCAGAGGCAGAGACCGGCTTGCTGCATGCAGCCTTCCTCTGAGTGAATGGGATTTTAGTGACTGACCTGCCACCTGGAAATAAAGTTGGTTATAACCCTTTCACCCCAAGAACGTTTTGCTGTCAATTTCTTTGGTCACACTGAATCCATAGAGAACTTGTCCAAGACTGAAACCCATTGGCAAGACATTGCTGATACTATGGAACATTGACTATGCACAGTGACAGCATACCGAAGGCTACAAACAAGGTAGGAGACCTAAGAGAGACTTCAAAAGTAAAGTCAAGTGAAATGAGCAAACCAATATGGGAACTTGAGACATACCAGGCTTCACCAAGTATAAGAAATAGCCCACCTACGTTTAGAGACACAGTAGTAGGATGGAGTATATAAGCCTACATTTGCAAAGCCAGAAGTGGAGCTCAGAACAATGAGAATCCCTCCAAGAATTCCCCTAAAATGCTTGTCTTTGAGCAGAAAGCAAGCCTATGATTTTAAAATCTGACAGCTGGGCTCTAAGGCAAAGAAAGCTCACCAGAATCTCACTAGTGTACTAGAAACAAACTACAAACAAGGGAAATTCCTCACTCCCTCTTTAAAATATTTGGAACCAGTTATGAACTAATGAACTGACATTAACTCTATCTACAACAAAGTCCAGACCATAAAAGACATGAGGAGAATGACATAAGAATTCAGGGAGGCTGAGGCATCTAACAATTGGGGTGAAGAATGCAAACAAAAAGTACAACCTGGGAAAAAAAATTCTAGAAATCTGCAGAGGAGGGTCCCCTTGCATCTTTAGATAAATACTAAGCTGAATGACCACACGATGAAACTTCATAAGATCAGGGAAAGAACAAATACCAGGTGAAGTAAGATGACTAGATGAGGGCACTAAGTGGAATAACTACCACTGGTCATACAAGACTGAGAGATGTTTGATTTCTCAGCAATCAGAAACCTGAATGAACACCTAAAGCATTTATTATGAACACCAGGAAGGTCACAACATAGGAATAGAACTAAATTGGTACTAGTAGCTACTATTCCAGAGCCACACTAAGAAAGCTTTAAAAGGATGTTCAAAAGGATATAACTGGTTCACAAAGATCTTCACTGCTCATTAGAACAAATTTCAGCACACTTCATTGAGAGATCTGTGGAAACACACAACATAATAGTATTCACAATATCTAGGATACAATATAATTAGTAGATGTAAAATAGCAGGAAATTCATTGTCAGGAGCTAGAAGGAGAGGGGAATGGAAAATTGTTGCTCAATGGGTGTAAAGATTCAGTCATGCACTGTGAATAAGTTCCAGAGATTTGCTAAACAACTTAGAATCTATAGTTAATAATAGTACTGTATGACATTTATACTTGCTGTTGTAGGGCATTAAAATTTATTATATTAGATTCTACAGGGAACCCATCAGTCACTATAACTCCTTTAATTAACAGTGATCTCAAATATGAGCCAGGGATCATAAAAACTTATGAGGAAATAGTTTTTGCTTAAATATTAATTGATAAACAAGATCTCAAGTAGGGATTTTTTTACTCCTACATTTGAACTACTTGTTTAAAATGAACAAATGAATAAAAAATATAACTGGAAAAAAATAATAGTACTGCACAACTTATGATGACAGATCTCATGTCAAGTGGCCTTACTACACACATCACATACAAGTATGCATGTAAATTTCTGGAGGTACCAGATATGTTTAGTACCTTGATTGTGGTGATAGTATCATTCGTGTATGCATACTCATCATTCATGTATCCAAACTCATCAAGATGTACACACTTTAATGTATGCAATGTTTTGTTTATTAATTATATCTCAATAAAGCATGAAAATAAATATAAACTGATAAGTACAAACTGACATTTATTCTGTGGTTACCTATCAACTAACCATAATCTTTGTTGCTAAAACTTAAAGGAAATGTATTCTCTCACAGTTCTTGATGCCAGAAGTCAAAAATCAAAGTGCCAGCAAGTCCTCACTCTTTCTGGAGGCACTGAGGAATATCCTATTATACCTCTTTCAGCATCTGTTGTCTCCTGGCATTCTTTTGCAATTTTGATGCAATATTCCAATCTTTGCCTCTGTGGTCACATTGCCTCATATTCTTTGTGTCATAAGTCTTCTGTCTTTATCTTATAAGGACATTGGTCATTGGATATAGGCTAACATGGATAAACCAGGATAACCACATATCGAGATCTTTTTATTAGCAAAGATACTGTTATCCAAATAAGGTCACTTTCAGAGGTTCTGGATGCACATATCTTTTGGGGTCCACAAGTAAACTTACTAACCCCTAACAACACAAAATCAAAGTATATAAAGCAAAAATGGACAGACATGAAGGAGAACAATTTAACAATAATAGATTAAATTATAATCATTAGGAATCAAGGAAAATCAAGGACATTCAGGAAATCCTCAAATACGTGGAAATTAAACAACACACCACTGTATAATAAAATGGTCAAAGAACAAGTCATAAGAGGAATTAGGAAATATTTTGCAATAAATGAAAATGAAACTAAAAAATGAAAACTTGTAAGTATAGGTAAAGCAGTGCTTATACAGGAATTTATGGATGTCATTTTTATAGTAAAAAGATCTCAAAACAACAGTCTAATTTTCCTCCCTAAAAAGGTAGAACAAAAGAACACAATATATCCAACAAATTAGATAACCTAAATAAAATGAAGAAAGTTCTAGGCAGATATCACCTACCAAAACTGACCCAAGAATAAATAGAAAACCTAAATAGACTAATAAAAGAAAATTAGTAATTTTAAAACTTTCTACAGAAAAGCCTAAGTCCAGATGCTAATAGTGGATTGTATAAAATGTTTAATGAAGAATTAATAGCACCACTCACAAACTCTCTCAGCTGGTAGAAGAGGAGGAAATATTGCCTAACTCATCATAAGAGACTAGTAGTATGCTCATACTAAAATCAAAGATATCACAGAAAAGTAGAAACCAGTATCTCTTATGAATATGTGAAAAACTCATTAATAAAATCTGGATTCTAAAAAACTGAATCCAGAAGAAATGAGGATTATATATCATGACCAACAGCAATTAATCCTGGTATGCAGATTAATTTATCATCTGAATGTTGATCAATGTAATCACACCATTTTAGTAGGAAAAAGGACAAAAATTATACCCTCATCTCAATACATATAGAACAAGTATTTGACACAATCCAATATCCTTTCATGAAAAATCACTAAGTAAAATAGGAATATAAGGAAATTTCTTTAATTTTATATATGGCATCTATGAGAAACCACAGGTAACATCATAGTAAATTGAAAAGCCTGCAGGTTTCCTGTGATGGCAAGGAGTGAAGATGTTTACTTCTGCCACTTACATTTGACACTGTATTAGAGGTTTTAACCAGATGACTTAGAAAAGTAAATAAAATAAAAGGCGTCCATTTTTGAAAGGAAGACTATCATAAATGACATGGTATTTAGAAAATCTTAACTCTTTAAGTGGAATTAAGAAAGTAATTTCATTTTCATATCATCAAAAGAAATAAAATATGTAGAAATAAATCTAACAAAAGAAGTTCAAAACTGATGTTCTGGAAACTACGAAAACATTGCTAAAGAAAATAAAGATCTAAATAAATGGAAAGTCAATCTATGTTCACGGATCAGACTTAACATTAGTAAAAAGCAATATTCTCTAAACATTCTAAATATTCAATAAAATCCCTCAAAATCCCAGCTGCCTTTCATGTAGAGATATATACGATTACTCTAAAATTCATATGGAAATATAAAGGACCCAGAAGAGCCAAAATATCTTTAAAAGAACAAAGTTGGAGGAGTAAGACATCCCTATTTTCAAAATTTTTACAAAGTTACAGTAATCAAAATTGTGTGGTGCTGGTATAAGAATATATATATAGATCAAAAGAATAGAAATGAGGATATAGAAATACATTCTTAAATATATGGTCATTTTATTTTCAACAAGGATGCCAAGCCAACTCAAAAGGGATAAATTGTTTCTTCAACAAATGGTACTGTAACAACTAGATAGCCTCATGCCAAGAATGAAGTTGGATGCCTACTTTACACATATAAAAAAATTAACTGAAATGTATCATATACCTACATTTGAGAGCTAAAACGATAAAACTCACATGAGAATATATGAGTAAATGTTAATGACCTAGGCAATACTAAATTGCCTAAAATATGTTAGGCCATGGTTTGTCAGATATGGACAAAACCCACAAATGATCAAGAGAGATCAGATAAACTGGACTAAAGAAAATGAAAACCTTTTGTGACTCTTGGACTTCATCAAGAAATTGAGACAATAACCCACAGAATGAGAAAAAATTGTTTCTAATCATATATCTGATACTGGATTTGTATCTAGATAAAATATTAATACTCTTTCAAATCAACAATAAAAAAACTTAAAAATGGGTAACAGACTTGAGTAGACATTACTCTAGAGATGATATAGGAATGGCCAATAAGCATATGAAAATAATATCATTAATAGGGAAATTCTAATCAATACCACAATGATGTACTACTTCACACTCATTAGAAAGACTGTAATAAAACAAAAAAGAGAGACAAGAAGTACTGGAGAGTATGTGAAGAAATTGAGATCTTCATATATTTCTGGTTGGAATATCAAACGTTGCAGCATTTATAGAAAACAATTAGGGTGTCTGTATAGGATTGTTTTTAATTACCTAATGAAATCTGGGTAAAGAGAAAATAACAGTTGAACAATAAGACAAAACCAGGTTTAACTTCAATAGACAAGGTGCACACATGGAGTCTTGTACGCTCACTAGAAGTCAACCATTAAAGTGAACTTTGGCTCTTACTTTCTAACAGCCAATTCAAAAAGAAAAATGTCATCTCTTACAATTAGGAAGCTACTTCTGCTATTGTTAGTTCCAGAGACACGCATTTCCCATTACATCCACAGTGGCAACAAAAATAATAGCTAGTACCACAAAAGGTTATATATTTGGGCTCTACTTCTTGATTTCCACAAAGCTGGTGACAGGAATA